>NC_089240.1:80523318-81141757 GCF_963924675.1 Phocoena phocoena | reverse complement strand
TATATGTCTATTATTTCATTATTTTAACACATTTTCATCTCATATCTTAGTAAATAGTCTCAGGTTGTCTTCTTAAAGTTCATACACTCCAACAAGAAAAACATGTGCAATCCCTTTCTTGATAATGAAGGTAATTTCTATAGAGAAAATAACATTGACCTATTATCAAAATTTCATGTGAATTCCAATTTTTAAAAATTTCTTGGGGCTTCCCTGGTGGCGCAGTGGTTAAGAATCTGCCTGCCGATGCAGGGGATGCAGGTTCGAGCCCTGGTCCGGGAAGATCCCACATGCTGAGGAGCGGCTGGGCCTGTGAGCCATGGCCGTTGAGCCTGCGCGTCCGGAGCCTGTGCTCCGCAACGGGAGAGGACACAACAGTGAGAGGCCCGTGTACCACAAAAAAAAAAAAAAAGACAGAAAGAAAAAAAAAAAAAACTCTTAACATCAACAACCCAAACTGCATTTGCTACACATTTCAACCATTCCTTTACAGAATACAGACAAACTTAACCATAATAATGGTTGTATGATGATGAAAATACCCAAGCCTACCTTTCAACTATTTAACCAATGACTTTTTACAAACTTCAAAAGTTATAAAAGGTAATAAATCACAGATGCTCCTGTGTATGCAGTGAACAAAGCACATTTTACGTAGATTATCTCACTTAATTTTAGCAACACCCTCAAAGAAGCAAATATGACAATTATACTTATTTTACTAGGGAAATCTAGTAATGGGAGAAGTTACAAGCACGCCTAATACCACACAACTAGTCACTTGCAGAGCAAGGACTCTAACTCAGGTTCCATGACTCTAAATCCCGTGGATTCACCCACCTACCAAACACTGCTTTCCTCTTTAATAACCCTAATTAAAAACAAAAACAAAGGGACTTCCCTGGTGGTCTAGTGGTTAAGACTCCACACTCCCAATGCAGGGGACCCAGGTTCCATCTCTGGTCAGGGAACTAGATCCCGCATGCCACAACTAAAAGATCCCACATGCTGCAACTAAAGATCCTGCACACCGCAATGAAGATCCCACACGCCACAATGAAGATCCCACTGCTGCAACTAAGACCCGGCACAGACAAATAAATGAATAAATATTTAAAAAACAAAACCAAAACAGAATTCCTGTTATTTAATACCACAGAGTTTATTTTATTTTGAGAAAGAGGAAAATAGGATCTTGATTGAGGCTACCTTAAAATTAATACAATTTTAAAAACCTAGACTATTTAAATAAGATGATACCAAAATTAGGCCTCCTTAGCCATGCATCTGATGATTTAAGCAAAAACCCAAACCAAAGGTTCTAACATACTTTTTCTTGAATAACCTACAAAATAGTGAGTCAAGATCTTTATCTTTAAATGCCCTAAAATGCAGACTGATGACTTTCATTAAATACTTGTCATACTCTCCACTCATCTTCTGACAATTTTACCTACTCCTAACTAGAGTTCACAATGTTAATTCAAGTGGCATTTTTGAGGCTAATAAGGGATACTTTTTTACTCAGTAGAAGACAGAATAAATATGGGTATACCATATTATTTCAGGTCACATGAATAATGCTTATGGAGTTTAGAACTAAAACTCATCATTCCATGGAATGGTAGAATCCCAAGATACTATTAAAATACGTATTGAAACGGTCCCAGATTTTCTTTTCTTGCCCTTTTACCAAACATGGAGGTTGACTGATAATCCTTTAGGCCAGTTGTTCTATGTATTTATGGGTCTCTGGTTTGCTATTTTTTCAAGTTAAAGTTATTGTTTTACACTAAAAGACCGCTGCTATCCCTATACACAAGGGCAAGTTTTCCAAATTTCAAATTGATTAGGTAGCAAACTGACACGGTTAACAGAGTGAAAAGCTTCAAACCCAAGACACTTTAGGCAACAGTGCACAATATGCTAGATGACACTACTTATTTACAAAATGTTAGATGGCAGAGCAGCTCTCTAATATGCTGCATAAAGACTCAGAGGAAAGCCTGAAGAGCAGAGTTCTACAAATTCTGGCGTTGGGTCAGGGAAACGGTACACAGGGGTGGAACTCCTGTTATGAGGGTGCCGTATGGCAGTGGCTGGGTGGTGGGATGTAAGAATCAGGAAAGAAAAATCAGCTGCTAGATGGTGATCCCAACCCTAAGGAAGCATTCACAACTTGTCCTCCAATGGCCAGCATGATCCAGGGCTGGCCAACATCTTCATTCCTTTCTCACAAAGTGTTTTCAATTTAGTCTATGGGAGGATTCACCTCCTTTCTCCGCCTCTCATTCATACCAACCAATGACCATGCCCCTGACTCTACAATGGAATATAAGGGGGAAATATAATTGTTACAAAGTTGTTTTGTTTTGTCTTATCTGTTCCTAAGATAAGAAAAACAACCATTGAGATAGCCCTTTTGCTGAAAATGGATAGAATAAAACCCTTACCCTCGGGCTTCCCTGGTGGCTCAGTGGTTGAGAGTCCGCCTGCCGATGCAGGGGACACGGGTTCATGCCCTGGTCAGGGAAGATCCCACATGCCGCGGAGCGGCTGGGCCCATGGGTCATACACGCTGAGCCTGCGCGTCCGGAGCCTGTGCTCCGCAGCGGGAGAGGCCACAACAGTGAGAGGCCCACGTACCGCAAAAACAAAAACAATAAAACCCTTACCCTCAACTCACCTTGCGTAACTCAAGAAATGAGAACATTACTTTTTAAATGAGGCTGGGGAAGAGGAGGACTGCCAGTGTGTTGTTTAATTAAGTACATATGTTCTGTTTGTCCAAATAAGGCAAAATGGAATTGAAGCAAAATAGGATAATGCCCAATAATACATAAATTTGTAGTCACTCTTTATGCTGATCTACTTTATGTGTGATTTTAATCTCTCTATCCCATGGGCCTATTTTAGCAAAACAATATTTCAGTTTGTCAAAGATAAAGTGCACTGTGCATTGATTTCACTGTCTTGTCCATTTCCTTTGCCAAGAGGGACAGAACAAAATTTTAAGATAAGAGTGCTTCATAACAAGTGCAGCCCAAAGTAGCTCCTGGCCTCATCAGAGCTTAATGAGACATTCAGTCTAAGAAATAAATTAAATGACATTTTGGGATCATGCTTAATGAAGCGGGTACCTACAGAAGCTCTAGACCACAATAGTGTTCTCATAATCTGTGGAGAATAGGGCAGGAAAATGTCATCAATCATTTGGGACAAAATGGCACTCTGTGGAATAGAAACTCTTGAACCTCGGTAGCTCCCGGTCTCAATCATGGCCCGGAACTGGTTTCTTGTTATGTCAGTACCATAAAATAGTTTGCACGTGTCTATGTTAATTCCATAAGTCAGTGTCTCATCATTGTCATAACCACATAAAGCAGACAGTGTCTGTGAAACTCCAAAATGAACAAAGCCAGGACAAATACAATGCTGGAAAGGTAAAGTAGAAAATAGTACAATTTTCCTATAACAGAAATGAAAGTGAGTTAGGTGTAGCATGTCTAAATGAAATACTAAAGAGCTGTCCTAGTTAAGAAGAGATTTTTGTCCAAATCATATCAAAAGGAAGATAATAAGCGGTCCTAACAAAAGGATGCACTTAGCCTAGAATAGCAGTTGTGATAGACCTACAAACTCATTTGGCGTCTATGATTCCAAATCAACAAGATATTTCACTTAAAAATTAAGTGAAAATAATTTTAAAGTATTTTAGTATTTGCAAATACAAATATACTAAGTCATAGTTACAATTCTTGATAAGATTTTTGAAAATTATAATCATATAATGATAATTAGAGAATGAGGAAACATTTAGAGTGAATACATGTTATGTAAAGAATTCATAGAAAATAAAGAGCAAAATACTTGATCTCAGTCAATAAATGGACAAAGCAGAAAAGAAGTGATAAAGTTAATTTTAAAGATGGGAAAATACTCTCTTTCATTCACAGCCACAGGAATTTAAATTACAACAAAAGAGATTATGACTGTATATTTATTGGCACAATTCTTAAAAAGTTTCATTTTTATTTTTATACTTTTATTGAATTTGTTTCTTTTCACAGTTGTCTCAATCTCTATTTGAAAACAGGAGTAATATAAACAAAATAGATAAAAATTACTGTTTTTGAGGCTGTGGTGAAACTCATATTTATTTATTCCTGATGGTTGATATAATCTTCCCAGAAGATAATTTTTCTAGAAAATTCCAGACCAGAAAAATGTTTACAGATCTTGGCACATTTAAAGGAAATAATCAAATCAAGGAAAGGCATATATAGTTAAAGAGAGAAATTATACAGCTATTTTTAATAGTGAAAACTTAGAAGTCTTTGTGTCTCATAGCATGATACTGATTTAATAAGTTAAGCACATCAATTTGAGTCGATTACATAATAAAAATAATTATAAGGAAAATGTAGAAACAAAGAAAGAATATTGTGCTTTAAAAATATTAAGAATAATAAATGCAAATAAAGACCATATAATTCTATAAACATTGTCTATGAACAAAGACTCGGGGGGATGGGACTTAAAAATAGAGACAACAAGAACTGATCAATGTCTTAGATTCTTGAGAGAGGGGATATTAAAAATCCTTTTGTTTCCTTAATGCTGTTTAAAAAATAAATAAGACAGAAATTAAAATAATGCAAAGGCTTACATAATATTCCACTTAATTCTGGGCCAACAGAATGAGAATCCTACTCAAAGATATTTTTTGTAAGAACATTTGTTAGAATATTTTATTATCTTTAAACACTCAGAGATGCCACACATTCCTCTCTAAATATATATTTCCACAGAAAATAGACTATTCTGCACATTAAATTGATATAGAATTGTGTTAAACAGTCCTCTTTGGCTAAAGTAGCTAACAGAGAAAAGCAACCCTTATCTAATAGTAACTAATGCATTAATTAGACCCAAACTAATCTGAAAACAGACTGAAACAAATTAAGCAAATTAAATTCAATTTTGAAGGAAAATTTATTCTTACAATCTGAATCACAGAACTGGTCGACTCCTTGAAAGTTAATCTGCCTTCAGGAAGATGAATATATAATCGTCAAAGATAAATGGGTTTCTATTCTCTTCTTGAGTTCGATTAAGTTTTTTGAAAACAGGACCCATGTCTTGTTTACTATTATTTTCCTATCACCTATGACAGTGTTGGTCGCACAATAAGTTCTGGATGGATGGATGGATAGAAAGAATATTTCTAGTGAAAGACACCAGAATTCTTTTTATTTCCCTGATGATTCACGCTGGTGGCAGAGTTCTTCCTTTCAAAAAGTAAAACAAGAATTTCAGTAGGGAGCAATCACAGCTGCATATGGTTTTGTCTACTAAATATATGGGTAGTGACTGGTAAGCAACACTTACTGAAAGTATTATCTTTGTGTAGCTCCTTGAAGTTTATTAATCAGATACTAAGCAGAAAGTAAGACAACTCTTACTATCTCAATTTGATGACTGAAAAAAATAGGGGTCAAGTTCTGGCTCTTACACTTCCTAGCTTTATAACTTTGGGCATGTTACTGCTCATTTTTCTCACCCATGAAATGGGACGGTAATGGTTCTAACTTCATAAGGTTGGTGTAAGGATTAAATAAATTCATGTAAAATATTTAGAACAGCTCTGACATATGCTAAAAACTCAATAAATGTGAGCTGTTACCACCATCATCGTTTTTACATTGTATCATTATCATTGTTACAAACTTGTCCTAGACAATCTTAAAAGATGTCCATAAGTGCTTGTGGAAAGAGTAGCTTTCACCCTAACTTGGGTTTATATTCTGTTCACAGTGTTAAAGAATTTCAAATGAACCCCGCAGACCTTTGTTATATGGCATCTATACTATACAACTGGTAACATTTTTGTACTATATGGATATTTTCTTTATGTGATTAAACATGCAAATATCCGGTTCACCTATTAATTTGATAAGAAACAGCAATAGAGATACTGCTAGCATGATAAAGGATTGGTTAGGAGCAGTGCTAAAACTCAATAAAATGACAGTAGGTTTGTTTCATGCTCCAAGAGATTGGCAGTGGCAAATATCAGGAGGCAATGAGGAGATAATTGCAGGTCGCTATGAGACACTGAGAATAGAATGAGGGAGATGCCAAAATCCAAAATCCAGAGCAAATTTATAAAACATAGTCAAGGTAATTGGTAACAAAGACATAGAAACAGGGTCACAGGCCATTAAAATAACTCTGCCAAATGATATCATTCCTGCCAAGGATGCTTTTAGTGTGTCACGAGTATACATCACACTAAGTGTGCCAGATCCGTAGCATCTTAAAAGCACTGCCTGACCCTTGACAGGAATGATTGTCTTGACGTTTTTTTGGTCAAACATAACTACTTTAAACTCGCCAATTTTTGAAAATTGATTTTAGTATAAGCTCACCTGAGCTTAAAATGAGTCAAATACTAAATATTTATGTTTAATTATTGTTCACTATCTCAGGAGATATAATGACATACAAATATCATAAACTGACCGTTTGAATACATGCATTGTATATGCCTTTATATTTTTTTTGTTTTTTGCGGTACACGGGCCTCTCACTGTTGTGACCTCTCCCGTTGAGGAGCACAGGCTCCGGACCCGCAGGCCCAGCAGCCATGGCTCACGGGCCCAGCCGCTCCGTGGCATGCGGGATCCTCCCGGACCAGGGCACGAACCCGTGTACCCTGCATCGGCAGGCGGACTCTCAACCACTGCGCCACCAGGGAAGCCCTATATGTTTTTAAATGTATGATCCAAGTCTTTCAATGTGCCTGTTTGGGAAAGATTTTATGACACAAGTATTCATTTTCCCTATTAAACTCCACAGTGAGTATGAAACAGCACTTTAGGACCCCATGGTAAGTACATTCATAATCACTCCACCATTTAAATAGGTTGGTCTTTTTATAACGTGTCATTTCCAGAAGTAGTCCAGATGAGACAGAGTTGAAGAATGCTGTTAAAAAGGTATATATTTTATTATACTTGGTCTAGCTCTTTTAAAAGTAGGTAACCTTTAACAAGTACTTAAGTCCAGAAAAGAAATATAAGAGGCCATATATTCAAATTTCTTTATGGCCAAAAAAGTTTCAAATAATTCAATTCCATAGAAATAGGAGTAAAAGCCAAAGCATTAAGTTGCTATTGATATGAACTTGGTGTAAGAAAGCCTCCTTTCTTTACCACCCTTCCCCCAGTCCTGGTTCAAATCAGACCTGAAAACAGCTGTTGGTATGTAAAGGTCCCAGCTTCAATGCTGAGAAGACTAACATTTCAGAAGAACTAGAACATTCTGGGAAATAAAAAATAAAAAAGAAGAAAAAAAGGCACTGCTTCCAAAAAAGGGGCAAGGAGGGCTTCCCTGGTGGCGCAGTGGTTGAGAGTCCGCCTGCCGATGCAGGGGACACGGGTTCGTGCCCCGGTCCGGGAAGATCCCACATGCTGCGGAGTGGCTGGGCCCGTGAGCCATGGCCGCTGAGCCTGCGTGTCCGGAGCTTGTGCTCCGCAACAGGAGAGGCCACAACAGTGAGAGGCCCGCATACCACCCCCCCCCCAAAAAAAAAAAAAAAAAAAGGGGCAAGTAGTGTGATGTGAAGGAAGAAATGTCCCTAGAGTGAGCTTTCCATAAATGTTTGCTTGGGAGTCTGGAATGCATAATTATGCCACTCCCTATCTTAGTATATAATATAAATATACATCTATATACATAGATACATGAGTATGTATATATACATATATACATATATTCCATGTGCATATATGGAATAAAAGAAATTTAAATGTATCATGAAAAAGCAAGTTATTCTTATAACCCTCATATTATCAGTTTTTGTGCTATGATTATATATATATATATAAAATATGTGGATCTATAGATATAAAATCAGCAAAAAACAACCCTATGGGGTGACTGTTGGGATCTAGTGTGGCTGATTATTGAAAGGGGAGATTGCAATAATGGGAGGAAAAAAACTCAGTGAGCACCGCCTTCCCATGGAAACGTACTGATGGCTAGGCTCCCTTCCTTCCACTGGCTACCAACCGGACTCCCCCTTCCCAAGTCACCTTATTCTCCGCTTGTTAATTCTTCTTTCTACATTTACTTCCCCTCACCTTTAACAAAGTTTGACCACAGCCAACATGTCAACCTAATATATTTGAAATACAAAGTATATCTCCTGCTTTCCTTTCTTAACAGAGTATAACGCTGCCAAAGTATGAGAGGGATTTGTGAGCTGTCAGGGATGGAAATATCAAAGGAATGTATCAGGAAATCACTGCAACTTTACGATAAAGGAAGGCCACGTTGCTTAAACTACGTAGGTGAAGGTCAATATATGTGATTCAACCTATCAAGTGCTTACTTGTCTATACTCAGCATTGCACTAACAGATAGAAATGTGCTAGCTGGTATGGACTGTTTGCCTGAAGTTTCATGGAATAAAAGATCAAAAGAAACAATATACTTAGGGTATTGTTGATGGTTCCATAAGCTTGTAATAACATGCACATAAGGATATATAATTGTGTAATTACATAAAGATATTGATTATAAATGCAAATGTATTAAATATAAAGTCAAATACATTTGTGTCTCTATATATGCATAACATACATATTCAAATTAAATACGTTCTAGTTTCATACCCTTAACTTTCTATGGGAAACACTTTTGTGACCTTACACAATATTGGACAATTTTAGCTTAAAAGGGATAGTAAAATATTATATTTCATATATATAGATTACATTCCTTATATATATTCATTATATTATATTCCATATATATATATATGTATGTGTGTGTATGTATATATAATACATTTTTTTTCTTTTCTCCCCTCACTGATCTGACCAGCATGTTTTAGGTACAGCATAGCATCCTTAGGTTTCTTATATAGCTCTCTAGAGCCATCCAATGAGGTTTTTTTTCCTTTAACATGAGATGAGCTTCTCAACATTCATGACACATGCACCAGAATCATTCATTCCCATTGCCTTTTGAAAGAAACAAATGGTAGGTATTCAGCTGACTGTCATGAATCTGCCAGTCTCTCTGCTTGAGTCCTATAAAGCCCTCTAAGCGATGCACACATAACCGGCTTGCTTTGAAATACTGAATAGTCGTTTCTTTTCTATTTATTTTTATTCAACTAGAAACACACAAGGCATGGCAAATACAAAAAAGAATTAAAATAACTGGTTTTGAAAGAACAATCTGGTGAAATGGCATTAGCAAATATCTAAGTCCTTGACAGTCAACTTGGCTGTGGTCAAGATCATAAAATGACCTGAACACCTCAAACTTAACCCAGGGCAAAGACCCAGCAGTAGCCATCGTTAAGGGGAAGCTACTAATTCTGTAACATGTATGTAAATATCACCCTCCCCTGTCCCTGGTAAACAAAAGAACTGGAACAAATGTCATCAATAGTAGGTGAGGTACTTTAAATGCATTTTTAAAATGCAGATGTAGCTCATTTTCTACTGTAGAATTCTCTTCCCCAAAAGTAAGCTCATTCAATTTCTTACGTATTGAGTCATCTGTTAGATACCTGAAGGAAGTTTATAAGTATAACTTACACTGTAACCTTATAAGAGATGAGTAACCACCCAAATGTTTCTCCTTTTTATGGACCTAGACTGTTCTAATTAGAAGTATTCTTAAAATTAGGCATATATACAAATTGAAACACATAACATTTGATGACTACTTTGAGGGAAGCTTTGAGGAAATATATTAAAAAAAACAATAATGTGTAATTGGAGAAGGAAAATGAAATGGAAAGAAAAGAGGAGGTGACTTCCTGTGCTGCTGCTACTTGGCTGTTTTACTTACCATACCCACCTGCTACTTCTATTTCCACTCATGTGTCAGAAGAAAAATTGCTTTCTACCTAATTCATAAGTGTGTAGTGAGGAGAAATTATATTCCACATGTGATGTGTTCTGAGTTAATAGAAGGTTATCTGCAAACATATACATAGGCCTATACACATATAGACCAAATCATAAATTAGAGAGTATACTTGATAACTGTTATGTGTAACGCACACCCTAGAATGTTTCACAGATCCTGATAAATCCATCCACCTGCCTCAGAAATGAAGAATGGAAATAATGGAGTTAATTCACTATATTCAATGGCATGGGTCAAATCTTTTATTACAAACCTTTTCTCATTTGTGTTTTCTGAATGAAAATCATATGTGCACCAGCTTCAAAAACATATTCTCAACATAGAACTCTCCTTTTAAATAACTATACAGTGGTATCTGGCCTATTATCTATATTTTTATCTTGAAAGAAGTTGTTAGTAAAGGGAATAGTGAACATTTTTCCTCTTTCTGTAAGAAACTTCCAGTACTAGCTCATAACTGCAGCATTTCATGTTCTTTCTTTCTTGGTATCTCTACCACTTCTATGTTTATTAACATTTGATGAAAAATCCCTCGTTAGTTTTGTGAATTTCACACCACTAGAACCATATTCTCTTTCAACAAATTTCTGTTAGCATTTGATGATTTCCTAATGCCTACAATCTTCTGTTATATCCGGCTTAGCTTCAAAACAGATAAGAAGGCAGTAACATGGAACTGAATGAAAGAAGGCAAAATATAATACTGAAAATCCCCCTTTTTTATTGTTCTTTCTCCATGCACTGCAATATAACAAAACTACACCCACACACGTGTGTGTGCAGATTTTTCCATGCCTGCGACTATAACTCCAATTCTGAGTTCCAGATCCAGTGATAAGCTACCAACATCTGCTATCCTGTGCTATTGTCACTGTGTTTCAGGTGACTGATGGTTTCCTAAGAGATCAGGGGTATGCTCTTTCATATGTTTTTAATTACAAGTAATAAAATCCTGCCAGGATTGCTTTATTTTATTTTGAAAAACAATGACACCATGTCATTGTGTTTTATTTGCATGTGCCGTTTTTATTTGCCTATAAGTTAACTATCCAGTTACAGATATAAGCTCTTCTGCTTATAAACGTACAATATCACTTCCCCATGGATGCCTAGTCCTTTTTTTTAAAAAAAAAATAATATAGTGTATTAGCTTCCCTTCTGTTTCATTAACATGTAGAACATAATATTTCAACACCACGGATCTGCAAAATGGTAGGCTGGTGTGAGCTATCCTAGGGTTTGTACTACTTTCTATTTACCAACAACCTATACGCTTTTAATCATTTCCAGTTTTGCCAATGGCAATTTCTTATAACACACTACAAGGGACTTTGCTGCATTTAAGTTACATTTTAAAAGTAAAGTACAAATTTATCCTGATACCTGTAATTTCTAAACTGTTATACAATATATCTGGGTGTTACATATGTTTCAACTATTTCTCAGAGTATATCATTTGCCTTTTAATTTTGTTCATACCTTCTTTTTTGCATTACAGAGTTTACTCTTTGATACGTATCTAGTAAACTGTACCTGTGTTTTTTACCCAAGCTTTCATGCTTAGCAAGCCCTACTCTATCCTAAGATCAGACAATAGTCACCTACATTTTGTTTTCTTTCTTCTATTGATTTATTTTGTTAACTTTTGCTTTTTAAATCTAGATGGAAGAAATCTATTTTAGGATATAGTGTGAGGTTAGGACCTATACCCTGCATCCAGATAGTTTAACCAATTATCACAGAACTACTGATTAAATAATCCATCCTTGAGGAAGACAGTTATAGAATTTGAGACGTGATTTTGATGGATCTACAATAAAAATGGACCTTTAGAACCTGAATGTGGACTCTTTCACTTGCTAACATAATTAATATGCTTCTGTATAGTGTTAGGCTATAAAATGGTTCATTTAATCAAGTTTATGATTTTATACTTAATTCAGGTTTAAACTCTAGAACAATACTATTTATTCTTTTCCCTCCCTTCTCATCATGGTGTTTGAAGTAAGTTACCCCAGAAGGTAGAACCACTAAAACAAATTAAACAATTTGAAAACATTTCCAGGATATTAAAATGAGAATGGGATGTCTGATTAAGAATGGTATCACTCTCAGAGAGGGAAGGGGGAAGACATATTTTAAGAACAATATGCCAAGAGAAGCACTAGCATGGATATGAAATACAGAACAAATGCAAGACTTGCAGTCATGTGACCTGAGGTTCCAGTCCTGACTCTGCCATTTGCTGGCTAGTTGTGTAGTTTGGGGCACATTGCTTAGATATTTGAGCTTCAGTTTTGTCATCTATAAAATGGGAATAACAGCACCGATGTCCTCCCAGCGTTATTGAGAAAAAGTCTGACAATGTACATAAAAAAATGCACTGAAAACCAAAATAAATATGTTTATATTAATAAAGTTTTGTACAAATATAAATTATTATGAGCATAACAAACTTATTTATAGTCCTGGAATTAGAACCCATCATATATGGATTTAAATTTTCCACCTGGCTTCATATACTAATTCCAGCAGGGAAAACAAACTGACTAGGCATTTTCTTGGGACAGATAATAATTTGTAAGGATGCTAAAATCCTGCTTGATAAACAGCAAAATAAATAAATGAATGTAACATGTTATTAAATGCATCATACTAGTACCCTTTCCATTCAACTCATCAGCATAAACTTTACCAGAAAATGAAATAGCTTTTCCAGCACCAGGAGGCAGCCAAGTAAAATGCTATCAATGCCTTTCTCAAATGACACCAGTGGGGAGACAGCTTAGTCCTAGTACAAGGACAATGGAAGGCCTTGAATTTTTGACAAATGTACCTTTAATTCACTTTGATAAAATAAGAAGCAAGTCAATAATTAAAAAGTGCTTGACAAACTAACAACTGCATAATGAAGGTAACCAAATGCAGCACTGGCATATCAAAATATAGGAGACATGAATCTGGTAAAAGAAGAGAAATAAAAGGGACAAAGTTTAGGTTAATTTAAACATACAATTGAGTTATTTAGGAAAGAGAACAGGTAATTGATTGTTTGATTCAGAGCTCTGGACTAGGAATATGGATGCTTGGATTCTAGTTTCAATTCCATGATTTCCTGGCAATGAATTATGGGAAACTCTCTTGACTTCTCTAGGCCTTACTTTTCTCAACTGTGGAATAAGGAGATTAAACTAGATCAGCTGTTCCCGGGTGTAAGGATTCCAGAGAGCATGCCCCCAAAAGGGGGGAGATTACCTTTCTATATTGCCAAATTAGGCCATTATTTTTAAAGGAAAACTACCATTTATCACTACTACTATCTCATAAAAGTAAGACATTGATCATGAAAAGTAGTGGAAAGAAAATAATCTCAGAACAAAGGAGAAGTTCTTTATATTGAATACGTTTAACTTAACTTTCTGAGTGTATGTATGTGTGTGTGTTTATGCGTGTGTATGTTTGCACGTGCATTTACATTATCATTTAACTACAGGCTGGTGAAAGGTTACAGACTGACACTGGTCCGTGGACCAGTGTTTTATGACCAGTGAAGACTAACGGTACCACCTCGAGCTTTTATATTCCGTGGCTCTACTCTCCTTTTCCCACACTTTCTAGTTTATAAAATCGGTATGTGTATGTACATGTATAAAAAACATGTATTAGGCGTCCTTCTAGTTGCTGGATGGGATGCTGGCCCATTCATGAATCACTGAATAAAGCCAACTGCATCTTAAAAAAAAAAGAACAAAAACATGTATTAGTGTTGGGTGTTAGGGGTGGGGATGGAGAGGACTTCTATTTTTTTTTTTTTTTTTTTTGCGATATGCGGGCCTCTCACTGTTGTGGCCTCTCCCATTGTGGAGCACAGGCTCTGGACGCGCAGGCTCAGCAGCCATGGCTCACGGGCCCAGCCGCTCCGCGGCATGTGGGATCCTCCCGGACCAGAGCACGAACCCGTGTACCCTGCATCGTCAGGCGGACTCTCAACCACTGCGCCACCAGGGAAGCCCCTATTTTTTTTTTAAAGTACTCATTTTTCATTGTGCCAAGGCAACATGTCTGGTCAGGGATACATTCTTTTTTGCATGTGGCCATTCTCATATTAGATTCATTGAACATACTAATTATTAGTGTTTCATTCCTTCTTTTGAGATGTCTAAAGTAGACTCATATTGATCTTTTTAGCACTGATTTGGAGGACAACTAAGATTTTCCTCTTCTTTACCTTGATCAACCTAAGATTTAACTATAAATTGATGATATTATGGACTCGAAAGTTGAAAGGCCTTAAATATGAAAAGTGTCCTGTTTGTTTTACACTTGGAATCATAAGCATAGAATACTAATGAATGAATAGTAGGTTTCTTAAGGGGTATTCTCCACACTTAGCAAGGTAATTGAACTATTGTGCTAATTCAAATATAGAAATAGAGTTACACTTTGAGCAGCCCATAGCATACACCCTATTTAAAAATTTTATTTTATTGTAGTAAGAACACAACATGAGATCTACCCTCTTGACAAAACATTTAACTGTATATAATACGTTGTTGACTATAGATACAAAGCTGCACAGTAGATCTCTAGAGCTTACTCATCTTGCTTAACCAAAACTCTATGCCCATTTATTAGTAACTCCTCATATTCCCCCACCCCAGCAACCACGATCCCACGTTTTGATTCTATGACTGTTATGGTATATCAAATAAGTGAAATCATGCAGTATTTGGCTTTCTGTGACTATATGATCCAGCAATCCAACCTCTGAGTATTTATTCAAAGTAACTGACATCAGGATCTCAAAGAGGTATCTACACTCCCATGTTCACTGAAGTTCTAGTCACAATAGTCAAGTTATGGAAACAACCTTTGACTGTCTCTCTTGCTACGGAGCAAGATGGGACAGCATCCCCAGTGAGGCTCACCCCCATGTCACTCATCTGAAGCTGCTTAGATGTGTACTTTGAAAAGTTTCTAAAAGTTACACAAGATGAAGTTTAAACACTACTGGTAGTATTGAGAGTGCTTGGTTTTGAATTCCCACCATTCTCTCGAAAAAAAAGTAGGCCCACAGAAAAACCTTTAAGCCTTTAAAACCTTTTTCCAATCAGCACTAGCACAACATTCTAGAATCCCAAATCTCCCCATTTACCCTTGTGATGACTGACGCAGCTATAACTGAAAACCTATATCCCTCGAGATATGAGTGGTCTGATGACCAGGACATTAGACTGACACAAAGAACAGGCTACAAATGCACATGGAATTTGGTTGAAAACCAGAGCACACCACTGGTAGCTAAGCAAGTGACTAGAAACCAAGATTAAACTCGAAATCTGTTTCTGCTACTTCTTTGTTATTTAAGATTGGTAAAGCCATTTTTATACTGCCTATGTGAAACAGGCGTTTTCCAACAGCACTGGAGTTTTTGTCCTGAGCCAAAACACCCATACACATAGCACACAACTAAACAAGCCAACAAAAAGTGCCCAGAGTTGCAGTAGGCAGCCTTTACTGCCCACGTGGTGACAGTCTCTGCCTCTGCTTTTACCCTATGAACTCTGCGATCATCATACCTGCATAGTTAAGCACCTCTCAAGGGCCTTGCCCTACAGAGGCAGGCAACACACACTGCCTGCTAGCTTTAAAGGTTACATTTTCTAACAATAAATCCTACTCACTTTTTGTTTTCTTTTTCTGTTTGGCTAGGCAAAGGGCAGGATTTTTTTTTTTTAGTTGCTTTCTCATTTTTTTTTTTTTTTTTTTTTTATTCCTTTAGTTGAGACTTTACTTTTGTACTTTGGGCCATTTGAGGCTGATAACTTTTAATGAACCAAATGATTTTCTTTGGTAATAGGTGGGTTTAAGTATCATTTATAATTCACTATCTGTATTCCTGAGATACATCTGGGGATGTAGTGTTTAGCCATTCCTTAGCATTGAAGGAAGGAAAGAATGAAGGAAAGAAGGGAGAGAGGGAGGGAGGGAGAGAGGGAGAGAGGAAGGAATCCTGAGGACAGTAAGGCAAATTTTCAGAGGCCAATCTCTTTTGTGTCTTTTCTCAGAGCCTTCTCTCTGGTTAACACGACCCATGGGGCCACATTTTTCTTCTATTCTTCCAAATACTACTGCTGCTAGACCTCTAGTCAACCCTAGTTATTGATTATTCTGGGTTCACATATAGCTTTTTGTTAGTCAACATTTCTCCTGACTTTCTTTCCTCAACAGCCAGAATAATGTTTTCATTCATCTCTTGAACTTGCTTATATACCTGAATTATTTGCCCAGCTTTTCTCTTTCTATATCTACCTAATTTTAAATTACTGCACACCCTTTCCCTCTTTTTTTCAGCTACAATAGCTATCTTGGCACAGGGAAGAAAAGGTAATTTTGCCACCTCTTCTGGCTGTTATTTACCTTTTTCATTCCTTAGCTTTTTACTGGCACCCTGGCTGGCATATGCTCATATATACCTATGGAATTCAAAACTGGATCACTAGGGAATGTAAATGATGGTGGCAGTTTCAAAGCAAGAACCATGGAAACACAAAAGTTACAATCATTTTGTACCAGTCTACAGACAGAAGGCTTTCTATGTTACATGATGTGGCATAAATGTACTTCTATTACCATAAAAAAGTTTTAAAATTATTTTTTTAAAGTACGCACATATGAATGTAATTTAAATGCTCTATAGCATTATAAGTCCAAAGTAATTTAGAGAATAACCTTTGTTGCTTTTACTGGAAAACTAACATCTGTCTGTTATTGCAGTTATGCAGAGTAAAGAACTCAATTTCATTCCTGTGGTGGTTAAACTATGTACTCATTATTGAACAGTCTGAAGTTAAAATCAATTAAAACAGTAGAGCAAACTTCCAGTAATTTTTCAACAAATAAGTTAAACTTCCCTTTCCCTTTCATTCACAAAACTACTGGATAAACAGGAAGAAGTAACAGTAAAGCCATTTTCTTACTGTCACAGCCATTTATATTTATAATGGATATATTGCTCATGCTTCCTCCACTCCTGGTCATATTACATAAGGGCTTCCAGTCTGCCCTTAACATTCTCCTGAACCTATTCTGTGGAAGGTCTCAGATAACTATGCCATCACCAAATATGAATGCCTGACATTAGCTTACACTTTTCTACTTCTTTGGGGAAGTTGATGATGCTGTTTTACTCCCTAATGTTCTTAAACAAACAAACAAAAAATGCTTTCTCTCTTTGGCTCCTGAGATGCAGCATCAGTTTTGTTTATCTTCCCTCTTTCTTAACACTCTCTTGGCAAATTCTTTCCAATCCTCATCCTAAATGTAGGCATTATTCTCCACGATTTTATCTGTAAGCCCTTCCTCTTCTGCTCCAAAGACTCTTCTTTGATTTCACCTATTATCTTTTTGGCAACGATCCCCAAGTATCTCTCTAGGTAGGAACTTCTAACTGTATGCTTAAAATCACCCAGAGTATGCTAGCATCATTAAAAATCCATCATGATTTTCTTCCTGCTCTCTTCCTCCAGTAGATATAATTCCCAACTGCCTTGTTCCCCAAAAGAGTATCCCTTTTATTCAACCATCTTGGCTCAAAGGCTTCACTTATCTGATTCTTTTTCTCCCTTGTCTCATATTTTATCTATTTCCCAATTCTACTGCTGGACTGTCTATCCATTCCCACTGCTACGAAGTGCTTCTATGTCTCACATAGAAGACAAGAAATAGCTACTTAACTGGTCTTTAATCCCTAGTCCTTCCTAATTTTCCACATTTCTGCCTGATTAGGTGGCAGCTTATGACCATACTCCCTGGTATTGCAGGATGGTAATCTCCACCATATGAATGCCATGGTCATCATGTTACTACTATATAAGTTACTATTTTATTGAATGTATATGGGAAAAAGTCATAAAAATGTAGGTAGAGTGGAATCTCACAGACAGGATGAGGTCATTTCTGGTAAGAAATCATGTAGCGATAAAGCATCCCTTTCGTTCTAGAAACAGGAATTGAGAGAGTGGGCAGATGTGGATGCAGATCAAATTAAGGGGTCAAAGTAAAGCCTCTCTTTTCCATAGGTCTCCATGTGGAATGGGTCAGGCCCTGTAGGTCACATTAGCTAGAGGGGGATTCAAATTCTATACGTTGCAAACCATTTTCTTTAAGATTTCTTATACCTTCCCTGCTTCTCCCTTAGCAAAAGTCTTGGTTAAAGTGTCAGTGTTTCTCAGTTGTGTTAAAGAAAATAAAGCAGCCCCAACCCTGCCCCATGTGGGTTTACCAAACAAAAGGTTTTCATGAGCTTACAAAACATGTTGAAAATCAAGAAGTAGCATGGAATATGTAAAATAACTGATGCCAAGTTACTGACAAGTCTTTCTTAGAGAGAAAAAGCAACCGAAAGGCAAAAACAGAGAATATTTTTATTTCATGATGACTCTGGGCAAATTCTCTCCATACCACTGTTAGAAAGGCATATAAGTACCTACAGGATAACAGTACGGGGGGTAGATTTTAATTTGGTTGAAAAATTAAATTCAAAGCCTATTAATTATTAGATTGATGTCAACCCAGTAGGAGGTTTCTGATAGTTAGTTCCAGGCATTTCTTCTTATTCCTGTCTTTTTCAATATATCAATGGCATAGAAGATGTTTGAAGGTATACTTGCTAAATTTGCAAATGACACACGCCTGAAGAGATTCTAATAAGATAGACGATAGAATCAGGATTCAAAGTTTTTGTAAAAGGAAGCAGTGCTGAACTAAAACTGAACAAAATTAAATTTAACAAGGATAAACACAAATCTTACAGATTGTTAAATAAACCAAAAAAAAAAAAAAATCAATGGCATAGGTCCAGGGTTTGGGATAATCCAATTTGACTGTGGTTTGTACTTTTTTAAGAAATGAGGATTTCAGTTGCCCGCAGAGTCAACATGTGTCCACTGCAAGATGCAATTACTATAAAAGCTAAATATCTTGGTCTGTCATTGATAATCTAAGATGGGAACCTATACTCTACGGATTTGATCTTTAAACGTATAATGTGTAAGACGTCGTTCAATAGTATTCTGCAAAGATCAGGCTCTATTTAGAGTGCTGGGTTAAATAATCTATGACATTTTAGGAGGGGCATTGACAAATTATAATAAATGAGAAGGGGAGCAACCAACATTCTGGGGAGGTCAATGGTCAAGGGACGGGTGATAAAACTATGCATATAGACCATAGAAAAGTACTTTGGAAAAGTGAACAAAATGGAAAAGAACTTCAAACATTTGAATAGCTATTATGAGGAAGAGGTAAGTCTTGGATCCTATATTGTCCCTCAGGGCAGAACTAAGTGAGAGCTTACAGGAAGACAGATCACAATTCAGTATGAAGAATATATTTTTAGTGGAAAAGGAGCCCACAGAAAGTAAGGTATTCCATGTCATTGGACATTTCTCTCTCAGGTATGTTAACAGAAACTACTGCTGTGCTGGAAAAAGAGAACAAATTAGATGATCCTCTAAGGTTCCTTCCAACAAACCAGATTTCATTATTCTATGAAACAAGTGTTACTCCATATCATAGGAGAATCACAACCTCAAAGTTTTCTACCATTTTCCAATCTGCTACTCATTCAGAGTATTACACTTTGGATGCTGTGCAAACAGAATTCCCAACTGCCCTAACATTACTAAGATGGTGTTTTGAGTTCATTTGCCAATCATAATGACTGGTCTCACTGAGCCATATATGCCTTAACCCAATCTCCCAAGTTCTAGAGGCATATTTGTAAAATAGCTAGCTGGATTTTGAATTTCAGTTTGTGACTGTGGAGTAGAGATTTTTCTTATGTGAAGCTAAGGAATAAAACCTGCCCCATTAGACTATGAGCTAAACAGTTAAACTTTCTGCCTTTCTGCTTTACAACCTGTCTCTCACTACTCTGTAATATGAATTTATACATGTATTTATATATGCACGGGTATATGTACGTTGTGCATGCCTGTATGTGTAATGTATACGCCATGTGTGTATGTGTAAATGACATGACACAGTAATAATAGAAAAAAGGTGAAGGAAAAGAAGAGAAAAGTGACAACAAAGCCATATGAGATTAAAACACTGTTTGCAACTAAGACGAGCTACTAGCAGGTTTCCAAATTGAAAACTAGAGGAAAGCCCTTGTTTGCCAATGGTGGGGAAAAGGCAAGAAGAGCAGAAGGGGAAAGAGGAAAATAAAAGCTCATGTCCCTGGTGGCAGACAACTCAATCAAGAAATTATAATTGGATCTCCATGAAAGTATGATTTGCTCCAACATAATATATTTTCATGATAATCATATCTCATTATTTGGCCACAATTAGAAATATTGGTCAAATAAAAATCTCTCAAAATGGGTAGTTTCACCTGGTATGGAGTTATAGTGCTACAAATCAACAGAAGCTAGTCAGAAGTGAATTGTGCATCGTCAAATTACATTTTGCTGCTCATTAGCATCTGAAGAATAGTGCATTCAGTTCCATATCAGAGAACCTACAAAATACAAATAATGTCCATTTTCTTTCTCATTTTCTGTTGTTCATGCAGCACATATTTATCTTAGTGAGTACATGGCTTTTTAAAAGATAGCTGTAAAACAAAATAGCACTATTTGCATTTCAGAGTAATCAGTAATATACAGCTTGAATTTTGTCCAGAACTAAAACGGTGCTAAAGAGAATCTGTCTCATGCTGATCAGTTCAAAATCTGAAATTAGAGCTTTAAAAATCTGCTTCAAAATGATAAAAATGCTTCTTGCATGTAATATTAAAATGCATAATAGACCCAGTTTAACGCTATGAAAGCAAAAATAAGCAATGTTCACCTTCTGAAAAGACTGCAATCTATACAAACTTGACTTCACTTCATTAATACCCAGGACCTGCTTAACCCCTTCCACCTGATCCCTGTCCTTTCCACTCCTGAAATTGTCCTGACAGCATCAGCACTCTGACCAAGGCCAACAAATTCAACAACTTTTTCATCCTCAACCCACGTATTTTCTCTTGATAATTTTGGATTGTTGATTAACCCTTTCTTCCTGAAAATTTCTCCTCCACAGGTTTTCTAACACTGCTTTTGTATGATTCCCCCACCCAGCTCCTCTAACTTTTCCTTCTCTAGCAACTCTCATTTCTTTACTCAAATGAGGTGTTCGCCAAAGTCCTCTCCTTGGCCTTCTTCCTTTCTTACACTCTTCTCTAGCAACCTCTTTTAATTTCATAATTGCAATCACTTCCTTTGTGGGGATACCTGCAAAAATAGGTCATTATTTATACCCCTGCAAACACCATATGTACATCTCCCTATTAGGCAACTCTAGCTATATACTCAATCTATACTTCAAATCAGAGAAGTTCAAAAACCATTTGTCCCCAAACAGGATCCTTTCTCTGAAATGACAACTCTCTTACTTAAAAAAATGGCACCCCTCTTCAGCAAGTTATTCCGGCTCAGAATTGTCTTTGATTTCTAACCTGTCCACATAAAAAGTCAAGTACTGTTGAGCTATTCTTCCAAATGTCGGTTGCATCAATTCTGGTTTGGGTTCTTGCTCGGACTATTGCACTTATCTAATAGTAGTTTCTCCTTCTTCAGTTTTTCCTCCTCCATCTTATTCATATCTCTCAGATCAATCTTCTCAAAACCACCTCTGATAATATTCCTCTGCTACTTAAAATTCTTCAATGGTTCCCCTACTGCCTTATAAATAAAATCTAAATTCCTTAAAAATGGCATTCAGGGCTATTCTTGATAGGGTCTCAAACTTCCTTTTCAGTGGAATTTCTCTCAATACAATACACATATCTTATGATTCAGCAAGATGGAGCACTCACTGCTTCTTAAATTTACTCTGTACTTCCTTCACCTTTTATCTTGGTATAATTTGTTCCTTCTACCTTAAATTCCAACCTCTTCTCTTCCCCCTACCTTGCCTAGCCCGCACAGGCTATACCAAGATCTCAACATACGGGAATCCCAACAAGGAATTCCACCACTTCTATGAAGCCAGGCCCCTAGCCAGAAGCTGCCCATACCTTCCTTGAAGTCCCAAAGTATTTTATGTAGCGTATTTCAGGGTCCATTTTTATCGTTAAGGATACTGACAAATGATAGCAAAGAGTGAGAGGCAAAGTAAATGGTTAATCAATGGCTCACGTCCTTAAAAGAGTGTTTATAAACTTTTCACAATCCTACAGTTTATTACATATTAACATACCATGATCTTTTTATAAAAGCTAAATGTATAGCACATTATTGGTAGCAATTTATATATTACATAAAATGATAAAATAGTTACCTACTTATAAATCTTGTAATCTCATAGAAGACTACCATTGTCACGTTAATTAAAACTAGGATTGGGATAAGGATATGGCATGGAAGCCTTTGTTAAAAAGACAGACTCAGAGCTTGGGATCACCACAAAATTAGAGCCTCCCATTCAACCAACACACATTTAACACAAACACATAAGTAACCCCACCTCCACCACTAATACTACTTGACTAGGTGTTTGTTAGAGGTTGGGTTAATTTAAAGCATAGGGTAGTACAATAAGTGCAAAGAGAAATATAACGCTGTCACAGGGTTTTTAAATCATTTTCCTGAAAAGCTATGGATATACTAGTTTTTAAAAATTAATAAAATAACCACCAATACCAAAACAATTACCTTTCTTTTCCATACCTTCAAACATAGTAATACCATCATATATTTTCTATGCACCATTCTCAGAGAAAGCCCTAAACATATCCAGATCTTTTAATTAAATTTGGTTGATAACTTCAGCACAGAGAAAAAACACTTTATGGGTAGAAAACTGGAGCACAGAGCGTTTATGCCATCGGTCAAGGTAAGAAAAAGCATCAAAGTTTTCTTATTCCCAATCTAGTGTCTTATTCAGTAGACCAGGAAGAAAAGCCAGTTAGCAGGGTGATATATGTATGTGTGTATGTGTGTGTGTATGTGTGTGTGTGTGTGTGTGTTTCTTTAAGTAAGTTTTTCAGAGGTTTAATGAAAAAGTGATGCAGAAAAAAGAAACAAACAGGAAATTCCAAAGGAAAATTATAGATACTTCTATGGTTTCTGAAATGTAGTAATGAAGGAGAAAGGAAGATTTTATAGGGTGGGAGGATGGAAGAGAGGGAGGAAAAAAGGAAACAGAAATGGGGCACAACTGAAAACTTTCATATCAGTGTTCTGCTCTGAGTATGAATTCTGAAGTCAGGTAAGTCACAAAGTTTGGTGAGGAACCTGAAGCCAGCAAAGTATAAAGATATTCAGATGCACACAGTCAAGCCAGTTGGGAGGGAATACTACCAAGTGAACAGAACACTGGAATGCCATGAGATCTAGGTTCTAACCCTACCCGAGCCACTTAATCGCTAAGTGATATTTGACAAGTTGTTGAAACCCTAAGGCCTCAGGTTTCTCATTTGGAAAATAGGTTGGACAGAACAGCATCTCAAGCCTGTTCCGAACTAACATCAGAAGACACAGGATTCCAGAAGGCAGCATCACACCCAGCTTTGAGAAGGAGGACAGGAAATTGCTCAAAGCCTACAAAGATAGCTGGATTTGTCAGGCTCTCAGATATCAAGGAATAGATGGAATCTGGAATCTAAATTCACTTGTTTTCAACTAATCAAATTTAACACAATAATCACTAAGAAGAGACATTTCTAGAGTATACTGTATGCTAAGAAAAAGGAGGGTGGAAGAGAAGACTGAACATAAAGTAGGGGAAAGAATGAGAAAAGGAACGTTAAAAAGAAAAAAAAGACAATAAAGTAGTTATCATGGGTCCACGTTATCTGGAGCTAAGGCACTTGACAGCCATTCTTAAGAACAACGTGTTTGGAGTAAGAAAAGAGCTTCTTTGTTGATGCTGAATGGTAGCAGTAGCTAGAGAAAGAACCCCTAATTTTTATGGTCACTTTCTAACCCAGATCTTTCCAATTTTACCGTGAAACTCCCTAAGTCTTGGGGCACAGGAAATTCATAGAGCCACATAACAACATACAGAAAGTTGTGAGCACTCCATTTGGTGACATCTTCTGAAAACACCTGCGAAAGATAACGCCACCAATTATTCTATAAAGTAGACAAATGAGTCACAAATAAACACCAAAGAAGATAGGTTGTCAGTTAATTTGCATAGTCATCATATACCTGGAAAGTAACTGAGTTTTTATACATCTTTTGTCTTGTAAAAATATTTTTGTTAAGCTGGCACTCACCTTTGCAGTCTTGTCAAATGCTTAAAATGAATTTACCAGAACAAGTAGCATCTGGCTAAACTAATCATAGGCAGTTGTCAGCTATTTTGCTGAAAATCAGCAGTAGAAATGGCCAAACTGGGGGTGGGGGGAGTTAAAAAAGGCAGCGATTCCAACCCAACCAGTAGTTTAATACAAATATCTTAATCTCCACACAGGCTGACATCAGTGCTACAAATAATACTGCTTGCCATTCAGGCCCCAGCGTATTGCTGTTCTGGCTGCCAGAAGAATCAAGAAGGCAGTCAAGGTATTTTACTAACAGAGAATGAAAGAATGTGGTCCTTTAAAAAAATTTTAGTTATTCGTGAATTTCCTAAAAGCAGGGCTCAGAAGACCTTTTTATATTTTTTCTCCCCTTTTGATTTCACTGGTCAAATAACACTTTATATTTTCCTATAATGTCAATCAATATAGAGCTATGGCACCACCTATTGTGACATTACTTAAATGCTGATATCAAATGACAACCTATTAAATACTGGAAGACTAGAACAAGACATTTAGTATCCAAGGAAATGTAAATGATTATTTTCTCCAATAGTTCCTTCTGAGGCCATAATGATATAAAAGGTGGCTGTGAAATAGATGCCTCAAACCTGTTATAACTTGTTTTTAATCTAGTAGAAATAGGTTCATAATGCAGTGTGTGCACACAACTATCTTGGGTAGCAGTAGGACTGCAGGTATTAACAACATTCTTTCATCCAAGTGGCCAAAAGCTGGGATAATGGTTACTATAATCTCCTGGCTAGATATCTCTTTCAGAGTATTCAAAATGAATCCCTTTCCTCCCTCCCTTCCTCCTTCCCTTCCTTCCAGAAATACATGCTAGTATAACCGTGTATCCTCACTGATAGAGTCCCCTCTAAGTCACTATTCTCTAAGGAAAGTGTGTGGCTGGGGGCAGTCCCAAGTTAGTGTATGCACGTGTCAGGTCAAAGTGGTTCAGGTACCTCTCCTTAAAAAATGTTTTAAGAGGTTGTTCTAATTTGGAATCTAGAAGGCAGGATCAGTCAAAAATAATTAAAATGACAACGAAATCAAGTATGTGTAGTTTTACTGACAGCTCTTTTAAACAGACACATACTCTTAGAAACTTAACTCCAGGAATTAGTTTTCTAAAGAATCCCACTTTGGGGTAATTCATTATTTAAAATGTTAATGTTTCATAGGAAAACAGCTTTAAAAGCATAAAGGGATCAAATTAGTGTATGAAAGCTTTTATAAATACTTTTTTTCCCCATTAATATTTAAGACCACTAGAGATATATTAACTTAACCTTTTTCCATTGGTTAGGAGCCCTTTTCCATTACAAAGTCATAATGCATATGCATCAATATTTCTTACTCACAGTAGTGACCTTCTTCCTAACATACATGGGATGACAATCTTAAAACCCAGGTAAAATTTCTCTTGTTTTCCTTTCTGGATCCTAAGACTCCATTTCAAAACTTTATACTCTGTCTGTTACTATATGTGGGAACTTATGCAGGTCTCCCCAAGTTCCACTTTCTTCATTAGTAAAATAGGGAAAATAATAGCATCTTACCTCATGGACTGTGTGTAACCTATAAAGGAGATACTGCATATGAACAACTTATAATGTGCCATATAATAAATGCTTAATAAATGCTACTATCATTCTACTCCTCACCACTGCTATTTAAGCTACTATTCTACTAAGCTCCTTTTCTCACTTCTTAAAAATACTCGTAAGAGGAATACTTAGGATTTGCGAATACTCAATCCAAAACTCTTATGGTTGCCAAAAAGGTACATAAATATAAATCTACATATGCTAGAGATTTTCAAAAGGAAAACTTACACTTGTGGATTATCTATTGTATACGTCATGCATTATAATAGTGTAACAGAGCAAATCAAGATCCCACACAGTCACAACTATGTTCCAGCACAGGGGTAGCCTCTGGGGATACAGAAATAAATTAAAGATCAATGGAAGAGCCTGTACTTTTAGTTGTGGTATTCAGGGAGGCCTACTTGGAGGAGGTGGCAGCTTAACTGAACCTAAAATGATGGATAAGATTCGATTTTCAAAGTCCTGGATATAGGAAATCTAGGTGGAGAGAATATCATACAGACAAGAGTAAAAAAGTGCAATTGTGAGTGGTGAATAGAAAGTAAATTCAGTTCACCTGGAGTACACAGTCCTGAGTGGGAAGTTTAAGGAGAGAATTTGAACTAGGGGGCTTGATCTTCAAATCACAGTGTTTATAGATTTTGACTGTTAAATAGCAGTAATGGTAAGTTCTATGCATACGTAATAAAAAAGAGTCCCCATCAGGTACATCTCTTAAACTCTTCATTTGAACCCTCTTTTCATCATCTAAAATAATAATTTTTTTAAAAGCTTTATTTTCCCCCTGATTTTTCAGACAATGCATTCTTACTTGGAAATAGTCAGAGGCTATATAAAAATGAAAAGAATATTTTATCTCACTTACTAATGCTTTAGTAAATACCATGTTTGAAAAGGAAGGCAAGAGATACAGACGTTTCTGTGAGCAGTAACAATATCCAAGCTATTTGGCCTTTTGAAAATCTAAACTGAGAAACTATTCCTGTCAACTGAGTTACTAAGCAACATCAACATCAGGTAAAACATGCATCTCCATGGTCCCTTTTGCTGGAAATCACAACAGAAGCTTCAAGAAAATAATTTCTTGATTGACTTACACATTCCTCAAGATAGTAAACAAACTGGAAAACTATAGAGTTCAAGTAGTTCAAGGTCAAGAAAGAGAACATACGTAAGTTTTGTCTTCAGAAAATTGAATCCTCTCCAAATTGATTTAAAAATATTTTTAAATTCTAGAAATCTATTTCGAACCATGTATTCTGTAAACTATCAGTATAACGAGAATGAAAGTGCCTCACCTACAACACAGGCATATATATATATACATATCCAAATGGAGCTGTGTTGGATTCTGGAATGCATAGAAAGTTTATATTTGCACCTATAAGATAATGTGGTATAGCAAACATCATGTGACTTATAACTCAGTGAAACATGGAAAATTTCTGATTTAAAAATTGCTATAAATATAAACAACTGTTGCAGATCCCATCCAGATCTTTTCTATGGATGGGACCACTTCCTGCCCCCCTCTCTACTACCCTCTGCTGCAACTCTTCCTATATCCTCTCTTTGTATGACATGGTTTCCAGACCTACCAGCATTAGAGTATTTCACTTTTGGACATGTTCCAGTGGACTAATTGTCTAAACCGTTAAGAATATGTCAGTGAAAGCCCATTTTTACATATTCATATGTTCAATGCAGCGTTCTTCTAAAAGATAATGTTGAAAACTGGAAATAACCTAAATGTCTTAAGATAAAGAGTTTCTTTAACAAAACACAGAGTTTAAGCCATAAAGGGAATAGATGATAAAAATGATTATATTAAATATTTTAAAAATTCTGTTCATTAAAAGGCATGGTTTTAAAAAGTAAAAATAGAAGTCTTAACTGTGATAAGATATTTGCATCACATATAACTGACAATGGATTAGTATCTGCAATATTTAAAGAACTCGTTAATGGAATTAGGAAGAAGATAGCCCAAAAGAAAATGGGAAAAAGACCTAACAGTTTTTTGAATAGCCAGTAAAAATCTTGAGCCTCATTAGTGATCACAGAAATGCAATTTAAAACCACAGCAAGACACCATTTTACACTCACTAGATTGACTAAAATTAAAAAGCTTGACAATCCTTAAAGTTGGCCAGGAGGTGTAGCAAAGCAAATACTAATATCCTTCTATTGAAAGTATAAGTTGGTACAACTGCTTTGGAAAAAAATATTTGGTATTATCTAGTAAATTTAAAGAGACATATGCCATCACTTGATAATTCAAATCCTAGATTTATACTGGAGCAGTAGTTCTCAATGTGTGGTCTAGGGACACCACGGGTCTCTGAGGCCTCTTCAGCAAGTCTCTGAGGTGAAAACTACTTTCATAATAATACTAAGACATTATTTGCCTTTTCACTCTCATTTCACAAGAGTGTGCAGTGGAGTTTTCTAGAGTCTAGATGATGTGTAACATCATCATTGCTTTGATAGTTAATGCAATGTGAGCTTGTGTATTCTTCTGTTGTACAACTATCTCACTTTTAATTTCTAATACAACAAATATTGATACATTTAACCCACATAAGCAAAAGCTCTTAGAGTCCTCAATTCTTAAGAATGTAAAAGGGTTCTGTGATTTAGAAGTTTGAGAATAGTTGCCCTAGAAGAAAATCACTGCACACTTGCATCATTGTTCACATGTGCACTGACAGTAGAATAGATAAGTAAATTCTGTAGTATTCATCCAATGGCATGTTATATGACAGGGGAACTGAAATTCAAGTATATATACCAACATTGGTAAATGTCAGAAACATTATATCCAGTGAAAAAAAAATTGCATTAGAATAAAGCAAATTTTATGATTACATTTATAGAATGGCTTAAAACTGAGCAAAAGTAGATGCCATACTGTTTAGGGATATCTCATGGTAAAACTATAAGGAAAAACAAAGGGATGATAGACACATAACTGAGGACAGTGGTTACCTTTGGAGTGGAAGAAAGAGGATGGGACCTAAGAGGAGCACACAGGAGGCACTACAAGGGTGTCAACAAAGTTGCGACTGTAAGTTGGATGGTAAGTTAATGAAATTAAAATTATTTTTTTCTTCTTTATATTTTACATGGTATGTGAATGTGTGTGTTTTTCTATAACCATAAAGTATTCTGTAATGGTTTTGAAAATGTTTTTACTAACATTTAAAAAATATGAAAGACAACTGTTTGCATAGATGTTGTTTTCTAGTCTTTTAGAAGGAAGGGAGTGGGTCAGACACTATTCAATAGCCCATGTAGCCTGTATGTGTTTATGCTTTTATTTTTATTTGTTCATCTCTGTATTATATTCTAACTTAATTTCAAAAAATAGATATACTCATCTCTCAGTCTTTCTTAAACATTTATGTATTGCATCATCTTTTATGCATCAGTATGTTGTCAATCATAACTGACCATTTTATTGACATTATTGTATAAAACAGAATGATATTCAAGGCATTAATAAGCAGTAGGATACATTACACCAAAGGCTCTTTTTTTCCCATAAAACAACGTTTAGCATTGATGTCTTACCTTTTTCCCATATTATATATTTACTCAGTATACAATACCTAAGGCAATAGTCAACTAATACAAATTAAATAGGAATTTTGATAACTGTAGAGTTTTATAAGAAAAAGACAAATAAAATATTTAGAATTCAATGAAGAATACTGTTAACATACATTTGGTTATCCTTAAATAACTCATAGTATTAACATCTCTCTTAAAATGTAAGGAGTGATAGTCAAGCAATATGCAAACAGGTTTAATATTCCTAAAGACAGGACAGAGAGAGAGGGGAGAGGTAGGAGGGAAGGAGAAGGGGAGTGGGAGTGGAAGGGGGAGGGGGGAGGGGGGAGGAGGAGGAGGAGGAGGGAGGAGGGAGGAGGGAGGAGGGAGGTTTTATGAGGAGCTGAAGTTTTAATCATGCAGAATACCTTGTACTTGCTGCCTATACTTGTTTGTTCTGAAATTGTATCACTGTATGAAGAATGGATATAAATTGAAATATTCACAAACAAGCACAATCCACAGGTTAAGATGTAAAGAATCTTACTCTGATGATACTTCTTTGGAAACAATTTTATGCCTCCCACGAAACACTAACCCTGCCAGCAGAAAAGACTGCAACCTCTTTCTAAGCCTTTAGATCCCCATCTAAGTGGCCACTCTTTAGAGAAGCCATCTCTAAGCATACTATCAAAAGTAGCCCTCCTGCTGCACCCACCCCACAGTATTACTGTCCATTTTTGCACCCGGTATGTTTCTTTCTTAACATATATCAAAGTCAAATAGTTACGTAATTGTTATTGTCTGTCTCTCCTATGAGACTCTAAGCACCAAGAAGGCAGTGACCACATCTGGCTTGATCACCAATGTATCACCAGTGCCTAGTATAATCCCTGGTATATATTCAGCATTCAATAAATGTTTGTTGAAAGAATGAATGTTCTTCAATGTGTCCTCCTCCTGCTTTATTATTTACCTGGAATATTTCTCTCTTGGTCCTCTGTTGTAGTTTCCATTTTGTTTTCATGATGCCCTGAGGTATCATGAGAACAGATAATATCATGGGGGACCATATAACAAACCCCATGATGTACATATACATATCTTTTATATCAATCACTGTGGAAAATCATAACCCATCATTCATGTTCAGAGAACCTGTAAAATACTATTAGATGAAGGGATAAAGAAGAGAATTGAAATTTATTCTTAAATACCCAAAAGAGTAACAAAATAACAAAGACTTCTAAGAAGTAATTGCCAAGAATGCAAAACAATTATTTAGTACAAGAAAGCTGGTAACAGGCACACATCTAAGAAGTTAAAAGTCACATGTGTTAAAATAGTAAAGCCAATGTGTATGAAGACATACTTTTCTAAATTTGATGCACTGTTCAGAGTTGAACAATTTCACTGTATCTATGGCAACTCAGTCTCTCATTTTTGATTAAAAAAAAAAGAGTAGTGTTCACTCAGAACCATAAGCCTGCCTCACTTTTGCTGACAGACAATAAAGTTTGGGGGTAGGGGCATTTTATATAATTTCTTCTTGGAAAGTAGGAAAGATAGGCATGCCTTGGGCATGTATAAGTACAGTTGTGTAACCTGCCAGTTTAAGGTACTCCAGCCCAGATGACTCTGACCTAGAGGAATACGGAACGGTTGCTTTGCACGTTTACTTAGTCCTTTTCATTATACTTTATTTATTTATTTCTTACTTCCAACTATACTATAAGTACCTTAAAGGTTCAAAACATCTTTGAAATGGAACTAATATAGTAATGACCTTAAAAATGTATTAAAGTAGATTCTCAATAAACCCTTGGTTTTAGTGAATCCTGCTTACTTATCTAAAATCAGAGATCTTAGATATCACGACACACACAAAAAAGGTAATTATGTGAGGGGATGGAGGTGTTAAATACCCTTATTGTAGTAATTATTTTGTAACATATATGTGTATCAAATCATCCCACTGTATACCTTAAACTTACATGTTATATATCAATAATATCTCAATAAATCTGGAAAAGGGGGCTTATGAATCAGTTAATGCATACATTGAGCTACTTTACTCATTAAAGAAATATAACTTTGGTAAATTTACATTGTCATTCATTTTTTTTGTGTGTGTGGTACACGGGCCTCTCACTGTTGTGGCCTCTCCCGTTGCAGAGCACAGGCTCCGGACACGCAGGCTCAGCAGCCATGGCCCACGGGCCCAGCCGCTTCGCGGCATGTGGGATCTTCCCGGACTGGGGCACGAACCCGTGTCCCCTGCATTGGCAGGCGGACTCTCAACCACTGCGCTCCCAGGGAAGCCCTACATTGTCATTCTTGACAATATTCCATCAAACAAAATGGTAGCATAAGCTATTATGAAAGGCTACTACTGCTATTCAAGTTATTCTATATAATATTTAAGAAAAAAACCCAGGTTCAAAATTACGATTGTCAAATTCTCAGGGGCTAGAAACAAAAAAGAAAAAATTCAAAGCCAGAGCTCCGATAAGAAGCTAAAGGATAGACCAAGAGGAAAATGGAACTAAATATAAGCATAAAGACTAGGGATTTAATATCTGCATACAGAAGCAAATTTATGTCACAAGTTTCTTGTACATGAGGAGCTGGAACTGAGCTCTCTGAGTAAGAATAGGAGCCTGAAACGGTGGTCCTCTCTGGAAAACCAGGTCTGGAAAACCTTCAACCGCTTGCTAAGGAGTGTGACAGGAAAACAAACTAACCATGTCAAGCTATGGGTAGAAAAGTGGGATACCGTGCCTTACCAACCTGTGTGGGAACCCTGTACTAAAAATCAATATAAAAACTGGTAAAACTTCGCAGAGGCAAAAAAACAGAAACCATTCCATATGGTACCTCCACAACCCAGAGTAACTGGAACTTTCGAAGAAAACAATTTCTGCTGAAGGTGAGCTCCCAAGTAAAGAAATTACAAATCTTATGAACAAACCAACCACTAGGAGATAGCAGAAATAACAAAATGTGAAATTCATACCTTAAGAACTACAGGTATCAGAATAATCAGAAGAAAATTTTAAAATAACTATGGTCAATAATCCAAGATATGAAGAAAAGAATGGACAACATAAAACAAGGAGAAAAAAGCATGGATAGATTAGAAAAAAGAAACAAGCTGTATAAGTAGCTAACTCCCATACTAGATTGTCTTTGGAGGGCAGGGACCCAATCTCACTCATCTTTTTGTCACCTTGCACTATCTAGCATGGAGTATTATGCACAGTAGACAAGGTTTATTTAACTGAACTGTGTTCTGTGCCTATATTTTAATGTTTCCAATCTTAAGAAGAAATAAATGTTCATCAGGAAACCATTTTTTTAAAACTTCCAGCTAGATTGATTAGGAAAAAGTAAACACAAATTAAGAATGAGAGAGGGGACCTCACTTCAGATTCTATAACTATTAAAAGGATAATAAGGGGATATTATAAACAACTTTATGTCAATAAATTCCATAACTTAGATGATATGGACAATTTCCTTGAAAGATTCAAACTACTAAAGCTCAGTCAAGAAGAAATAGATAACTTGAATAGCCCTATATTTACTAAAGAAATTAAATTTGTATAGCTAAAAAATCTTCTCACAAAGAAAACTCCAGGAAACCATTCTTAATGGCAGTCTATTGTATTAAAACATGATAAATGATGTCAAAGATATGGAGGATTTAGTCAAAATAAAACAATGATTTGTGTGCATTGTAAGAATGAATGCTTTTTCTTGCCCACCTCCATAATATTGGACAAGAGTATACATGACAGTGAAGGGTAGCAGCATATGTCACCCCAGAATATGCCACTTTGACATAAGGATTATTTTGAGCTGAAGGCAATTAAAAAGGAGACCTGAGAAAAACTCTCTGCTCCCCGCCCTCCCCTTCCCCCTCCAACACACATACACACAAGGAAAGGCAGGGTGACTTAATCACTGGAGATAATTCTAGACTCTCATCAAACCATAAACAGCAACTGAAGAATCAACATAGCAAACTTCACTAACTCACTTTTACCTTCCATTAATTTTCCCCACTCATTTATTTGCCTTCTCACAATTTGCTGTGTCTAGAAGATTAAAGTCCCTTTCCTTTGTCATGTCACTTCTCTACAAAAGGTATTGTTCTTTTGTTAGCATGCTATTAAATTAAACCTCAAGTTCTAACCACCCTTTTGAATTACTCATCACTGAATACTCCCCTGTGTATGCCATTTGCACATGTTTATAAACTTGTTTGTTTTCCTCTTGTTAATCTGCCTTTTGTCAGTCTACTTCAGAGGCCCCCAGCCAGAGAATTTAGGAGGGTGGAGCAAATAAAGTTCTTCCTCCCCTACAACAGGTACATTTAATAAAAAGAATTTGGCAGGGAGACTCTGAAATGCCAAATGTTATTAACCAATTTGTAAAAGATTCTTCATACTAGAAAAAAAAATCCACTAGAACAGTATTTAAAGAAAACTTTAACAATTAGAAAAATATGTACTCATTATCTTTTAAATATAAATAATGGCTGCATATTAAACAAAAGGTACTGGGAATAATGCTTGGAAATAATACTTAAAACTTGTGAAGCAACTATTTAAGTAAAGTCAAACAAAGTTGATACATTAGGATTAATTACTGCTAGTAGTAAAGGCATTCATATCTACACACACAGAACGTGCGCCCAAAATATGTGCTTGAACTACAGGCCCATGAACTTCTTGTCTGTGCTCCTGTTATAAGAAACACAGAAATTGTTAGTCTGTGACTCAACTTTTCACTAACACCAGTACTATTTCTGTTATAATCCTGTTAAATTTTTGCCCCTTTCTCTCCCTTAATACCAAGACATCTAAGGCATGAATTCTGCTGGTTACTTTAATAGACCTATTTTTACTGGCATAAGTCTGTACAAGGTTTATTTATTAGTTCCATGGAGACTAGGTAACCTTTCGGGTAGAAAGATTTAGTTTTAAAGATTCACCGTCTTGAGAAATTTTTACGTGTGAGTCTCACTGTTTTATTGACCTCTCAGTGATTTGCAGTATTCGTATTACAAATTCTAATCACGAGCTACAGATGAATGAGAAAAAGAGGAAAAGGTGAACCCTGGTAGAGGAAAATACCCATGATGGGCTGCTGAGAGGGAAGTATGGCAGAATGAAAAAGCCAAGAAAAACTGAGCAGCACAAATAGGCAGATTATCTATATGCTTGTGGGTAAATGAGATGGTAAGAAAGGGAGAGGTAAGAAGGAAAGGGGCTAAAGAAAAGAAAAAGAGGCACCTAACAAAAATCAGAAGTGAGGCTGACCTCACTTAAAGATCATGATGATAATAATCCAAATTGGAGAGGAAACGTGTATATAACTAAAAAAAAGCCAACATCACTTGACCACAAAAAGCCCTTGGCTGAGAACTCTTCACCTCTAAAGGCCAAAAGAAAGGAAACATGCATATTCATCAAGCACCTCCTCTCTGCCAGGCATGCTGCTGGACACTCAGTTCTACTCTGACCTAGCCCTTGTGTACCTTTCCAGCCTCATCTTATGCCACTCTCCCCTTTCAACACTATTTTCTAGCCACACTTGCTTATCAGGTCCTAGAACATGTTAAACTCTTTCTGCCTTGGGTTCACTGTCCTTGTTATTTCCTATACCTGGAAATCCTAAATGCCACATCTTCAGAGAACATTCATCGAGTCATCTGACCTAAAATAGGAAAACCTGCCATTTCCTTTCCTAGCACTTACCACAATTCATAAGTATATATTTATGTATCTGTTTGTTTGTCCTCTGTATCTCCCACTAGACTGTAAGTTCCATGAGGGCAGGGATTATATCTGTTTAGTTCACTATCACATCCCTAAGCACATAACCTGAAGCATATAGTAAATGCTCAATAAATATTAGTTGAATATTAGTTGAATGCTACCAGAAATCTACTAGAGCTAATCAATGAATCTGGTAAAGTTGAAGGATACAAAATTAATGCACAGAAATCTCTTGCATTCCTATACACTAATGATGAAAAATAGGAAAGAGAATTTAAGGAAACACACCCATTTACCATTGCAACAAAAAGAATAAAATACCTAGGAATAAACCTACCTAGGGAGACAAAAGACCTGTATGCAGAAAACTATAAGGCACTGATGAAAGAAATTAAAGATGATACCAACAGATGGAGAGATACACCATGTTCTTGGATTGGAAGAATCAATATTGTGAAAATGACTATACTACCCAAAGCAATGTATAGATTCAATGCAATCCTATCAAACTACCATGGCATTTTTTACAGAACTAGAAGAAAAAATCTTAAAATTTGTATGGAGACACAAAAGACCTCGAATAGCCAAAGCAGTGTTGAGGGAAAAAAACGGAGCTGGTGGAATCAGACTCCCTGACTTCAGACTATACTACAAAGCTACAGTAATCAAGAGATTATGGTACTGGCACAAAAACAGAAATATAGATCAATGGAACAGGACAGAAAGCCCAGAGGTAAACCCACACACCTATGGTCAACTAATCTATGACAAAGGAGGCAAGGATATACAATGGAGTAAAGACAGCCTCTTCAATAAGTGGTGCTGGGAAAACTGGACAGCTACATGTAAAAGAATGAAGAACACTCCCTAACACCATACACAAAAATAAACTCAAAATGGATTCGAGACCTAAATGTAAGACAGGACACTATAAAACTCTTAGAGGAAAACATAGAAAGAACACTCTCTGACATAAATCACAGAAAGATCTTTTTTGATCCACCTCCTAGAGTAATGGAAATAAAAACAAAAATAAACAAATGGGACCTAATGAAACTTCAAAGCTTTTGCACAGCAAAGGAAACCATAAACAAGACGAAAAGACAACCCTCAGAATGGGAGAAAATATTCACAAACGAATCAACGGACAAAGGATTAATCTCCAAAATACATAAACAGCTCATGCAGCTCAATATTAAAGAAACAAACAACCCAATCCAAAAATAGGCAGAAGACCTAAATAGACATTTCTCCAAAGAAGATATACAGATGGCCAAGAAGCATATGAAAAGCTGCTCAACATCACTATCAGAGAAATGCAAATCAAAACTACAATGAGGTATCACCTCACACCAGTTAGAATGGGCATCATCAGAAAATCTACAAACAACAAAAGCTGGAGAGGGTGCAGAGAAAAGGGAAGCCTCTTGCACTGTTGGTGGGAATGTAAGTGATACAGCAACTATGGAGAACAGTATGCAGGTTCCTTAAAAATCTAAAAATAGAATTACCATATGATCCAGCAAACCCACTACTGGGAATATACCCAGAGAAAACCGTAATTCAAAAAGACACATGCACCTCAATGTTCATTGCAGCACTATTTACAATAGCCAGGTCATGGAAGCAACCTAAATGCCCATTGACGGATGAATGGATAAAGAAGATGTGGTACATATATACAATGGAATATTACTCAGCCATAAAAAGGAACAAAACTGAGTCATTTGTTGAGATGTGGATGGATCTAGAGTCTGTCATACAGAATGAAGTACGTCAGAAAGAGAAAAACAAATATTGTATATTAACGCATGTATGTGGAACCTAGAAAAATGATACAGATGAACCGGTTTGCAGGACAGAAGTTGAGATACAGATGTAGAGAACAAACGTATGGACACCAAGGTTGAAAAACTGTGGTGGGGTGGGGATGGTGGTGTGCTGAACTGGGCAACTGGCATTGACATGTATACACTGATGTGTATAAAATTGATGACTAAGAAGAACCTGCAGTATAAAAGAACAAACAAGCAAACAAACAAAACACCTAATACTAAACTTTCTTTCAGTTATTTGTATGGAAATCTGTTAATATAAATGTTTCAGACACTACATGAAATTTCTAAAAATCTTATATGTTCTGGTATAATGTTATAAGTCATAATTCTAGTTATTACCTTAAAAGGTATATCTCAGAAATAACTAAATTTCCTTGTCAGTTGCATTATTATTATTACTTTTTTTTTGTGGTACGCGGGCCTCTCACTGTTGGGGCCTCTCCCGTTGCGGAGCACAGGCTCCGGACGCGCAGGCTCAGCGGCCATGGCTCATGGGCCCAGCTGCTCCACGGCATGTGGGATCTTCCCGGACTGGGGCACAAACCCGTGTCCCCTGCATCGGCAGGCGGACTCTCAACCACTGCGCCACCAGGGAAACCCGTCAACTGCATTATTATGAACTTTCATCAAATCTTTAACTGTGGTCATTTTTAAGTCTTTTGTCATTTACAGACAGTTTTGGGTGTACTCTGATGCTTTTGTAAATATGTTCCTATAAAAGGGTTTCATCTTCAAGGAATTCTTGGAAAAGTCTCTGACAAGTACAGGTTTCTGGTAACTGACTATACTGCTGAACTGAATGAATAAGCATTTTCAGAACTCTAATTGAAAACTGATGAACTCATAAAAGTGCTAACAAAAGATCAAGATGAAAACAAAATTAATTACATGGGACTCAGTGAACTGATGAGGATGATTATAAGTTTTGTGACTTTCTGTTTGACTTAAAAAAAAATCCCATGAGGACTCAGAGGAAAAAAATATACAAATCAATTTTCACTGCAAAGTAAAGGAGCTGTTACAGTGGAGGATTACTGGACTGAATGTCAATATTATGACATAGTATGAGTGTGTTTTGTGCTTGGTAATTGCAATCATTGTTGCTTTTGTTGCGGTCATCCATTTACAGTGCTTGGTGTCAGTCTATTTATCTCATGTAAAAATAAAATACAGTGTGTGTGTGGAAAAAAATTTGCATAATAACCCATTTAATGTTTATAACAACTCAGCGAGGTAAGTATGATCTACATCTTAAGGAAGAGAAAATAAGGCTCACAAAAGTGGCATACCTTACTTAAAATCACATATAACTAGAAAGCAGACTTGAGATTCAAACTCAGGTCTTTCTGATCACAGAACTCTTTATATTAAATAATATCCTATTCTTATGGCCGATGCCTGCCCCCTCAAAAAACCAAACAAACAAACAAAACCCTTAAAGGGAAAATTGTTATCTGTAACAAAATTTCCTCCTTAACCCACTCCTCAAGTTAATAAGAATTCAAAGGAAATGATCATTCCACTGGTTGCAAATTTATTCATTTTTAAAATTCTTTTCCATTTATACTATAACCATCAATAGCAATCATACCAATAGAATTTAAGTATTTGGTAAGCATTTCTACGTAATCAATAAATAACAAATTCTTTATTTTAAATACATTTTCCAATCAACAATTATGAATTGTTAGCATTTGAGGACGCAGTAACTAGGGTACTATGAAAATATCTAAAAGTGTACAAGAACAAGATTCTGACCAAACTCTAGTTGTTAAAAGGTTTCAACAGGGCTTCCCTGGTGGCTCAGTGGTTGAGGGTCCGCCTGCCGATGCAGGGGACTCGGGTTCGTGCCCCGGTCCGGGAAGATCCCACATGCTGCGGAGCGGCTGGGCCCGTGAGCCATGGCCGCTGAGCCTGCGTGTTCGGAGCCTGTGCTCTGCAACGGGAGAGGCCACAACAGTGAGAGGCCCGTGTACCACAAAAAAAAAAAAAAAAAAAAAAAAGATTTCAACAGATTTTAATTCTAAAGTAAGATTAAATCATTAAACAAATTTCAAAATCTCCAACTATAGCTGCTAAGTTAAATGTCACTCACCCATATAGTGGAATACTGTGCAGCTAGGAAAATTATGCATTAGAAAAATTTTTAATGACAAGTTTGTGTTCTCCTACATAGGAAAAAAAAATCATACTGTGATTCATCTTATGATACCAATTTTACAATATATGTACCTGTGTGTACACATAATATAAAGATTTGAAGGATGTGCACCAACATGTAATCAGTGGTTAACCCTGGTGTGAGGGATTAAGGGTGCTTATTCTTTATTCTTTTTGTCTTTAATTTTTCTATATTTACTGACTCTTCTGTAATATTTTAGTTTTCCTAAGCAGTGAATTTTATAGCCAGAAAAATGAGATTAATTCAAAAGAAATACATTTCCATTTTCTATAAATCTGTTCAGTGTCTGCACATGTGGCTATGGATATATACAAAATCTCAAACTGTCAGTTTAACGTTTCAATCCCCATGCTTCTCACTGATCTCTGAACAGAATTAACCAGTTGCTTGGCTGTAGTGTTGATACATTATGGAGTGCTTTTAGAAGCCATTACTCAATTGGTAACAGGAAGTATTTTGGCTCATGGCTCCGAGACAAGTTCAGAGTTTCTTGGCTACAAGGACTAAATTAGATTGAGAAAAGTTTTCTTTAACTCTGTTAATCAGTTATACTGACAGGGCTAATATCTGTCAGACAGTTTCTACAATTAAGGAGCCACAATATATGATTCCATTAAAATATTTCATAGCATAAAAAGTAGTATATGTTCATTTTAATGTTTACTACATATTTAATCACACTCATACCCATCACTACCACTACAAGTTAGAAATGCATATGCCAACCTTCAGCCCAGGGTGACTTCTAAAGCTGAGTTATGAACCCCAACTGGAAATGCTGACAACCTTAACTATAGTGGCGTGAACAACGCTGGCTATAATAAAATTCTTGTTCAGATATAACTCACATAAAAAGTAAAAGCCAAGGGCTGTGAGTAGCTCAGTACATTTAAGCCATTTTTCAACACATTCGAGATCCATATAATTCTGCACTCCTTTCAAAGCAATACCTGATGGCTTTTTAGACTTCTGTGTTTTGTTTCTAAAAATCTGTATACAGTAATATCTCATAAGACTTCCGATGAAACATTCTTCCCCTTTATCTTCGGCTAGTGAGAGTGCTAATGAAACTTTTATGAAATAAATGTTATTTCTGTCTTGTCTTGCTTTGCATGTTCAATTGCAGGGAATGGACCTGTTCGGTGAATTCAGAGATAAAAAGCGCCCAACAAATTCTGATTTGCAAAGCCTGTTAAAGTGACTCTGCACTAAAATTGTCAGTGTAAAACTAAAGAGGATAATATTGTTCCACAACAGTTTAATTAGCACTTTGCTTTTTTTCCCCCTGAATGTAAAAGGAAGGACTTCTTTTCTCTTTCATGCAAATAATAGTAATGATAATAATAATAACAATAATAATAGCAGAGGAAATCAAGTACATGAGTCCAAACCTCTGGCAAAAGCAGCAGTGACAGTCACTGTTTATTTTTTATTTTATTGGGGTATAGTTATTTTACAATGTTGTGTTAGTTTCTACTGTACAGCGAAGTGGAGTTCCCTGTGCTATACAGCAGGTTCTCATTAGTTATCTATTTTATACATATTAGTGTATATATGTCAATCCCAGTCTCCCAATTCACCCCTTTCCCCTCTTAGTGTCGATACATTTGTTCTCTACATCTGTGTCTCTATTTCTGCCTTGCAAACCGGTTCAACTGTACCATTTTTCTAGATTCCACATATATGCGTTAATATACGATATTTGTTTTTCTCTTTCTGACTTACTTCACTCTGTATGACAGTCTCCAGGTGCTACAGTGCTCTGAACACTCACAGCTGCAAGTATCCCACACATGTGGATAGCTGGCTGTGAGCACTGTTGAAGGGAACAACGCTGATTAGCCACAGAGTTGCTGTAGATACTCCCTCAAGTCCAGTTGGCACAAACTTAGAATTTAACGATCTGGAGAATGATGTAGAATTGATTTAGTGTACATTAACTATTTCTAGTAGAATCTGAAAATTCCTTATGGGAGATAGAGCTCTTTGTTTCCTCCAATCTCAGATATTTGCTTATAATTTAAACATTATAGCATTTCAACATGAATATGGTCCTAAACATCATCTTGCAAGTAGCCTTATTAATTACAATCATTTCCCATTCTAACACTATGGAAGACCAGGATAAGGCACAGAATGAAGATGATCAAATGATTATGGTTGGTAGAGAGGCAAGAAAAAAGCCTGTTTATAGATATACATTTCTTTTCATATATAATAAATCATGAATGTGATGGACTTCATACAAGATTGTATTTAGAGGCAATTCTGCCATGACTAATATCCACAGAAAATTAAATTTTATTTTGCAAACTATTTGAACTTCACAAGCCTTTAACATCACTGTAAGGCTCAGCATATACTTTTATGTGCTAACTACTTTAAATGACAGTAGCTCTTAGAGAAATAATTAGTTTTGAGAATGGAAATACAGCTAAAACACAAAATACAAATATGCTAATTGTTTGACCCTGCTATACACTTGTTTTGGAATTTGATCAGACAGACTAAATACTTCTTTTCTTTATACTCCGTTCCAAAGTTAATTGATGATACTAAATCATCAATTCTAGAACTTTTATTTAACTTTGAAGTGTTAGGGATATGACACTGCTGATGCTAGAAGTAAAATCCATTCAGGGAATTGTGTGTTTTGAAAACCAGATACAGGTGATTTCAAATTCTTACATATATTTTTTGGGTACAATATCTGCACACAAATATCATTTCCACTGTTTTTGCAAACTGTCTCCCCATTGGTGGTTTCCTCACATCGCATTCCAAATCCAATAGATTTTTAAGTCCTGCAGTTTTTCCAAAATCTCTCCTTTCCTTTCTAGTCTCACTGCTATGACTCCTCAGCTACTAAAAAGTAAGATTCCAGATCATGGAGGACTTGATATTATAATAAAATAAGATTTGACTACATAATGAAGGAGTTCAAATTGTGTTTGTAAATCATTTAAAAAAATCCTCAAGTCTAAGAAATATGTTTCTTTCTGGGTGTTAATTTCATGTCTATTAGTTTACTTATTAAAGATTTGGCAATGTGGAAAATTCTGTAGCCTATATTGCTGCTTTTTAAACCAGTCATTAAGACAGAAAAACTGAAATGTCAGTAATCACTTTTGTACAGTCTTCTCTAGGAGAAGACAACATAAACAGGATAATACCTTCTAGTGCTAGACCAAAGTCAAGATTAGGTGGTTATCTATCACGCAGATGGAGTTTACTAGGTGCATACCTGAATTTCATTTTTCTAGGCTTTATTTTGGTAAATAGTATTTCTCAAGTAAAGCAATTAGTTGGGCTGATGTTGGCTTACTGTTTTCAGGAACAACAGTTGCCTAACTTCATTATTAGCAATGCAAAACCTTTGAAAAAGTGTTGCTCAGTGCCACATGGCAATGGTGTCAGGCCTTGGAAGACACTACTCTAATCATTACCACAAAACCCTTGTTTACTGTCTACTTATCTACCTATGTTTAAACTGCATCCTCCTGTGATAAACCATAATGGAAAAGAATATGAAAAAAGGATATGTATGTATATACGTATAACTGAATCACTTTGCTGTATAGTAGAAATTAACACAACATTGTAAATCAAATATACTTCAATAAAATAAATTAAAAATAAAAACTAAGCTGCATGCATTTCCTGAAATTACCTGCCTGTCAATTCCCCAAATGATTATATTTCAGTGCATGAAAATATAATAAATATACAGACAGACACATCAGTCTTCTCTTTAATGAAATGTTGCTGGTGGGACTTCCCTGGTGGTCCAGTGGTTAAGAATCCGCCTCCCAATGCAGGGGACACGGGTTCAATCCCTGGTCGGGGAACTAAGATTCACAACAACTAAGCCTGCGCGCCGCAACTACTGAGCCCGTGTGCTCTGGAGCCCGTGCACCACAACTAGAGAAGCCCGCACACCACAACGAAGATCCCACGTGCCTCAACTAAGACCCAATGCAGCCAAATCAATCAATCAATCAATAAATATTTTTTTTAAAAGTTGCTGGCTGCAAGTAGGTATTTTGAGTAGGTGTTGAAGGGATTTTTAATGTTTAAAAATATGGTGAGGAGTTGAAACCATAAAACTCTTAGAAGAAAAGATGGGGGAGAGCTCCTTGACATTTGGTCTTGGTGATGAATTTTTGGATTTTATACCAAAAGCACAAGCAAAAAAATCAAAAATAAACAAGCAGAATTACATCAAACTAAAATGCTTCTGTGCAGGAGAGGAAACAATCAACAAAATGAAAAGACAACTTACAAAATAGGAAAAAATATTTGGAAATATATTTGATAAGGGGTTAGTATCTAAAGTATATAAGGAACACATGCATATAAATCAACAGCAAAAAACCAAACAACCCAATTAGAAAATGGGCAAAGGGCATGAAAATGTATTTTTCCAAAGAAGACATACAAATGACCAACAGGTATATGAAAAGGTGATCAACAGCACTAATCATCAGGGAAATACAAATCAAAACCACAATGAGATTATCACTGTACACCTGTTAGGATGACTATTATAAAAAAGTCAAAAGATAGGAGGCGTTGCTGAGGATGTGAAGAAAAGGAAACCCCTATACACTGTTGGTGGGAACATAAATTGGTACAGCTACTATGGAAAAACAGTATGGAGGTTCTTCAAAAAATTAGGAATAGAACTACTATACGATCCAGTAATCCCACTTCTGGGTATATATCCAAATGACAAGAATCAATATTTTATAGAGATATCTGCACCTCCATATTCATTACAGCATTATTCATAGTAGGCAAGACATGGAAAGAACCTAAGTGTCCATTGACAGATGAATGTACAAGGAAAATTTTATATATAAATTACACATACACACACACACACACACACACAAACACAGACACACATACACACTCCCTGGTGCCATAAGTTCAAAATTTTTTTTTTCATTTCACACATAATTGAGATCATGCAATATTTATCTTTCTGTGTCTGGGCTTTTCATTGAGCGTAATGTCCTCCAGGTTCATCTATGTTGTTGCAAATGGCAGGATTTCCTTCTCTTTTAAGGCTGAATAATATTCTATTTCACTTATATGTGAAATGAAAAAAATAATGAACTCATAGTATCAGAGAGTAGACTGCTGGTTACCAGAGGCTGGGGGGTGAGTAGTGGGTGGGGGAAAAGGGGAGATTTTGATCAAAGGGTACAAACTTTCAGTTATAAGATGAATAAGCTCTGGAAACCTAATATACAGCATGGTGACTACAGTTAATAATAATGTATACTCAAAATTGCTAAGACAGCAATCTCAAATATTCTCACCACACATACATGTGCGTGCATGCGCACGTGCGCATGCGCACTCACACACACACAGAAGGTAACTCTGTGAGATGATGAATTGTTAATTAGCTTGTTTTTGGTATTCATTTCATAACACATAAATTTATGAAAACATCACATTGTACAACATAAATATACACCTTTTTAACTTGTCAATCATACCTCAATAAAAAAATACAGTGAGGAATACATATGGTAGAGTCTTAATGCCACCAAAATGGTGTCCATTTTCCTCAATGCTTTTTTTGTAAGAATTTCAATATGCTCAGAGTTCTGGTTAGACGATTCTGTAACCAAAGATTTATAAAATAAATAAAAGCAGTCATACATATTAAAAAATACAAGACTTTCTTGGTGATAAATCTTTGTGCACTTGCAGATCCTCTCAACCCCAGAACACTGCATACTATTTAATGTGTGTTAATCTCTAAATAACTATCTACAGTCCTCCCTTGGTATGCACGGGATTGGTTCCAGGATCCCCCAAGGTTACCAAAATCCGTGGGTGCTCTTATATAAAATGGCATGGTACAGTCAGTTTTCCATATCCACGGGCTCTACATCTGTGGATTCAACCAACAGCGGACTGAAATTTGTTGAATCTGTGGATGCAGAACCCGTGGATTTGGAGGGCCAATTGCATGGAGTTTTGTGATGATCAAGAGTTTATCAGGGCTCATACATATCTACGTGTGTTTGCACGCATGTGTGTGTGTGCGTGCGTGCGTGTGATTTTCTGTGTGTATGTGTTCATGACTACATTAGTATTTTTTTCTTTAAAACAAAGGCTCCTTCATAGGTAATACAAATGATACATTATGTGCAGAACAGAGCAACATCTGGTACACTGGTTTAACAGAGCATATCTAAACATTGTACTTATCATTATTCTTTACAGTTTCAATCAAATTAAATTCTTCTCTATGCTGGAAGGTCCAGAGTCACTTTTATGCCATCTCAAATGGGTGTCCTCCTAATTCACTCAAAAGTACCCTATTGGTTACCTGGATCCCTGGTCCCAGGGTTTGGTATTTCAGCCACTTCTCTTGACTATCCACTCTTACTCTCTTGGTGATCGCATCCACTCACACGGATTTAGCTACTATCTATGTCCTCATCACTTTCAAATGTCTATCTATCTCTAGCCCCAATATCTCCATGAACTCCAGACTCCCATATCCAACTGCCTACCTGATGTCTCCATTTTGATATCTAATAGGTATTGAAACCTTACTATGACCAAAATTGAACTCCAGATATCCCAAACCCAGTCCTTCTACAGTCTTCTCCACTTTGACTGATGGCAAATCCATCTTATTTCAGTTGCTCTATTCACAGCTTTCGGAGTCATTGTTGAAGAATCATATTGTCATGCTCCTCTTCCTATTTATAAGCAAATTCAGGTGGTTTAATCTTTAGAAAAATAGTAAGTCTACATTTCTCATAAGCTCCACCACTGCTACCCTAATTGACGCTAACATCTTTCCTCCCTTGATCAACTTCAGTGGTCTCCTGATCTCCCACTACTCTTGCCATATTGCAATCCATTTCTCCACTTGGCAGTCTGAATGATTCTTTTAAATATAAGTCAGATCTCATTACTTCCGTACTCTCAACCTGCTAATAGTTTCCCATCAGACTCTGAATAAAAGCCAAAGTCCATTCCAGGGCCTACAAGATCTACATGCTTTTGCCCGTGGCTACACCTCCAACCTCTTTTCCTATCACTCTCCCCGACCACTCACTGGCTCCCTTACTCTCCTTCAACTACAATACCACTTAGAAGACTCAGGGAATTTTGCATTTGCTGTTTCCATTGCTTGAAGTATCCTTGACTGAGATATGAACATGGCATGTTACTTCAGTTTAATCAAGTTTCTGGACAAAGGTCACCTCCACAAAGAGGCCTCCCTGACCACTATATGTAGTACTACAGTACCCTCTGTCATTCTCTATTCTCTTATCTTGCTTTATTTTTCTTCATAATACTCATGACTGAAGGGAATTATATTTTTGTCTGTTTTTCCCATGAAAATGAGAACTTTGTTTTATTCATAACTATAGCCCAAGGGTCCAGAATATGGTCAGTGCTCAATAATTACTTGTTCAGGAAATGGGTGAATGAATGAATGAACTGTATGATGAGTTATATCTTAGAATTATTTCATGATTATAAACATAAATACACAGTCAATCCTCATTATTCATGGATTCCATATCTGTGAATTTGCCTACTTACTGAAATTTATCTGTAACCCAATCAATACTTGCAGTGATTTTGTGGTCATTCAGAGACATGCACACATGCAGAGTGGTGAAAAAATTTGAGTTGTCTTCAGTGCATGTTTCCAACTGAGGTTGAACAAGGGGACACTGTGCCTTCTTGTTTCAGCTCTCACACTGTAAACAAGTGTCCTTTTGCAACCTATTTAGTACCATATTTTTCTAATTTTTGTGCTTTTTTGGGTGGTTTTGCTTTTTAAAATGACCCCCAAGCACAGTGCTGAAGTGCTGTCTGGTGTTCCTAAGTGCAGGAAGGCTGTAATGTGCCTTACAGAGAATATACTTACGTTAAATAGGTTTCATTCAGGCATGAGCTATAGTGCTGTTGGCTGTGAGTTCAATGCTAATGAATCAATCATATATATTAAATATGGTATCTTTAAACAGAAACACACATAAACAAGGTTATATATTGATTGCTTGATGAAAATTGTATGACCAGAGGCTCGCAGGAACCTAACTCTGTATTTCCCGTAGAAGCAATGATTCAATATTCCCTAATTCAATGTTTACAATGACTTTATAGAACATAACTACTACAAGTAACAAGAATCAATTGTATATACCACACAGAAGACACAGAAAACACAAAAATACTACTGACAACAAATATTACTGTTACGTATATTATGATTAATAAAATTTGGATCTTATTGTCTATTATTTTATTTGAATTTACTATATTATTTGTATTCACCATGTCATTAAAGTTCATTGAAGGCTTCATTTTATTCAAAATATATTACATTATATGTATGTTCTATGATTCATTTTATTATTTCTCTTAATTCTTAGCTCTTTTGTATATTTCCAATTATTCAGTGTTACAAATAATGTTACAAAAGAAATTTTTTTTTTTTTTTTTTGCAGTACGCGGGCCTCTTACTGTCGTGGCCTCTCCCGTTGTGGAGCACAGGCTCCGGATGCGCAGGCTCAGCGGCCATGGCTTACGGGCCCAGCCGCTCCGCGGCATGTGGGATCTTCCAGGACCGGGGCACGAACCCGTGTCCCCTGCATCGGCAGGTGGACTCTCAACCACTGCGCCACCAGGGAAACCCACAAATGAAATTTTTGTGCATAAATCTTGGTACCCATTTCTGATCATCTTCTTAGGACAAATTAAATGTTTGCAATTAGTTTGAGGCTCCTGATACATTTTCCTTTCCGAAAAATTGAGATCATCTTGAACTTGGACCATTAATGCGTATGTATCTCCCCTATACCACCTGTGTCAGTACTGAGTATGTGACAGTTTGTTTTTAAACTTTGTCACTTCAATAGCTGAAAAACTGTATATTATTGTTTTATGTGTATTTCTTCCATTACTGATGAGGTTGAATATTTTTGGTATGTTTGTCTTCTGAGAACATTCTGCCCATGTGCCATTTGTCCACATGGATGGCACATGTATTAAAATTGTTTCTAATGAATTTCTAAGTTGGGATATTAACTGAAATAATTAATAGAAGTGTAAGATATAACTCATTTTCCTTTGAAGAACTCCTATTCAGTGTGATTTCTAATAGTAAAAGATACATGAATAAATGCCCAAATTAATTTACAGCATGCCCCACACTTCCATGGAATAGATAGCTGAAGAAAAAGTGATATATTTAAAACAAGGGATACAAATGTGCAACTCAGGGACTGTAAGTCCTTATACAATTAGAATTAAATAAACAAGTGTTTAGTTGGTGACCATATCCCTCAAGAAGGGTGAGCAATAGAGATATTCTTTGTTCATCACCACAGGGTGTGTTACTACTCTCTGTGAAAATGTAGAAGGAAAAATGAATTGAATGAAACCCTAAATCCTGACAATACCATTTTATATATTTATCAGTTTACTATAGTTTTAAAGTAAAACAATAAGTGTTTGTATTTATATGATTTCATTGGGTGTTTCTAATGGTAATAATTAATTTCCCATTAAAATCCAGAATTTATTAAGGTTTATATTGCCTTCTCAGCTTATCTTAAATTTATGAGTAAAAATTTCATTTTTCATATCTTTTTTAACTGTGTTTTTGATATTACTCTCAGTGTTGTTATAATGAAAAGAATAAGTGATATAGAAGTAGCCAAAATCTTAGCTCTTATTAATTGTGTGACCTTGAGCACTTTATTTAATGTTTCTGAGACTCAGTCTTCTTTTCTCTAAAACCAGGCTTACTGCAGTGCCAGGCACTTAGTAAGCCCTTTATAAATGGTAGTGGTTAATATTATCACTAGTATTAGAAAAAAATGCAAAATTAAGTGAAGAAGCAATAGCTAGCATAAACATTATCCTTGGGTTTTGTGCTACAAATGCAAGCAGAATCCATTCCTTAAAAATGCATGTAAAATAAATGTTTTATTATCATTTGTATTAGTTATTATAATATTTTAAATTCACACCTTTTATATGTTCCCCTAAACATTTACTATTAATTATTTAGAACATTCAATTAAAACTATACATTTTTTCTTTTCTTCCATGTTTACACATACTAAGGACAAAGATATCCTATCAGAATAGGATAATGGAAATTTTATGGTCAACTCTTAAATGTGGAATAATAATTCTTCCATCAGAGCTTGGAGATGTCATTCAAAATGAGATGAGCCTATATGATCACGTTTTTAGAGTCTAATTTCAAAAAGACTATGAGGGCTTCCCTGGTGGCGCAGTGGTTGAGAGTCCGCCTGCCGATGCTGGGGATACGGGTTCGTGCCCCAGTTCGGGAAGATCCCACGTCCCGCGGAGTGGCTGGGCCCGTGAGCCATGGCCGCTGAGCCTGCTCGTCCGGAGCCTGTGCTCCGCAACGGGAGAGGCCACAGCGGTGAGGCCCGTGTACCGCAAAAAAAAAAAAAAAAAAAAAAAAAAAGACTATGAGATGGAAAAAAGTAAAAGAACATGTAAAGAAAAGAAAATTAATGACATCATATGTTATTTCAGAGTGCTTTATGATTTAACAAGTGAATTTTGACCTTCATTTTTTAAATGGGGCTGAACAAACGTAAAAAACCTGATCAAAATCATCTGGAATTAATATCTTTATGCTAGCTTGAATGATAAATCATTATTTATATATAACAGTTTTCTTTTAAGGCATATCCACACTGAATATCTAATTTTATTATCATAATCACCTGAGGGATAAATATGACCACCTATATTTTTCAAATTAAGAAATGTTATGATACAATGAGGAAAAAGGCACTGAAAGGTTAAGTGGCAAAACTATGATCCAACAAGTAGGTAGTAACAAAGTTGAAACTAGAATATATATGTTATGATTTTCATCCTTGGCCATATTATTTCTACCATGCGTCTCTTTCAGATATGACTGTACCAGAATTCTTTGACACAGAGCTATTAGCTTCCAGTAGGAGTCAGGGTTTTTTTCCCCTCACTATTTCAATGACTCTTCTAATAGAAATGCCAGCTCCATTCTGACTGTTTTACGTGGAAATACTCTAAAGGAGTTTGGGTCATATAAAATTAGCATAAGTCAATATTATATTTGCTATTTACTATAATTTACCTCATCAACTTGTAGAATCCCAATTCCAGAAAAAGACCCAGTTAAATTCAAGAAATCACCCCAGCCACGTAGTCCCCTGTGTTCAAGACACGTTTGAAACGTGTAAAAAATGGAGAATGGGGGAAGCTTATTAGGTAGATCTGATACTGTTCTTTCTTCTTCCAAAATCACCAACCCTAATATCCCTAAACCAGATTCATCCTTATTGATGAACCCATCAAAAGAACTGGTAGTGGTAAAAACTGCAGTGACAGCAACCAAGTTGCTTACCAGATTCTACCAATTTCCCCTGGTGGTACAAGGGAATCTCCACTCAGGACAGGAGCCACCTCTTCCTATGATTCTGCCATGGTGGCAGAGAGCTGGTTTTTTCTTCATTTCTTTCACTCTTCCCTCTTCCCTTACTCTCCTCTCTCTACCTTGACATTACTACTTAACATCAGTCCCTAAACCTCTTGCATCAAATATGTCCCTGTGTTTTACTTCAGGAGTCAATCACATTTTAACATTTGCTGTATGAATATTCATTTTTCACCTAACAAGACTGTATCCACAAGGAGATTAAATGAGCAATATTCCCACATATCCTCTTTCCTGACATTGAAGCAAAGACACAATGATAACAATGAGAGCAGTGACAGGTTCTTGGTGAAAATTTTACCTCAGGATGTGCTCAGGACATGTTAGGACTCAATGATATACAAGACAGCATAATATTGACAACAGCTATGGAAAAGAAACATTCACCCTGAATGTTTACATGGCATATAATGTGCTTGGTGATTTTCTTAACTTTTTTTTCCTTTTTAATACTAGAGTGTACCCATCCACTCTCAGACTAAAGGACACTTTGACAAAATCCTTAAGTGACATACAACTTGCTGAAAAACAGTAATTATTTACAGTAACATCAGATCAACTCTGACAGCAGTTATTTATACAATGCATGTGATCATTATAACTAAGCACAGGTAAAAACAAGAGGACCTTTTGAATTAAAACGTAATACCTTTCTCACTATTCATCATTCATTACACATTTTAAAAATACAAATGACCGCCTATTAAAAAATGCTTTATTAAAGCATATATCCCTGGTGCACACAGGTGACCAGCTGAATTTTCACAAACTGAACACACCCATGTCACCAGGATCCAGATCAAGAAATAGAATGTGACCAGCACCCCAGAGGCCTTCACATGTTCCCTTCCAGCCATTAACCCACCCCAAAACTAACCATTTATAATGATTTCTAACATCCTACTGACAGATTAGTTTTGCCTTAAACAGCTAATTTTAAAGAAAACATTTTGAAGACCTGGGCGCAATGTGTAAGAAGTTGAAATTAAGTATCTGCAAATATATTTTAGCTATTTTAAGTATCCAGAAAGTTTCACTGGGGTTAAATAAAGATGGCAGCTAAGATCAGGTGGAGGTTTCAAAATCATTCACTGAGCTGACTTTACTATGCCAATACGGTGTTAGATTTTCCCCTTGAAAAAGGAAACTATGATAACATACATTATTTCAGAAAGCATCATGCCAGGATGCAGCCAGGATGCAAAAGAGTACAGGATATTGTAATGCAAAAGAGTATAGGATCAAGCACCAAACTAAGAAGCTCAAGTAAGTACTATGGTAGAAGAGGGGAAGTGAGAGACGCCTGAAAGCCAAAGCAGTTGGGGAAGGCTTCATAGAGGGCCATCAAAAGATACATACATTAGGCTCAAAAGGGCTGAGAGAAGAGGGGGGAATTTCAGTTTAGAAAAACACAGAAGCCTAGGCTCTGAGACAGGCTGGGCCATGAAGTGGGTGTGAGACAGATGAGCTATGCATACAGTTCTCTAGCAGAAAGAGATTCTGGGTTGCAAAAGCTAAGGTACCGTAACAAATGTCTATAAGTCTATAAAAAATAGCTGATTTATATTGAAGCATTTTACTCAAGTACAAATGGCCATGGTCTCTGCTTCCTTTCACTGTTCCCTGAAGATATGAATGTTTTCAATAGTTTCCTGTAGAAATGAAAATTAATTATAGGGTTTATATGTTATGAATTATAAACACTGTTTCGTAATGACTAGATTACTGACCAGTAAGAAAACATGACTCTCTTTCCTAAGTCCTTTTGACATTTCAGGTTGAAAATATATTTTCTATGCATGTGTTGGACCTCTTGTGATTTGTACTATTTTAAAGAAATTCACTTTGTTTAAAAAAAAAAATTGGACCTAAGTGTCCATTGACAGATGACTGGATAAAGAAGATGTGGCACATATATACATGGAATAGTACTCAGCCATAAAAAGAAACGAAATTGAGTTATTTGTAGTGAGGTGGATGGACCTAGAGTCTGTCATATAGAGTGAAGTAAGTCAGAAAGAGAAAAACAAATATCGTGTGTTAACACATATATATGGAATCTAAAAAAAAAAAAAAAAGGTTCTGAAGAACCTAGGGGCAGGACAGGAATAAAGACACAGATGTAGAGAATGGACTTGAGGACACGGGGAGGGGGAAGGGTAAGCTGGGACGAAGTGAGAGAGTAGCATTGACATATATACACTACCAAATGTAAAACAGATATTTAGTGGGAAGCAGCCACATAGCACAGGGAGATCAGTTCGGTGCTGTGTGACCACCTGGAGGGGTGGGATAGGGATGGTGGGAGGGAGGGAGATGCAAGAGGAAGAGGATTACTGTAGCTTTGTAGTATGGTCTGAAGTCAGGGAGCCTGATTCCTCCAGCTCCGTTTTTCGTTCTCAAGATTGCTGTGGCTATTCGGGGTCTTTTGTGTTTCCATATAAATTGTGAAATTTTTTGTTCTAGTTCTGTGAAAAATGCCAGTGGTAGTTTGACAGGGATTGCATTGAATCTGTAGATTGCTTTGGGTAGTAGAGTCATTTCCACAATGCTGATTCTTCCAATCCAAGAACATGGTATATCTCTCCATCTATTTGTATCATCTTTAATTTCTTTCATCAGTGTCTTATAATTTTCTGCATACGGGTCTTTTGTCTCCTTAGGTAGGTTTATTCCTAGATATTTTATTCTTTTTGTTGCAATGGTAAATGGGATTGTTTTCTTGATTTCACTTTCAGATTTTTCGTCATTAGTGTATAGGTATGCCAGAGATTTCTGTGCATTAATTTTGTATCCTGCTACTTTACCAAATCAAAAATAAATAAATAAGAGGAAGAGGATATGGGGATATATGTATACATATAGCTGATTCACTTTGTTATACAGCAGAAACTAACACACCATTGTAAAGCAATTATACTCCAATAAAGATGTTAAAAAAAGGAATAATAACAGTACCTGATGAAAATATAGCAAATATTTGAAAAACCATACTGAAAAAGAAACCTCATTTTCATTACTGGAAATGGCTATATCACCAACCCATTACTTTAAAAACTGACAAATAAAGGGAATAAATTGAGCATTTAGCTTAACTTTCCTGTATGAGCTATATTTCAGCAAAGCCAATAGTTGCTGAGGAAAGTCTTTTACAGAACATTTCTAGCCAATAAATGCAGAAAGTATAGTAAAATTAGAAAGTCACCATTCTGCAACCTCTAATAAAATAATGGATCAGGGCAATAATCATCGTAGGTGCTAAGACCACTAGGTGAAATTTGATAAGGAACTTTATAAGAAAGAAATCAGGCTGACACCATCTGAAAGTGGAACATCCAATATTATGTCTCTTCATGTGATACAACAAAAAGTACATAGCACTTGCTTCCAAAAAAAAAAAGAAAGAAAAGAAGAATAAAACAAAGAAACACTGCTCTAATCAAGCCTCCAGTTCTAATTTCTCATGTACAAGAAATAAGGAGGCTAGCAAAAAAGTTAAACACCAGAAGAAACCAATCAACCACATTCAGAATCCAGCACATTCTTCACGATAATTAACTTGGTTTATTCAATAAACAATAGCATTTTTTAACAAAAAAAGGAGAAACAATTATAAATTAAAAGAGTTAAAAATATAAAAACCAAATGCGATGTGCACATTTTGTTTGCACCCTGATTCAAATAAACTAAGTCTAAAAAACACTTTTGAAATAATCAAGGAAACTTGGACTGGGTATTAGATAATGTTAAGAAATTGTTCATTATGTTAGGTATGGTAATGGCATTGATTTGTGTTTAAAAAAATATGTCCTTATATGTCAGACATATATTATGCATATAATGTGCATAATAAACTAGTAACTCTAGTTAGATGATAGGATAGTTGGAGTTTTCTTTAAAGGCTGAAATATACCTGCAAAAACACTATCACCGTCACCAGTAGCAGTAGTAGTAGTGGTAGTAGTAGTAAGGATGGGAAATAAGACTAACAAAATGTTTTATAATATGGAAACTGAATACTAGGTACACTAGGGTTCATCATATTTTTCTCTGTAATTCTGTTTATATTTGAAAATTTCCATAATAAAAATAATTTAAGCCTCAAAAAAAAAATTGGGGTGACCTGGTGAGAGTAAGGAAGAAAGTATATCAAACTGGAAAATGTATGAATTAGACTCCCTAAAACTTAATATTCCTCTCAATTTTTATAAGATTTTTATGGTGTCAATATGATAGAATGTAATTCATTCAGCAAAATTATTTATTTGAGATAGTGTAGGAAAGGTCCAAAAAAAGCTAAACAAACAATTTAACTTTTTTATTAAAATGATATAGTGGTACAATGTATACTCAGTTTTATTCAGACTGCTAACATCTAAGTAAGGTCAATTCTATTGACATTCTGTTAACATTGGTTTATTATCATTCTGTGCTTCTAAAAAGTTAGACCAAAACACAAAGTTGTTTTTTTAAAAAAAAATTTATTGGAGTATAGTTGCTTTACAATGCTGTGTTAGTTTGTACTGTACAGCAAGGTGAATCAGCTATACGTATACATATATCTCCTGTTTTTTGGATTTCCTTCCCCTTTAGGTCACCCCAGAGCACTGAGTAGAGTTCCCTGTACTTTACAGTAGGTTCTCAAAAGTTATCTATTTTATACATAGTATCAATAGTGTATATATGTCAATCCCCATCTCCCAATTCATTCCATCCCCCCCTTCCACCTTGGTATCCATACATTTGTTTTCTATGTCTGTACCTCTATTTCTGCTTTGCAAATAAGATCATCTATATCATTATTTTAGATTCCACATAATATGCGTTAATATACGATATTTTTCTCTTTCTGACTTACTTCACTCTGTATGACAGTCTTTAGGTCCATCCACGTCTCTCCAAATGACCCAATTTTGTTTCTTTTTATGGCTGAGTAATATTCCATTGTGTATATATGTGCCACATGTTCTTTGTCCACTCCTCTGTTGATGGACATTTAGGTTGTTCCATGTCCTGGCTATCGTAACTAGAGCTGCAATGAACACTGGGGTGCATGTATCTTTTTGAATTATGGTTTCCTCTGGGTATATGCCCAGTAGTGGGATTGCTGGGTCATATGGTAGTTCTATTTTTAGTTTTTTAAGGAACCTCCATACTGTTCTCCATAGTGGTTGTACCAATTTACATTCCCACCAACAGTGCAAGAGGGTTCCCTTTTCTCCAAACCCTCTCCAGCATTTATTGTTCCAAAACAGAAAGTTGAAATCTGCTAGGACATCCTATGGTTTCATACTTTCTCACATCTTGGGTCCTATGAGTTACTGTACATTGAATGCTCTAAAAACAGTAGGATTTTGTCCCATAACTCAAAAGATTTTTCAATAAAACAGTAGATAGTATAAAAGTAATTTTTTTGTTCAGTCATTAGAATAAAAGATGTTTCGGCAGTTAGATATTACGTTAAGACAGTTGGCTGCCATTAGTTCCTATGAGACTTTTAATCCTTACTGTTCACCATAAACCTTTATGGTATGGCAGTCTCCATAAGTTTAGATATTCTCCATTAAGAGCTCGATTGTTTCCAATTTTAACTCTCTCCATGAAAGAAGTAAAACATGGACCAGGAAATATTGTTAAGTCATGGTGTCTTCTTTATTCTAACTTATCTTGTTTCTCCTCTTGTATTTACAGTAAACAGTAATTTTCAGGTTGCTATTCTCAACTTGTCAACTTCCCATAATGCCTTATTTTGAATACGCCTGCTGTACTAAAAGGATATACAATGATTCAATGTAGTAAACATTTATTGAGCATTTACTTCTCTCTGAGATGCTGAGCTAGCACTGAGTCTGTTGGGACAAATGGGGCATATTCCTTGCCACTGAGGTACTCAACCTAGGAGGTACAGAGAGAAGCATACAATGAAATAAAAAAATGCAAATGTGGCAGGTGCTGTATTACTAATAAAGCTAAAGTACTGCTGTGACTCAGAGAAAGGAAAGGGTATTTCTGTCAAAATGGGGATAGAGAGACTGGAGTACTATATAGAGGAAGTGGCATTCATACTCCAGTAAATCTTTTATTTGGTCAGAGTTGATTTTCTATGTTTTCCAATATGTGAGCATGAATCTCTGTTGTATATTTTAGACCACAAAGGAAGGAAAAGTGGAGCTGAAATGTATGTAATAAAACAATAGACAAAGGTCTGCAAACCTTCATTGACTGTGTGATCGTGGGCAATTCCTTCGTCATTCTGGGCCTCAGTTTTTCAACTGTAAAATGATGAATTTGGACTAAATGCCATCTTGGGTCTCTTTTAGCAGGGACAAGATGATCTCTAAGGCTTCTGCTAGCTCTGGAGTTTCAGAAAATGTTGTTTTGTTTTTTTGCATTCCCCCAACTTTTTTTTAACTCTGCTATGATGTTACTTTTCCTTTATCTCATAGATTTTTCCCTACCATATTTCCTCTAATCTAAACTTTCATCATGATTAATCCTGTGAAGAAGTCAGAGTGGGTAAATAGCTAATCAGAGTTACTAATATAGCATGGAAAGATGGCAGATTATCAAAAGGTATGGTTGGTCATTAAAATTTATAATAGTTGATTTAAAGCATAAGAAATTAACACTGCTTATAGAAAACTTAACCAACTTTTATTTTGTAGGATGGCAGTAATTTAACTGAAGTGAAACTCATTTTGGAGGTATGCAAAACCTCAGGATTAATAGTCCCTTCAAATACATTAATATAATTTTCTCCTGCTGAATGGAATAGTTTTAATTAAACTTTACTAACCCTTTTGGTTTAATCCCTGGAGCTGACCTATAAAACACTAGAGGTTTTACATCAAACTGTAAAAATCCTCAAAGCCGAAAGTTAAAGTGATAGCCACAGGGTGGGGAAAAACAATGAAGGATTTACAAAGTAGGTCTAGTAAACCAGCAGTGCTTTATACAATACAGATCTATATATCTATTTATATAATTATAAATACATATATAATCTTTAAAATTATTCATTGGGGACAAGGTAATGGTGGTTTATCAAATAAATTTTCAATATTTTAAAGGCATTAGATTCTCTATAGCAACCACTTTTTTTCTCTCTGAAGACTCATTGGTATGTCAAACAGGAATGAGAGGACCTGCAGATTTATAATTTAACTTGGAAGAAAATGACGAGAGAAATATTATTTTATGAATTCCACTGGTAATAAAATTCCATTGTACTGTTTGATTCTGAACTTCATAAGGGCGGCTTGCCTCCCGCACTCCCTGCAATAATAACTAAATAGATAAATAAATAAGTGAAACCAAAGCAAAACCAAACCACTCTCCAATTCTTTAGGCAATGCTTCATAAACGTTTCCCACCCAAGAGCCCCTAATGGAAGAGAAGATTGAACACGCTCCCCAAGGGATCTGCGGCAAGTGTGAAATTTCTTTGAAGTCATCTGTTTTATTTTAAAAATTCATGTGAATTTTGCATTCCACTCCATAATATATATCTGTGTTAATGTAAAATGATGTGTTTTCTCCCAATATCTTTGAGTTACTGAGCTCTAGGAAAATATGCTAAGTTTATACCATAGCTTTGCATTGTCCAAGATGCACACAATTTTAGAAGGTTAGCTTAACAAGGAACGAAGGCAATTTATAAAATACGTTTTTCCATGAATCCCACGTATTTCTTACTTTCAGCTTTCTTTTCACTTCAAGGTAATTTTTTTTTCTTTGTCAGTTAATTTGAGGTCTATAACTTTAGTTCTGAGCTGAAATACATTTATTTGCTATAGCAGACAGAAAAGATTCTTATTCTATCAAAATAGGTACTTGGGTTTTAATAATCAAAAAACACAGAAGGGGGGAGGGATACATTAGGTGTATGGGATTAATAGATACACACTATTATATATACAATAGATAGGCAACAAGGATTTACTATATAGCACAGGGAACTATATTCAATAGCTTGTAATAACCTATAATGGAAAAGAATCTGCAAAAAGATACAGGTATATATAACTGAATCACTTTGCTGTACACCTGAAACTAACACAATATTGTTAACCAACTATACTTTAAAAATAAAAATAAAAAGTAAAGAGAGAATTTTCAAAGGTATAAGAAAAAAACAAAAACAAAAGAAGATATTAGTAATCATACAATTATTCTTGAAATACGAGTTATATAACTGAATTAGTTTCATCTTATCTATATCACTCCAGTTTAAAAAGACAGGTACTTTTTTCTTTTTGTAGGCAATCATTTCTCAAGGAGATTGTCCAAAATCATGGAAAATGAATTAATATATAGTGTTGATTTATTTTTATTTTTGCTGGTTGGTTGTGAATATAGATATGCTTGCTATATACACAGTACTGGAGGTGACAGAATGTGATTCAAACAGGACTGAAATCTGTATTAAGCAAAAAAGACAAGTTAGACTTAGACACCAAGGAAAAGTATTTAACTATAAATAAGAAGTTAAGTGGCTTGACCTTTCAAACCACATTCTGTTTTTTCTTGCAAACTAAATTCACAAGTATTTTGTTCTAAGGCTTTAGTAGCAAAACATTAAAAAAAAAATAAGGAAATGGATTCTGAACAGTGATTTGACAAATAATAGTCAATTGTCTTAGAGGACAGGGCAGGTAAGATTTCCAGGCATATGATGCAGGATGAAATCGTACACAGAGACAGAATTATTAGAAAGGAATAAAAACGGCTCAAGAGAAAATACTTCTGAACACATGAGAACTAGAAGGAAATGAAAGGGGGATGCAAGCAGGCAGAATGTACTTAAGAACTTGTTGAGTTACAAACTCTGAGTCTAAATTTCATAGGGAAATAAAAAGAACTAGTCAAAATAACTTGAGAATGGGGATTGCCGCAGCCCAAACACAAAGATAGGAAGAGGATTTCTGGCAAGTCTTTCGAATACAATGGCAGGAAGACTACACGAAAGCAGAAATAAGCAAAATACAACAGAGAGGTTTTGCTCTTGAAATGGATAAGAAGAAAGAAGTTGGTGATATCGTAAAAGAAAAATATGAAAGGATTTACCAAAAGCCCAGATATAGGAAACAAACAAATAGAACTGAGTATAATACATAATTGGCTGAGACTAGAGAAACTATAGGTACCCTTATGATTGTTCTCTTCCAACAAGACAACAGCAACAACTGTAATACTCATTAAATTAAAGGAATTAAAGAAATTTCATTAACTTCATTAAATTCAAGAAATATGTTGAGGATGTGATCAACAATACCAGACTGGCAGAGATGATCACTGAACAATATTACACAAACGACTTTCTGGGCTTTATAGACACACTTTTTTTCTCCTTCAACAGACACTAACAGGTTTATATGGTTTGTAATAAACTCGGGAAACATATGCTTTTGAGTCCTTACTGAAAGTCCTCTGAGTTATAGAGAAGCAGAATTACTATAGTGCAGTTTCAAATATAAGATTTACGGCCTACTCTTCTTATCCAAGAGGAAAAATGTACTTCTCCACATACATCACCTCACTTTCAAAAAATGTTTCCTTGACCCTTCTTCCTTTCTTTCACTTTTCAACTTCTTCTAAAAGTAGACAATACTTACTAACCAACAAAACTAATCTGTTCGAATTAAAGTCTTGGAGACATTTTTGTTCCTCCTCTCCTGTTCTTCACTGGTGCCAGGTTCTGCCCATTCTAGTCCTTCAATGATGCCCTGCCACCTATCTCATCAAGATCAGACTGCTTAGCATGACACTGAAGTCTCTGAAATGGCTACCTTACTGCTTCAGCCTGATAGTCAATGACTCTTTCACCATCCTAACACATTCCGCCACTGTGCCTTCTCATATTGTCTGCTCTCTGGACAGCATACCCCTTTTCCATGTCAGTAAAAATCCTATTCTCATGCTTCACCCTATTGGCCTCCTCTTATCTATCCATTCAAAGTTTCTTTCTCTCTCATCTAAACCACAGTCCATTATCTTTTCCTGTAGCACTTCTCATATTCATCTTTGTTTTATAAAGTATTTGTGTATATGTCTTTTCTTCCCTTCTAGATTTTAAACAAATTCAAGCAAGAACTATCTCACGATCATTTTGATATCACCAACAGCCCCAGGGTATGGTTCCTTTGCAAATAATATACACTTAAGTATTTATGAAATGAAAAAATATACTATTTGATCAGAGATATGAAAGCTTCAATAACCTAGAGTGCTAAAAAATAAAGTTGGTCAAAAGCAGGTCATTAAAACACACTATGCTGTCAAATATAAGCTAATGGAAACTATCTTCCTGCTTTTCTTATATCAGTAACCAAATAAAAATTACGATTAATGCTTATAGATTATTTAATCCTACTGTTTAAAATATTTACTTAGACAAGATGTAGTCTCAAAGCAGTTACAAATCAATTACCTTTGCTTGCACTTTCCACATGTTCCAGTTCTTCAGGAAATTTCAGGATATCCCGGTATTTTTCCTCACAAATTTCAGCAATAAAATGCAAGAGGGTTGTCTTTTGATCTGCTGATTTAGTATCTCGGATCTGGAATGGAATAACGACAATATTTTTAGTATTTTTTAATAATATATATAGAGAGACTTTTTCTTTTTTTAAAATTATTATTACTTATTTATTTATTTTTGGCTGAGTTGGGTCTCTTCGTTGCTGCACGTGGGCTTTCTCTAGTTCTGGCGAGTGGGGCCACTCTTCCCTGCAGTGTGTGGGCCCCTCATTGTGGTGGCCTCTCCCATTGGGGAGCACGGGCTCTGGGCGCACGGGCCTCAGCAGCTGTGGCCCACGGGCTCCAGAGTGCAGGCTCAGTAGTTGTGGCGCACGGGCCCAGTTGCTCCATGGGCATGTGGGATCCTCCCGGACCAGGGATTGAACCCATGCCCCCTGCATTGGCAGGTGGATTCCTAACCACTGTGCCACCAGGGAAGCCCAAGAGACTTTTTCTTAAATAAGAGAAATAAATGAATAAATGAACTCAATTCATTGTAACTAATTAAAAATTTTTTTTAAATGTCTGGGGTAGTTCCTACTGGGGTCTAGTGACAATGCTCTGGATTTTAAAACGAACTCCGCATTTTAAAAGAGAGAAAGATGACCGAAAAAAGTAAAAAGTTAAACATGAATCCGTATTTCTTAAAATGTCTAGATTATTATAGCAAAATGAACTATTCTTTTCATGAGAAAAGAACATTCACTTAAGTATTGATAATAATAGTCCAAGTGAATGTGTGTTTATGTTATCAGCATTCTGTTCTTTGCTTTATCACAGAAATATATTCTTGAAAGCTTGATTCGTCTGTGAGGTAATATTTATTTCTGGCCATTGCTGCTGCAAATGAATGTAAAAGAGCAAGCACATTTTACCCTCGTTTACTTGCATGGGCCATCAAAAAAGAATAACTGAAGGCTTTTTATGCTGATTTATAAACAGAATCTGACCACACAATTGTGATAATATGTCAAATTTTATTTGCCTGCCTACACATTGTATCTTCTTTTCAGAGACACTAGAAAAGGGATGCTGTGGCTAGAATGATAAAAGTCTTTAAAGTATAGGACCAAAAATATCTATGATGAGAATCTAAGTGTTTTCTTTAATATAACTCTCATACTAGACTAAGCTGCAAATGAAATCAAGGATTTACTTCAAAACAAAGGATAAATATGGTATAAAGTATCAACTTTTCTCATTCTATTGGATGATTTAATTCTATAATCCTTAGATGACAGGTTTGTCCACTGATGTTCATACTGATTTGGGGTTTTCAGCTTTAAGGATTACTGTTTAGAATAAATGAATATTCTTTGCAAATAGGTTTATGAAAAGGCTGTGGAGGATATTTAGGTAATTACAGAGTAATTTAATCCTTATTGTTTTAGTATCTAAGGAAAAAAATTGTATTTAATCAATCAGTCCCATACTTTTTGTGCTACAGCTTTCTAACAACTGCTACGTTCCAATGATATGAGCAACTTAAGAGAAATGTTAGTCTTCAGGCTCAAAACAAACAGCCACAGGAAGCATGATGCTGATAACTGAAGTGGCCACAATGATTTCTTTTAGAATTTCTGGGATTACTATTTATCCCATGTAGGTAAAATATTTAAAATTTTGCATTATTATGTTGATCCACCAAACACTTTTAAGTACTACAAGGTTGAAATGACACAATTCAAGAACGAGCTATAAGAACAAAAACCAACAAAAACCTCAAGGGCAACTTGTCTTAAGTAAGGCTTGCAGCTGTAGAAGAATCACTGGGAGGTTCACTTTCCTAAAGAGAGGGCTTTACCGGAGATTGCAGTGTTATATGTTCACAAAGTGCATCCCCTTCAGGATATGCTGAATATTCCAAGTAATAAGGAAATAAACATTTTCTTTTTTTCTTACAAATTAATTGAATTCCTAAATCCTAAAAACATTAGGAGCTTAGGGAAACTGAAGGCATATCTTCCTAAAGGAAAGGCGATTGATCTATATTTTGTGAATTCTATGGAAACAAATTATTTACACATACACATACACATACACACACACACACACCAACTACAAAAACCCACCCAATTTTTTAGGACACTAAATTGTACAAGTATATCATAATTTTTTTTTTTAAATGCACATGGCGAATACAAGAAAGGAAAACACAAAAATAGAAAAATAGCACTGTGCTCATATGGGAATCTTCTGGGTGATTTAAAAATTTCCTTTTTGACATGCATGCTTATAAGTGCTTAATTTTCAGAAACTGTATTTGATAAATATTTATCCAGAAGGAGGGCCATAAATTTAATTCCTGTTAAAAAATTTAGTAGAGTCAATGGTTACATTTTTAAAAGATAAACAATACATAACATTTATATCATTAACTATTAAATATCTTTGTCGAAATCAGAAAGAGTGGTAGACAGAGTATGCATGTATTTTTTTAGCATTGTAACATTCCCTTCAAAGCAGGGACAAAGATGGCCAAGTGCCTATCCTGTCAAGCTGAGAAATACCTTGGTATGGTAGACAAACTGCTAAATTTGTATTGTAATATTTATTTTTTACATAACCTTAACACCAGGAGTTCATCTTAAGGTTTCAAACTGGCAGGGAATATGTGGTCTTTTAAATTTTTCTTTATGTGCATGATACTTAGACCAATCATTTAAAAATGAATATATATATTATATATATATTTAATATATATATAAAGGGAATTCCCTGGCAGTCCAGTGGTTAGGACTCGGCACTTTCACTGCTGTGGGCCCGGGTTTGATCCCTGGTCGGGGAACTAAGGTTCTGCAAGCCGTGCGGTGTGGTCAAAAACAAATGAATATATAATATTAAAATATAAAGGCAAAGCATTTTTACTTATTAAAGTATATTTACTTTGTATTATCATGTCTTCAGTCTCTCTTACCACATCTACATGATCCACACATTAGCCATCATCTCTCTCAGGACCTATTGTGTAGTTCGATGTCAAGTACAGAAGGCAATTAAGAACATTCACCTTCATCACTTCTAATGGCTAAGGGCATTTATGCAATAATTTGCCCTTCCAAGTGTACTAGCTGGATATAGTCATCTCTTGGGTTAGTACAAAGGTAATCTAATCTATGTTCAGAATCACTTCCAAAGTGTTTGGGTTAGTTTATTAAGAAATAAAATTTTCTTCCCTTTGACATCGGGTTAACTCAAAATTATGTTATTTTTACATTAACATCAAATATTCCAATAATACTTGTCCAGTTTGCCAGAGTCTCACTGGTAGCTATTCTGTAAGCATTTCAAGGTTCACTCCAGCCAGGAGCCAAGTGCCATTTTGCATCGTAGACTGTGCTTTCCCTCTCACCAGCTAGGCAGGGGTATGAGATAGATATAGGACTTCTCTTTATAACATGCAAAAGGATGAACAAAATGGTCACCCTATAATCCTCTGTCTTGTATATATTTTCAAACAATAAAAACACAAACAGTAGTTCCAGAAATTGGAATTATTTGAAAAACTAACATTTTACAATATCTTAATAAGGTGAGTTATTAACGAATGATAACAAAAAAAGAGTAATTCACTATATTCACTGATAAAGTGCCATCAGTTAATAAACCATATAGCGATTTTAATTATAATCCTCTGAACAATAAATGTTACACATAAAGATTAATAACTGAATTTATACTAACTGTATCTACCTAATCTTTAATAACTTTCTGAAATGGTACATGAATACAAAATACCTTTAACAAATTAACACCTATTTCTCTAGCAAATTCTGATCATTTCTTTTTTTCTAATAAACAGGAGTGCTATATTATGAAAGATAATATTTATATGTGATGTGTTCAAATACATTTCCAAAACTTCAGTTAGGCAGATAGCAAAATATCTGAATAACTAATTGCCTTGTAAAATATTTTTTTTATTTTGAACACACTCATTCAAGCCTGAAAACCTGCAGTCTCTACCCTGTTTTTGAAATCAGGAGGTTTGAACACACAGAAGCCAGCACACAGCCAGAGAGCCTGAGCAAACAACATTTTAATCATCTACGTCAGTCACACACAATCTTTCTTCGAAGGACCCTTCTATAGGTAATTTTCCCTTCTACTGAGATCTTAAGCCTATTTCTTCTTGCTCTGTCGTCAGTGGAAACTGAAAATAACTGGTTGCTATCCTCTGTATAACCACCTCTCAGAGAATGAAAGCTCCCTTCTCAGGTGTCCTGTTCTCTTAAACCAAACAATTTCAGTTCATTTAACCTCGCCACACAGAAGTTAGTTTTCAAATGTTTAATTTTGTTAGGATGATTAGGACCCATTCAAAGTTTCCACTGCAAAGTCTCCCTTCAGCTACTAGAAAAGCACACAAACTTCTTGGTTTTACATTTAAGGCCCTTTTAGAGCTGGCCCTTGCTTACCTTTCTAATGTGTCCCCTGCTGCTTCCTGGTGCCCTACCCTTCACTTCAGTCTGATTACAACTGCTTGAACATACCATGCAATGTCATACCACTGTGCTTTTGTACATCTTGCTCTCTCTCTAGACCCTCCTCTCTTTTTTTTTTTTTCTATCTTCCAAGTGAATACCTACTCAAATTTCAAGACTACTCAACTACCCCCTCCTTTCTGAAGACTCCTCTAAGGAGTAACTGATGCCTTCCTTTGCCATATTCCTTCACTATAAACATTTCAACACAGTAGTTTCTTCCAGTCAGTATGAGCTCTTTCAAGGGAAGAGACCCTGTTTTACTAATTTTTATTATCCACAGTACCTAGGAGCATGCTAGGACATACCAGGGAGGCAATCAATGTTTTCTGAATCTGTTTTCCACTTGCGTGGGCTATAGAGCAGGACTTCTAAATTCAACTCTACTCTTGTTAAGTGTGTGTGTGTACATACATATACATATACATTTTATATATATATATATATATATATATATATATATATATATATATATACACACAGAGAGACTGACCCCAAAGCCCAGACTCTTCCAGGACACCATATTTGTTGAGAGTTATGTGAGAGTGAATGCCAGAATAAAGTTACAACGTGCCCCTTGGGAAATGAAGCACTATACGTTTATAAGGGGAGACAGGAGCAAAGCGATTATGAATGTAGAAGTACATTCGATGATCCACTGTGGGCTGGACACTAGGGATCAGAGATAAACAATGCATGGTACTTTCAAAGCCTCAGGGAACCCAGAATTTAGGAGACAACACAAAATTATACAGAAAGGAGATGACGTAGGAGAGTAATTTGGTGGTAAATGTCAAGGACTGATATAGTTAAAATGATAACTATGGTACATGTAAACAAAGGCAGAGAAAGGACAAATTCAAGACACATTGTGAAGACAAACAGGATTAAGTCACTGAAAAGAAATACTTGGGATGAGGGAAAGGGAAAAATCAAAGACTCCAAAAGTTTTTAGTTCTGGTGATTAAAAGAATGGTTGTATTGTGTCAATAATAAGGAAGCAATAACTCTAGAGTAAGCTGGCTTTGGGAAGGAGGTGGCAGTTCATTTTTTCAACATAAGTGGTAGGTAGCTATGTGGAGCTAATCTATGAGAAGGTGGTCATGGCCATTCCATCCTCTCTGCTTCATTTTATCCTATATGATTTCACCTAATAATGCTTCTTAAACATCCATATGATCACGTCACTCTCTTCCTTCAAAAATTCCAATGGTTCTCTACAACTCATATAATAAAGTTCACATTTCTAATCAGAACAGTTATTGAGCACAGCCTTTGGATTCAGACAGAACTGGGTTTGAACCTTGACTCTACCATTCAGTAGTTGTGTGACCTTGGGCAAGTGACCTAAACAATCTATGTCTCAGCTTTCTCATCCGTAAAATGGGCATCAGATAACACTTGTAGAATTGAATAAGATAATGCATTATCATGACCATGATCATCATCCAGATTAGAAGTGATGAGAGGCTACTTTAGCTTCCCATCTTCACACAGAGTAAGTCATTACCATAACCTAAAAGTCCCTCTGTGGTCTGGTTCCCCATTACCACTGAGATCTTATTTCTAGCTATTATCCCTCAGCAGCCCCCTTCAACCATGCTGGCCTTCATTCAGCTGCTCCTTGAATTCACTAGGCATGTGTCTTACTCAGAATCTGTGCATGTGCTTTTTCTCTGCCTGGAAGGTTTCGCTTTTACTCACTTGCATGCCTAGTTCCTTCCCATCTTTCAAGATCTATACTCAAAAGTCACTTTCTCATTATGGTCTTCCCTAGCTACTCTATCTAAAATTGCAGTCCACTCTCAAAACACCTCTTACCTCTTTCCCTCTTTTATTTTTCTCCATAGCAATTATCACAAATATACTATGTACCCTATTTATTTATTTATTTATTGTCTGTCTCTCTCTGCTACAATATCAGCTACACAAGTACAGGGTATGTTTTTCTTTTGTCTGCTTTGTTCACTTTCATACACTCAGCAACTAGAACAACAGCTGGCACATAACAGGCACTTAATACATATTTACTGAATGCACGGATGGATGAAGGTTTCCACCCATTTTCTTATGCTCTTCCTGACCTTAAATGCCTTCTTCCTTCATCAGGTGGTAGTAGCCTGTACCTCCTTTAAGGCGGAGGAGAACAAATATTTTTAACCCATCTATCATGTGCTTACGGGCCAGACACTTTGATAAGTGTTTTATATGGGTCACCTTTTTAAAAAAATTACTTAGTCATTAACAAGCCCATTTTATAGGTAAGAGACCAGGTTTAGAGTGCTTAAGTAACTTGACCTAGGTAAACAGATAATAAGACCTCATGCCAGAACACAACATGGTTAACTTATGTACACTGGGTGTCTAATGCATAGTGGACTGAATTAAGTGTCATGGATGATGAAGGTGATGGGAGTTGGGGGCCAGGTCATTCAGGGAGAGCGGGGCTAATGATCCTCTCTTAACTTTCCTGAACAGAATTAATAAATTCTGTTTTTATTTTCCCATAGTGCCTTATATATACTCTAGTTACAGGGTTTATTCCACAATATATAATTTTGTTTATGCAAGGAGTCTCACCTACCAAATTGTGAACTCCCTAAGAAAGAGGAATACATCAATTTTGTTCAGTAAATGTTTGTTGAATGAATAAATGCTACAGAGAGGCCAAAGATAATGAGGACTGACTTGATGACTAGAGAAATCTTTGGTGACCTTCAAGCACAGTTTCAATACAGTGCCAGGGGTGCAGACTTAAAAACAATGCACAGCCAGAAAGAGGAGGTAACATGTAAGGTAATTTATTCAAAATATTGATTATGGATAATAAATAACTAGATAATAAAGGGGGCAGCAGAGCTGGCAGCTGGAAAATGGTGAGGCTAGTAAGGAAGGTTATTATAATTATTGGTACCGAATACGTTCACCATAATTAGGCCTGTGGGGATCAGGCAATGGAAGAAATAAGAATTAAAAATCATGAGAAAGGAAAATGGACGGACACTGACTATTTCACTGGTTCTCAAACCGTGGTCCCTGAACCAGCAGTATCAGCATCACCTGTGAACTTGACAGAAATGCAAATTTGGGGGCCACACACCAAATTGACTGAATTAGAAACTCTGAGGGCAGAGTCCATCAATATGTGATTTAATATACTGGCCAAAAAATTCTGATAGCACCTCCAGGTGATTCTGAGGCATGCTAAAGTTTGAGAACCACTAGACTTCTTTGAAGGAAATTTCCAGGCAAGAAAATGCTTGGCAATTGTCCACAGCTTGCTTGGGCCCTCTCATAATTACTTTCACATATAAAAAGTTGAAGTGCCGATATGATTTCAAAGCTTAGTGTCAATTCAAAACTAGAGAGGAACAGGCTAGCAATCTGTGGCATCTGAAGGACAGAATCACTCTGAATGTTCTTAATTTACATTAAAAATGAGACTGATTTGTATCATAATTTACCATCTACTTATGTAAGAGTAGATGACTCAAACAGTATGTCCCATGCTGTGAAGATTCTAAATACATTGTTCATAAGTCTTTTAAACTGTCCCTCATCCTTCACCCAAAACTGTATTGAAAATACACTCACATGATGTTGCAGTGTGTCTTGTCTACTCTGTATCATCAGAGTGATGGACTAGGTAACCCAGGAGATCATTTACCCCTTCCAACTCTAACTCAAGCTGCAAACTCACTTCTTACTGGCAAATCTGAATTAGTGTTTAAATATTTACTCAAGAATTTTTGAATCAGAATAACAAATATCAGTTGCAGACATCAGGTTTCAATGCTTTCCCTAAAAAGTCTTGCCTTGCAAATGTATTTCACCAGTCCCAATTTCCGGGCTAATGTGTACTGGCTCTAAGTAGACAAACACCGTGACCCATATGTGAAACAGAGTTTCTTCGCATGAACCTACAGAGATCAGACAACAGCGGGTGAATGTAAAGAGAAAGAGGGCAAAGTGGGGGAAGCATCATCCCTGTCCATGACACAGGCACATTCTGATACTGCATCTCCAATGTCGGCAACAGCATTTGCGGTGGAAGGCCAAGAGTGAGAATGTGTTCCTGCGTTACCACACATTATGTAGGAACAAAGTTGTGGACCGTATGCCCCCAGCTAAAGAAATCTTACATCCAACTTGCAGAGTGGCCCAGAGAATTCTCAGAATGACTAAACAAGCAAATATTCAGCCAGCTGCCAGAGAATATTCTCTTCCAGAAGAAGCAAGAATGTGCAGGATAAACACCAGGTTTTCTTGCATGAATTGCTGTAGAATGAATATCAGAGATGAAACTGATTTTCATGTAAAGATTGTAAGAAATGCCGTGGTAAGGCAGAGTGGACGTTACTTAAGGAAAATTTTCAGGATGCGTTTAAGCAGGTCTAAGAGTATTAAAACTTCAATGTGATATAATCTAAAATATACAACAAAGTAGTGAATGTAACAAAAAAGAAGTAGACTCAGATTTAGAGAATAAACTAGTGGTTATCAGTGGGGAGAGGGAAGGGGGAGGAGAGGCAAGATAGGAGTAGAGGATTAAGAGGTACAAATTGTTATGTATCAAATAAGCTACAAGGATATATTGTACAACACGGGGAATATAGCCAATATTTTATAATGACTATAATGGAGTACGACCATTAAAATTTTTTTTAAATTGTGACTCACTATATTGTACACCTGTAACTTACATAATATTGTACAGCAACTATATTTCAATAAAAATTGAAAAAAACTTCAATGTGAGATAAAAGCCCATGTCTCTAGACTGTATCAGAAGGAAGGCCTTTCTAGACACATCCCCTCCTTTTTCCCCTGGTGTTTATACAAATGGCCACATGAAATTCAGCAAACTTATCAACAGGTCCTTTACTCAGGAAAACCCAGAATTGCCTAATCCCTCTGTGTCAAGAAAAGGGTTCTGACAGCTAGCAATGCCACATGATCCACATTTACATCGAATTGTCCTTAGAAGGAAAGGAGATAGTGAAATGCAGTGAAGGAATCTGGTTGAATCATTGGAATAAACCCACCTAGATTATCAATACGATCAGATCATTCAACTTCAGTTCTTTTAGCAAAAATTTTCCCTAATCATGGCTCCTTTTTTCCCTATTATATTTGTATATTCATGGAACAGTTAATATTTAAGCAATCAGGAATGCTCCAGTGCATATACCAAAACAACTACTCCTGCATGCCAGTCTTGGTACAGCACATGAATTCTAACGTTTGTCTCCTTTATTTAAACAAAATTAAGTTCTGTGCTCTCTGCCAAGGGTTGTTTACAAATTATTGCTTTCTGCAACACCACCACACGCTGCAATAACACTGAGAAAGATAATGTATTTTTAAGGATTGCAATTACCATAAAGACATTAGCTTTGTAGCGGAGACCAGACAGGTTTCATACATAGTTTCCTGGCTTTATTTCTAACTCTCACCCAAAATGCTTTTCTGGGTACTACATGACCAGGGCTGACGCTAATTCAGCCAAATGTAATCTAGGGTAGAAAGATGTCTTAATTCTTTATGTAGGCCTGACTGTCCCGTTTTTATGCTCTTGATTTCGGTATTAAGTGGTATTTCTTATAAAAAGGGAACAGATGATATCAACTGTGTAAAAATCAAGCAGTATAAGAGTTTTACACTTGTTAGCATAATTTATGGCAGCAATCTGTGAAAGGAGGGCTTAAACTTGAAACCATGACAACATGAAAATGGCATAAGGATTCATCTCAATTGCACCTCCAGGCCCAGCAGGACAGTGGTGATGTGAGTTTCCCGGAGAAGGCAAATTTTGCTTTTCTGTTCTTCCTGCTTCACCTCTCACCATTTCCCCTTCTAGCCCTACTTATGCATTCAAGGAGAATATCCTGCATATGCATTAGCCTGAAGTAGCCAGCACCAGTGGCAAATCAACAACCATTTTGTCCTTATTTGAGGAAAGGCCAGAAAGACTTAATGAATTATGTCTATACTTTAAAAAGAAAAGCTGGTCTGGCACTTTCAACGGCTCTTATTTAATCAACCTGCCTATAGGAGGCTTACCAAATAGAAGTTCTTCTGAGAATGGTTTCAACAAAATCAAGTTATTCTAAATTGGTATAGAAATAGTTTACAAGCATGAACATCCCTAAGGTCTTCAGTGGTTTCTCTCAGAAATGGTTTAAGCATTTAACTAAAACTTGTGGCCATTATTGTCATGAGGATTTTACTTAACAAAACTGTTTTATATGCATGAGGTTTTAGAGTGGGTGGAAGAGTTTTGTTTTGTTTTGTTTTTCCTGTACATAGCTTTAAAGATTATCACCACCACCAACTGGGTGTATAGAATTGATCTTGCTATCTATATACAGTGTAAATAAGTGACATTTGGAGGTGCAACACTAGTGGTTTTAGCTATTTAAGAACAACCTTTAAGGCCCAAGATATGTAATATTGCTAAAGTATAATTAGAATCTGGCATAATTAGAATCTGAGGAGCGGCTACTTAGGGGTGAGTTACATAATTAGCTATGTCCATTCATTTGTTTTCATGACTGTATATTATTCCACCACATGAAAATAATTAATTTTAGTTACAGTCCCGTGTTGACCATTTCCATTATCTAGTTTCCTTTTTTTGGGGGGGTGGGGGAGTCATTATTACTGATATTCTTATAGATAATGGTGCCGTGAACATTCTTCTATTATAGTAAAATACACATAAAATAAAATTTACCATTTTAAGCATTTTTAAGTATACAGCAAAGTGGTGTTAAGTACATTCAACACTGTGTGCAACCATCACCACTGTCCATCTCCAGAACTTTTTCCCATACTGAAACTGTACCCATTAAACAGTAATTCCCCATCCCCCTCTCCCCTCCCCACCCCCTAGCAACCACTACTCTACTTCCTGTCTCTATTAATTTGTCTATTCTAGGTACCTCAATTAAGTGGAATTATCAATATTTGTCCTAATGTGTCTGGCTTATTACACTTAGCATAATGTCTTCAAGGTTCATCCATGCTGTAGGATATACCAGAATTTCCTTCTTTTTAAAGGCTGAATAATATCCCTTTGTATGTATATACCACATTTTGCTCATCCATTCATCTGTCAGTGGACACTTAGGTTGCTCACACCTTTGGCTATTGTGAATATAATGCTGCCATGAATACTGGTATACAAATATGTGTTCAAGTCTCTGCTTTCAATTCTTTTACGTGTACATCCAGAAGTGGAATGCTGCATCATACAGTAATTCCATGTTTAATTTTTTGAGTAACTACCATACTATTTTCCACGGGGGCTGGACCATTTAACATTCACACAAGTCAATCCACAAGGGTTCCAATTTCTCCATTTCCTCTCTAACACTTTTGTTTTCTGTTTTTTTAGATAATAGCCATCCTAATGGATATGAAGTGGTATCTCATTGTCGTTCTGATTCACATTTCCCTAATGATTAGTGATGTTGAGCACATTTTCATGTGCTCATTGGCCATCTTCTTTAGAAAAATGTCTTAAAATCTTTTGCTCATTTTTGAATTAGGTTGCTTGTGTTTTGTTGTTGTTCAGTTGTAGGAGTTCTTTATGTATTTTGGATATTAATCCTTTATCAGATATGTGATTTACAAATACTTTCTCCCATTCTATGGGTTGTCTTTTTACTCTATTGATAATGATTATTTCTTTACATGTCTACAGAGTGATTATTCTTGTATATGTCTCCAGAGTCCTTATGTAAGCGCTTATCTAGAGAATATACTAGGAGATGCATTTCTGGTTATTGTATCTTCAGCATTTCTAAATTTTACCAAATTGTTTTCCAAAATAGAGGTACCAAGTTACATTCTCACCAGTAGTTCCCCTTGACCCATATTCTTAGTCATACTTGATATTATCAGAATTTTTAAAATTTTGCCCATCTCACAGGTATGAAATGATATGTCCTTGTGGTTTAATTGTAGGTGTGAATACAAAATGGTACAGGCATTTTGGAAAACAGTATCTTTTAAAATTAAACCTTACTTTCCATAAGACACAGCACTCCCAGTCCTAGGTATTTACCCAAGATAAAAGAAATTTATGTCCTGTACATGAATATTAAGAGCAGCATTATTTGTAATAGACACAAAGTAGAAACAACCCAAATGTCCATCAACTGATGAATAAAAATGTGGTATATGCATACAGTGGAATATTATTCAGTAATAAAAATGAACTACTGATATATGCCACAATATTATGCTGAGTGAAAGCCACACCAAATACAAAGTAACACAAAAGACTACATTATTGGATGATCTCATTCATATGAAATTCTAGAAAAAGGTAAAACTATAGTGACCGAAAGCAAATAAGAGGTTGCCTGGAGCTGGGATTGGGGATTGACTGCAAAGGGGCATGAAGAAACTACAGGTTGATAGAACCGTTTCGTGCCTTGATTGCAGTATATACAAATAACAAATTTAATCAGACTGTATACTTAAAAACGAGTCAATTTGACTGTATGTCAATTATATTTTAGTTAAGTTACTTTAAAAAATTACAGGTTAAGTTCAAATCTCTCTTGATTGTGAACAGATTTTACTTCTGAAATAATTAACACAACAAACAAACAAAAGACCTACGGAGATGCTTTCAGAAATTGACAAGTACCCAGGCCTTTCTCTATATTTCTCATATATTTCATGAAAGCTGAAACTTGTAAACATGAAAAGATTTGAATGAACCAGGCTGTGGCTGATGAAAAATCCTTGGAATCATACATCAGCATCTCTCCCCAAATCTTTCAATAGCTTACAATGCTTTTCAACTTCCTTCAGCACAGGTTTCCAAAGTAAAATATTCTGTTTTGATATAAGTATCTAATAAGGAGTTTGCAATTAACATATACACACTACTATATATAAAATAGACAACCGACAAGGACCTACTGTATAGCAGGGGTCCCCAACCCCCGGGCCACAAACTGGTACCGGTCTTTGGCCTGTTAGGAACCGGGCCGCACAGCAGGAGATGAGCAGCGGGCTGGCCAGCAAGCAAAGCTTCATCTGCCGCTCCCCAGGGCTCCCTGTCGCTTGCATTACCGCCCGAACCATCTCCCTCACCCCGCCCCCAGTCCATGGAAAAACTGTCTTCCACGAAACCGGTCCCTGGTGCCAAAAAGTTTGGGGCTGGTGCTATATAGCACAGCGAACTATACTCAGTATTCTGTAATAATATATATGGGAAAAGAATCTGAAAAAGAATATATAAACATATATGTATAACTGAATCACTCTTCTGTACACCTGAAACTAATACAACATTGTAAATCAACTATATTTCAATAAAAATTCTAAAAAAGTATCTAGTTATTTGCTTGTATTTTAAGATTCAGTTCTTTTTCTAAATAGTGAACTTCTGAATAGCTTATATTTCCTCATACTAAGTTGCTTGGATTCCAAAGAGTGATCCCTCACACAGAGCATTAAACAGTGACTTTCTTCATTCTTATTTAATTTATCTGAAAAATCTCAGGACATTCTCTTGTTAAAAGAAATATTACTTGATTTTTTTTTTGTCCAATTAGCGAATAAGGAAGGGTAGAGACACATAACAGTCATACAGTGGTACCATTATATTAATGTTTTTGAACAGGTACTGATTAATTTTGTCCAAAATTTTAAAAATAATAAGACCTAATTATAGAAAGCAGGTAGAAACTTATGAAAAGCAGTTTTAAAGATACTCTTACTGTACCATAAAAGGCAAGAGGTATTCTGAGAATGCAGATTTAAAAAAAAAAAAAAGTTGAAAAAAAATGAATGGCAAGTCTGTGTGCTCGTCCCCATGACAGAAGTCAGGAAAAGCAAAATCTAAGCTTTGGTTTGTGGGAGAGAAGTAAAGCACATGTTGTAAGTAAGGCTGGTATTGTGCTTTTCCTTTCTAAAGAGGAGGGGGGCAGCTTTATAGTACGGGCTATCATATAAATAACAGAGTACTCTGTTATTTTGTAGTTAGTTAACCAGTATTTATAACAATGTAGATTATTTTTCATGTGTGCTATTATATAAAAGCCATCTCCCCCCTACTCTCCACCCCATTTTTCCCTATTTTCCTCCCTGTCTCTTGTTTTAGTATTACAAAGTTCTGTATTTGGCAACTAGCTCATCAGGCCCTCAAGGACTAAAGACATATGTTTTTGGTTTTGTTTTTTGCGGTACGCGGGCCTCTCACTGCCGTGGCCTCTCCCGCAGCGGAGCACAGGCTCCGGACGCGCAGGCCCAGCGGCCATGGCCCACTGGCCAAGCTGCTCCACAGCACATGGGACCCACCCGGACTGGGGCACGAACCCGCATCCCCTGCATCGGCAGGCGGACTCTCAACCACTGCGCCACCAGGGAAGCCTGAGACATGTTTTATTTCTCTTTATCCCTGCAAAGCATCTAGCACAAGGCTCCACAAAAAATAATCAATAAATGTGGCCAACTTGCTGCCCAAATACTAGCTAAAATGTATTTATATAAATACTTCTTAGATTCCCTAAAATTATTAGGGATAATTGGATGCTCAGAGTTTTATTTGAATATTAACTGCTTATAAACCCCCTTCCATGGTCATCAGCCCTCCTTCTTAAAGTTCTGCCATGCCTTCATTAGTATGGTTTCATTGGACAGGAAAATCAGTTTGTAAGATAATCACTCACATTCAGTCACAGTAGCCACATTTTTTTGAACAACAGTCTCATACAGGGTCGAAATCCCCTTTGAACAAAGCTTTTATAGAGTAAAAAGGCATTTGTCTTCAAGCTTCCTAATTATATTCACTAAATGCTGTTCATGTTGTCAACTTTCCCCCACTGTGAGAATTACAAAATCAGTCATAAGATTAAACTCAGAAAATGACTAAAGCAATTCACAGAATACTAAGCCAGCTGGGTTCATTTAAATCCTCTATGGAAACAGTCTTTGTGGTGAACCTAGCAAGACCTACAGCTAGTCCCATAAATCATCATTTTTTTGGTCTGCTCCAGTGCTGAAATTATTTATTGCCACTCCTGATATATGGGAGACTCATCAAGAACCAAAAAAAAAAGCTTTTTTATAAACTAGAGAATTATTCATCTCTGCCAGCCATACTATCCAATAGAACAGTTAACTATATCCATTATTGTTTAGTCACAATGACTTCAATGAGTATCTTTATGGCACAGTATTAAGTTGACTGTGTTTTTCATATCAATGTAAGAAGATAAAATTTTAAAAATGAAATAAAATACAGATGTATTCGTTGTTTTTGTTTCCTTGAAATGAGTCTGTATTTAATGAGTCATAAACAAAGCCATACATGAGTCCCCTACTGGAAACAAATTATACCCCTCACTATAGTTCTCTATACAAATATATATTGTTGGCTTTTTAAATAATTATTATTGGCAAAAGATAAGGAGCATAATATGGCAACTCGTACTTTGCATTTTTAAAAGCTCTTTACAAGTTTGTCAATTTACATGTAAGAAGTATTTAACTCAATCTTATTCCTCTCTGATCATCCAATTCTGAAAACCATTGCTGAAACTTTCTCACTCCTTCATTCTCTCTCTTATTTTTTCTCTCAATCTCTCTCTCCCACTCTCATTCTCTCTCTACACACACACACACACACACACACACACACACACACACACACTTTTTGATTGGGTCTGGCTTTTAATTCCTTTTTCTCAGTCCTTCCCCTAACATAAAACTTTCAAAAATTGGACTCTCTTCCATATCGAAAAGATCATGTGTTTGCGTAGGGGAGTACAGTAACTAGGCATAACTAGTCCACAAGGCAAGTGTGTATGTATGTACAATATATATTCATGTTACCCCTCATATCAAGTTATCTAGACTAATGGAAGGCAGATTTAACTGTAACACAGAGAAGTTAAAACCAGGGCTAGCAGCATAGGCATCACAATATTAAGAATTACAGTTAAGAGTCTTGGGTGTGTGTGTGTGTGTGTGTATGTATGTGTTTAGAGGACAGAACATTTTCACATATATAAGTAAAATAGAAAAAAATATTGAGAGGGAAAAAAAAATGTTTCCAAAGCAGCCTGTATTGACAAGGAATACTAATCAAGTCTGTATTAGACAAATTACATTTATAAACTACTGTTCTCCAGAGAATTTAATAAACTGAAAATTGGGGGAATATAATGAAGTTTTCACACAACCTATAGTGTTGTAAATGTGATAATATCTAAACAGATGCAATCAAATTCTGAGAAAACAAACAAGTGTTACATTTAAAGTATTAGCTGACTAACTTGTAGCAATGAAGGTAAATTAATGAATATTTCAACTTAGAGAAAAATCTTTAAATAAGCTCATGGAAACTCTGTATTTTTAGAGGGAAGCAGGAAAATAAATGTGTGAGTCTGTTTCTTTTCATCAGAGCTCAAGATTTCAAAAAAGGTATTCTCAGAGACATATATTTCATAACTATACCAATTTGAAGTACATCTACAAAATAGGTTAATCCCTGTGCTTAACATGATCATATAGTTTTATCCCTGCTGATACAGCAGTCAGTCTTTTCTCCCATCTCAATTCTGTAACATAGGCTACAGAGAACAAGAAAGATACAATGCATCTCCACATTAACATAAATCTGGAAAATGTTGTGACCATTTGGAATAATTGAGATATCTATCTTAGAAGAAAGCACCTCTAAAGACAGAAACACACACTACCTTCATCAAGTTTTCTTTCTACTTAAGGAGTCAATCTGTATGTGCACACCACTATAGCATAGGGATATAAAGAGACTAGGTACCTTACATCTTAGAAGTGGAAAAAAAGCTGATTTTCAAACTGAAGGACAATCTTCAAAGCATTTGGTAGCGTATTCACGGGATTACAAAATTAGGGAGACGGGTTCATATGTTCCCAACTCTTAGAGGGCTGTATTTTTAAAAAGAGAACCTCAGAAGTAGCCTGTGTTTCCCTCAGATTTTTAAATGGCATGAAGGACACTGGTGGTGAGGACTCTGGATTGGATTTCTGAGCTGGTATCCACACATCTTGATTACTGGAGAAATGAGACGACTGAAGCAATCTTTCAGTATTACCATTTGCCCATGTGCACAAGTCCACATGCACTGATTAATAATATGTGCTTGAGGGCTTCCCTGGTGGCACAGTGGTTGAGAGTCCGCCTGCCGATGCAGGGGACGCGGGTTCGTGCCCCGGTCCGGGAGGATCCCACATGCCGCGGAGCGGCTGGGCCCGTGACCCATGGCCGCTGGGCCTGCGCGTCCGGAGCCTGTGCTCCGCAACGGGAGAGGCCGCAACAGTGAGAGGCCCGCGTACCACAAAAAAAAAAAAAAAAAAAAAAAAAATCATAAAAAATAATATGTGCTTGAGGACATATAATTAATAACATATGGGAATTAAAAGAACTTATGGAGAATTGTTTCTTTAAACAAATAAATTTAGAGTTCTTTAAATTTAAACATTTCTGCATTTACTGACAAGTAATATTAATGCTTGCTCTTTGAAAATCACAACTTTGGGTATACTGATTTTTGTGAAGAACTACAGGAAACAAAACCCTTGACACAGTTATAAAAACTGAATCTAAAATGTCACCACTGACATAGTCACACAAGAGTTGAACATTCATCTTTTCAACACTGAATGGTTCTCAATGATGAGAACCCATTAAGCACAATACAATATAACACAAAGGATTTAAATAAAGGTCGACCATCAAATAAGCTGAACAAAGAAAACCATTTAACATTAAGAATGATATCCTGTCCTTATGTCATTCTATGGTGCTTAGTTATTTCAGAGGTCGACAATGGTGAATGTTCTTGCTTCAGCGTAATATAATGAGGCACAGACAAACCCTTAACTTGAGATGTTTGTGTCTATTGGTCATGAATTATGAACGAATGATATGGTGTATCACTGTTTTATGTGGTGACATTTTAAAATGCAAAGTAACATGAGTGACCACCTCTGTATTTTGCTGTAGCTTTAGATCTTATATCACTGATTATAACAGGTGAATCATAGAGATCACCAGCTGAAAACTCTGCTGCAAAGAGCCCACAGGAAGGAAGGCTAAAAGGACCCACAGGGAAAAAAAGGAAAGCTTGGTAAGAGGACCTAACATTCCATCCAACCCTGTTCTTGACAGAGAATCTAATCTTCCCTTACACAGAATTGTTCCAGGACAAATTATCTCCCTCAAAGCAATTTTCTTCCTAGCAAATTATCAATCACATCTCCCCCAAATCCAAATAATGCCATACACCATCTTATAGGAAAAAGCATATTTGAGTGAAGCAAAAGAGATCATCAAATTCTAAAAACTACCTTGAGCCACTGAAATAATTTGAGTCCCAGGAAAAGTGGGATGCTAACTTTGCCTCTAATACTGAGTGATCCTGGGTAAGCCATCTCTCTGGAGAACAGATGTTCATTTGTAGAAAATATGTATTGAGAAGAGCAGCCAACCCTGCCTCCACAAAACGGATATGGTCTGAGAGCCTGTACATACAAAGCAAGTGATTGCTCTATAATTATGCAGATTATTAGGTGTTATTTTATTACAAATATATAGGTTCCATTACCCGGATACATTAAAATCTATTAGAGGAAGACAAACTTTCTATTAATATTCCTCCAATGACTTCGAGTTCAATTTGAATAATAAAAAAGAGAGATTCCTCATTTTACAAGCTACTGGAGAGTCAAGAAAGTGCACCTGTGATTTTCCCCATTTTCAGTACTCTGTAAGGGGCAGAGTTGGTTCTGTAATGCTTCCAGGAAATGAGCCACATATGACTAAACCTTCTGTTACAATTTAGCGAGAGGCAGTGTGTTGCAAGGTTTTGGACACAGAAAACCTAGATTTAGGCCCAAACTTGGACATTTACTAGCTTTCTGATCTTGAAAAAAATTGCATAACCTCACTGGGTTTTAGTTTTCTAATTTGCAACATGGCGTTAATAATAATAAACCTCTCTGAATCACAAGGGATACATCTAAACTGTAAAAGCAAAGGCAACCAAGTGTGTAGACTAGTGACCAGGATTTATTGACCTTTGCTAAGGTGTCTTTCAGTATATTCTACAGTGGTTATTTTCAACAATATCTTTGGTTTTAAATTAATAGTCCCATATTTATTTATTAACCCATATTTGAGGGTGAATTTTTGGTTTATATTGATAGCAAATAATACATTTTTATGTTTTTACAACTAAACCATAGCATAGTGTTACACTTACATATTTAATACTTTCGCTGGTAAAAATATACACTCTATATCTGTGAGACACTAAATTCACTTTAAAAAATGCTAATACTTATGTTGAACACTCACAACAAATCCTTTTATTTAATCAAATTGCCTACCTTTCATTCAATAGTAATCTATTGAGGGCTTCCTATACAATAGACACTGGAGATAAAATGTAGAATAAAATAATAACCACCCTCCATGAGTTCTGAGTCTTTAGAGAGAAAGAGAGATAAAATAATTAAAGTGCAGTGTGAACAGTCCTACAATAATTATACTCACAGTGTGTAGTGGTAACCAGAGAAGTAGAGCTAAAGGGTAAAAACCAGATGAAGAAGAGTAGCAAAGGACATTATAAAAATGCAAAAGGCAAGCTGTTCCAGTTACATGTTTTTAAAAAAAGGGTGAGAGAGAGAAAGAGAGAAAGCGTAATCAGGAGGCCAAGACTCTACCTCTAGTTTCATAACTAAAGTGACCAACTGTCCCAGTTTGCCTAGGACTGTCCCAATTTTAGTAGTGAAAGTCCTGAATCCCAGGAAAGCTCTTAGTCCTGGGTAAACCAAAACAGTTGGTCACTATATCCAGCTTTATGAACCTGACTGTCACCCAGTAAGAAGGTGGCTGTATGCAATTCAGAAAGTAAGCCCTCACTATATACCAACCAGGCTAGCATCTTGATCTTGAACTTCCAATCTCCAAGACTGTGAGAAAATAAATTTCTGGTTTTTTTTGTTTTTTATGACTTATTTTTTTTTTTAACATCTTTATTGGAGTATAATTGCTTTACAATGGTGTGTTAGTAAATTTCTGTTGTTTAAGCCACCCAGCAGCCTACAGTATTATTTTACGGCAGCACAAGCTGACCAACACACCAACCAAAGTATTTCACTTCTCTAATGGTCAGTTTTCTCATCTGCCGGCTGAAGGGGCTAGATTAGATACTTTCTAATGTTGAGGTTCTAAGTTTAGATAGAGATAATCCACATCATTTCAGCTAAAAACTATTAGATACTGTAAAATTTTTAGAATACTTAGATGTAATTTTTTGCTTAGATCTTTTATAGATTTTCTCTTGAATTACAAATTTCTAAATTGTGCTTCCATAGACAGCAGTCATTTTCCTTACAAATCACATTTTCTGGTACATTATATTTCACACTGAAACTGAACCTAATTCACTCTACATCTTACAACTTCTCTAGGGGAGACAGATGTCTTCTTTTGTATATTTGGGGAGATATCTGTAATACTCTGCCACTAATACCATGTGATGACCTCTAGGAAATAAGGCCTTTATGTTACATTCACTTTACATAAATGATGAATCTTAGAAAAAAGTAGCAAAATTACATTACTCTATTAACCCTACTAAATTAAAGTTAGATATCTAAAATTTTCTCCACAGTAAAACTAAATGTTTTCTTCAGGTCCTTTGTATGCCATATTTAACATCTGTACAAAAACACATCATTATACCATATCATAATTTGTTATGTCTCTCTGTCCAACTAGAATGACTGGAAAGTCACAGTATGGGTGAAGGAGATATTAACTCAAGGCAGAAAAACAAAGGTTTTTGGCCTTCATAAGTTATAAAATGGGCTGTGAGTGATTTTCAAAAAAAAAAAAAGTTACAGAGGCAAGATACTGAAGCTAGGGCTTCCCTGGTGGCGCAGTGGTTGGGAGTCTGTCTGCTGATGCAGGGGACACGGGTTCGTGCCCCGGTCTGGGAAGATCCCACATGCCGCAGAGCGGCTGGGCCCGTGAGCCATGGCCACTGAGCCTTTGCATCTGGAGCCTGTGCTCCACAATGACGGGAGAGGCCACAACAGTGAGAGGCTCGCGTACTGCCAAAAAAAAAGATACTGAAGCTAGTATACAAATTACTCAAAATCTTCTCACAACCTGCCTACCAATGTTATTTGTTTCCAACATACACCCAATATTCCAGGTAGTTTTCTAATTCATCTTCAAACACATCATGATTATTCCTAGTCATATACCATCATTAAAAAGAACTACTACCATTTTTAACACTATAATTCTTCAAAGTACTGTGACAAAGATCGTTTTATTTGACCCTGAAAACAGCCCTATAAAAATAAAAAAGGGTCACTGTATACTTCCTCATGTATAGATGAGGAAACAGGTTTGGAGAGAGTAAGTGACTTGGCCATGAAAATTTAGCTAGTGATGGGCAAAATGGAAGCTAAAATGTAAGTTCTAAGGCCAGTGTTCTCCCATCTTGTAAGGTTATGGCTTCTTCCCTTCGTATAACTTAATTATACCTGTCCTTCAAGATCCTTCTGTTCTAATTTATGAATAACACTCACTGCCACGCCCATCACCAAAAATTCCTCCCTCCTGAAGTCCTGCTAATCTGAAAGTAATCTCAATGGCCATTAATTTTTATATTCATTGCTAGAAGTATATTGTGACATTACATAATATTCTGTATGTATATTTCCTGGCTACTCAACTGTATCACAAGCTCCTTGAGCTTTCTGTGTGTCTTCTGTAATGTTTGTATCCCCTGGTATACCGACCATCTGTTTTGTTTTGCCTTTGTTTGTTCAGGCCTGGTTTTTATCCCTTCATCTACCCCTAACCTTCGGTATCCTCATCCTTGGTAACAGCCTCTTTTATGGCATGACCAATCATCCATCACAGTAGTCTTGGTAGCACTGTCAATCAAGGTTCTTTGCCCTCCCTTGGACAAAGGGTATTCTGATAATCTATGCCAGGCCAATTGGTCTCTCTTTCTAATTAGAATTTGAATCAAATACAAGGAAAGGAGGAAGAAAATGGAATATACCCCAGAGGCAACTTCCTGGAAAGACTTTCCATTCATTCCTGCTCTCTGCATTCTCAAAGCTGACATAGTTGCTACTCTTTTAAAGGCCAAGTTCTTCAGCCTTTCCTCAGTTTCTGGCTGAGCTCCTTATAAATTCTATTTTTTGCTTAAATCAGGCAGAGTCACTTTCTGTTGCTTGCAAAGATCCTTATCTGATATACCCACAAAGCTTAGTGCCTAGGGAGTGCTAAGTATTTTTAAATGTTTCATTCTTATGTAAATTATATGTTATTACACACTGAAAACATAAACAACAAATGGCCCTGAAGTACAACACTGCTATTGGTTAGAATTTTAATAACCAACAGGCAAGCAGGGGCCAAGCTAACATTGGAAACTCATCTGCATAGAAATGACTTTTATTCCAGTTCAGCACCCTGGACTGGTGACTCACAAGTGATAATACACTGCTGCAAATGAACAAAGTATTTTGTGGTGAGGGTAGTACTTATAGTAATGGTACCCTTTAGTGATATTTGACATTTAAGTTAACCCGTCTGTTTTCCTTTTCTTCCCAAATATTATAGGAGTTAATTGTGACCATCTGAATTTTTAATATTACTTTACTACAAAAAACATCTGATAAGTTTAACTGCTTATGTTGTGGTTCCTTTTTAACTAGGTGAATATTTTAACATAATCTATAGCTTCATGTGAAAAGCAGATTACAGTTTTAAATTCACTGAGAAAAGAAATTATCATTAGAATATTAATTAGGTAAATGGTATCATTTTAAAAGCATAATCAGTGCCCTGCAAAGAAAGTTCTCTCTGCTATTTTTTTTAACAACAACAACAAAAAAAAAAAAAACAAACACTGAGAGAAATCGACCAACTAATCTTTTACAACATAACTGGAATTTAACACCAATTCTAGCTAATCATATATCAGTAGTTAACTCAGTTTCGAACAGTTTATAAACCTAAGCTAACTATTTCTATGTACTTCAGTAAATTTCTGTCATTTCAGACATTTACATCTACTCAGAATCGTTTGTATTCCAGGAGCATCCTTTTAATCCTAGATATTGTGGGAATACCATACATCTATATGATATTTCTTTCTTAATGACAAGTATTTCCCTGAAGATAAAAATCCTACTGAAAAGTGGGAGAGGGCAGAAGATTTTTAAACATTCACTTCTTTCTCTTTTAGAACATCTATTACTACATGCTAGTATTTCCTATAAGATTATTTTTTATTTTATTTGAAGTTGGCAAAAATCTTTGTGCTGAATCCTTTGATCATACCTCTAAGTGATAGATGTCGGACCAGTGCTGTGTGGAAGAACTTTTATTTGACAGGTAGATGACAGGAAGAAGCCTTTCTCCAAAATACAAGATGCAACTGTACAATCCTTCTGTGAGATTAATATAATCTTTTGTTCCTATGTATAAATGACGTATTCATTCTTGCCTCAAAAATATCAGTTCATGTAATTAATTTGAATAGTGTGAAATTAAGACACTTAAAAAAGGTACATATTTGTTCAAATTAGGATAATTTGTTTTAAATGTCTTTTTTATATGAATTAAATGTGAAATAGGTAACAATACAAATTTCCAATGATATTTTCTCTTAATTTATAATATTTTTGTAATCGCCAACCAAGAACACTTTAAGATTCACTCACTGTGCCTATAGTGTACACTCTAAACAAGTAGCATCTTGATAAAAGATGCTTTTACTAGTGTTGAGTATATGATGTGCAATAAAATGAAAAAGTCTTAAATATTTAGTTTATCCTACAAATCGGGGTGTAAGTTATTCTAATTTATTACAAGCATAGCCTTATTCTTGTTGGTATTATCAAATAATTGCACATGTCCCCTAATATCATAAGAAGAGGGACCAAAAATATTTTTTTGACAAAAATCTAGCATGCCAGACCATCTTCCCTATCTTCCTTGCTTTCCTTCCTTACACCCCTCAAAAATAAATCGGGAGTAAACAGATACAATTTCATTATGCATCCTAGTATCTACAAATGTTATTCTTTATGTCTGTCCGGGTGAGAACTACCAGGAGCAAATCATTTTTGATACATATTAAAATGCTAGTCCATGTACATGTAATGTACATCTATTTAATGCATGAATAGAAAAGAAATTTATATCCATTCCTAGATTGGGGATTCTTGTAATAATATACTTCAAGAACTAACCAAAGTTCTGTAATGTTTTCAGAGGTGAAAGAAAAAAAAAAAGTGAAACAATGCTGAGATGTCAAAGATACATCGCTTGTTTTCAGACTTATTTTTGTCTCCAGCTTTCTTACAGGCCTTCCCCTCAGAGTCTGTTCAGTTTTCTTGTGTAACAGACAGATCTTTTCCTTTAATAAGGTGGTTTGCGCTAGCCTAGAAATGGACATATACCATCACTTTTGCACTTGTCTGTTTCTTTGTTTACTTTTCACAAGAATGAAAGCGTAATCAAAACAATAAAACGATTATCACTTGATTTTTAAAAAACTTTTAGTTAATGCACTAGATACCTAGTATAAGTTTAATAACACAACACTATTCAACAATAAAGAGTATTATTTTCTTGGAGGAGAAAAAGCAAAGCATATTCAGAAGGCAATTTCTGGCTATCACCTCATTGAATTTAGCTCCTCAAATACTTTTTGGAGAGACATAAAGTAAGTTTGAAGGGACTGAAATACAAGATTGCATCTACTTTAAAAAAGCAATGTTTTTTGGACCTAAAAACTCCAGAAAGATTTGATCAGCAAGAGTTGAGTACTATACTACAAAAGAATTTGCAGTCTTTGAGATTTTACTACAGTAAGGTTTTAAAAAATCATTTATCTGTTTTAATTTAGATACAATTCACGTGCCATAAAATTCATCCTTTTAAAGGATACTTTTTTGGGCTTACATACTATTGCTATTTAAAGTGACCCCTCTCGCAGATGAGATTATTGCTGTAAATTGGCATTATAAAGTGTTATCTTACCTTACAGAGAAAGTTGATCTTAAAACCCAAAGACTGGGCATTTCTTGAGCCTGAGTTCATGTAGTTTCCAACCAAAAGAACTAACTCTAAAAGTCTGTTAAAGCTTTCACTTTTCTTCAGTTCTTCACATGCCAGAGTTACTGCTATGATGCTTGGTTTGATGTTGCTTACGTGTTCTTCAAATGTGAGCTTGAAAAGAATGCTGTTGAGACGAGGACGCAACATTTTCACTGAGCTCATCTGTAAGATAAGGAATGCTGTATAAGAATATATATATATAAAAAAAAAAGAATATATATATAAAGCCCGTTATTTTTCTCTCTAGTGGGGATCATTTTAGAGACAATACTGTAAAACTTCTGAATAAAATGAATTCTCTCTGGGTTTTAACAAATATTATTCTACTTTGTTTTAGACATTTCAAAGGAATATTATTTTCAAAGTTTAAAGAAATAGCTGTTCAGTTTTAAAGGAATAAATGAAATCATCCTTACTGCATTAAGAAAATATTATTGAAGCTAAACAGTTGCTGTATGATAACTGCATAATCATTAGTCATCAATAGCATTTAAACTGCCAAAAATCTGTCCCTGAGGCAAACTACGAAAATGTACAAACATGACATTGAGTTGAGTGAATAGTTGGGCCACATATAAAAAATGTACATGATGACAGAAAATGTAAATGCAACCACATTTCCTAAAAAAATTTACATATCAGTATGCTGTCTGAAACCAGAAGACTAGCTCTGATTGAGCATTTAATAATTTTAAACCTATGATTTCTATTAATAAAATGTATTAATTATTTATATATGCTCTAAAGAATTTCACCTACTTGACAGAATGTTGATGTTAAATAATTAAGTTATGGTAAAATCACATGAACTTACTTTTAAGTACATTATTCAAGAATTCTATATTGGTTTTCTTCAAAACAGTTCAACTTAGGTTTTAATTAATTGTTTCATAGTATCGGTGCACATTCTCTATTCCCTTTGGTATAGCTCCTACGATAATAATTTCTTTTAGTCTTTAATTCCCCAAAGCTCCAAGTCATTTCACTAGTTTTTATTCACCAAAGGAATTCTGGGAGACAGGTGAGGGGAGGGTAGACACATAAGAACATAAGCACACACACAATGAAATTATTAACAATCCTAATTACATTTATTCTTTTTACATATATAGCTTAGTTTTCTTTTTATATACAAATGCCAGGCACAGTGTAGGCATGAGATATCTGTAGACAACATGAAAAGCATTTGACAGCATAAACAAGAGTCTTTAAGCTACAAAGAACCCTTCAAAAGCAGCAAAATGAGCTGCTGAATAGACCCTATCTGCTCTAACACAAAAGCAAAGCATAATTTATCATTTTAACTCTTTGAAATGAATTTTCACATTAACCACGGGTGTCTGCCTGTCCAAAAATTAACCTTTGCTGTCTGCTAATCCCCCATATGCTTTCATGCTTTTTATAGGCAGATTATGCTGGGAATATCCGCCTGTTACTATATCTACATAAGTCAGATCACTTATCAATAGCTTTTTTTTAATACGATCAGGGTAGTATTCAAAGCATTCTACTGGGACTTCCCTGGCAGCGCAGTGGATAAGACTCCATACTCCCAATGCAGGGGCCCAGGTTCAATCCCTAGTTAGGCAACTAGATCCCACACGCATGTCACAACTAAGAGTTCGCATGCCACAACTAAGGAGCTCTGGAGCCGCAACTAAGGAGTCCACCTGCCGCAACTAAGACCCGGTGCAACCAAATAAATAACTAAATAAAATCTTCAAAAAAAAAAAAAAGCATCCTACTGTTTCTTCAGTACTTGCATGGTAAGTATAAGACACCATCTACTCACAAAAAGTGTCCAGTATAACTCAAAACTCATAACACAATCACTTGAAAACTATAGCTAGCGATAGAACCAGCTCATGATTCTAAATGGGTAAACAGAAATTAAGTGCTGGAGATGTTCACTGAAAGAAGAGAAAACTTTAAACTCTATGACTACAATGTTTATTGAAGGCTACACAGTAGAGGGGATACAAATGGATAAATAGATGAAAATTAAACAAGTAGAAAGAGAGAAAAAAAGCGAGCGAGCAAACACAAACGGAGACCAAAAGGAAGTTGTGAGAAAAGGTTTATAGGTTAGGAATATATGAGGTATATACCTAGGGGCAGAATTTAGATCAAAGTACCTTAAGATTCCATGTAAAGGCCATAAAATTGGAAGCTAACCACACCAAAGTCTACGTCTCCATGAATGTGCAAATCTCCATGTGTATGTTTGTGTGGGAATCTAAGTTTCTATGTCATTTTCTGCCTTCATTTATGCCTCTACCACTGTCTCCAAATGCTTTCCCACTTAATTTTTCCTTTATTTTCACTGTTAACTGGCTATCATTAGCACAGAAGCATGTTTCCTATCATTTTATATGTTTAGGAAGTAGTGGTTTTTCAGTCTCCCTGATGGTTAAAAAAGCTATATAACTACTTTGACCAGGTGCTAGTCACCATATACCTGTCCTTCTGCCCATGCTCTGTAGGACTTGTAGGAACCCTGCTCACCAGGGTGGCCTTGGTCTGAGATCCACAAGGAATTTAAACCCTAGGCTTACATAGATTTTCTTTTAGTCTTGCTTCAGTTCTAATACCACTTGTTTTCATTCATATTTGTATCCTTTCTGGGCTTTGTATTTCAATCCTTGGCCTACAAACCCAAAGAGCAGGGATTTGATCTTTTTTTCAATACGAGCTCCAACCAAAATAATGGCCAAAAGTGTACTTTAGTAATTATAATAACAATAATAATGGCGAATGACATTTATTGAGTACTCTGTGCCAGACATTTTTCTACAGATGTGTTATATACATATATGCAGATTTGATTCTCAAAACAACCCTAGGAAAAGGTTATTAGCCTTAGTCTCATTCTAAAGATGAGAAAAGTGAGACACAGAAGTACTAAGGAACTAGCACAGAGTCAAATTGTATGTTGAAGATCTGGAGATTTGAACTCAGGCATTCTGGCTACAGAATCCAGACTCTCAACCACTACACCACACCGTCTCTTGAGTCATACTGAGAGCAGTATGTATGAGTGGCTGAAGGAGAGATTAGGGGCAGGGATACCATTAGTTAAGTCTTCAAATGGTCTTAGAAACAGGTAATGACCTAGGATGTTGACAGTAGGAAGGGAAAGGAAGCAATAGATACAAGAGGCAGAATTAAGGAAGAAGCAGTGGGACTTAGTAAATGACCAGGTATGGGAGGAGAAAGTCAAAGATGGCTCCAAGGTGTAAAGTCCTTTGTGAGGTAAAATGTTGTTGGCATTAATGAAGGCTGAAGGAGATGCTGATTTGATGCAGTTTACTGTTTGTTTTTTTTTTGGTTTCAGAGAATGAGGATAGATGAATTTGCTTCCCCTGATCTGCTGCCTACACTTCAGTAAGCTAATCAGGGACTAAGGCAGTGGGGGCCGGTAGGGTACAGCTTAGTAGCAAATTCAACCAAAGGACTGAATCTAGAAACTTTTGCATAGTTAGTTAGACTGTGTGAAACTAATCCACCTAATTTTTCTGCTTCAGTTTCCTCATTTGTAAAGTAGGGGAAAGTCCTGTCGAGCAGTCTTGTTTTGATAATTAGGTAGGAGCCAAATAAATGATCCAAATATATTCTTTCTTTCTGTTTTAGTCTCTGCCTCTAGAGTTATGGAAAGGTGAGGTAAACATTGCGAGATTCAGAAGTGAAAAATATTACTTGGATGTTACCAAGACATTTTTATTAGCATTTAAGTGAACTTGGTTCACCATCCTCTCAGACACCAGTGTTTTTTATTATTAACAAAGACACTATTAGATCCCCACTATGAAAACTCCAAATCTTGGAGTCATATTCAAATCCTGGTAAAGACAATGTAATTTAATACCATTCCTTGCCTATATTTTAACCTGAAGAATTTCTTAGAATTGGTTCTTATTTTCAATTCTCACCATTCAAGCTTAAAATTTATGTACTTTAAGGTTGAATTACTAAAATAGACTATTTAAATATGTTCCCTGATCCCTCCAGCCTTCCCCCCTCTAAATCCTCACATGAATAGTAAAATGACACCTCTATAATAGGGAAATAATATTGCTTTCTTGGCATTTTGAGTTTTAGGTATTGTTATGATATCTGATAGCATTTGGAAATTCAGTTCTTGAGTTTAGGAGGAGATAAGTATCAGAGTTGGCAGATTTGGGAGTGACTGGAATAGATGTTGTGAAAAGCAGGTTATTGATGAGGAGAGTGTATAGAGAGAAAAATCAAAGACTGCACCTTGTGTAGCACCTAGCATGGGTCTTTGCATTTATTAGACATTCAAATATTTGCTGACTGATTTTAAAAGCACTCCTTAGATGACTAACCATTTTCTGGATCTTCTCCCAAGGAGGACAGACAGGTTGTCTATTGAACAAAATTAACAGCCGATGGTAATGTTTTACTATCCCCAAAATAATGTCTTCAGCTAAGATGTCAAACCAGAAATGCTAGGGAATTAACTTTGTTGAATTGCTGTTACTGGATATAATCTATCATCAGTCAACCTGATTCAGGGAAGAGGTTGTGCATCATAAGAGGATCAGAGTTGACCTCTGACTTGGCAAAATTTCTTCCTTCATTTACTCACTAGATTAAAGTTTAGTGCAGAGCAGGTGATAAACATCATTGGTGAAAAAAAAATCCTTGTAAAACAAATGGATGGATGGATGTATTCATTCATACAAACAGAAACTCCAATATCAGCAAAGTGCTGGATTGGGAAGCAGATGCATAGTGTGAAGAGGTATCACAGTAGGCTGATGTGAGGCAGGAGGAGGGTACCCTACTCCCTATGTAAAGTCATTAGCTACCAAATGTGTCATCCCAACGGTATTGCCCAGGCTCAATCTTAGCCCGAATTCAGAGCCCCGTATAACTATTTTGAAGGGTAGGTTCGAGAGAATTTTCCCCTTAATCCTCAGAGAGGGAGAGAAACCATTCTCTACATTCTCTAGATCTATAAGGTACATTGTAGTGGAAGAAACAGGGACTTTTGAGTTATACAGACATGGACTTGAACTATACTTCTGTTACTTTATAGTTATGATCTAATCCAAGTTACTGAATGTTTCTGAGACTTTATGTCCCCATCAGTAAAATGTATTCCTTAAGTCACTCATGCAAGTTGCAGTAAGACTTAAATGAGATCCTATGTGTAACATTACTGTCGTGGTAGCTGACACAATGGAAGCACTCTGAAACAATAGCTATTGTTGTTATTACCCTCTTTACTCATCCTCAGAAATTCCTAAGAAGGTACCATGGTCCCTGACTATTCTCCCAAACCTGAGATAAAGTTTCTCTCATCCACAGTTAAGGAATGTGTGTTACCAGGGCTTGGTGAAGAATGTCCCCCATTAACTATTTCACACTTCATAAATATTGTGCAGTGCTCCTTTCAGTCCGTTTCAATGCATAATATACATTTACTATTAGAAATGTTAGCACTGAAAATGTGATACTGTAAAAATCAAGAGGATTATGGAGGAAATAATCTCCTTGTTAATCTTCAGGGTAGATGAAACTATATGGATGCATCTCTTTACAGGAGCCACAAAACAGTATGCTTTGATGATACTAATAGAATTTGCTGCAATCAGAAGTGTGAATTTTTATGATCAGACCAGGGTAGACTGATAGACAATAGTTGAATCTCCATTAGAGGATTTGAGTGTGTAAGGGAATGTCTTGGATAACTAAGCTTAGAAATCATAGGAAGCACTGAGCGACATCCCCAGCCACAGATATAATTATTAAAAGGTGCATGTCTCATAAAGGCATTTGAATGCACCTAAGTGATATAAGGAAATGTAACAAAAAGTTGGCTGAAATGTATGTTTGTTTTTCCTTGTGGTTCCTCGCCGCATTTTAGATGACTGGCATCCTTTGTTTTATAATTCATTCCTTGAAGTGCTGTAGGCTGGTGACCAAGGTGTTGTATTATGTAGGGGATTTTTTTGTGTTACAAGATACTTGTCTGTCAAATCACATCAAGCAGCTATCATTTCTTTAGCTGATCTGCACTATATTAAAAAGAAAAAACTGTACCCTGACGGCTTTAGTGAGAGCAGCTACAAGTGGGTTATTTCCCCAAAGAGTTAGACACAGTTTTGCTTATATAATTTGAATTTTACACACTTCACTAGCTATGCACCTGGTGAATATTGATGTTCTGCCATACTACCATAAGAATCCAGAGAGAAAGAGAAAAGACCCAAGTGTAACAATCGTGTGCAAAGAAGGAGGAGGTAGCCACATGCCACTCCTGCAGTCACGTGTCACTCACCTTTAAGGGGATTTCTGTTTTCATTTTGCATTGCTAAGAAGCACACCTTCAACTGCCATCATATGTGAACATAACTATGATCTTCTAGTGTCTTCAAAATATGTTAAAAATTCATTGGAATTAACAGATATATTTGTAAGAAATATACATTTGTTACAAGGTGTCCCCTCCATACCTAAATACTATTGGGACCCAATGTATGGATACACTGAATATACAGAATAATTTTGTATCAGTGACTATAATTAAGGTGATGATAATGAAGTGACAATAAAGAAGAGTGGATTTAAGTTAGAAAGCAGGCAGAATTGCCTATAAAAGTTGTGAGATTCAGACTCCACGACTGAGCAAATGTCTGCCTGGAAGTATGGAAATAAAGCAAGGACATCTGTGATTCTCTGTTAAATAAATCATTTTACTATCCTATTTAGACATAACCCCCTCCAGACTAGGCTCTCTACTGCTCACTGCTGTACTTTATGCAGTACACCTAGTACTTGGACTGCACAAAATCATCAATACAGGTACATCTGCTGTATGGAGCCAATGGCAAATGTTTGTGTACTAGATATCAGGAGAGATAAGAGCCATGGTTGATCTGTAAAATGAGGCTTTGGAAAAACGGAGTGTTGAAAACTGACTGTACCCCAGAAAAGCAATGATATGCTGATAGAGAATATTTTCCCCAAATAGAATGATATGTGGAAATTATGCATCAACAAACATTTACTCATCTACAGTCTGGAACAGAAAATGGTAACAATGTCGGCCCCAAGAGACACTGGAAACTCAGAAGAATTACACTAAGAATTAGAGCAAGAATTTCAAAACATCCTTCTGAAAACAACTGTCTGAAGCCAAGAACGGCCATCAGAGCATCTGTAATGGTAATGCTATGCTGCTATCTTACGGATTACTGATATATGGAAAAGGAAAAGGGGTTAATTTTTTATTTTTTAAAAATTTAATGAAAAGCAGTCAACAGCAAAATTGATTGACATCCCCAGACTTAATCTGAATATTCAGTTTTCAGGTGGTTTTATTTTACCTCATTTTATTGCAAAAGCTGATGGAAATAAGCAATCTTGTCACAAAATGGACTATTATGAGAAGTTAATGAAATGAACAAGAATCTGAATACATGGATTTGAGAACGAGTCATGGCGAGTCTTCTTTTACTTGATCTCACAATTATTAAACCAGCTTTTTTTCAGATAAAATAAATGTACATCTGGAAGTAAGAGCTAGCATTCATATTTACAGAAGGAATGAAAATAGAAACAATCAAGGCATTACATATCAAAACACTGAACACTTTGAATGAAAGCAGATAAAGAAAAATGCAATTTTCCCAATGAATATGCAAACCTGAATAAGTTAATATTAATGGAACAGAAAAGCTACAATTTTCCATCCAAACTAATTGCCTTTGATGATATGTAGGAGAAAAAAAAAAGCTTTTAAGAATTTCCTTTTCACCTGGTTAAGCTATCTTGAATAGAGCTCATAAGCTCTTAGGGGACTTTAAAAAAATTAAAAAGCACACTGACTTTAAAGTTGTACTTCCAACAATAGGCATAAATCCACTCCTCCTGCCTTCACATATTTATGTAGAGAAAGAAAAAAGTTAAATGTGCTGTCAGTAGTATCACATAATCTTTGCTTTTCATTATAAATGTTTTTATGCACAAGGCTATCTCAACATCTTTTTATTAGATTATAGCTTTAGAATGTTTTTAATTGAAAAATATGGGTAATTTTTGAGGTCAGAAAAACAAAGTACCAATTACCAAGAGAACTAATTATTGCCTTCTTTTTCTCAGAAGATGTGTTAGTTTAATAGATACACATAGTATGGGTCTCCATCCTCAGTGCAAGACAAGTGGAAGTTTCCGTCACTCTGAGGTTTAAGAACAGCTGAGCTGCAAACACACTCAGAAGAATCTAAAAGCTCCTGCTGGGGGTTCTAACTGGCAGAGCTTTCAAAGATCTGTGCTTTATTCCCAGTAAAGGTACAGCACATAATTACAACAATGTACCAAATTCAATTCTGTGTGAGGCAGGTTGGAGGACAAGTCAGTGGGAAGCTATGCCGCCAATATACCCCCCTAAAGAAAAGGATTATTGATCATAGAAGGTGTGGGAACTAGCATACCCCTCTTCCCAGGAGGTCTGCTTGGGAAGACCTCCTGGGAAGAGAGATATGCTAGCTTTTTTATTTGTTTCTTTTCTCTCTCTCTTGCTCTTGCTTTTTTTGGCTTCTTTTTAACTTATTACATGTGAATATAAGCAAGCAAACCCAATGATGCTGCTTTGAAAAAAAAAAAAAAAAGAAAACAAAACACCCAAAAAGTTTAGAGAAAGCTTAGAGAAAGCTTAGCAGCCCAGTCAATGTCTCAGGTAAGTTTATTTCTTTCAAAAAGTCAAAGCCAGATTTTTCCCTAGTCTTGCCAATTTTATTCTTTTCTGTTTGATGATGATTTTAATGAATCTTGCAGGAGTAATCACACTTCTGGCCTATGTCTATGCCTAACTGATGAGATTTTGTTTTTATCATCCAGGAAGTTATATACTAATGGAAACTCTATAGGACACTGGCAAGGGTGATAGGTGTAAAATTAGGAAAGAGTATTTATCGCTAGAGAAGGCAAAGAAAGAAAAGGACTCAGTAAGGAATCTAAATTCTTCAATGTTATCAAGTGCCATATGGATACAGAATTAGGACTGAAAAGAGCCCACTTGATTTTGCATTCAAGCTAATACATTCAACAAACATTTGGTAAGTATATGTCATGTGAATTAAATCAATATGATACATATACTTAAAGAAGTTGCAATCTAGCAGGGGTTATAGATATGCAATAAATAACCTCACAATTAAATATTTAATTAAAAACCATGAGAAAGGAAAAGAAAAAAGGTGCTCTGAGAGAGTTTAATAGGGAGACCTAATTTTAATTGATAGGTAAGTGAAGGCATCACGGAGAGAATGAAATTTAAGCAGAAACTCGAAGAATAAGCAGGAGAGAGGCAGGCAGCGAGTGGGAGTAAGAGGGAGCAATGTGTGTAATGGTCCAAAGGCAGGAAATAGCATGGTAAATTCAGAAAACAACGCACTGATGCTTTAAGCAGATAGATAAATAATGATGCAACACAAATGTACTCTAGAAATGTCACATTGAGGGCTGTGCCGAGGCCGATTTGGAAAACAGCAAAAGTATAAGTGGAAAAAACAGGCTAAAAGTATATTATAATGGTTAAGGGAAAGATGATGCTGGCTTGGGCTAAAGTGGTGACGGCACAGAAAAAGAGAAGTGAGTAGAACCGATGTATATTTTAGATACAATTAGGAGGTAATTAATGATCCCTTCTAGATCAGTTTCAATGCATTGTTTAAGGCAGAATTCTGATTGCTGTTTGTTAAATAGTAACTAGAGGTAAGGAAGTAGAGAACAAATACACTAATCTTTGAAAAAACTGATGCTAGGTAATGAAGAGAGGGCAGTAGCTATCATGGACCTCAGGGCCAGTGAAGGATTTTTATTCATCCATCCATCCATCCATCCAGCTATCCATTCATACATTTTTAGGCAGTGAATGACTTAAGAAGATGCTTTTCTTCTTAAGAGAAGGGCAGAGTGGAGATTGACGAACTGAAGAGGCAATAGAATAACAGAACAAGGGTAGGCAGGGGATAATAATGCCTTAAACAGAGATAAGTAAATTAGTATGTAGTAGACTATCTCACACACACGTGGACGTGTACACACGTGCACACACCAGCTCAGTACAGTGGTTAAAATCACAATCCATGATTTCAGATTGCCTGGGATTGAATTCTGTACCTATCCTTACTATGTAAACTTGGACAAGGTCCCCAGCCTTCCTTGGCCTTAGTTTCTTCATCTGTAACATGAAGCTAATAATAGTGCCAATCTCATAGGGCTGTGAGGAATTCATGAGACGGTACATGTAAAAACGCTTAGCATAGAATCAGACACATTAACACCTCAATACATTCTTATTTCTATCACTAATCATGACAACAATAGTATTAGTGATAATAAAGTATCCCTCTTTCTAAGGTTTGACAGCGAGGAAGCTAATAAAAGATATGGGTAGAGATAACTGTAGGTAGGAGAGATGTTGGAAGTTCTGAAGCCTAGGTGCTTTCCCTTTTCCCTGGTAAGAGATTAGGTTGTTTGTAGTAAGTGAAAAGAATGGGGAGGGGAGGGAGTGAAGACTTGTGGAAAGCAGGTAAGATACGGTATAGGGTATAGCCGCTATGGAAAAATGAAAGACTGCTGAATAGGAACAAGTAAAATAACTGATGAAATGGCAAAGAAAGTCCCGCCAAGGTAAAAGCTAAAATGTCATAAAGACACCAATTCGCTCAGTTCACCAAAGAGAACAGGGAGGCATAAAGCCAGAGAGTTAGAGGCAGAATGAGAATGCAAAGGAGCTCAGGTTTTATTCTGTAAACTCTGGAAGACACTGAAGGGTTTTAATACAGAAATCATAAGGTTAATATAGATTTTAAGATGACTATACTAATACTTTTGATGGGGGAAGAAAGCAGAAGTAAGACAACCAGTTTGGAGCCTTTCTCATTAGGGCAGATGATTCTATGCATTTCCAAAGTTGTCCTAAATGTAGGCTGTCAATATATTTTGGGGATTAAAAAGTATTTGGGCGTTTCCAGACAGAAGTGAATTTAATTTCAGCATAGACCAGGAGAAATATATTTGAACATAATTTTTACTTTTAGAGATCTAAACTATGCTATTTTTAATCTCAGGCTCATACTTGGTTTGAATAATTGTCCTATAATTCAATTCAAAAAACACTTATCTACTATCTATTATATACAATATATACATGCTTACATACATAGTTAAAAGACTGAGTCATATCATTATTTCAAGAATCTTTTTGCTAGATATATATGAGATGACCTAAACTTTATTTGGCACATCCTGATTGATACTGCCTTAAGTAATTTACACAGCATAAACTACTTTGTAATGTCCTTGACTATTTCCCCTACAGACATGTAGCTAAGGATGGGGAGAGTGAATAAGAGGACCAGGTGACTTCATGTTCACAGCCCCAGAATTATTTATGGTTATGTGCACAAACAAGAAATCTCTTTCATTTTCTACTTTGCTTTGAGTTCAGAAGTTATATTGCTTTTTATGTCCCCAAACTTCATTTCCTCAGTGTGGTACCAAGGATATTCCTCTTGAAGGATTTGCTTGGCAAACTAATACATCTTCCAAGATAAACCGCATTCAGAAAAAAAATGGCTTCAGAGAAATTGTGTAGTGTACCTACTGTAAAACTCATAACCACCATGGCACAGCTGAATTCTCAGATGGTATATAGCCTTGCTTCAATTATAATATGAATTCAAGTAGCTTAAGTTTCAAGTGTGGACTTTGGTCTAGAAAATTTTACTGTTTAATATTGTGTTAAAGTGCTGCTACCTAGTAAATAATATTTTGCCAGTTTAGTTGATTAATTTGCCTAACTAAAAAACAAGAGCTATCTCTTCCTCAGGTACCTTTACATGCTCTGTCTCACCCTAAATATACATTCCTGATTTGCTTTTCAAGGATTTGACAGAATCCTTCTACATCAGCATATACAATGCCATATCTGAAAATTAATAAACTCTAAATATGATCAAGCAGTTATTGCATATGTTCAAAAGGAACGTACTCTGTTCCATCTATCACATTTTGATTTTAAACAGGATTTTTAAATTGCAAAGTACCAAATCAGATCAATTCAAATACATTACTATTAAAGAGGTTAAACCTGAATGAACTTTTTGGCCAACCCAATATTTCAGATGAAGCAGACAGTGTTTGACTATTGGGTCCGGCGGTAATTTTAAGAAGTCTTAGTATGCACATGCAAAATGGTCAGAGAGCCAGGGTAAAACTGAAAGCTATAATAGAACTGTTTGTTCACATGGCAAACAAACTTGTATGGAACACCTAAGTCAAAAATAGCTTTTCTCTAAAAAAGTAAATAAATCATCATGCCCTCTTTCCCACCATCTTTTTAAAAATTTTTCCTATGAAATTTTCTTTCCAGCTGAAGCAGTGTACGTAAAGCTTTCAATCAATTAATGACACTCTATGGGATATCTGAAAATTCTTGTGCTTTTTCTAATACAATATATACCACAGAAAACAGTCTCCAGAACATTACTAATTATCTAGTTTCCACGCTTATTCTTAGCCTAACTCTTTTAGGGCTAAATTCTAGCATCAAGATCTAAATAGAAGAGAAAATAGTCAATACAATAATATGTATTATTTTCACATATTAATATCAGCACTGATATAGAGGAAGGCCCACGAGATGTCTAGAGGTATTTCATAATGTAAAACTTAATTTCTTTAGTTTTCAATAATATTATAAATAATAAACAAGGATTTTTTTTCCTGACAGCTAATGTTATATTAAGTTATGTAGTTATTATACAGTAGAAAAAAATATCAATGATTGAAATGCCTTTTTCTTTCACTGTTTCCGATAAGTGTTACCTCCAAGCTGAGTTTGTGGGCCCTTAGACTAGATACATACCACAACTCCAAACTGTTCAGGCTCACAAAGGTCATCATATTCATTCTTCAGCTGTGCTAATTCATTGAGTACCTTCTGCTCAGGAAGATGTTTTATAAGGTTCTAAAAAGAAATAAAAGCATAAAAGTTTAGTATTTCATGATTAGGATTATTAAACATGCATTAGCAACTCTAAAAGTGATTAACTAGAAAAGCGGATAAATTTCTGATTGTGGTTCTGCCATAGTACCAGTGTATCTTCCCCTTCTCCCCAAAAACTTAACCAAAAAATGAATGACAATTTAATGTGAATAAATACATAAACATGTTTGGTGTCTATGCACTACAGTACATAAATGTTAAATTAAAAAATCATATGACAATAAATAACAATCCAAAACTGACTAACTCTCTGGGCCTTAAACACATAGCATACTTTTTAAGTTTTATTTCCTGTCCTGGTAATTAGTCAATCTATATAAAAAACAGGAAAATACTATGTAGAATTAACTCATGGGCAATAATAATAATAATAATCAACTCTACTCTTCATAATTGGCAAAATTGGGAATCATCTTCAATCTTATAAACCACACCAAGCCTGTAAAAATTAATCTCCCATTATTTACAATATCTGTATTTTTTTTCTTTTTTTCTATTCTGTTCTTCTATGTGATTCCTAATTTCCAATACAATTATCAAGAAACAAGCCTAGCCTTGGCCCCTAAAGTCCATACATCATTTTTCCAGCTATTTCAGCTTTACCACCTCACAGCTGGCCACATAAGAGTCAAACACTGAGTCTGAGGGACAAGTGTGCAGCCCAACTAAAATATTCAAGCACATTAAAACTACCTTTCAGAACAACTTGAATATATATACAATATCTGTACTTAAATACATAATACATTCCAACTTTAATGGAGAACCAAGAAAAAGTGATGAAGTCTGATGCATGTTCAAGTCTGATACCTAAGAGAATCAACATTTATGAATTCTTCTCAACCTAGCTTATCTTGGACTTTGGTACAGTTCTAACTATCATCACATTAACCTGCAACCAATGTTTTGGGGATCTGTATGGAATTTAAAAAGGCATATAAAAGGGAAAAAAGCAGGAAACAAAGATTTAAGAAAATAGAGTTGATGAAAAATGGCAGAGAAGGAAGCTCCAGAGATTGATCCCTCCATCAAAGCAGCCACTGAGCTGGAAAGAGTGATTTAATAAACTATTTCAGAACTGTGGAACCTGACTGGATAATTCCAACAAGGGAAGTGTTTGATAAAGAGAGACTCTGGTAAGAGAATGACATGCATAAAACAGATACCATATACTATTCCTCCGCACCACTGTGAAGATAGTGCCTGAGTTGCCAAAGGGGACGGCTGATGCCAGGGTGAGCAGTGGGGACCTTGTTCTCCGAAATCTGGAGATCTGAGTTTTGGTTGGTTTGGCAGATGCTTGCCTTGGTTTCAACATTCTCTGGTTGCAGCAGCTTTCCCTGATGGCATCTATTGGAAGATTTAAACAGATAGAAACACCTCTCCTGCTTTTTGGAACCAGATATTTAAGGAAATCTTTGTCAGGTCACTGGCTGACAGAAGAGATAATGAAACCCAAACTACAATGACCACACAGAAGGAGTACACACTACCACTCTCAGCAAACAAAAATCAGCAGTCTGTAAGGAGTGGCAGAATCAGATCCCAGAGTTATAGTATATTCAAATGTCTAGTTCTCAAAAAAAAAATTACAAAGCATGTGAAGAAACAGGAAACAGGGCCTGTGAAGGGGGAAAAAAAAAGAATTTGACAGAAACTATCCCTAAAGAAGCTCAGACTTTAAAGTTATTAGTCAAAAATATTAAATCAACTGTCTTAAACATGCTTAATGAGCTAAAGGAAACTATGGACAAATAACTAAAGGAAATCAGGAGGATGATGTTATGAACAGAATGAGAATATCAATAAAGATATAGAAATTACAGAAAGGAATCCAAAAGAAATTCTGGAAGTGAAAAGTACAATAACTGAAATGAAAAATTTACTAGAGGGGTTCCACAGCAAATTTGAGCAGCCAGAAGAAAGGACTGATGAACTGAAGATAAGGAAATCAAAATGATTCAGTCTGAGGAACAGAAAGATAAAAGAATGAAGAAAAATAAACAGAGCCTGAGGGATCTGTGAGACACCAAGCACACCAACATGTACATTGCAGGATTCCCAGAAGAGAAAGGGGCAGAAAAAATATATGAAGAAATAATGGTTGAAAACTTCCTAACTCTGATGAAATACATAAATATTCACATCCAAAAAGCTCATTAACTCCAAGCAGGACATCAAAGAGGTCCACTCTGAGACACTTCCTAATTAAACTGTCAAAATGTAGAAAAAGAATTTTTAAAGCAGCAATAGGGAAGTGAATTGTCACATTTAATAGATCCTCAACAGGATTAATATATTTCTCCCATAGGAGTCAAAAGGTTATATTTAAAGTGCTGAACTAAATGACTATCAATAAGAATTTTATATCCACGAAACCATCCTCCTCCAAGAATGAAAAACTAAGACATTCCCAAATTAACAATAACAACAACAAAAGAGATAATTTATTGCTAGCAAACCTGTCCTGCCAGAAATACTAAAGGAGGTCCTACAAGCAGAAATGAAATGACACCAAAAAGTAACTCAAAGACGTAAGAAGAAATAAAGAGCAAGGTAACTACATAGATAAATATAAAAGTCAATGTTATTGTACTTTGGTTTGTAACTCCTCTTTTTTTTCTATATGATTTAAAAGTAAAGTGCAAAAAACAATAATTATAAATCTTTGTTAATGGGCATATAATGTATAAACATGTAATCTATGACAACAGCAATATAAAGGGAGAAAAATGTACAGGAACACAGTGTTTATATATTATTACTGAAGTTAAGTTTTTATTATTAAGACTAGGTTGTTATAAGTTTAAGATGTTAATTTTAATCTCTAAGGTAATTACTAAGAAAATAACTAAAAATTACACAGAATAAAGAGAAGAATCAAAATAGTAGGCTACAAAAAAAAAAAAACAAACACAACTAACTACAAAAATAGATAATAATAGAGAAATTAAGGAACAAAAACATGTAAGACATACAGAAAATGGCAGAAAAAAGCCCTTCCTTATGAATAATTAATTTAAATGTAAATGAATTAAACTCTCCAATTAAAAGAGTTTTGCAGAACAGATTTAAAAACAAACAAATATTATGTGCTCTTGGTGGGAATGTAAATTTGTACAGGCACTATGGAAAACAGTAAGGAGGTTCCTCAAAAATTTTTAAAAAGAACTATCATATAATCCAGCAATTCCACTTCTGGGTATATATCTGAAGAAAATGAAGTGACTCTATCAAAGAGATATCAGTATGCCCATGTTCAATGCACTATTATTTACAATTTCCAAGATATGAAAACAACCTGTGTCCATTAATGGATGAATGAATAAAGAAGATGATACAACACACACACGCATGCACGCACGCGTGCATGCATGCCACAATGGAATACTATTCAGCCCTAAAAAAAGAATGAAATCTTGCCACTTGCAACAACACAGACGGACCTTGAGGGCATTATACTAAGTGAAATAAGTCAGACAGAGAAAGACAACTACCATATGATCTGATTTATGTGTGGACTCTCAAGAAACAAAAACAAAACAACAACCAAAAACCAAGTTGATAGATGCAGAAAACAGACTGGTGGTTGCTGGAGTTGGGGGGTGGGGAGCAAAATAGGTGAAGTGGGGTCAAAAGGGACAAACTTCCAGCTATAAAACAAGACATGGGGATGTAACATATGGCATGGTGACTATAGTTATTAACACTGTATTGCATATTTGAGAGTTCTAAGACAGTAGATCTTAAAAGTTCTCATCACAAGAAAAAAAAAAAGAAAATTTCTATATGTATGGTGACATATTGTGGTGATCATGTTACAATTATACAAATACTGAATCGTTATGTTGTACACCTGAAATTGATATGCTATGTGTCAATTATACCTCAATAAAACAAGTAAATAAATAAATAAAAACATATATCTTCTATATGCAGTCTACATGTGACTCACTTTCAATAAAAAGACAAAGTGTTGTTGAAAAGGATGGAAAAAGATATTGCATATAAACAGTAACCAAAAAAAAAAAAAGCTGAGGTGTCTATTTTATTGTCAAACTAAATAGACTTTAAATCACAAAATGATAACAAACAAGATATTATATATTAATAAAAGTTTCAACCTATCAAGAAGATATAATTATAAACATATTCACATCTAAGAACAGAGCTCCAAAATATATGAAGTAAAAATTGACAGAATTGAAGGAAGAAACAGACAGTTGTAAAACAATAGTTGGAATGCAAGGGTGATTCAACATACAAAAACCAATCAATATAATATACCACATTAATAGAATGAAGGGGAAAAAAACCCTCACATGATCATTTCAACTAATGCATGAAAAGCGTTTGACAAAATCCAACACACATTTGTGAGAAAAAAATACTCTTTAAACTAGGAGTAAAAGGAAGCTTTCTCAATATGATAAAGGTCATATATGAAAAAGTCACAGTTAACATCATACTCAATGGTGAAAGACTGAAAGCATATCTGTTAAGAACAAGAACAAGGCAAGGATGCCTGCTTACACCATGTCTATCCATCATAGTACTAGAAGTTCTAACCAGAGAAATTAGGCAAGAAAGAGAAATAAAAGGCATCCAAATTGTAAAAGAAAAAGAAAAACTGTCTCTGTTTACAGATGGCATGATTTTATATGCAGAAAACACTAAATAATCCACCAAAAATAATCCACCAAAAATACTGATAGAGCTAATAAATGAATTCAGCAAAGTTTCAAGATACATAATCAGCACACAAAAATCAGTTGTATTTCTATGTACCATCAATGAACAATCTGGAGGCAAATTAAGAAAACAATTCCATTTATAATAGCATTTTTTAAAGCACCCACAATGAGATACCATTTCATGCACACTAGAATAGCTATTGCCAAAAAAATGGGAAATAACAAGTGTTGGTGAGGATGTGTTAAAATAGGAACCCTCATGCATTGCTGGTTGGAATGTAACATGGCACCAGCACTGTGGAAAACAGTTTGGTGGTTTCTTAGAAATTAAACATAGAACTACCGTATGACCCCACAATTCCACTCCTCGGTATGTATCAAAAACAAAACAACTGAAAACAGCGTCTCAAACAGATACCTGTACACAAATGTCCATAGCATCATTATTCAATAGCCAGCAGGTAGAAACAACCTACTTGTCCATCAACAGATGCATTGATAAATGTGGTATGTACATACAACAGAATATTATTCAGCCAAAAAAGGAAGTTTTGGTCCATGCTAAAACATGGATGAATCTTTTTATTTATTTATTTATTTAATTTTTTTATTTTTGCGGTACGCGGGCCTCTCACTGTTGTGGCCTCTCCCGTTGCGGAGCACAGGCTCCGGACGCACAGGCTCAGCGGCCATGGCTCACGGGCCCAGCCGCTCTGCAGCACATGGGATCTTCCCGGACCGGGGCACGAACCCGTGTCCCCTGCATCAGCAGGCGGACCCTCAACCACTGCGTCACCAGGGAAGCCCATAGATGAATCTTGAAAATATTTCGCTTAGTGAAATAAGATAGACAAAAAAGGACAAATAATGTATGAACCCACTTATGTGTGGTATCTAGAACAGACAAATTCTTAGAGACAGTAGAACAGAGGTTACCAGGGGCTAGGGGCAGAAGGGAATGGGGAGTTACTGCTTAAAAGGTATAGAGTTTCTTTTAGGATGATAAGAAAGTTCTGAAAATAATGGTGACGTTTGAACAACACTGTAAATATACTTAACACCACTTAAATTGTACAATTAAAATAGGTTAAATGGTACACTGTATATTATTGATGTTTCCAGATCAAAAAAAAAAAAAAAGAGTAGACAACATATAGCCTTATAAGTCCCACAGGAAACAAGTGTATCATGTTCTACTTTAAGTCCTCTTTTGTTCTCTCCATTTATCTTTTCTCTCCTCCCACTAATTCTGCGTTTCCACTAAGCTCTACACCTGCAATGGCACCGACTGTGTAACTGATGAGACCAAAGACTTAAAATATCACGTCCTTTGACTTAAAAGAAATATCGATGTTGATATAACAATATAAACATATAATCAAATGAAATTAAGAACATCTACTATTTTGCTTCATTAATATCATTTTCTTTTATAGAATGAAAAGGTAAGTAAATACCAAGGTGTTATTTCTATTTTTCTAGAATATTTCTGATGTATATAAATTGTTTTTAAAATTTTTTCTCTGTTAATGGGACTTTTTGTGAAGTATGTTATTAAGAAAAACAAAGAATCAGATTGGTAACTTGTATAATTTTCCCAACAGGGAAACTCAATTAGAAAGATTAAGAACATTAATATAATTATTAAAAATATCAATTCTGCATATTTCAAACTCTCCACCTCAATTTTAAGTTTTAACTGTGAAAATAACTATTACAGAATGAATCAAGTCTAAAATAGAATTTTAGCTCTGAATGTGAAACTTGTTGTTATTTTGCTTCTCTTCCAGCTGTAGATAACCTGTTAAGTCATCTTTACAGCACAGGCTCCACCGTAGGTGACATATCTTTTCTTTCTCTGTTTAGCTATATGAAATATTGAACACATTCGGTGGGCTTAGATGTATTCTGATTCTGGATATGGTCTTCTGACTGAGTTACAAGCTTATATAACTGCCAGTGCTTAGTGGGTTCTATTTGCAAATAAGGCTTAGAGTAACACTCTCTCAATGCGTGGCAGATGCAGACTACTTTATAGGACTTATTGCTTAATGAGCCCACTACCTCTAGAACCCCGTGTTGCAAGTGGCCATCACAGCCAACACATAAAGATGCCTGATTTTTTTCCCATACATACTGGACTTTATAGACAAAATGGAGTATAAGATCAGACATTAATAATGTTTTCATGCCCATCAATTCCTGAATAGAAGAGAAAGGAGGATTAGAAGACAGAGGAAAGAGAGACATAGTGGTACGCATTTGCCTCTATCCCCTTCACCTGTCAAGAGAGAAAACAGATGTTCAAGGCACAGTTTGAGACTAATGTGGACAGTCCTTGGAGTCAGTTGGAAGTCTATTTGTAAGGCCTCCTGTTAGAGAAATGTCCCACCTAATAGAAGGGAAGTGTGTATCATGTAGTCAGGCTGGGCCCAGTAAGAAAGCCTACATTTTCTAAAGGATCAGGGTGATTCTGAGCATAGTACATGTGTTTCTTGAATGTGTATCCAGGCCTGGCCTACCCACCCCCAACAGAGTCATATGTCTAAATGCTGTGGAAAGGGGAGCTGTGTGATGAGCATGGCTTGGGTATCCCCCAGATCAAGGATGTTAAAAAAGGAGACAAGGGAAGAAACACATGTTTCTGTATTTTGCCACAGGACACTCCACACCCTTGGCATCGAGAGGGCTTCAGTGCATACCACCTGTGCCCCGTGAGAAACTCCTCCCCTCTCCCCACATATAGTGGTCCTTAGAAAAGGGTTCAAAGCAGGAAATGAAGAAAATCACCCACAGCAGCTACATGGAAGCTGAAAAAATTAGTTCATGAGATGTGGAAGATATTCCCTGAGAGCCATAGAAACATCTAACATACGTAGTTTTTAAAAAGAATTAAGGTCCTGCAACAGCAGCTAGGAACAAGAGGAAGCAAAACACATGTGAACAGATGTGGACTGGGCTAGTGTTTAAAAGTCATATTGCCCAAGGACTCTGTACTTAAACAATTGTAAATAGCTTTTGACTTTAGCTGCCCTATTGATACTATCGCTACTTATGATCAGTAAATAAATTGCAAAGATGACTTCAGACACCCTCTATACTGTAAGGGAAAAGCTGTTCATAATAGCAGAAGCTAGGAATTATAAATTTTTAAGTACAACTTAAATTCTGGCAAACTGTGAGTTAATAGGCAAATATCCTATAAAGTTTCAACCCGTCTAGTTTTCCTTCCTGCTGCTCCTGCTTAATACCGGGCATCTTCTTTCAAATATTGTACGATTTGTGTTTAAAAGATCAATTCTAGGTCAGTATGAAAATTTCATCCTAGAAAATGTCAATGAGCTGAAGTTCACAAAGAAAACAACAAAGGGGAAAGCAGTAATCATGTCACCAAATGAGCAGATTTTTCTTCCTCTTTTACACATCACAAATTCACTTTCTGATGACTGTCACAGTTATCTGAAGGGATTTCTCCTAACAGGCCATAGGCTTTTAACTACTTTTTACATTTCTGCAATTACTCTATAATACTTTCAAAACTTTATTTCCTTTAAATGTTAATTGCATACATAAAGGTTAGTTAAGTGAAGGTATTGAACCATAATGCCCTTTCCTTCTTGCCAAAACATAACCTTTCTTTTTTAGCTTATATCTCATTAAGTCTTTTTAGCAGTAGGAAAGCCAAGTTAGGTTCACTGTGATTAAGTCTATCATTCCCCACGTAAATGGACTGGGGCCAAAATTTCTTTTTAAAAATGTATTATTTATTCTTTTTAAAATTATACTATTACAGAGCATATATAAATATATGTTTATTTATATCTATACACAGGATTCTATTTATATATAGGATATATATATATATATATATACACATATATATAAGTGTTATTTTAACTTATGTCATCAAATATTTTATTTTGTAGAAAAACCCAGATAAGAAACGTTTCTCCGAAGTCTTGGATAAATCTCTGTGATCTTAACGTAACCCTCCTCCTATTTTGCCTGGTCAAAAAACTCAATCCCTTAACTACTGTAATTTATTGTATGTTTTTCAACACTTTCTCATGGCATGTCTTAAATTGTGTGTGTATTTTCATGTTCTGAAATCACATTCATGTGTTCTTGTTCTTTGCTTTGAGTTAAATGGCACACACTTTGATGCCGGGCCTAGCTCTGTATTTATTTTGTGTTTCATCCATCGTTCAGCTAATATATACTGGCTGCCGACTATGTGCTTACCACCACGTTAACCACTAGAGATTCTGCCCTGATGAAGATTACAGGTCCAGAAGGACTGTGTATACTCCTCCCTACACAGTGAAACCATAATCAACATATGACTGACAGTAATTTGTTGCATTTGACCCTAAATACATTTCTTGTCAGGTGGTCATGCTACAATTCTCTCCTTTTGATTTGAAATTCTTAACATTTCTGTAACCCCTAAAACAGACTCTAAGAGTCTGCTAAAGTATGTTAAAATGCTGATTAAATGGCCTCAAGCATTCAGTGGGAGATTTTCTAGACCTTTTCATGGAGCCACTCCTTTAAAAAAATATTAGTTGATTAAAGAAAATACAAGCACTGAAAACATGATGAGAAAATTCATGACCTTGGAGTATGACATTTACATCTTACAAAGAGGCAGCCTTTTACAGGTTTCCTACCTATTTGATCTTCAACTTGGCCCAGGTAGGAAAACTTTTCAGTAACACCTCAGCGCTAATAACACCAGATGAACAGCTCCAGCCCTCACTACTCCTGTCCATCTCTAAGTTCCACGTTTCTAACTGACAGTCCGTCCCATCCAGATGTCCCATCGTTAACTCAAATTCAACAAATCTAAAGGAGAATCCATCCTCACTCTGACCCCTCATCCCTACCTCTTATCAGCTTCTCCTAAAGGCCCCATTCTACCAACAGGACTGGCATCCTCTCCACCTTCTAAGCTTTCAAACTGGCATTTGTCACTCAGTCACAAGTTCTGATGGTTCTTTCTGTCAAAATCTCTTTTGGGTTCAACCCTTCTTTTACATTGTACAGCCAAAAATCTGGGCTATGGAAATCGTATGTATCTAAACTTTCCTAACTTAACTTCAATTAAATTCCTCAAAGTGTTCTCATTTTGTATTAGATTAATAGAGATCGCAGATATATTTATAACTTCTATAATTATAAAAAGAAAAATTGTGACTACTTTGTATATAAAAATTTCAACTCCCACTAATGTCATGATCCTATTTGCAGACGAAATGTATTGCCTTCTAAAATAATTAACATGATTTACAATTAATCTGAAAGATTATTACTAAAAGCATTTATTCTTTTGATGTTAATTATCTTCTATTTTGTTTATGTCCCACTCTGTACTCAAAAATAAAACTTCGAAATCATATTAAACCTAAAAGGTGATTTTAAGAATTAAACAAAATATAGAACATACAGAATGAATGACTATGAATACTGAATAGCATATGAGGTGGGTATGGCTGTGTCTAAATGTAATATATTCTGCCTAAGTATAATACAAACAATATCCACATTATTAACATTCCTTTATAAATTATATAGCCCTCATATATTTTAAATTAACATATTTCAAATTAAACATAAAATATCTTCTCATTATAAGAAGACAAACTGATATTCTCAGATATTTAATAGAAGATTTGTATTAGCTAAAATAAGTAACAGGTATACAATATCCTGTTTACGCTACATTCTGCTTTCATTAGATATCCCCTTATCATGGCCATGACAAACTAATGCAAGGATGCATTACTATTAAATATTATATATAGATGTTAACCAAAGCTGAATCCTACCATAACAGTCAAGACACCTATCTACAATTAACTATAGAGTTTGAAGGGTGCTAACATTTCACAGGTCTTGAAATGAGAATAGTGCAATGTACTTTATGTGAAATATCCCAAAGGACAACCTGGAAATTTCACTCAAATATACAGGTGCATGCTAATGCAATATCCAATCATTTCACATTAAGAACTCAGTGTTTCTCCTCCACAATTTTTGTTTGGGCATATGGAACAATGCAAGCCTATGCAGACTATGAAAACTAGCACACTAACAGAATGGCCATATCATTAAATGAAACATGCCACATCAGAATGCTACCACTCCTATGCAAATCCAAAGGTAGAAACACTTCACTGTCTAGGAAGACAATCCACACACAAACGCAAGGTTGCTTCTATTTCCAAGATCATCATAATACCAGTAAGTCATTCCAATTAGTTCAAAAAGAGTTGTAATAGAAACATACATGACAAGCTATTGTTAAGTATTTATTTCCCAGTTTTCATATAAGTACTGGTTATAGACACCTGCATCCAAAACAAATGTAGAAGTATATAGTTATGCCTTCGATTAAAGAACCAGACAGTCAATGTGAAGCATCTAATACTCTGGACATTTTTTGACACATCAAGCATCCATGTCAAGCTGAAAAAATGTTTTGTTTTGTTTTTTAATTTATTTATTGATTGATTTTTGGCTGCATTGGGTCTTCGTTGCTACGTGCAGGCTTTCCCTAGTTGTAGGGAGCAGGGGCTACTCTTCGTTGTGGTGCGCAGGCTTCTCATTGCGGTGGCTTCTCTTGTTGCAGAGCACGGGCTCTAGGTGTGCGGGCTTCAGTAGTTGTGGCTCACGTGCTCTAAAGCGCAGGCTCAGTAGCTGTGGTGCACGGGCTTAGTTGGTCTGCAGTACATGGGCTCTTCCTGGACCACAGATCGAACCTGCGACCCCTGCATTGGCAGGTGGATTCTTAACCACTGTGCTACCAGGGAAGTACATGTTTTTTAACTAAGCAGAAACATTTGGCATCTGTGGAACTTAAAACACATTGACCTGAACATAGTGGCATATTAGCACTATCTAATATGTATTTCTAAACTTCCCAATAAAAGAGTTGTCGAGATATTTTAGAAAAGACTTCTGTTTCCAGTCGGTTAGTTACCCTAGTCAATTGGGTAGTCAAATTGCCTAGGGACTGTCAATTTACAGAACACCTAAAATTCTTAAAATACCTTTAGATGAAAAGCTAAGCTATGCAAGAAATTAAGAAATACCTCCCTCCACCTCCCCTAAAAGAAAGAAAACTAAAGGAAAGCATTAATGCAGAGACATAACCAAACACTGAAGGCCAAGACTGCCCTAGGAACATCTACCAGTTTCCAGTGCTCTAGAGTTTTTAGCTTTAATGGGCCTCAAACAGAAGATGGTACACAAAGCCTAGACCTTTCACAAGATATAGGCAAACTCAGTTCATGATGGAAATCTAAAACCTCAAAAGATAATCTCCCCAGTGAAGGACTTACTGTAAAGAAAACAAAAACAAAGCCCACCCATAGAGAAAAAGAGTACGGGATCTTGCCTGTTTTTGCCTTGACTGTGGGTTTAGGAGTAAGATGTTACTCCCTGTAAACCTCTAACCACAAGACAGCACCCATGCAGGTTTATGGTCAGAATTTAAAATACCTAGTTATCAAAAAAAGTATGCTGAGAATTTAAATTTAATGTGATTACATTTTGGCAGTGCTCCCAAATAACTGGCAGTCATTCATGCAAATTTCCAAGGAGTAAAGTACCTTTAAACTTCAGTTTCAAAATATTTCCACAGATAAAGGCTCCGCAGTCATTAGTTCACAATAAAAATACAGATGATACAGAAAGAAGTAAACAAACATTAGTAAGAGTCCGCAAAAACAAACAACAGAATTAGACCTATAAAGACATAATATTCGATAAACAAAGAATCTCTAGATATAAGAAATATAATAAATGACATTAGAAACTCATTGGATAGGTAAAACAGGTGGTTAGGCAGAAATCACAAAAGAAGTAGTAAACTGGAAGACAGGCCTGAAAGAAATACTCTGGAGTACAGTATGTAAAGACAAAATACGAAAGAGATGTAAAAATAACCAATCAAAAAAACCCCAAACAGAGTGAGAATGTTCAAAATGTGCTTAATTGGAGTTACAGAAGGCAAGAATAGAGAGCATGGGAGAAGGATAATGTTCTAAATGAAAATGGCTAATAATTTTCCAGAATTGATGGAGCAGAACAATTTTTAAATTCAAGAAGCCCAATGAATCAAGATAAACAGAAGGATGAAAAAAAGAAATCCCCACCAAGACACACCTTAATAAAACTACAGAACACCAAAAACAAAAAGAAAATCAAAAAACAGAATAGAGAGGTTACCTCCAAGGAATGTCAATTTAGACTACAGCTTGCTTAACAATAATCGAAGCCAGAATATGGTGCAATAATTTGTTCATACTGCTGAGAAAAAAAAAATTGCAAACTAGAATTACATACCCACTGAATATATCTTTTAATAAAAAAAGGTGAAATAAATACAATATCAAACAAATAAAAACTGCTTACTATGTCTAGAATCTCACTAAAGGTACTTTAAAAAGATGTGCTTCAGTAAGAAAGTGATCCTAGAAGGAAGTTATGTCACACGGAAAGGAAGGTAATTCATGTAAGTTAAATATGTGAGTAAATCTAAGCAAACCTGCAAGAGTCAGCAAAAATAATGTCTAACCTGTTAAATTTTAAACATAACCAAAATATGAATCAACAACAGATAAATTAGGAAAAGGTTTTTGAAAGTCATGGATAAGTAAGTAAATAGACACACATGCCATGTTCCAGAATAGGAAGAATCATATGTCATATGGGTCTCAATATACCCAAATTTGACCAGAGACTTTATGTAATTCCAGTAAAATACCCAAACAAAGTTTGTGTTGTTGCTGGAGCTTGACAAGCTGATTATAAAATTTATGTGGCAGAATGAAGAGAGAATAATCAATACATTATTGGAAAACAACAAGAACGTGGGTTGACTTCCCCCAGCACATATCAAATATTATTACAATTATACAATTAAAGAGTGTGTGATATTAGTACAGGGACATATGTATGGCTCAATGGATCAGAATTCCAAAACTGAAACCCCAGAAACAGAGCCGTACATACTTGGAAACATGATATGTAACAGAAGCAACATTACAAAAATTAGGGGAAAGATGGATTATTTAATAAATTATGCTGGCACAAGAGTTATTCATATGTAAAAAAAACGAAATTAAATCTGTTCCTTACAGTATACACAAAAATCAATTCCAGGTAGATTAAAGATTTAAGGTAAATGACAATCTTCTTAAAACTTTTAGAAGAAAATAGAAGGAGAATACCTACATGACCTTAGATAAGTCAGGAATTTCTTAAATAAGACACAAAAACTAAAAGAAAAGTCTGATGAATTAAACTACATTAAAATTAGCAACAGATGTTCATGAAAAGATACCGTGAAGAAAATGGAAAGAGAAGAAAATGGGAAAATATTTGCAAATACGTAAGCAACAAAAAAAATTACTATTCCAAATATATCAAGAACACAGATGAAACAAATAAAAAAAGATAAGCAACACAATAGGATTTTTTAAATGGACAAAAGACTGAATCAAGCATTTTAAAGAAGAGGAAACACAAATGGCCCATAAGTGGTCCACAAATGGCCCCAAAGGGGCTCAATTCATTCATACTCAATAAAATAAAATTTGAATGCAAGAAATGAGATTCTCTATTCACATCTGCTAGGCTGGCAAAAGTACAAAATTCCTACAATATCAAGTGTTCCCCACAGTGTAGAACATTGGTTTTCAATACCATCTTCACATAAAAATAAACCGGGAAGCTTTAAAAGATGGTGTGCGCAGAATGGCCAGAGCAACACAGAGAAAAATGAATAAAGGTGGAATCATCTCATTTCTTGATTTCAAAATATACTACAAAGCTATAGTAAGTAAAGCAGCATGGTACTGACATAAAGACAGACATATGGAAAAAAATTGAGAGCCCATAAATAAATCCATGCAACTGATCTTTGGCAAGGGTTCAAGAATATATGATGGGGAAATTTTAGTGCTGAGAAAACTGGGTATCTACATAACAACAACAACAACGAAAAAGAAACTGGAATTCTATTTTACACTTTACAGAAAAATCAACTCAAAGTAGATTAAACACTTAAACGTAAGACCTGAAAACACAGAGGAATCATTGCATCATTTTGGTCTTGGCAATAATTTCATGAATATGACACCAAAAGCAGGGGCAAAAAAAGCAAAAAGAAACAAATGAGACTACATCAAACTAAAGAGCTTCTCTGAACAGCAAAGAAAATAATCAACAGAAAAGGCAACCAAGGGGGAGAAAATATTTGCAAACCATAGATCTGATAAAGAGTTAATTTCTAAAATATACAAGGAATTTCTACAATATAATAGCAAGAAACTAAATAACCCTGTTAAAAAAAAGGACAACGGACTTAAACAGACATTTCTCCAAAGACATACAAATCAGGGAAACACAAATCAAAATTACAGTTAGATATCACCTCACACCTGTTAGAATGGCGATTACAAAAAACAAAAGATAACAAGTGTTGGTAAGGGTTGGGGAAAACTGCAAACTTTGTACCCTGTTGGTAGAAATACAAAACAGTGTGGCCACTATGGGAAAAAGTATGGAAGTGCCTCAAAATACTAAAAATAAAACTACCATATGATCCAGCAATCTCACTTCTGGGTATATATCCAAAAGAATTGAAATAAGAATCTTGAGATTTCTGCACACCCATGTTAACTGCAGCATTATTCACAGTAGCCAAGATATGGAAAAAACTCAACTGTCCACTGACAGATAAATGGATAAAAAGTGATACGTGTGTGTGTGTGTATGTATACATACATAAATACACACACTGGAATATTATGCAGCCTTAAAAAAGAAGGAAACCCTACCATCTGAGACAACATGGATGGAGCTAGAAGACATTATGCTAAGTGAAATAAGTTAGTCACAGAAGGACAAACACTGCATTGCTCCATTTAAATGAAGTATGTAAAATAGGCAAACTTATAGACACATAAAACAGAATCATGATTGTCAGGGATGAGAGGAGGGTGAAATGAGGCATTGTTAAATGGTTATAAAGTTACAGTTATACACAATGAGCAAGTTCTAGAGATCTACTGTAAAACACTGTGCCTATAACTAACAACATGGTATCGTGCACTTAAAAATTTGTTAAGAAGGTAGATCTCATGCTATGTGTTCATACCACAAAAACAAAAACAAAAAATTAAATGGACACAGGGAAACTTTTGTAGGTAAAGGACATGTTCATTACTTTGATGTGGTGATGGTATCATGGGTATATGCATATGTCTAAACTCATCAAATTATATATACTAAATAAGTACAGTTTTTGGAATATCAATTATATCCAAATAAAGCTAAGGGGAAAATGATACCTGGGTCCCATCCCCCCAAATTATGATTGAATTGATCTGGTCAAGGCAATGGTATTTTTCTAAGTTTCCCTAATGATACTAATGCACAGCTGAGTTTGAGAATTATTCATTTAAAGCAATGAGAATTCTCATACAGTGTTAGTAGGATAAATTAATACAAGCACTCCAGAAATTAATTTGGCATTACTTGGTAAAGCTGAAGAAGCATACACGCCATAACCCAGTAATTATAAGACTAGAATCAAGGCTTCCCTGGTGGTACAGTGCTTAAGAATCCACCTGCCAATGCAGGGGACATGGGTTCGATCCCTGGTCCGGGAAGACCCCACATGCCGTGGAGCAATTAGGCCCATGTGCCATAACTACTAAGCCTGTGCTCTAGATCCTGTGAGTCACAACTACTGAGCCCACACGCCACAACTACTGAAGCCCAAGTGCCTAGAGCCCATGCTCTGCAACAAGAGAAGCCACCGCAATGAGAAGCCCGTGCACCGCAACGAAGAGTAGCCCCCACTCACTCTAACTAGAGAAAGCCTGTGTGCGACAATGAAGACCCAACGCAGCCCAAAATACAATAAATAAATAAAAGTAAAAAAAAGCCTAGAATCAGTCTCAAACTATAGTGTGCTATGGAATCACGTGGAGGGCTAGTTAAACAAAGATTTCTGGGCCCCACACATTTTGGTTTGATTCAGCAGGTCTGCGTTAGGGGTGGAGATTATCCTTTCCTAACCTGTACGCAGATGATGTTGAAGCAATCACATTTTGAGAACTACTAATCTAGAGGAAGTCTTCAAAATTTGCACTGAGAGACGTGTATAAGAATATTCATGGCAATATTATTTGTACAGGCAGTCTTAATGATAATGATAACAATAACAACAACAGTAATAAACAAAAACCTAGGAACAATCCAAATGTTCACTGACAGGATAATGGGGAAATGAATCATGGCGTATTCATACTATGGAACACTGTAGCATGGCAAAAATGGAAAAAAATAATAGCTACATACATCAAAATGGATGAATCTCAAAAAAAAAAGTGAGAAATCTAACAATATAACATGTATGCAGAATGAGTCTACTCATCCAAAGTTTTAAAAAAGGCAAAAACTAAGCATATATTTTAGGGATATATATCCATATGTAATAAAAGCATAAAGAAAAGCATGAGATGATGAGCCCAATACTCAGAATAATGGCTTCTTCGGGAGTGAAGGAATAAATAATGGGCTTCACAGATATTGGTGATGTGGGCACATAGGCTTACATTTTATTAATGCTATGCTTTGAAGTGCATACATACAGCCAAATATTAGAAAAGTAATCCCAAGTGATTTTTTGTAAAACTTACTTCAATCTTCTACCCTCAGGTATTCTTGATCATTCTGGGAGAGTTCACATTGTTGCCTTAAAACTTTACAGTTTGGGACTTAGGCTTCTATTCATCTGATTCAATTCAATATTGATTTCTTCTGTTGAGCCAGTCAGGGACATTTTTCAGCTGCTCATCATTATCTAGATAATGACTCTTCACATTTGCAAAATCTAGACTTACTCCTCAGTTTACTTTTCCTCTATGGGCTAAGTAATGATCCCCAAGGCTTTAACTCATCTTGCTCAAACTTTTGATTTTTTTTTTTAAGGAAAAATAATTGTTGGCTTTTGGCTGACTCTTTTCAAATATCCCATATATTTTCACATGAAGAACTGTCAACTGAGTTTAAAAAGAATGAGATAAGAGACAATGAGATGATTCTGAACAACTCTTTTCCTTAGGCATTCATTTGTACCATAAACTGAGGGGAGCTAATCAAACAAAAATTGAAGAAATCCTATAACAAATCACAAATCTAGTTTTGTTTGAAATATTTCCCCCTTGAAGCAGTATTCAAATTATCTATTGAAAATAACCCATACAGTATCTTTGGCCTGCAGCACTGAGTTTCTAAACCAATAACAGTCTTCACTGTGATCCTCAAAAATTGATTATTTTCCCAACTAGTGACACGTGTTAAACGTTTATTTATAAACATTCATTGAACCAAGTTTACCCCTACTCTGCCATCAAATGCAAAGCAATGGACTAGACTATACGTAGAGAGGATCTGGAATATATGCCAATGCCAAATTCCACAAAAATAAAATGATTACTCATCATAAATAAGACAATATATCAACATAGGGTGACCAAACATGTTTGTTATCCCATGCCTGTTTTTTTGCTGGTGAGGCAGAGCTTATCACTTTGGGGAATCTTGGCTTCACTTCAGATGCAGTCCTACTGTAAGCAGTCACTCCTATGTGGCTGCTCACTCCATCATCAACTAATTACCCATCCTCTGAAGGTCTGCCCTCTTTATGACACACAACCTATTAGAATCAACATTGTGAAAATGACTATACTACCCAAAGCAATCTACAGATTCAATGCAATCCCTATCAAATTACCAATGGCATTTTTTACAGAACTAGAACAAAAAATCTTAAAATGTGTATGGAGACACAGAAGACCCCGAATAGCCAAAGCAGTCTTGAGGGAAAAAAATGGAGCTGGAGGAATCAGACTCCCTGACTTCAGACTATACTACAAACCTACAGTAATCAAGACTATATGGTACTGGCACAAAAACAGAAATGTAGATCAATGGAACAAGATAGAAAGCCCAGAGATAAACCCACACACCTATGGTCAACTAATCTATGACAAAGGAGGCAAGGATATACAATGGAGAAAAGACAGTCTCTTCAATAAGTGGTGCTGGGAAAACTGGACAGCTACATGTAAAAGAATGAAATTAGAACACTCCCTAACACCATACACAAAAATAAACTCAGAATGGATTAAAGACCTAAATGTAAGACCGGACACTATAAAACTCTTAGAGGAAAACATAGGAAGAACACTCTCTAACATAAATCATAGAAAGATCTTTTTTGATCCACCTCCTAGAGTAATGGAAATAAAAACAAAAATAAACAAATGGGACCTAAAGAAACTTCAAAGCTTTTGCACAGCAAAGGAAACCATAAACAAGACGAAAAGACAACCCTCAGAATGGGAGAAAATATTTGCAAATGAAGCAACTGACAAAGGATTAATCTCCAAAATTTACAAGCAGTTCATGCAGCTCAATATTAAAAAAACAAACAACCCAATCCAAAAATGGGCAGAAGATCTAAACAGACATTTCTCCAAAGAAGACATACAGATGGCCAAGAAGCACATGGAAAGCTGCTCAACATCACTAATTATCAGAGAAATGCAAATCAAAACTACAATGAGGTATCACCTCACACCAGTTAGAATGGGCATCATCAGAAAATCTACAAACAATAAATGCTGGAGAGGGTGTGGAGGAAAGGGAACCCTCTTGCACGGTTGGTGGTAATGTAAATTGATACAGCCACTATGGAGAACAGTATGGAGGTTCCTTAAAAAACTAAAAATAGAGCTACCATATGATCCAGCAATCCCACTACTGGGCATATACCCAGAGAAAACCATAATTCAAAAAGACACATGCACCCCAATGTTCACTGCAGCCCTATTTACAATAGCCAGGTTATGGAAGCAACCTAAATGCCCATCAACAGACGAATGGATAAAGAAGATGTGGTACATATATACAGTGGAATGTTACTCAGCCATAAAAAGGAATGAAATTGGGTCATTTGTTGAGATGTGGATGGATCTAGAGACTGTCATACAGAGTGAAGTAAGTCAGAAAGAGAAAAACAAATATTGTATATTAACATATATATGTGGAACCTAGAAAATTGGTACAGATGAACCGGTTTGCAGGGCAGAAATTGAGATACAGATGTAGAGAACAAACATATGGACACCAAGGGGGGAAAGTGGCAGGGGGGTGGTGGTGGTGGTGGTGTGCTGAATTGGGTGATTGGGATTGACATGTATACACTAATGTGTATAAAACTGATGACTAATAAGAACCTGCTGTATAAAAAAATAAATAAAACAAAATTCAAACAAACAAAAATTATATACCTCATGGAACTTACACAAACTGAACCTAGTGCTTGCTCCCTTTGGATCTAATGTGCCAAAAACACTGTTTGCAGTGTTTAGATTAATGGAGACCACCAATATCCTTTGGCTGAATGACACTCCCTCCAAATAGCCAGTTGGGGCCCAGGAAAACTGCATAGACTAGGATAGTTTTCACCGCTTAGTGCAAAAGAACTTTCAGAGCAGTCATCTATGACAGAAATGTGTAGAAACACCTACAACTAATCATGACTCTACATAAGTATTGCTTGACACTGTATGGAATCCTTATGCTTATTTTCATAAAGACCTTTGGTTCAACAAAGGAGTTTGGGATGGTTCTTATAATTCTCGTAAACACTTGAGAGACAACACAGATCTAAACATTCAAGACGGGGAAATCTGTAAATCTGACACCAATCTTAGCATGGACTGCTCACCCCCTCAATATGGCCCTGCACAGAGGGTCAGTCTAACATTTTGACAATCTCTAATTTAAAATGCCACCAAATGACATGATAACAGAATGTTTATCATATAAACAGAACACAATACCATGTATCTGATTGGTTCTAAAAGAACTAAAAAATATTACTAAAACAGAGAATGCTTATGACACAGTTCAGAATGTCAGCATCACATGCAAAGATCATTTTCAAAGACCATTACAAAAAACTATGAATACCATAGTACAAATGTGCAGATGAAGAATAAAGACAATGTTCAGTTTGGTATAGAAAGTAAGGAGTATTTCTAGGAGAAGGTGAGTTTTAAGTCATGTTTTGAAAGATATGAAAGATACTTAAAGGATGCAAAGGCATGGAGAAAAGCAAAGACAAGTCATGTACAGATTATTCAAAATCAAGACTGAGAAATTCAACAAATCTTTGAAATTAACTAGAGATCCCCTACAGTATTTAAAACAAGCAACCAACCAGAAACAGATGGCAATCACTGCTATTGCTTCTTAACGAAGAAAATGAATTGGTGGAGGAAAAAGAAAATCGAGTTGAATCAAGTTAAGATGCACTGGATTGGAGGCAGCCTAGAGACAAAAAGATTAGCTAGGAAACAAAAGCAATAAAATGACTGAAGTGATGAGAGATAAGCCTAGTCCTGTGGGAATGGGAGGTAAGAGTGGCTCTAATGAATCTTCAGTCAAAGGATCAGTAAGAATGCATGATGAGCTGGGATGAGTCTCAGGCAGAGTCAAAGAAGAGAGAAGGGATGAAAAGAATTCCAGGAGATAAGGAAAGGAGGTCTTTAGTTGGGGTATAGAACAAGAAGATGAGTTCTTTTGGGGAATGCTCTTTCAAGGGATGGTTGAACGTTTAAGTCAAGAGTTAATTATCTTTACTAAATGGCTAGAAAAGGTAAAAGAGTAGGGCTAAGTAGACATCCAAGGGACTTGTCCGTATTTGTGTTCTATTTGTTTAGTGTTTTACCAGTTTGTACATACGCTCATATTGAATTGTTATAATAACCCAGTTTTGGAAGTACACATATCCCCCCTTGTATATGCAAGAAATTTAAGGTTAAAAGAAGATAAGTGACTTGTCCAGGGTTGCAAAGGGTTTACGTGACTAAAACCCAACATAATGCTTTTTTTCCCCACTATACTGAGAGTGGTATTTTAAGAATAAACCACTGAAGAGTAGAAAGTCCGAGGAGATGATGTAGCAATTAGTCACACACTCAAGGAAAATAAGGAGACACTTTATTTACTTTTCCTGAGAAGCAAGTAATTTTTCAACTCTATTCAACTATATACATTTAAGAAAAATTATAAAATGAAGGCCAAAATATTTACTCTTATTTATCTCAGAGAGCTGAAAGACTTCATTTCATTAAAAGCGGCCATCGCTTTGAATCCTTCATATGGGATAAAATAAATGATGGCCTTATTAGTATTTGAACTACACTTTCATTTTACTAAAATGCTGCTTATTAATGCGGAAATGAAATCCTATGCCCCTTATATTGCATTAAGTAAAATTAAGTCTTTATTTCTTGGCACCTAATTATACATTTCACGACACAAACAATAATGAATGTCAATGAAGACATTTATAATGTCTTTTAATACTGGAAGAAAATATTTTCAACAATAATTTAATTTCCACGCTGACTTCCGATGATAGATATTGCATGAACTCTTTAATTAGTAAACTTTTTGTGGCTACTTTTTATTCCTGTCCAACCTCCTCACTCATCTGCATATCACAACAGGGAAAAACACAGACCAAACAACAGGAGAAAAAAAAAAAAGAAATCAATGAACTGGGCATCACATGAACTGAGTTGTGATCCCAGATTGGCTGTGCGATATAAACTTCTTTGAGCCTCAGTTTCTCCTTCCATGAAATAAGGGAAATGAATAAGAGAATTTATAAAGTTAATTTTAGCATTAACTTTTGATGGTCTCTAATTCCATGATCGAGACACAAAGGCAAAATTAAATTTGAGTACAATGTGTACAGTCTGGAAGACAATGAGGTATTCTAGCAAATACCTTATAGAAGACAGGTTCCACAATTGGAAGAGAAGGAAAAATAAGATATTTTAAACATTCCATCATGTAGAATTCTCTGTATCATATCTGCTCTCACTCATGCTTTCTTACCATTCCTAGGAGGTTATCTTGCTTGCAAACTTTCACGTAAAGCCACAACTCAGCATGTTACACCCATCTAACAAGTCTCCCCTTTCCTTGCTGTCATAAAGCAATCCCACCTTCCTATTTCTGGCCAACCCAAAACTCTTGAGGCCATGCATTGTCATTAGCACTGTCTGTTAGCACTGTCATCTAAGCTTATTTAGCCCCTAAACTTTTAATGTCTTTTGTGATTCTTTATTAGAACAAATACTCAAAGTAGCTATTAAATTATAAGCAATTATTTGGAATGTATCACAACATTTCTGATTAACTCTTGAATGTGACAAATTCTTCTACCACCAAAACTTTAAAACAAAGTCATGTTCTCAATTTCAGGTACTTTGATTTTTATAAAATATTGTTTACTAATATTCAAACTAAAATATACAATTTCATTCACAATAGATATTGGTAATTTCATAAAGCCATGATTTCATATATATTGGCATATATTTTAAATGATTCTAAGTATGAAATATATGATTCTAATACTACCCAACATACTAAAATAAAATACTCCTAAACAAATAAAACAGAAATATAAAAATGCCAGGCATTTATCTAAAACATTTTCAGATCATTTGCCCTAAGGACCTCAAATAATGATAGCCTTATCTCATGCTTAATGATAGTACAAACATTGAAAGCTAAATTTTACGACATGAAGACATGAATAACTTATAATAATATAAATTCAACAACAGTAAAAACTGTGGGAAACAATTGGTGGATAAAATTTTGTTTCATTAATTCAAGTGGAATACTAAAAATCTACAAAACACTTTAAAAATGTAAAAGGTTTTGATAACATCTGAGAGTCCCCAGTCTCACATCTGGGAGTCCCCTAGTAGGCTCCATCAACCAATTCTATCTTAATTCAAGTATATTTGTCTACTTTAAAGTCTACATTTACCTTTGCAGCATGCAAATGAACAGAACTACAGAAGAAGGAATGTGATATAAAGGATCAAAGAGGTTGAAATGAGGCTTCTGAATTATCCTCTCAAAAATGGTAGACTATTCCTGAAGATTTCCTTTGTCCGTATTTGATGTCTCTGTTTCTGAGATTCCAGACAGTACATAGTAAGCAAGACGCCCCAGGAGAATTATCACCCTGCTGAGATTCTTTCTATTAACATAGAAAACTAAGCACTGACTATTCAACTAAACGTTTTGCAAGAGGATGTTTGGAATAAAAAGGAAACCTAACTGAACTGATCCCACTCACTTCAAAAGTCATTTGTTGTATCCTTACCTTGTAACCAGCACTGTGCTAAGGGGATTTTCACGTATGTTTAACTTAATCCTCATAACAGACTCATCACCTCTTTAGAGGATAAAGACAACATGCCCAGAGAGGCTAGGTAACTTTCTCAGGTTCACATGGCTGGCAAGTGGCAGAGTTGGGATTCGGACCCAGCTTTTTGACTCCAAACTGAAAGTTGTTATCACTATACTATTTGCCTTACCTATATGACATATTTTTTAAAAAAATAAACATAAGGTTTTTTAAATGGTGTAAAGTGAACTGTTCAACACTATTGAGTTGTTAATGTAAAACAACAACAACCAAAAAACCCATCTAGTACATGATAAAGGAAAAAAAATCAAATCACACTAATAGAATTGTCTGTATTCACCACTGAAAAATAATTAAGGCCTATATTTTAAACAATACTTGATATTTGCAATTTAATGAGAATGTATTCTATCAGAATTTGAACTTAACATGAACACTTTACATTCCTGGGAAAGAGATTTTTTTAAACACATGGAATCAAGCTTTGGTTTTGCCTATAATAATCAAATGTCCAAAATCTCTGTCATGAGGGTTTCCACTGAACATAAAAAATAAAAGCAAATGATTGGAAGCTTATTATATTCTGAAACTTTACTACCTGTATTTCAGAAATAAAAATAATTCTTCAGACAGTTCTAACCAGGGACAATTTTGCCCACTCGGGCACATGGGTCAATGTCTGAGGCATTTTTGGTTGTCACAACTGGTGGGCTGCAACTAGTAGGCAGAGGTTAAGGGTACTGCTCAACATCCGACAATTTACAGGACAGCACTCCACAAAAAAGAATTAAGTCCTGCCTTAAGCATATGCTTTCAGCACTTGTCAAATAATTTAAAATTTATTTATTGTGTAATATTTAAGACATACAAAAATATATACATAATATAATGACTCTATGTGCCTACCACTGAGCTTAAGAAATAAAGAGCATTCAGTCTCTCTTGTGTACTCCTTCCTGACTGCCTCTCAAAAATATTTTGTAAAGAGATTAAAATACCCATCATGTTATATCTATATTACACTGTGTTAAAGTATGCCATAGCATGTTAACTACACTCTATTATGTTAAATTATACTGTAACTATCATATGACTTTACTAGACTTGAAGACTAGGTACCGTTCTTCTTTACATAGGAGATCTAGAATTATAATAGAGCATTGAAAAAAACAATATGGTAAGTAAATATTTATTCCTTGTATACAGAAAAGGATGTTTTGATTACCTACTGAATGCACAAAAGAGGAAGTGGTTTTTATAGATATAATTAAAAAGGTGTTATACTTCATTAAATATATGACTGGCCAACAATCTTTGGATTCAAAGAAAATTAATATAGTAAAAAAAGAGTAGGAAGATAGTAGGAAAAAACAGTGTAATTGTTCTCCATCTCTGTTAGTTTAATTGAGGGCACTGGCAACTGGGCACTCTGCACTGCAATTCTCTTGGGCTGAGAGACTTCAGCTTTTTGTCCAGAGGTAGCCTTATAGCTACAAGTTAGAGTAGGGGAGGTTGGGTCTAACCTTGCTTCTCATTTCCTAATTCAGGGTTCTGGAAGTCTAAGGAAAATAAGGGCACTTTCCAAGTTCTACAATTGCAAGGGAATTCCTAGTCAACCCCAAACATCATCTCACATCAATAGACTCAGTGTATCTGTAGTATGAAAGGGCCAGAATTTTAATGAAGTTCTACCATGGCTTAAAGTCTACAAGGCCACATAAAATATGATCTCTGAGGCCACATTTTGCTCAACTATTAATAAGACCTATGCTTTGTTCAAAGTATAAATAGGCTAATTTTTTTTTTTGCCTTTTTAAAATATGGTTTACAGTCTGACTAGTACAAGAAAAATTAATGAATTGTTTAAAGCTACCTCTTCTTTCTTTGTGAAACAGTCTGGTATCAATTGTGGAAAACAGCACAACCAGTAATGGTGACAATTGAAATACCGGTATTAATCAACAATAGACATAGAGGGGATGAAAATAAATAGTCATCACATTTGCTTGGAATAGGTGTGATTTTACCAACATACTGAAAGTAGCAAACAAGGGCCAAAGAAAGCTTCAGTGAAGGAAGGGTAAAGAAAAAAATAAAAATTACTCAACTAACCAGTTAGAAGCAAAAGATGAAAAAGAACAGCAGCTCACAGATACAAGTATTTTAAGATTACAGTAGCATGACATAAAGTAACTATTTATTCCTCCATGATGAGAAATGGGAAAGAAATGTTTTGTGATTGTTGCCGTCATTGCTAATGTTTCATTTTCCCTTAAAGAACTATGAAAATGAACATGGTGAATACAAGTTGTTATTTCAGACAAAAATGTTTTCAAATTCTACAATACTAATGCCATTATAGCCTTAATTGATATACTTGTAGTCTTCTAAAGTCATCAACCCTTGTAAAGTGCATGTACACATGCAGAATCACAAGCCTGCATAAAATACAGATGGTCGATAACCACGTAAATAGATCAATGATTACAAAGATGGATTGAGGAGACAAAAACGAGCTCTACTATTACACATGCATGAATTTCCTGACTATAAGAATAACTATACTCTAGAACTGGTTAATTGAGAAAGTTGAACAATCTTTTTCCCCCACAGAATCGATAGATACCCATCTATCTTTGATGACTTAGGAGGAGCATTGCCTGGAATCAGGGGAATGGATTGTATGACCTTTGCTCCACTCTCATCATTTTCTCAGGACCCAACAATAAGTTCTATAAATCATAAAATCTGTTTTGAGATATAAAATAACATTTGAAAACATAATCATGTGGTTACCTGTAGACCCCTACACACTGGGTTCAGAGTTGGATACTTGAATGGGTTTCAGAAAAGTAACAGAGCCAGCATAAATGGAAACTATCTGGGGAAGAAAAAGCCAGCTGGAATATTTCTGTGCATGTGAATGCAGCTCTTTTGTCCCTTTCCTGTTTGTCCATTTCTTTGTGAAACAGTCTGGTATCAATTGTGGAAAACAGCACAACCAGTAATGGTGACAAATGAAATAAGGTTAAGGTTCCCCTCTAACCTTAAAAGAACCTAATTATAGGAATGAGATCACTAAACTATTGAAACTAACTCCTGACTTACACTCTCCTGAATGCACACCATGCCTTGTCTAACCTGTTGAATTCCTTTCCTATAGAGGAGTAAGAATGTAGAATTAAGCAGGCAGCCCCCTTAGCAATCTTGCAGGCAGATCACGCAGGCAAAATAACATCTGAAGAGAGTCAGCCAGTCTGCATGCAATGGAGAATGATGCAGAACCCAACCTCCTGCCTCGATGATTCACTGAGATTCTCCCCCACTGCCATTTCTCCCTTTAAAAACTGTCATGGCTTAGCAGAATCTTCAGAGTTGGTCTCTGGATACAAGTCCACCCTCTCCCCAGATTGCCAGCTTTTCTGATCAAAGCACCCTTCCTTTCTACTAACACTTGCCTCTCGAATTATTGGCTTATGAGCGGCGAGCAGCTAAACCTGAGCTCAGTAACACATGTATCACAGAAAGACATCTGTGGAGGTATTTCTGTAGTTTCCAGGTGAGAAGGAGATACCCTAGAGCTATATTTCACCAAGGGAGAATTATTTAGAATGATTAGGACCCTTTACACAAAAAAGAATTTATTTAAATGAAAGAAAAGAAGAAAGGAAAGGGGGGGAAGAAGGAAAGAAAGAAGAAGGGAAGTGAGACAGAGTAGGAAAAAGGGAGGGAGGGAGGGAGGAAAGGAAGGAAAATTCAGAGAAAACAAAGCAGGTGCAAGGGGAGCAGAAAATATTATACTGGACAGTTGCATGCCCAACAGGAATGCATCTGTTCCTTAAAAATAAGGGCAACAGAGACCAACAGACAATAAATAGAACATTTGCTTAAGGAATACAGGTGTCTAGTAAATAGTGTGGATTGTTTGAAGAAAGAACTGCAAGAAAATAACTACTTTAAGTACGACACTACAATTCAGGATATCAAGAGAGGTATCTTTTCCCCTGATATCATTCTCTTATTCATCACTCCTCAAAACTCTCTCCTGTGCTAGCTTTTGTGATGAACCAAAGAACCTGGCACTCCCTCTGATATGCTGGCTCCCTTTGTTCTGATTTCTCTAACAACATCCATCCCCTCAACCTGTGTGGTCTCCAGAAATGTGGACCTTAATGTTCCAATGGTCACTTTTTTCACTATCAACCTCAAGAATTTCTCTGGTCTTTAAACTAGAACAATCACTTCTTTGCAAATGATTCCCCAAATCCTTAATTTCAGTCATCATCTCTATTCTGATTTCCAACACATATTCTCATGCAATGTATCCATAAAAATTTTCTCCTCTACCCTGGAAGTATTTTCTCCCACATGATTTGCCTCTTTTTATTAGTAGTACAACCATTCTCTCTATCACCAAGACTTTTCGATGAATCTTTTCTTTGTAACTTCTTATTCATCCACCTTTCCTCTTTTTTTCTCTACCCACAATGTATTTCAGGGCTTCATTGTACCTTATACTTGTTTTTCTGTTTTTGTTTTTGTTTTTTTTCAGCCATGCCACATGGCTTTGCAGGATCTTAGTTCCCTGACCAGGGATTGCACCCAGGCCCTCAGCAGTGAAAGCATGGAGTCCTAACCACTGGACTGCCAGGAAATTCCCCTATACCTTATACTTGAAATTACAATTATCTCCCTCTCTCTAATCTCTTTTCACAAAGCCATTTGGCACACTGCAGCTACAGAAATCTTCCTAAACATACATGTAAACATGTCCAAATCCAATAGCTTGGCATTCAAATTATCTACCAGGGGTCAAAAAGCCTGATGCTTATAGGGACTAGGAATAAATCAGAGTGGGTAAAATGTAGTGGGGGGTGGTAGGGCCTGTGGCAAATGGGACAGTATGTAACACTCAAATTCTACCATTTAAGCACTACAAAGGCCAAAGAAAACATATTGTGGGTCACTAATTTGTGATCTCTATGCCTCAAGAGCATGACCCCAACAAATCTTTTACATGCTCTTTCTCATTGCCACCCTACATGACTTCTGAGGCATAGCAGAATATAAATATTTTCCTTTAGATGCTCAAGCCTTTGCCCACTATTCCCTTTTCCTAGCCCTCTCTAACTGAGCCCTAATATTGTTGCAAAGTCCAATTTAAGTTACACTTCTCCCAAAAAACCACTGTAACCACAGGCCACCCAAACCTACAGCTCCCCTTCTGTGAGCCTCTGTACTAGTTTCTTTCTTTTTTTATTAGATTTTATTTTTTAGAGCAGTTTTAGTTTTACAGCAAAACTGAGCAGCAAAATACAGAGAATTCCCATGTATTTCCTGCCCTTATACACGTATAGCCTCACCAACTATCAAGACCCTCCCCACTAAAATGCTACATTTGTAACAACTGATGAACGTACACTGACACATCAATATTGCCTAAAGTCCGCAGTTTACATTAGGGTTCACTCTTCCTTTTGTACATTCTATGGGATTTTAACAAATGTATGACATGTATCCACAATTATATTACCACACAGAATAGTTAGTTTCACTGCCCTAAAAGTCCTCTGTGCTCTGCGTATTCATCCCTCCCTCCCCACTAATGCCTGGTAACCACTGATCCTTTTACTGTCTTGCAATATTTTTAAGGGAAACTTCAAAGTCATGTAACTGGGAAACATTTTCTTTTTAAAATGTTTTTCCAGTTTTATTAAGATATATAACATTGTGAAAGTTTAAGATGTAAAATGTGATTATTTGATATATGCATATACTGCAAAATGATTATCAGAATAAGGTTCCTTTAAACACCCATCACATATACAATGGAATATTACTCAGCCATAAAAAGAAATGAAATTGGGTTATTTGTAATGAGGTGGATGGACTTACAGTCTGTCATACAGAGTGAAGTAAGTCAGAAAGAGAAAAACAAATACAGTATGCTAACACATATATATACGCAATCTAAAAAAAAATGGTTATGAAGAACCTAGGGGCAGGACGGGAATAAAGACACAGACCTACTAGAGAGTGGACTTGAGGACACAGGGAGGGGGAAGGGGAAGCTGGGACAAAGTGAGAGAGTGGCATGGACATACATACACTATCAAAGTAAAATAGATAGCTAGTGGGAAGCAGCTGCATAGCACAGGGAAATCAGCTTGGTGCTCTGTGACCACCTAGAGGGGTGGGATAGGGAGGGTGGGAGGGAGGGAGATACAATAGGGAAGAGATATGGGGATATATATATATGTGTATAGCTGATTTACTTTGTTATAAAGCAGAAACTAACAAACCACTGTAAAGCAATTATACTCCAATAAAGATGTTAAAAAAAAACACCCATCACAACACATAGTCATAAGTTTTCTTTATTCTGGCAAGGATTTTTAAGACAGACTTACTCTCTCAGCAACTTTCAAATATACAGTACAGTACTATTAACTATAGTCACCATGGTGTACATTACATCCCCAGAACTTATTCATTTTATAGCTGGGATTTTGTACCCTTAAGCCAGTTTCATTCGTTCTCCCCTTCCCTCCACCCTTGGCAAACAAACAACAACCTACTCTGTTCCTATGAGTCTGGTTTGTCTTAATTCCACGTATAGGTGTTACCCCACAGTATTTGTTTTTGCCTGACATACTTCATTTAGCATAATGTCCTCAAAGTCCATCCATGTCGTCACATATCGCAGGATTTCCTTCTTTTTAAAACCTGAATAATATTCCTGTGTGTGTGTATGTATACATACATACATACATCACAACTTTATCCACACATCCGTCAATGGACACCTAGGTTGTTTGCATGCTTTAGCTATTGTTAAAAAAAAAATGCTGCAATGAACATGGACATTTGGATCTCTCTTTGATATGGTGATTTTATTTCCTTCAAATATATACACAGAAGTGAGATTTCTGGATCATATAGTAGTTCTATTTTAATTTTTTAAGGAACCTCTGTACCTTTTTCCATAGTGGCTGTACCAACTTACATTCCCTCCAACAGTGCACAAAAGTTCCCTTTTTTTCATATCCTCACCAGCATTATCTGTCTTTTTGATAACAGTCATTCTAACAGGTGTGAGGTGATATCTGATTGTAGTTTTGATTTGCATTTCCCTGATGATTAGTGATACTGAGCACCTTTTCATGTACAGGTTGGCCATTGGAATATCTTCCTTGGAAAATGTCTACTCAAGTCCTTTGCCCAATTTTTCTTGTAGTGTCCTTATCTGGCTTTAGTATCAGGGTAATGCTGGCCTCAAAAAATGAGCTTGTGAGTGTTCCTTCCTCTTCAATTTTTTGGAAGTGTTTCAAAAGGATCAATGTTAATTCTTTTTTAAAGGTTTGGTAGAATTCACCAGTGAAACAGCCTGATCCCAGACTTCTCTTTGGGAGGTTTTTAAATACTGTTTCAATCTCCTTAGTCATTACTGATGTGTTCATATTTTCTATTTCTTCATGATTCATTCTTGGTAAGTTGTATGTCCCTAGGCATTTATTCATTTCTTCAATTAGTTGGTATCTAACTGTTTATAATAGTCTCTTATGATCTGTTGTATTTCTTTGATATGGGTTGCAATGTCTCCTCTTTCATTATGATTGTATTTATCTGAGTCTTCTCTCTTTTTTTCTTGGTCTAGCTAATGGTTTGTCAAATTTACCTTTTCAAATAATTACCTCTTAGTTTCATTATCTTTTCTATTGTCTTTTACTCTCATTTATTTCTGCTCTAGTCTTTATTATTTCCTCCCTTCTACTAACTTTGGGATTAGTTTTTGCTTATTTTTCTATTTCCTTGAGGAGAAAAGTTAGGTTGTTTGAGATCTTTCTTTCTTCTTGATGTGTTTATCCCTACAAACTTGCCAGTTAGAATTGCTTATTTTCCCCCATCCAATAATTTCTGGTATGTGTGTTTCCATTTTGATTTGTCTCAAGGTACTTCTTTATTTCTTCTTTTTTCCTTCTTTGATCCATTAGTTGTTCAGGAGTGTTATGTTTAATTTTCAAATTTCTATGAATTTTCCACCTTTCCTCCTGTTATTGATTTCTAGTTCTATGTCACTGTGGTCAGAAAAGATATGTGATACAATTTCAATCTTCTTAACTTTGCTATCTATTAACTATCGTATGATCTATCTTGGAGAATGTTTCATGTGTACTTGAAAAGAATGTAGTCTGCCGCTGTCGGATGAAATGTTCTGTATATGTCTGTTAGGTTCATTAAGTCGTAGTGTTGTTCAAATCTACTGTTTACTTATTGATTCTCTGTATGGAGCTAATTGTTTAAAGTGGGGTACTAAAGTCCCCATCTATTACTTTATTGTTGTTTATTTCTCCTTTTAGCCCTTGTTTTAGTTCTATTAGTATTTACTTTATATATTTAGATGTTCCGATGTCGGATGCATAAATATTTACAATTGTTACATCTTCTTGATGAACTGACCATTCTGTCATTACATAATGACTGTCTTTGTCTGTTTTGACCATTTTTTTGCTTAATGTCTATTTTGTCTGTTATAAGTATCACAACCCTTGCTTTCTTTTCGTTACTATTTGCTTGAAGTATCTTTTTCCATCCCTTCAATCTCAAGCTATGTGTGTACTTAAAGCTAAAGTGAGTCTCTTATAGACAGCATATCTTTTAATCTTGTTTTTATACATTCAGGCTATTCTATGTCTTCTGATTGGAGATTTTAATACTTTTATCTTTAAAGTAATTGTTGATAGGTAGGAACTTGCTTTTGCCTTTTGTTAATTGTTTTCTGAATGTTTTGTTCCTTGCTTCTTCTAATGTTCTCATCCTTTGAGATTTGAGTACTTTTTGTGGCAGTATGCTTTGACTCCTTTATCATAAACTTTTGTGTATCTACTATAGGCTTTTCCTTTGTGGTTACCATGAGGCTTACATAAAATATATTTATAACATCCTAATTTAAACTGATAACAACTTAATTTCAATAGCATACTAAACTTTATAATTTTACCTCTTGCCCCCCCTCACAGTTTACATTATTTTAGGTTACAATTTACACATTTTATAATGTGTACCTAATAACAGATTATTGAAGTTATGATCATTTTTAATACATTTGTTTTTTTTAACTTTTAAACTAGAGTTGTAAGTGAATAATGCAACACCATTATAATATTAGAGAATCTGACTTTGGCTACATATTTACCATCACCAGTGAGTTTTACACATTCACATGTTTTTACAGTTTAAATTAGCATCTTTTCATGTTAGCATGAAAAACACCATTTAGTATTTCTAGTGATGATGAACTCCTTCAGCTTTGTTTGTTTGAGAAAATATTTATCTTTTCTTCATTTATAAAGGACAGCTTTTCGGGGTAGAGTGGTCTTGGTTGACAGGTGTTTTGTTTGTTTGTTTGTTTGTTTTCTTTCAATATTTTGAATATATCATTCCAAATTTTCCTGACCTGTAATATTTCTTTTGAGAAATTCACTGATAGTCCTGTAGGCTTTCTTCACTCTTTTTCATTCTTTTTCCTTTTTCCTCCTATGACTGGATAATTTCAAATGGCTTACCTTCCAGGTCACTTGCCTCTCTTCTGCTTGATCAAGTGTGATATTGAATCTCTCTATTGAATTTTTCAGTTCAGTCATTGTATTACTCAGCTCTAGGATTTCTGTTTGTGTATTTTTTTGATGGTCACTTTTCCTTTGTTCAACTTCTCATTTTGTTTATGCATTGTTTTCCCAATTTTGTTTAGTTGTCTTTCTGTGTACTCCTATAGTCCACTGAACTTCTTTAAGAGGATTATTCTTAATTATTTTTCAGAAAGTTCATACATCTCCATTTCTTTAGGGTCAGTTATTGGAGTCCTATTAGTTTCCTTTGGTGGTGTCATTTTTACCTGATTCTTTGTGATTCTTGACTCCTTGCATTAGTACCTGCACATTTGAGTAAGTGGTCTTCTTTCCCAGAATTTATGTTTGCTATCACAGGGTAAGACCTTCACTCATCAGCCCAACCTGGGGTACTAGATGAGTCAGCTGGTAGCATTTTTTGGCAATTGGGGCTTGCTATTGGAGTCCCTAGTTGGATGACGCTATTGCCCAGTATCTGAGGTCAGAGGGGGTGCCACTGGTTGAGCTCCATCATTGGGTGGAACTGCTGGCTGAGCTCCACATTCAAGCAGGGCTACTGCGTGGATGCTCAGATTGAGTGGGGCTACTGACTGTGTTCTGTGGCCAGGTGGGGTCACTAACTGGGTTCCGTAATCACTTCTGGTCAGGTGAGGTGACAGGCTATGTTCCCTGGTAGGGTGGTGCTACTGGTTGGCAAGTGGGCAGGGCTATGAATGGGCTTTGCAATTGCTCCTGGTCAGCTGAGGTCTCAGGCTGTGCTCCTTGAGTGAATGGCACTGCTGGCTGGACTATGTTCAGTTGGAGCTGCAGGCTGTGCTCTGTCATCAAGTAGGGCTCCAGACTGTGCACGAATGTTGCACAGGGCTGCAGGCTGGGCCTCACGACCTGGTAGGCTACTGGCTATGCTCTGACTGGGCTCTCTGGTGGTGAGGGACTTCCAACTGTATCCTGCAGGTGGGTGGGGCTAGGGACTGTGCTCTGTGGTCAGGTATGGTCACTGTCTAGGGTCCCTTATCAGGTGAAGCAACAGGCTATGCTCCACAATTGGGCAGGGTAACTGGCTGGGTTCTCTGCTTGGGTGAGGCTGCAGGCCTGGACAAGGCTAGATGTTCAGCAATCGGGCAGGGTCATAGATTGCACTCTGCTGTTGGGTGGGGTTATAGTCTGGACTCCGTGGCTCAGTGTTACTGTAGATTGGGCTCTGAGACTATCCAGGGTCACTCTTCAAGCTCCCTGGTTATGTGGAGCCAAAGAGTATGCTTAACAGTTGGGCAAGGCTGCTTGCTTGGCTCTCTGACCAAGCAGGGCTATAGCATGGGTTCCACAGTGGCCTGGGTTCTCAGGCTAGGCTACTTGGACAGGTAAGACTAGAGGCTATGCTCAGCAGTTACACAGGGCTGCAAATCTGCTTTCCAGCCCAGGCAGGACAGCACAACAAGCTGCATGGCTAGCACAGCCCATTGACCAGGCACCTAAATCAGGCAGAACTGTCCACCGAACTCTCTAGCCAGATGGGGCCACCAGTTTGGCTCCGAAGATGGGCAGAGCCACTGGCTGGGATCTCTGCTTGGGCACTGCTACAAGCAGAAATGCAGTCTGCCAAGATCTAAGTGCTGTTGCTGTAAGCCCCACCTCAACTTCTCCACCTCTATCTGATCTCCAGTGGTTGAGCCCCACAGAGATTCCCCCATTATCTCTATGCAGTGTGGCCCAAATGGTCCTTCTGGGAAGCGTCCCACAATGCTGGGGGATCTAGATGTCCACCTAGGGCTCTCTTTTTCCAGTGGAGAAACTATAGGCCCAGGGGGCCCTCTCGGTGCAGTGCTGTGCCAGTCTGGAGAGGACCAATGTGGTCAGAATGTAGCTGATCCTCTCACCCTTCTAATGTTGTACTTCTTGGTCTGCCATCTCGATTGGCAAACTTTTCTGGACTAGTTTCTATCCTCTTTGTTTTTGCCATGAACTCTTTAACACCAGCTTACGGATCCCTTCTCAGAATAAAGTAAAATACATAAAATTACAAAAGAAACCAATTATATTGAAATGGTTATCAAGATATTTAAGAAAATAAATTGTGATATAATAATAGATGTGCTTCTTGATTAAAGCATTAAAAAATAAGATCTAGTGGCAGCTTTAATAACTAGTGTAATTTTGAAGTAGTAATGACTATAAACAATATTTCAAGATATCTGCCACAAATTTAATGTGATACGAAAACATTTATTATTTCTATTAGTGACAAAGTTAGAGGTACTGTTAATACTACTTTGGTCTGTTGCCTATATTGTTAATCAGATGAAATACTAAATATTAGTTAGCAGGTAAAGAAAATAAAGAAGCCGTATTTTTCACATCTAAGTTCAGGAGCCCCTGAATTCTCTCCATGGGTCTCCCAGGGGCCTTTGGACCCCTGGTTAAAAACCCCTGCTTTTTACATATCTTTGTAATGATTCTGCAGCAATTTTATACTGCCTTCTATGTTAATCATCTTTTTTCTGCTTAGGCTTTGTGAATATGACCATAATCTCCCTACCAACATGAATTTCCTCAGCATTTAAGAATCATTTGCATGCACTGATGTTCTAAAATAGAATATACTGTTATTTTTCCTTCAACACTTGAATCACTTTTTTAAAACTGCTAATTTCTTTTTCTTTTGGTCAATGTTCTATATGTAAATGTGCCTACAAATATTTCATTTTTACCACTGATGTCCTAAAAACACTGGTCTTAGAGTTTTCTCTCAGTAGATCAAATTAAATTACACTAAAGCAGATTTTCAAAGCTGAAATAATAACTCCAAGAATCACCTAAATTTAGTATACATTATTTGTAACTAACTCATAATTGCATATATTAGAAGCTCCTCAACAATCTCAGGATATGGTGTACTTTTTAAGTGTTTCTATGTGCTCTTGTAAGTATTTTAGGACTTTTCAACTTCTTCCATATAGTGAATTTGACTTCTAGCTTCAATTTAGATATTTTGAAATAAAGGAGACATTAATATTTTTATTAATAACCTTAAATTTGTGGCTCTCTTTTGCTGATTAAATTAACATTTGGGGGTTTGTTTTTGTTTTGTTAGTAAAGGATTTATCCTGACAAATAACCAAAATCTATTAGTTGTCTGGCAGGAAAGAGCTTATTGACCCATACTGGTGTTAATTCAAGTCTCTGGGAAGCAATGTGTCCTTAATTGTTTTTTGTTGTTTTTGTTGTTATGGGGAGACAACCATGCCACATGAGCAACAAACTATGATTATGCATGGATGGAGTTTAGCACTGTAATCAAATAGAACTTACAACAAAGTTAATCTGATGATACATATTTAATGCTATGCATTATCAATGTGCTACATGGTAATTAGTCATAAATGGTAAACAGCTCCTTTGAATGGCAAATTGATGTTACTTTTGCATCACTGAAGCAAACCCTTTCTAGGATGGGAGGGAGAAAGGCAGTGGTGATCTAGTCTTTTCTCTGGCCTGAGGGAAGCAGTCTCCTTTGGGTACTTGAAAATCAAATGACTGTTTCTACCCAGGACCTTCCTCCTTACTAGAAGATACTCAGACATTGGATTTGTCTGCATAAACGCAATATTAACTTTCATAACTCAGATGAGTTATTCACAATTTGTGCCTTGTACCCAAGCAGCACAATTCCAATCACGCATACTATTAAATTACATGTTAAATTGTTTTCTCCTACAAGCAGAAGTAAGAAAATGAGTTTTGATTGAGCAGGGTAAGGAATGAGAAGAAATTTTAGAGTATCTGGCATCGAGGAGGAAGGCAAGACAGCTTGGAAAAAAGTCTTCAGTGGCCTGCTTTAAACAAAAGGAAAGCACAAATTTGTTGGGGCAAAGGATGCAAGTGATAAAACACACAGAGATGTGAAAAAGAGAAAGATACAGGCTTAGAAAAGGGAATGGATGTCTAGAAAAGAGGAAGAGATGAGACAGAAAAAGGTTAACCCACCCCCAGCAAACAGGAAATGCATGGAAGCAATGGGTATAACACTCGCAGAAGGAACCTGGCAGGATCTACACTTTGTGGTTCTCCTTCACTCACCTTCCGAGATTTAGCATAATAATGTGATTTCACAAGCAGTCCTTTTGACTGCATAGTGGATAAGATTAAACCAACTGAATTCAGTAATTTAGACATAATTTACTGCCTTCTCCAAATTGAAAGCAATTCCTTCCTCCCAACTGGACCAGGCAATTTAAAGAGAGAAACAAATATGTATCATTTATGCTACAAAATTAAGTGAAACAGAAAAAAAAAAAAAATCCCACGTAATACATTTCTATACATACATTTTTAAAGCTTGTTGCATATTAGAGGGCCATTCATAAGTGAGACTCCTTCTGTTTCTTACATTCCCTAAAGAGCTGAAAACATGACTTAAAAAATGATAAATGTTTTTAATGTTACTGGTAAATAAGTATCACAGTAGCATTCTGCATATTTACATTCTTTTTTATTTACTAAGGCATGTGAAGGAAAAGCTACAGTTTTAATGGGCAAAATAAATGCCTACATTGATTAATTCTTCAAAATATGGTTCTCTTTTACTAAAATCTGCTTATACAGAAAAGACTAGAAAGCTTCAACTACTGAATAGGAGTCAGATGTTTGTTTGTCTTTTTGTACTTTAAAATGAAACTGTCCAACTGGATAAAAAGAGGAAGAACTAAGTCACATTTAGGCTTCTTAACTTGCTCATTCTGACTATTGTGCAAAGAATCACGGGACTAAGGCAGGCAGGACAAATGTGATCAGCTCTCCATTTCAACTCAGAGAACTCTGGACCTGGCTAGCTGGACAAAGAAAACACATTTTTCAAAAAACTTTTCCACAAGGGAATTTCTTAGCACAGTGTAACTTTTGTTGAGGTTAATAAAGTTGTGTCATTATAATAAAGAGCCTACATAAACTCATTAACTCTTAGTCCTACAGGGTAAACTGTAATGCAAGCCTACACTACACAATGGAGAAACTTCTATATAGACACAGCCTGCTCAAATGGCAGACAATGGTGCTCTGAGATTTAGAGACAGTCTAAGGGAGGTATAACAAAATTGCTACAGCATAAACTACTCAATCTTCTTAAAATCAAAGCAAGCCACGTGGCTCAAAAACAAACAACAAAAAACCTGCAATGACTATGCCCATCCATGAAATATCTTGCAGTTCTTCCTTCCAAAAATTAAACCAGACTGGGTCAAACATATGAAGAATTCTAAGAATTAGATCTAATAGAGTGCTTTATTCTACCAAGCAGTTTATTTGGTGTAATCCTCACAGTGACCCAGTAATGTCAGATGAGAAGATAGGGCTTTAGCAAACTGACACAGTTTGCCCATAGGAGGCAGAATAATAGAATAAAAAGAGCAGTGGCTTTAGAGTCTTGATAGGCTTTGTTCTGAGTCTCAGCTCTACTACTCTGCCACTTACCAGCTAGGTGACAGTGGGCAATCTCTCTAAGCCTCAGTTTCCTGATGTGTAAATGAGGATAATAGTACTTATCTCATAGGACTGTTGCAGGATTCAATGAGATAAAATATATAAAGAGCACAATCCCCAGCACGTTAAGTGCTTAACAAGGGATAATTTTACCATTCACCCATTGATCCTGAGGAAGCTATTTTAACCTCTTGGCTTGTACACTTTTACGTCCATACAATGGTAATAACAATATCTACTTAAAAGTGTCATGGTGATGATGAAATAGATGCAATTTTATGTACAGAGGATGATGTGTCTACATGTGCACAGAATTAAATTTAAAAGGACACATATCTAATAAATGGCAGACACATACCTAGAACCTAGATCATCTGAGTCCTCTTACTGTCCACACAGCTAGATATTCCTAATTCTATTATCCAAACATAGAAGAACATTTTCACACAACTCCATTGAAAGGACAGCAATCTAGAAATATCTGTGAAAATGAGATTTAAAAGCAAAATATGCAAGTTACCTGAATTAAGGCCTCACTCAACATGTCTTCATTAACCTCCAGAATGATGTTTTTTATATCTTCATATGGCATACGATATGATCCTAGGAAGATAGCTAAAATAAAAATTGATTTTATTAAAAAGAGAGCAGCATCCCAATTTTAAAGTCCTAATAAATACCTGATTCCCATTTCATAGACTCAAAATATGAAATTCCTGTCACTAATATTACTCTACAGAATTATGAGCAAACAAAAGTAGCTTCCATTTGATGGACTATACTACTCGTCTAGGCAAAATGGCCTATTAGCTCAGGGTCTAATGTTTACAGCTCATGCGTATTTATATATAAGATAAAACTACTAACAGCACTGATGACTACATGCTTATGCATTTTAGATGAAGCTAATACAAAATAACCCATGAAAAGTTAGAAATTTTATCTCAAGTAGGCCTTTTAATTCAACGTAGAATTTACCATGGAGATTGTCAGATGCATCCAATACAGCACTTCTCAAGAATGACAGTAAAGTAACCCGATACTAAGAAAACCATATCAATCTACTTTGCAGTTCTCCCACATAAGAAAAAATTAAAGTGTCTGAATCCTCAATGTTCTCTGCATCCCTGATGACATTCATGAGGTGTGCTATTAGTTGCTTTTATGTTGAATCAACGATTTCCCTTGTCAACTTTTTCTTAAATGCATATATATTATGCCATATGGGAATAATTCAACAAATTATACCTAGAAAAGCTTACACTGACTCAGAAAGCATTATTCAACAATACATTCCACTTTAACCTCCACTGAACATACTTTTTAAAGAACATACATGTGTTCTTACCACCAGAACATAAATATATTCCTAAGAATTTTTTTTTTTTTCATGGAGAGGTCTATATGCCTTCCCTGGTACCTAAAGAAAAAGCATCCTCCCCTGTCCAGGCAAATGATTACCTAGACATAAACACCAAATGAGACCTCCATAGTCCAAATAAATAATGTTGACAGATATCAGCTAGCAATTAAGATCATACTATGTTTCTTTTTTTTTTTAAAGTACTGAACATCCACTTTATAAAAAAAAAGGACTGTCGGGTAAGCAATGTACACAGGCAAAACAGCTATTAGGAGACTGCTTTTCTGACAGCAACATTCCTACTGACACAAAAATGAGAATGACGAGTTGTTTACTTTAATCTGATTCTCTATAGCACACTCCTTCACAAAATAAACTCCCAAGGTATTTCTCTGCATATTTAGAAATGCTTGATGTGCTGAAATTTCTCATACATAGTGTTTTAGTATCCTCAGAATATAAACACAGCATACTGTGGTCACTCACACACACACACACACACACACACACACACAAATGCTGAATTTAATACAGAGTGGAGACTATGTCAAGAAAAACTTAGGACCTGTGTAAATGAAGATGGGTTTAACTGTCCAGCTACTTTAGGAAAAGCGTATTTAATGGTTGACTGCTTTGTTAAAGGCTTTAAGGTTCACTAACCAGTTTTAAAGTACAGTGGTTAACAACTAGCTCACATCACAATTCCTTCAAATATAAAGCAAATAGTAGTAAAAGGATTTGCCCAATGTGACTAGTGAATACTCTAAAACTATCACTCCCAGGCCTAGGCAGAAGGAAAAAAAATATATAACACTCTTTTCAACTCTGCCTTTCCTCTCACTGTGGCCTCTAACAATGCTGAATGATCATTACTTTCCAAAGCTTTATTATTCATAAATTTCACCTGGCCTAGCCAAGGCTAAATTATGGTAGTCTCTATTATGGCTGAATGACAAAAAGGCAGCCTAAATCATGTTTACACAGAATTTTGTTCCTAGTAGGTGCTAAATATACCTGTTCAAAGAAGTTATAACTTTGTTTTAAATACATCCAACAACCCCTCACCACCACCATCACCACCACTCCCTACTGAGAAAATAATCACATACAAAGATTCTGGGCTGTTTTGGGATCCAAAATTCTCAACTCTTTCACTTTCTTCTTTGTAGGCAGGATCTTCTTTTCTTCAAAAGCTTCTGCATTCTTTTGAACTGAAAGAAAAATGTTGATTCATAAATAATAACAGTGCTAATCCAAATACACAGAATCACATTAGTAAGGCATATTAACTACATTAATAAAGCTCATGCCCAAATCAATAAATGGGTTTATTTCATTAGTTCAAGGAAGAGGATAAACATAAAAATATAGACCTGTTTAGAGGTTTCCCTACAAATTAAATATCAGCACTTAAGCAGAAAAGATAAGCCAAATAGAACCAAAAATCAATTTCTGCTTCTTACCTAATGTGCAGCATTAATTACTCCTTAACCAGGTTCCTACAGCAGTAATGGAATTAAATATATAGAAAAATCTCCCTAATTTGGACTAATTGAGGAAAAAGGCAGATGTGCATTTATCCTAAAATATGCTAAAATTTAGGCAGGTCTTTAATTCAGTGAAATTGCTTTAAAAATATCTAAGGTAACTTTAACTGCTAAACAGGTTGCCATATAAAAACTCCTGCTGGGACTGCTTTGAAGAATAGACATGAAACATTTGCAAGTTATACAACAGTTAGCACCTATTTGCATACCCATAATTAATAAACCTCAAAGACATGGTCTTTTCAGTAAGTTCCCTTTGTCTCCCTCACCATTTTTTAGTGCTCTTTGCTTTCTCTAAGAAAGCAAAGAAAGCTCTTTGCTTCCTTATGCTATATTCAGAAGGTAACCCTTGAGTTCCAAACAGTTAAAATGTCCTGAAACCGTGAGGAGTGACAGTGCCAAGGAAGGGCTTTAGACCCCCATCACTTCCACCAGCCCTCCCTCCAAACAAGCCATCCCCCAAACCAAATTGAAAAACAACATCCTGTCTGCTAAGAAAATGAAGATTTATGTCAAATCCCTAAACCCCTCCTACACAGAAATTCTACAGCTACCACTATATTCCTGTGTTGGCAGTTTACCTCTTCTAATATAAAAACAGGGTTGTAGGTAATGGGAAAAAATATGAGAAAAGTAAAGCCAACATTTTTCAGTCAAGTAGAATGATATGCTCTTGGGCCCAAACTCTTGCTGCTAAATTTCATCACTAAATCACATGGCCATCATCATGCTGTCTTTATTACTTTTAAAAAATATAATGTCATTTTGAGGCAACCAGTATTTATCTGATCTTTGTTAAGGAGACCACAAATAAGTTACTGATCTTCTTGAGAGGAAAAGTAACCCACGACCACAGTAGATTTTTTGCTAAGCTATGTGTTTACAGGTGTGAGCATCTGGAAAACTTTCTAGAAGGCATCAAAATATTGTGGGTCCATTAAGACATCCCCCCTTTGTTTTACTGGTACAAAATATATGAAAATTAAATGAACTTACTACAAAAATCACAGAAAAAAATAATTACCTGAATAACTAAATTCCTAACAGTTAGTGCTAAGCTCTACAAGTATGACCAATCTAAAGTGATGGAGAGTCCAATCAGGCTAGGTAATTACACTTAACAATCATGATCTTCTGGGAGTGCCAAGTAGTTTGCCATGTTTACACAAGATAAGAGAGTTATTGGTCAACTGGAAGAAAAATGACTTTTAAGATATTCTTTTAAAACCATCACAAGTGTTCCCCCAAAGGATCTAAGACTACAGTGTCTCTCCAATAAAATAATCAGCATTTTAATTTATCCTAATTTTCAAGCCACTCCCAGCTTAACACAACTCTATATAAAGAAATAACAGTCAAAGAGTCAGTCCTTTTGTCAATAAAAAAATTATCTGAATTTTATTGAAATTACTTCTAGTATCATTCAGAAATGTGTCGTAGTCAAACAGATTAGTCAAGAAAACTGTCCTAATCTTTCAATATGCCTTAAATCCCACTATGGGAGACTAATTAACAAAGTACATATACAATGAAAATGCTATAGTATGAAAGACATATTAAGATTATCCTGCAAACTAACAGACTCCTGACTAAACCAGGAATATACAATGCTCATTTTGTATGACTTCATAGTTTTGCTTTTTTTAAAAGTATATTTCAACCTCTCCCCTTTTCACATGAACAGACTGTTTAAAATTAAGATTAGATCTCTTAAATATCTTGAGTTCACAGTTTTGTTTTTTGAATCCTAGTATATTTTCCTTGTATTATACAATTTGGTTTTATCTCAGGCTCAAGGAATGGTAAGAATTCCATGAGTGGGCCCTGCTGTTCTGAGAATCATTAGAGTAAAGCTAGTTTAAAATAACTCCTTAACTAAACAGGCTTTCAGAAACAATAATGTTTTCACCAGGATCAGTAGATACTGACCAGTGGCTATTATCACCTTTGGCTTTCTTGTCTTTAAAAGCATTCCTTAGCAATCACAACCACAGGCTTAGATAAATATAGAATTTGAAGAGAGGCAATGATGTATGAAACTTAACTATATAGTATTGAAGCTTTCCTATATTAAAAAGTTCATGCTTTCATAACGACTAGAAAATGCCACTTTTCCTAAGATGCTTTTATTTCATATATGTTTCTAATACTTACAAAACTTAAACATTCCATAACTTAATTTAAAAAAACGGATAATCCCATAACTCAGTTAAAACTCAAATAGATATCTCTCCAAGGAAGACATACGGAATGGCCAACAGGCTTATGAAAAGATGTTCAACACTGCTAATCACAAAGGAAATGCAAATCAAAACCACAATGAGATATCACCTCACACCTGTTAAGATGGCTATTATTTAAAAAAAAAAAGATAAGTGCTGGTGAGAATACTGAGAAATTGGAACCCTTGTACACTATTGGTAGGAATGTAAAATGGTATAGCCACTAGGGCCACTAGGAAAAACAGTATGGAGATTCCTCAAATAATTAAAATAGAACTACTATACAATCCAGCAATCCCACTTCTGGGTATACATCTAAAAGAATTGAAATTCAAATCTTGAAGAGTTATCTGTACGCCTATGCTTACTGCAGCATTATTCACAATAGCCAAGATATGGAAACAATCTAAATGTCCATCAGAGGATGAATGAATAAAGAAAGTGTTGTATATACATATAATGGAATATTATTTAGCTTTCAAAAAGAAGGAAATCTTCCGAATAGCCAAAGCAATCTTGAGAAAGAAAAACCGAGCTGGAGGAATCAGGCTCCCAGACTTCAGATTATACTACAAAGCTACAGTATTCAAGACTGTATGGTACTGCCACAAAAACAGAAATATAGACCAATGGAACAGGATAGAAAGCCCAGAGATAAACCCATGCACCTATGGTCACCTAATCTATGACAAAGGAGGCAAGAATATACAATGGAGAAAAGACAGCCTCTTCAATAAGTGGTGTTGGGAACACTGCATAACTACATGTAAAAGAATGAAATTAGAACACTCCCTAACACCATACACAAAAATAAACTCAAAATGGATTAAAGAGCTAAATGTAAGGCCAGACACCATCAAACTCTTAGAGGAAAACATAGGCAGAACACTCTTTGACATAAATTGCAGCAAGATCTTTTTTGACCCACCTCCTAGAGTAATGAAAATAAAAACAAAAACAAAAATAAACAAATGGGACCTAATGAAGCTTAAAAGCTTTTGCCCAGCAAAGGAAACCATAAACAAAACAAAAAGACAACCCTCAGAATGGGAGAAAATACTTGCAAACGAAGTAACGGACAAAGGATTAATCTCCAAAATATACAAGCAGCTCATGCAGCTCAATATCAAAAAAACAAACAGCCCAATCAAAAAATTTGTGGAAGACCTAAATAGACATTTCTCCAAAGAAGACATACAGATGGCCAGCAAACACATGAAAAGATGCTCAACATCACTAATTATTAGAGAAATACAAATCAAAACTATGAGGTATCACTTCACACTGGTCAGAATGGCTGTCATCAAAAAAAATCTACAAACAATAAATGCTGGAGAAGGTGTGGAGAAAAGAGAACCATCTTGCACTGTTGGTGGGAATGTAAATTGATACAGCCACTGTGGAGAACAGTATGTAGGTTCCTTGAAACTAACATATGACCCAGCAACTCCACGACTGGGCATATACCCAGAGAAAACCATAATTCAAAAAGATGCATGCATCCCAATGTTCACTGCAGCACTATTTACAATAGCCAAAACATGGAAGCAACTTAAATGTCCATCAACAGAGAAATAGATAAAGAAGATGTGTACATATATACAATGGAATATAACTCAGCTATAAAAATGAACAAAATTGAGTCATTTGTAGAGATGTGGATGGACCTGGAGACTGTCATACAGAGTGAAGTAAGTCAGAAAGAGAAAAACAAATATATATTAATGCATGTATGTGGAATCTAGAAAAATGGTACAGATGAACCGGTTTGCAAGGCAGAAACAGAGACACAGATGTAGAGAACAAACGTAGAGAACAAATGTATGGATACCAAGGGGGAAGGAGAGTGGGATGAATTGGGAGATTGGGATTGACATATATACAGTATTTTTTTTTTTTTTGGCTGCATTGGATCTTAGTTGTGCAACATGGGATCTTTCATTGTACTACGTGGGCTTTTCATTGCAGTGCTCGGGCTTCAGAGCATGCAGGGTCAGTAGTTGTGGCGTGTGAGCTCTCCAGTTGTGGGGCACGGGCTCCAGAGCATGTGGGCTCTGTAGCTGTGGCACAAGGGCTCTCTAGTTGTGGCGCACAGGCTCAGTAGTTGCAGCATGTGGGCTTAGTTGCCCCATGGCATGTGGGATCCTAGTTCCCCTACCAGGGATCAAACCCACATCCCCTGCATTGGGAGGTGGATTCTTAACCACTGGACCACCAGGGAAGTCCCTGACATATATACACTATTGATACTATGTATAAAATAGATAACTAATGAGAACCTACTATATAGCTCAAGGAACTCTACTCAATGCTCTGTGGTGACCTAAATGGGAAGGAAATCCAAAAAAGAGGGGATATATGTATATGTATAGCTGATTCACTTGGCTGTACAGTAGAAACTAACACAACATTGTAAAGCAACTATACTCCAATAAAAATTAATTTAAAAAAAAGAAAGAAAATCACCATCCTAGGGTACACAGAAAAATAAATAAATCAATAAAGAAGGAAATCCTGCCATATGCAACACCATGGATGAACCTGGAGAACATTATGCTAAGTGAAATAAGCAAATCACAAAAGGGCAAATACTGCAATGATTACACTTATATGAGGCATCTAAAATGTCACACTCATAGAAACAGTGTAGAATGGTGGCTGCCAGGAGCTGGAGGGAGAGGGATATGGGGCATTACTGTTCAGTGTGTTATACAAGTTAAATAAGTTCTACAGATCTGTGGTATAACACTGAGCCTTACAGTTAACAATACTGTATTGTGTACTTAAAAATTTGTTACGGGGGTAGCTCTCATGTTAAATGTGTTTATAACAACAAAAAAATAAAACTTAAATTTATTTTAAAACAAAGTAAATTATAGTGATTCTATAATTATTTCAAATTACTTGAATGAGACTAGAGATGTTTTTTAATTCTCAATACAAAAACTTCAAAAATTGATTTTAGCATCAATGGCCCTATGATCCTCAGGTTCACAATGAGGCCTCCAGTCGTATGTGATCTCTCCCTGTACAAATGAAAACCCATACAGCCACTGGGCTTAAAACCGATGGATTAAATTAATTTGCGTGCTTAAATTGGCAATGCTAATCGACTGAATAATGATGAAACATTATAAAATACTGTCTGTAGGAAGATAATGATGTAATAATAAGGCATTTGTATTATTATTAAAGATATGTTAACATCAAGATACTAATTATCTGACATAAAAGGCCCACTGAGTATTCTTATATTTCCTGTAATACATGGATTTTTACATGCACTTGTACTATACATTTATTCCTTTACAGCTGAGGGATGATCATCAGCATAAGTAAAGTAAACATGGTTACATTCTTTCCCCAATCTAATTTAGGCAATGTTCAGGAATCCCCTATTAATTTCCACTATCCCAGTGGATACATAGAATATGTGTCAAGATGCTCGTAATTTGTAGCAAATATTAAGATAATATAAATGGGTAACACTGAATGATTTACATGGTGATAACTGCCATAAATCATAATAAAATTTTTATAACTAAATTATCTCAAAATTCCTGTGAGAAAGATTGATTCCTAAAGTTGGCATCAATACTATTCATTCATTCACTCATTCATCCAGCAAATACTTGTTGAACACCTACTATGCGTTAGCCTAGCATGAGCATATAATGGTACACAAGACTTAAATGTCTACTCACATGTCTTTAGTAAGTGGTCATAGGAAAATTACTAATTGTGGAAGTATCTCCAAAAGGTATATAACAATTATAATTTCCTTATCCATAATAATATAGCTTGAACGAATACCTGCATAGCACTCAGCAAATCTCCCTTTTGTTATTGGAAGCCATAGTTCCATATTAGATAATATTGTTATCTTCAAATCAGCATCAACTGATGTGTTACATCATAGAATAAGGAATATATGAGAACTTCCCTGGTGGTCCAGTGGTAAAGAATCCGTCTTCCAATGAAGGGGACACAGGTTCAATCCCTGGCTGGGGAACTAAGATCCCACATGCCACGGGGCAACTAAGCCCATGTGCCGCAACTACTGAGCTTGAGCGCCTCAACCACAGAGGCTGCGTGCCTCAAACTACAGATCCCATGTGCCCTGGAGCCTGTGCGCCACAACTAGAGAGAGAAAACCCACACGCTACAACTAGAGAGAAGCCCGCACGCCGGAACAAAAAAAAAAAAGATCCTGAATGCCTCAACGAAGATCCAGTGTGCTGCAACTAAGACCCAACACAGCCAAAAAAATAAAGAAAAGAAAAGAAAAGAAATATTTTTTAAAAGAAGGAATATATGGAAAAGTAAAATATGATACCTCCTATTAAGTGCACTATATACAAAGCCAGGGTAAATAAAGCTAATAATAGTAGTGTTCCAAGCCACATTGAAAATTTATATAGCTTCATACATACATATATGCACGCATATTCAACAATGCCCAACTGTCATTTCAGATATATCATACAAATAAAATAATTGTGACTTCCTGACATATGTACATATTTTGTTCACCTGCATACAATTACAGAAGTGATTCTAACTATATGGAAATAACTTTTCATGTATTAGTTGAAACAGCTGTTATTTTAGCTTCAATTAACAATTGTTCAAATGAGTGCAACTATGACAATGGCAGGCAGGGAAAATCTACTATGCTTTCTGTATGATAGCTGCAACGATTTTTTCATTTAATTGTTATCTTCCACTTTCTTCAAATCATCTTTATCTTTGCATTTCTGGAAATATTAAACAAACACAACTGAAAAATGCACAAAGGCTTATATACGTATATATACATATATATACACACGTATATATACATGTATATGTATCTGCATACACACTAAAGAGGTAAGTGTACTAATGGTAATAACTAAAACAATAATAATAGTGGTAGTAGTACTAGAAGTAGTAGTAACTACAACCACAAACATCACAACCCTCACCAAAATCAACTTTTATTAAATATCTGCACTGTGCCTGGAATTAACTAATTTAATTTTTATATCACCTTATATGATAGGTATTACCAATGTCATTTTACAAAGGAGGAAACTAAGGAAGAGAAAAATTGAGTCATTTGCCCAAGGTCGTATAGCAAGTAATAAAAGGATGCTCAACCTCATCAGTAAATCAGGGAAATGCAAATGAAAACAACCAAGGAAACACCATTTCACACTCATCAAATTGGAAATCACAAAAAAAGTCTCACAATACCAAGTATGGATGACAAGGTGGAGAAATAAGGATTTGATTGTGCCAACAGTAGCAATAAAAATCAGGACAACCTTAAAATAAACATTTGTTAATGCCAAATATATTTAAGGTCTGCTTACCCTGAGTATACCCCAATCCTTCCACTTACAGGTCAAACGATCAAGGAGACAAGGATGTTCACTGTAGACATGCGTTTATAGCAGTACAAAAATTGGAAACAACCCACATGCCAGGGGTTATGAAATGGGTAAATAAATTGTGGTATATTAATATAACGGAATACAACCCAGCATTTACAGTGACAGTGCTACAACTAAATATTTCAACAAGAAGAGATCCCAAATACAATGCTGAATGGAAAAATAAAAGTGGTGGAAAATGGTGAATGCAGTATATTAGCATTCATCTAAATTAAAAATAAAACACAAATAATCTTCTGTATTATTTGTAGATGAGTATATATATACATGCACACATGCATGCACGCACGCATACACACACACACACACACATATATATATAAAGAAAAATTATAAAAACATAGAATAGATACTCAGCAGATTAATGATGGTGTTTGTCTTGGAGGAGGAAAGTGATACCAGAATAAGCAGAACCCTTAAAACCTCAACTTTAATGTTTTATTTCTTACAAAGCAAAGATCTGTAGTAAATAAGACTAAATGTTATTAGCATTTGTTAATTCTGGGAGGCTGCTGCATGGATGTTTGCTATATTGGCCTGTGCAAAGAACCTTTCTTTTCAACATAAAAATAAAAATATGGCTAGATTGATACTTAAATATGTCCATCCTTTTTTACAGTTTACAGACTGTTAGTTAGCCTCAGCAATCCCAAGTACCAAGTATAAGCAGGAATCAGAAACAATAGAGAAGAGAATGATATAAAAAAAAAAATACTGGTCAAGATTAGTCAGTTTGGAAAGCAAGTACAATTTTATTTTCGATTGTCTGTGAATCCATTTTGTGAGGAGTAACACATTTGTTTACCAAACCTTGGGAGGAAAGGCTGCTGTAATATGCACTGGGAAATTGCTTCTCTGTCTCCTCTTACAAGAGCCTCATATTGCAGCTGTGAAGCTTCCCCTCTCCACATTGCCTACAGCTGTGCACTAACTACAGCATCCCACAGAAAGGTAGATTTCATCCTGACACCTGCACAGTACCTGAAGCCATAGGAACGGCATTACCAGGAGTGTTCTCGAAGTTTAGAGCACACTGCACAAGACTAATGGTTCTAATGGTGGGAATCACACACACATACTTTGTAATGATTTCCAAATTAAGGAGCAAATCTTACTGGTTGTATTTTAGACAAGAACCCCCCAAATCAGGCAGCACATGTTACTGCAAATTAACATCTGCATAACTAATATACTTGCACACCTGTTCATTAAATCAATTCCTGAACACTGCTAAATGTCACCAGAACACTATGTTTAACAACGTGCATAGCTAATGTTGTATATCTTCAATTGGGCCTCAATAGCTAAGCAGGTAATGGATATTTTAGGAAGGACAAATAAAGTTAGCTTAGAGGTTTTAGGGAGAGTTTCCCTCATTTGAAATGATCATTTAAATGCCAAAACTCAAGTATGGTTTTTACCTCAACCTGGTACTTGACAAATGAGGTGGTGGGAGTTCTTCCTGTTAACCTTTAATCTCTGTGAGTACCTGACTCAAGCTCTAGTTAATCCCTTTACCCGCAGCTTGGCTCTGGCTTTGCTACATAGGGACTGATGTTTTCTGGCCATCTCATACACTCAGAGGACCTCCTGTTCTGTCAAATTTCCTAATTTCTTGTCACAAATCAGTACGTCCAGCAAGAAACCCCAAGAGCTAAGTGTGTCAAACAAAGAGGAGTATTGAGAAAACACCACAGTTAGGAATTATGATGCTAAAACCCAGTGCCACTGGGCTAATAGGGCATTTCTTGCTGAGAATACAGTTTGGGCATTCATCATATCCAGGTTTTTCTTTCTTAATGTGGTCCATCTCAGACTGGTACAAGTCCTGCACACAATTCAGTTTAACGCAGAAGGCAATTAACCTTGTTGAGCAAGAGTGAGCAAAATAACACCCTGAGAGAGTTGGAGCCAGAGCCTCAACTTGACAATGTAGGATTTTTCAGTCTGGGTTTCAAGTATACCTGAGCATGTCTAGAAGAACGTCAGTGTTCTAGATCCCACCAGGGACTTATTCAAACGACAGAAACTGGGAGACTATGTATCCTAAAAAGAAACTTCTAATCTCCTGGATATTTCCACTTGGTTGCCCAATAATTGTCTCTAATTTAGCACATCCCAAACCAAACTCCTTGTCTGACTCCCAAATCTGCTTTAGTCTTTTTCTCGACAAATGGCAACTTAATTCCAATTGTTCAAGCAAAAAAAAGGTGGAATCATCACTGACTCTTTTCTTTCACAGGCCACATCCCACTCTTCAGCAAATCCAGCATTTGATCACTTCTGATCACCTCCACTTCCTACCCAAGGGTTTCAAGCCACCGTAACTTCTAGCCTAGGTTATTGCAGTAAACTGATTAGCCGTCTCCATCCTATCTTTGCCCTTCTTCACTATATCCTGTCAATTCATTTTATTCCACTGTTCAGAAACCCCCTATGGTTTTCTGTCTCATTCAGAGTAAAAACCAAAGTCTTTACAGTAGCCTAGAATGCCTTGCTTTGTTTTTTATTAAATTTAATTTTTTTAATTTTATATTGGAATATAGTTGATTTACAATGTTGTGTAAGTATCAGGTGTACAGTAAAGTGATTCAGTTAAACATATACATAGATCCATTCTTTTTCAGATTCTTTTCCCACATAATTTATTACAGAATATTGAGTAGAGTTCCCTGTGCTATACAGTAGGTGTTGTTGATTATCTATTTTATATATAGTAGTGTCTATATGTTAATCCCAAATTCTTACTTTATCCCCCGCCCCACATTTCCCCTTTGGTAACCATAAGTTAGAAGGTCTTACTTTATATTCCATGTCCTCTCCTTAGCTACTGTGACCTCAGCTTCTACTACTTTCCTCTCATTCCTTCTCCTCCAGCCACACTAGCTTCCTTGTTGTTCTTCAAATATACCAGACCAACTCCCACAGCAGAGCCTTTGCACTCGAGGTTATATCATCCCCAGATCTTCCCTCACTTCTTTCAGATCTTTGGTCAATGTCACTTTCTCACAGAGATCTTTCCTGATGATGTGCTTCAAAATCATAACTCCTCCCTCTTGGCACTCCTTTCCCCCTTTGCCTGCTTCATTTTTCTCTATAGCAGTTATCACCATCTGACATAATACATGTCTTCTTTATTTATTGTCTGCTCCTTCCACTTTGATGTCAGCTCCATTTAAAAAAGGTATTTGTGACTGTTTTGTGCACTGTTACATGCTAGCACCTAAATCTGTGCCTGGAAAAGAACAGGCCCTCCAATTATTTGGAATTTATCCATATATATATATTTTGGAATAATCCATATATATTCACATTTGTGCACAATGATTTATGTCTAAGGTCATGTATTCCAGTATTGTTACTAGCAAAAGATTACAATTTTTTATCAATTGGAGACAGATTCAATAAACTATGGTACACTGGGCATTGTTTGTTTTTTTTGGAGGGGGGTTTTGGCCGCACCACGCAGCATGTGGGATCCTAGTTCCTGGACTGGGGATCAAACCTGCAGTGCCCCTTGCAGTGGAAGCACGGAGTCTCAACCACTGGACCGCCAGGGAAATCACTGGGCATTGTTTTTAACAGCAAAAGGTTTGAAATGACCCAAAAGCTCATCAATAGAAGATTGCCTGATTAAACCATCATGTGTCCCACTCAAAGGACTACTCTGCTGCTATATCCATGACCAAGGAAGCTCTTTATGGAATGATCTTCACAAATATCGTTAAATGAAACAAACAAGGTATACAAGACTGTACAGCACATGCTACCATTTATGGGGAAAACAGAGGAAAAAATATTGATATGTATTTGCCGGTATATACGTAAATGTTTCCGGGAAGATTTACAAGACATTTATTACATTAGTTACTTCTAGGGAAGCAACTAGGTAGCTGGAGGAACTGATTTCTGTGTAACTTATGAAGAACTAGAGTGAGAGGCTTAGAGATTATATCAGGGACCCAAGGACTCAGAGAAGTCACCAGATTTTTAAAAAATGGTTGTGCGGACTGGAGAAATATACTCATAAGAGGCACAGGCTTGATGAGGAAGCCCAAACCAAAGAACATTAGCTGACGAAGTGTGATCACCGCCACCCCCACAGACTTCTGGCATGAACCAAGAGAACCTTTGAAAAGCAGTTGAGGCAAATTCTAGGAATTGTGTAAGTGGCAGTCCCGGATAGGGCTAGATAGTCAATACTTGACATAATAAGTGCTCAGTAAGTATCTAGTCCCTCATCCCCTTCCTTTTGTAACTGAGGTCAACTTATTCTTACTTCAACTTTTGAAAATGTGAGTAAATGTTCAACCTCTTCCCTGCAAAATAGCACCTAGAAGTGCCTTACTGTAACTGTTGATTGATAATTTTGTTTTTCAAATAGCGTTCACGTAATCAAACACATTTATACTCCTGATGTTTTTTTAAGTGTGTCAACCTTACGGGGATCAACGATTTAATCACAGACCATAACTGTCTCTTATTTATTCTCTGTATATTCTCATATGATTTCATCATATGTCTACACGTAAAATGACCATAAAAACAAATTAGCCTTAATAAAATTATAAAATTAGCTTCTACCATCCCATCAATATCTGGGGAGAATGAGAACTCATAAGGAGCTAAAATGTTTGGTAATGTTTCACTTGGGATATACTGGTTTATGAAAAGATGAAATCCAAGTTCTATAAAAAAACACACATAAATCAGAACTTTGAATTTCATATAATACAGTTTTCTTACTTTATGTACATAAAAATATTACTGAGTATCTCAATTTGGTTTGTTACTGGCTGAGCTCAATGGGAAACAACCACAGTTACATCGTCTCTGTTTTCCCCTTTTGGATTCCAACTGGTTTCAATTTTATCTTTCAGCAGTAATTTTCTTTAGTTCAGAAACCACATCAGTGTATTTTGTTGAAGGCAATCGAAGCATGTGTAGGAGAGGGGTATCTGAACTTTTCATTTCTTTCTTTTTTTTAAAGTCAAGTTTGGTTTGTTGGTGACTTTCTATTTCAAAGTAGTAAGCAATATGTGAGATTACTCTGGAAATGTTGGAAAGACATGTTCAAAACAAAATCTGAAAAAGCTTAGAGTTATCCTGTTCTTAAGACAAACAGATTCATAACCCTCTTCTATCCCTACCTATCATCCTGTTATACTATCAAGAATGTCGAATGCTTGACCCCATCTCCTTGTCCTTCCCTACTCTCTCATCTACTTATAATCTGGATTGGAACACACCCATAATTACAGAATCAAAATGTCAAGATCTCTGTACGTAGGGCCTCAGGACCTGTATCTCTTAACAACTCCCCAGATAATTCTGGATATCAACAAGGTTTAGAACAACTGCTCTTTGGCATATAATACAACACTCTGTAATAGCTCAATAATCCCCAAATTGAAAACTGCAAATATCATCAACAGTAACCTATGGAAGTCCTGTTTGTAATTTCTTCTACAGCTCAGAATCTAACACTGAAGGCAACACTTGCTCAACAGCTGGGTACACAGTAGTGACAACTGATGAGATTTTAAAAGAAAGTGAATGATCCTCATGGCACACTCTTTACTTTTATTTTTATTTTTTTTGGCCACGCCACGCGGCATGTGGGATCTTAGTTCCCCGACCAGGGATCGAACCCACACCCCCTGTACTGGAAGCATGGAGTCTTGACCACTGGACTGCCAGGGAAGTCCCTATTTTTAAATCAATTATCAACTAGATATATTCCCTGAGAGCAAGGATCTTGCCATATGTTGCTTGCTATAATCTATCACTCTAAGTACACAGAAGTACATAGAAGTTTTAAGAGTAAATAAGAATGCATTTTGCACATTAATTTAAAATGTGTATATACATGATAAATTAATAGATAATACTAAAATTAATATTAGATACCAGGGCCTCCCTTCCCTTTTATAGATGCAGTTATCACCATGCTAGAAGAGAAAGGAAAAAACAATGATTTGTTGTTGAAAGGAAAGTGGAAGATAGTTGAAGACAGATTCATCGTTGTTTGATGTAAACATGCTCCTTTTTTATCACGTCACCAAGAACAACCAGAGCAGGTAAAGCTTAGAATATGCAAAATAGGGAGAGTTAAAATATTTTATTCTATGAAAACTAGAGTTTTCAAAAAAGGGAAAATTCAGTCTAACCAAAATCCACAGTTGAGCTCAACAAAATGATACTGAAGCAAGCACACTGGAGCTTGGTTTCATTGCTTTTGCACACCAGGTAGCCATTTTAAAGACTGTATGCCTTAGACCAATAGATCTCAAGAACCAAACTCTAGTGAAAGTACATAATCCCTAAAGAAAGTACTCTATTTTATGCCAAGGTCAACTTCAGTTATGTTCCTAGCTAGTAGCATGTTGATATCACCTATAAACAATGAGAATAATGATAACCTGAGTTCAGCATGTAAGCTATTCATCAAAATAAATTAAATCAACTTCTATGAAATCTATTCCATAGATGCACTTAGTTTAATATTGAGGCATTGATAGCCATAACTGGCGTCTATGTGTGAGTGTGCACATCACTAAATAGATCATAGTTAGATGGCTTCTGTTTAACAATGACCTTCCATGAGGTACTTTATTCTACCAAATGCCAGAAACAGTTTGGGTTGTAAGCTTTTAAGAACTTAAAAAAAAGTTGTTGGATGAGGGTCCAGCTATAAGAAACTCTGTCTCCTGTGAGAACTATCTTTTAATAATACCATATTCAGTGCTGTAGAGCATTTTTAACATAACTAAAAAAGATACAGTATAAAACAAGAATATAAGCCTAATAGTTTATTGTAGAATAATTGGTAATTGCCTTCTGTGTACCTTTTATTAGTTTTTGAGCCTAAGTTCCTGTATTGTTTATAGAGGCATATATAAGATAAAAGCAATGTTTAAGATTAAATACTAACTCTCAGAGCAAAGCAAAACTCAGTGTATCAATACATTGCATCCTCACTGCACTGTTTCCCAAATTCTCTGAAATCTGTAGAATTCAGATACAGCTATCACCATATAAAGTCAAACACATCTCATAAAGATTAGAATGAAATCTACATTATGTGTAAAAAAAAAACCTCAGAAATCCCTTGAATTGAAGGTTTTACCTGAAACATAAAAGAGAAAGTAATAACCCAGGTAAGAAGCAGCTGCTAATAGTCACAGACAGCAAATAAATTTGACTGGATGAGGACAGCAACCTGCTGACTCTTTTTCCTAGCAAACTATTTCAAACCTGCTGTGCTCGCCATTAGGCTGGCCTTTACTTCACCCCAGCCACTTCAGTCCCATCACTGCAGGGGTTCATTGTGGCCTTACTCATGGCTGCCACCAAAGTGTGCCTCTGCTTTCAGCCTGGAATACTTTGAATGTGAACTTAAGCACTGGGCATAACTACAGAGAGGGAGCAGGAAGTCAATACATAAAATTTGGAACAGAGGTGTCATAAAGAAATATAATCAGTGACTTCCCTGGTTGTGCAGTGGTAAAGAATCCGCCTGCTGATGTAGGGGACATGGGTTCGAGCCCTGGTCCGGGAAGATCCCACATGCCGCGGAGCAACTAAGCCCGTGCGCCACAGCTACTGAGCCTGTGCTCTACAGCCTGCGAGCCACAATTACTGAGCCTGCATGCTGCAACTACTGAGCCCACGTGCCACAACTACTGAAGCCTACACGCCTAAAGCCTGGGCTCTGCAACAAGAGAAGCCACCACAATGAGAAGCCTGTGCATCACAACGAGGAGTAGCCCCCGCTCACCGCAACTAGAGAAAGCCCGCTTGCAGCAACGAAGACCCAATGCAGCCAAAAATAAATAAAATTAATTAATTAAAAAAAATAAGTGTAATCAAATTAAAAGCTTCAAATTGGCTAGTAAGAAATGATAAGACTCCTATTTCTTCCTGGAAAATGGTTCTAAAATATCAGGTGAAAAAAACATAAACTCCAAAGTTGGGTGTGACAATCCATGAAGAGGAATGAAAGAAGAGCTAATATATCTAGCTTTCCACTCAGAGCTCATGGAGATAAATCTGAAAAGACAATTAAAAGGTCAGAGATTACATCTGATATCTGGTGTAGTATATTTAAAAGCCAAGGCATACAAGATACAATAGGACTAAGTAAATATAGAAAGCTAAACAGTTATACTTCTTTAAAATTACCCTTGAAGTTCTGCCTCTAATACATATGTATTTTAAATATATTACGGGTATGACGAGTTATTGTGCATACTGTTATTCTGGGTGTCTAATATAGATGAAAAGATTACAGGTTCCAATTTTAAGCAATATTTTGCGTATTGTCTACCTAGGACAAGTCTACCTACAGTCAGAAGAATATGACAGGACTCCCAAAGGACTGCAAAATAATTTGAGGGCTTCCCTGGTGGTGCAGTGGTTGAGAATCTGCCTGCCAATGCAGGGGACACGAGTTCGAGCCCTGGTCTGGGAAGATTCCACATGCTGCGGAGCGACTAGGCCCGTGAGCCACAACTACTGAGCCTGCGTGTCTGGAGCCTGTGCTCCGCAACAAGAGAGGCCACGACAGTGAGAGGCCCACGCACCGCGATGAAGAGTGGCCCCCGCTCGCCGCAACTAGAGAAAGCCCTCGCACAGAAATGAAGACCCAACACATCCAAAAATAAATAAATAAATTAAAAAAAAATAATTTGAGCTCACCTCCCTTCACATCTGTGCTGTCAAACCTATATCTATCCATTAAGATCCAAATAAAGTGTCACTTTCTCTATGAAACCTCCAATTATCACTACATGGTTTGCCTCCTACATCACTGATAAGGTACTTCCATATGTTGTCCTACTTAACTAAGGCTCATGTATGCATCTTTTTGCCTTCCCTAAGTTACAAACTCACAACTTTGTGAGGGAAGACAACAGGTTTGGTACAAATTTGTCTCCCACATCCATTCTACCTCCCATGGTATCTAGAAAATGATACTCAAGAAATACTATGTGAATAAAACATGTGAAATATGAGAGTGGAAAATGATGAGGGTGCAGGAAGAGAAATGCAAACTTGACAATCTTGTCTTCAAGATATAACTGAAGCCTAAGCGGAGATTGAACAGTTAGTGAGAAAGAATCCAAGACAGAAGATTAGACCCTGGGGATGATGCCTGAAGTCGTGGACACAGAGACGAACAGCCAATTAAGAGGACAAAAAGAACAAGCAAAACTGTGAGAAACAGGAGACCACATTGCCCCCACAGTGAGAAAGGAAAATGTTTCAATAAGAAAAAATAATCAACAGTGTCAAACATAGCAAGAAGGTCAAGCATAGACTAAGTCCTGAAAAAAAGACCAGAAGAAAATAGTCCATTTCAGACCATATAGAGCAATTTCAAGAGAGCAATGACAACAGAAGCCATATTACAGGATGCAGGGAAGAAGTGAAGGGAAATGGCGTAAAGACCACTCACGTGTGAAGTTAGGAAAAATAACCATCTATAGTATGAAGGAGACAGAAACAAAATGACTGAATCCCAGCTTGGCATAAGTTTGCCTATTACAAGAAGGTACCTGATTGTCAAACTCAAGAACAGTTTTTACGCCCAAAATGATTTCAGAACAAACCCAGCATACAATGATTTACTGGACAAGATCAATAGAAACTGTGCAAAAGAGATTATACTGTTCAGTGATCCATGTTGCATCAATATCTATAATGGAATGAAACAAAGTGATACAATGGCCCAAAGCTTCCTGGAATTGCTTATTAATGAAATCAAGCAGGAAAAGAAAGTCCACATTGACAGTAAGCAAGTACCCCACCCTTTTTTACTGATGATGAAAGAGCATTTTCCAGGGTCATAGTAAGAGAAAAGTAGTATTTAGCAGTACCACCAGAACTAGATTGGAAATTATTGTTTAGAGAACTAAATGTTTATACAGCAAAGGCCCATGAGGTCCTGTCAACATCTACGGCGAAGAAATACAACTCCATCTATCTGAGTCAACAAATGAACAAAATTGGTATGTTCAAATGGTAAATTCTCCAGAACCTGCAGCCTCTGACATTTTTATTGAAATACAAAGTTTCTGGATCACAAAGTGCTGATGAAGATTAGAACACTGTAATTCTGTCATAGCAGGGCTAAACTAAAATATGAAGTGTTTATCTACAACATTAGTTGAAGGAAATAAACTGGCTATCACCCAGTTACCAACGGTGTCCTGAAGGTGTGAAATCTGACAATATGCAGACCTAATGGTAGTTTTTAAAGCTGCCCTCTACACCAAGTCCAGATGGACTAGCTAGGTGGCCTACCAACAAGAAAGCAGGTGGCTTTCTCGACTTACTGACTGCATGTATAGTCATATTAACAGAAAATATTCAAATGAAAGAATAAAATTTGCTGGGCCAATTTAGTTACAAAATCATGCTACCTCAAACAATTTCAGTGTGATACAATTAAAGAAATAGTTAAGTTCCTAGTAGGGGGCAAGATGTTACACTAGGAAGGGAAAGAGTTCCATGAAACAGTCACTGACCTTAACAAACCTACGATATCCAACATGCTTGCCAAATTAACATTTTAAAGTTTTATTTAAAAAGTGATTGCTGGGGCTTCCCTGGTGGCGCAGTGGTTGAGAGTCCGCCTGCTGATGTGGGGGACATGGGTTTGTGCCCCGGTCCGGGAGGATCCCGCATGCCGCGGAGCGGCTGGGCCCATGGGCCGTGGCTGCTGGGCCTGCACGTCCGGAGCCTGTGCTCTGCAGCAGGAGAGGCCACAGTGGTGAGAGGCCCGCGTACCACCAAAAAAAAAAAAAAGAGTGATTGCCTATACCTTCCCATTTCTCTGTATGCCATGCATGAATTATTTAATTCATGATAGAATTAAAATCAAACATTTAATTTCCTTTCTAATATCCGCTATTATTAATGATATTGATTATTCTATTATTTCCTATCTAATGAGTGCCTTAGGTTATATATCTCTATCCCTTAAATCATAATAACTCTTCAAGGTAAATATTCTGTTTTTACTACAAAAAAACCTAGGCTCAGAGCAGTGAAGTAACTTTGTCCATCCAGCAAGTAATAAATCTGGATTTCAAACCCACATCAGTAGAGCTTTCCAGTTCATATTCCTTCCACCACAGCAAGGTGCCTCCCGTAGCGTGTGAACTAACATATGTAAAACATGAAGCAAAGTGACTAGCTCTTAATAGGAACCTTCCTAAATGCTAATTCCCATTCAATGGCCTCCACCAATCACTCTCAAATACTGCACTACATGCTCTCTAACCCAGTGAGCTACAGAAAGAAAAGGGGTTCTGTAAAGTTACAAGTAAGCATACCAGACATCTCAAATTCCATCTCTAAAGATGATAAAGGAAAAGCCTGGTTTAATATAAAGAACAGAAATGAATCCATGAGTCTATCCACCGATATATTTAATGGTGATTGAAGCATGACACAATGACTTAACTGTTTCCTAAAGACAAGGATGATTATTTGCTGGCAGTTTTCTGGGCTTGCCGTCCAGTGCATATGGTCATTTTCAGTTTGAAAATACAGAATCTCGGTATGAATTTTGCTTAAGTAATTCCAGTAATTTATAATCCACAGTAAAAATGCACACTCAAAATATAATACAAACCCTAGCCTTCTATACAAAGTGGAATGAAATTTCCCTGGCATAAAATACCTTTGGGAATGAGTTACCTCTTGGCAAAATAAAGAGTATCAAAATAATAACAAAAAACCTGTCAAATACAATAAGAGAGAAGACACTGCATTTTCAGCAGTTATTAAATGCTGGAGTTTACCACCACATAAAGACTCTTACAGCTACATCCTCAATACTTGGCCACATTAAAACCTTTTAAAGCCTGTAATCAATGAAACTGAAATGCATAAACACACATAAAAAAAAACAAACAAAACTACTTCAAGCTGATCACTTGAAAAATGAGAGAACCATTCTATTAAATGAGACATAAACCAAGAAGTGTCTGTTCTTTTTTTTCTTCACTCCTTCCTAGAAATTGTCTTATTGCTTTAAGGTATGAAATTACATAACACCAGATATGGGTGATCTCACTATCCTCCAAGTCTATATTAATATATGTGTGTTGCATATATATCCATAATATCATATGCATCAATACAGGAAACTACTGAATTACTCCTTATTACTAAAACAGTTCTGGAAACTTTCTCTTCAATGACTTCGAAGACCAAAGACTTCCCTGATAATCAAACCTATGCTTCTGACCAGCCCTTGGTTTTCCACACTGTATTCTCTACCTACTCCTTAAATATTAGTGACCCATGCTTCCAGTTTTTTTTTTTTTTTTTTTTTTTTTTTGCGGTATGCGGGCCTCTCACTGTTGTGGTCTCTCCCATTGCGGAGCACAGGCTCCGGACGCGCAAGCTCAGCGGCTATGGCTCACGGGCCCAGCCGCTCCGAGGCATGTGGGATCTTCCTGGACCGGGGCACGAACCCGTGTCTCCTGCATCGGCAGGCGGACTCTCAACCACTGTGCCACCAGGGGAGCCCCAGCTTTTTTTTTTTTTTTTTTTTGCGGTATGTGGGCCTCTCACTGTTGCGGCGCACAGGCTCCGGATGCGCAGGCTCAGCGGCCATGGCTCACGGGCCCAGCCATTCCGCGGCATGTGGGATCTTCCCGGACCGGGGCACGAACCTGTGTCCCCTGCATTGGCAGGCGGACGCTCAACCACTGCGCCACCAGGGAAGCCCCCAGCTTTTTATTTTATATTTTCACCCTGTGTGATCTGCTCCCCTGACTTTGATCATTAATCTATGTGCTTATGTTTCTTGAATCTTTATCTCCAGCCCAGGCTTTTCCCCTGAGGTACAGACTCATAAATCAATTTCTTACTTCTTCCACAGGACATACAGAGAAAGATGCTCCAACATTAACTCAAATCCAGTAAAGTGAAAAGTAGTTTGCCTGTTCCCTACATGTGTTAAAGGCATCATAACCCAATTATCATACAAGTAAGAAACCATCAAGTTGTCTTTGACCTTTCTCTTCCTAAGCCTACGCTACACCCTGTAAAATTCTCCTTCCCTTTCTACTGTCTTGTTTACAGCCTTCCACAATTATTGCTTAGATCATTCATTCATTAATCGATTTATTCTACAGCTATGCACTATGGTAGGCAATATGAATGCAAAAACGATTAAAGGACATCTCTGTCTTAGGAAAGAACAAGTGAGTAACTCTAAAAATGTAAGGTGTATGAAAGAGCTATGAATTTGAAGTAGTCTCCTGGATTTTTGTTTTGAATTTTTTTCACTCTACTCTGGTTTTTTCTACACATTCATTACTGTGGTTACCTTTGAAAAATATTATGATCCTACTACTTATACATGATTTTTTTCACTACCTTATAGGATAAAGCTTAAGTAATAATAATGGCATTCAGGACCTTTCAAAACTTCACTGGTAAGTAAAGTAATAGCCCCCAGATAGCCCAATGAGCCAGCGATACCAGAGTACTCACCATTCTTGGAAAAAGTCAGTAAATTCCAAGCCTATATGTCTTAGCTGAAAGCTCTTTACGTCCCACTCCTTCTGAGCCTGAAAACATTTGGCTGGGCTAAAATATTATCTCCTCCGGGATGTCTTCCTGAACTCTTCCAAGCAGAATTAATTACTCCCTCCTCTGGACCTCTACAGCTTTTTGTTCCTAGCATGGATATAGCACTTAATATACTGCCTTATCATTAGTTTAGATATCCAGCTCCCTAATTAAGTGTGAGCTTCTTAAAGCCATCAGCCATATCTTGACCATATTTGTATCAGTGGAAACTAGTACCAACTTGGTACATAACAGGCATTTTTAAAACATGCTTGCAGAATTGGATGAAAGTACTACATGGCCAAACCATAAAATTCCTTAAAATTCTATGCATTAGAAATGAAAACATATTCTAATTTAACAAATTAAAAGCCAGCCTTTCCAGAGTTATTGGACATCAACCCTTATATCCATAATTAAATTACTTTTAAGATGACACAGCTATTCACTGCTGCATATTGCATTTAATAATGGTGATTCGATGATTGATTTGTTTTCTGTTTCCATCACCAGCATGAAACTTAACAGCTGGCATACAGTGTTTCCCTGGTAAAACCCATTACTGGTGGCAGATAACAACTAAGACGGATTTTCCCATGGCAAAATCCTAATGTCAAGTCACTCTACCTGATAAGCAGAGCCTCTGTGAGTGCTTCTAGAGCCTGAAGCAACTGCATGCAGGCAGCTTTCACTGAATGCCCTCCAATCCTGAGCTGAAAATTCAGAAACCACACACATATACACAGAAGCACACATGCATTCATTAAGGGCCCGTTAGTACGATACTGTTCTATGTAGACTGAATTGATTTTTTTCTTGGTCTTCTCCCCACCTTTTTAAAAAATTTCTTTTGTGAAAGAGGAGGGGGATAATTTTTATGTGAAAGTGGGACTAGAAACTATACCTGTTGACAAAACATAGTCCTTGGAATCACCTCTTAAATCACTGTGATTCTTCAATAGCTCGTTACAATTTTTTTTCCTGTTCTAAAAATGAGCATTAATATGTAACTAAGTTGGATCAGAAAAAGACTGGACACCACAATTTCTGTATTCAAGTATGAATGTCTCATGTTTAGGAAAGTACAAGATAAGAATAAAGTCATTTTGAGGTGTCACGTGTCCACAAAAAATGGGTCACCTGAACTTCTGTTTCTGAAAGTATGGCAGAATATATACCCTGACTTACGACCCACTGAAATAACTAAATGTGATGAATCTTTTAAAAATAACCTTAAAAGCATAATCTGGCTAGAAAGTAAGGAATACCTGGAGGCCAAAAAGTAAGTGAAAGAACTCAGAGAGGCAAACATCAGTAGAGCCAGCTTTAGACCTTGAGTGAATTTGCTAAAGCCAGATGAACTTGAGCTTGTTTCCAAGGCATCAAGTATGAGTGAATAGAAACGAAGCCCAGGGCCTGATCAAAGTGGAAAGAGTAATAATAGAACATGGCCCTAAAAGCCCCAGAAGACTACAACTCAGTTTAACAGTAAATTAGAAATGAACTTGCTCATCTCCCAAGGGGCCTAAGAAGAAAACTGCCCACATCAAACCCTGGTGCTAAATGGAGATGGTAAAAATCTTCTCTGAGAATTCCTAATCAAAAGCCAGTCCTCATACAGCCTGAATTCACACTTCCTTGAGTCTTAACTTAAGCCAAAATTTTAACATGATTCTAGGTTGGTAGCAACCTGGCAAAAGCAAATATGAATCTCCTCTGAAGGATATTAACTCTCACATGAGGCCTTAAAATATTCCCACAGATAAATGTACAAGAAATAACATATTTAATATGCTTAAAGAAATAAGAAGGATTGAAATTATTAACAAAGAGCAAGATGCTATTAAAATACTAATACCAATATTCAGCAGATCTGCAAAAGAACCAAATGAAATTTCTTAAAACTAAAAAAAAAAAAAAAAAAGTAACAATTAAAATTTTAAAACTCAAGAGGGTTGGTTTACCAGCAGATGAAACAGAGATTAAGAGAGATTCATGAAGTGGAAGATACAGCTGAAGGAATGTTCTAGAATGTATCACTTAAGCAATAAATACATAGAAAATTTGAGAGGTTAAGAGAAATGCAGCATAGCATAGAGTGACAAAGTATAATTTTTATAATTCAATTTCCAGAAGGTCAGAAAAGGGTGAATGGGACAGAGGCAATATTTGAGGAGATAATGGTTGATAATTTTCCAATATTCCAGAAAGACACAAATACACAGATTCAGGAAGCTCAAAAAACTCCCAAGTAGGATAAATGAAAAGAAATCAACACCTAAGCATAGTGATGTAAACTTTAATACCAAAGATAAACACATGATCTTAAGATCAAATACACAGAAAAGACATTACCTTAAAGGTAACAAACATAGAATGAGAGCTAACCTATCAACAACAACAGAAGCCAAAATTGGGGGACTGATATCTTCAATGTGCTGAGAGAAAATAATAACCCAGAATATCTAGACAAAATATTTTTCAAAATAAGATATTAAAAAGGCATTTTCAAAAAAGCAAAACCTAGAACTCTGCCACCAACAGACCCTCACTAAAAGAAATTATAAAGGACATACTTTAAGGAAGGAAAATGACTCTAGAAGGAAGGTGGAAAATATATGAAGCTGTGTGGAGCAAAGAAAGCGGTAAACATGTGGGCAAATCTAAACAAATAATGATGTCATAAAACAACTGCAACAACAATACAGTTTTGTAGATGATGGTGTGTATATCCCACGACCCAGCAATTTCACTCCCAGGAATATACTTTAAAAGAATTTTCACCCAAGACTAGACTGGCATTTCTAAGCCTACTGGATAGTTCCTCCTGGATGCTGAGAACTAGCAACCTAATCTCATGGTTTCCAAGACCCATTCATCACCTTCCTCTGAGCCTGTTCTTCCTCTCTCTTTCCCTCCCCTAATTACATTAAAAGTATCGTCATTTTCCCAGTCACATCGTCTTAAAATTCCAGACTCATCTTTAACTCTTACCTGTACCCTATTACACAACAATAATAAGTTCTCTAGTCCTAGAGATTCTAACTTAAAGGGACAATTCTTATTCAGGCCCTCAGGCCCTTTCACCTTAGCAACTCCACTAAATGTCTTTAAAAACAGCTTTGCTCAGGTCAGTCTTCTAAGATCCCTCAATGCTTCCAAATTTCTTATCAGTTAAAGTCAGGATTTCTTAGTCTAGCAATTAAAGGCCCTCATAATCCAGTTCAAACATATCTTTATAACACCATTTTCTGCCATTTCCTCTAAAGTGCCCCCCTCCTTCCATCTCTAACATGAACACTACAGTCTAGCCACATGTTAACACACCTGCTGTTGCCTGGGGAAAAGGACATTATAAGCTCCAGGTTTTTCAACATAAAATTTGTTCCGCTGAAATTTTTTTTTTCCTTCTCAGCCACATTACTTAAATACCTGAATCTCACTCATCCTTAAAGGCCCAGCTAGCTTACCTCCACTTTCATGACATTTTCCACTATCTCCCCTTCCCTCATTCCCTTAAAACCAGCACCACTTCATCTCAATCTCACCTACACGACTTTGGTATGTTTGGTATATTCTTATTAGCTATGTGAATGTCTCATTCATGAAAATTAAGCTCCTAGATGTAAGGGTCCAAGTCTAACTTAATCATCTTGGTAGATCTCACAATGCTTAGCAAAGTAGCTTTCATGTAGCTCAATAAATATTGTTTGAATTGATCAATAAATTGGCCTTAAAAGCAAATATTCAGTAATCACTATATTGATGACCTATAAACTGAATCATGAGCATCCCAAATCCCTGTTGTTTGTCAGTGTTTATTTTTAACCAAAGCAGCTAATGAGGTAAATGATAAAAAATCAGGTTGGCCCAAGTTCTTCACAGGCTATCTCATCTCAGATGAAATGGGGAAAATGGTTCTTCTTTAGCCTAGGTAGGTGATTTTACTATAGAAATGAGCCATGGAAATGAAGCTGGCTGCGGTTTTCATTTTCTTTCTTGTAGGTAAACTTTTGAGCTAATTATAGAAATCCCACATTATTCTTGAAAATATATTCAACTACTTAACAGAAATGTCCATCTAATTCAAAGGTTTTGGTAGAAATATCCCCTAAGCTATTAAAATTCCTTTGAGGGGCAGGGGCCAAAAAAAACCAGGGAACAAAGCAAGGCAGTTTTATACCAGCAAGATCACAAAGAAATAGATATTATGAAATGTTAAACTAGAGAACAGATATCTGTGTCTCTTTCTATATATTTGAGAATACTTCAAACTCCAGATTCTGCAAACATCTGCTAAACATACCCCCCAAACCCACCAAGCCAGCAGCTGTGTGATCTATTCATATTCCCACTACCACCTGGAAAAATGCAAATTGTATAGCCTTGTTCATAAAAGAAAATAAATAAATGTCTCTGCTGAATTTCTACACACCCTGTATCATAAAAGTTAACAGCCCTGCCAAGGGAGATTATACAATTAAGAATTAAAATCTTAATGACTTAAGTATTCTAATCAGTCTTTGATATCACCTTAATTATATGATAGATGGCCAGAAAGGGAGAAATGTGATGTCCTGTAGAAATTTAAGGTCTCTTTAAATCAATAATAAAAATGAGAGTGAAAGTATATTTAACATTATCCTAGATATACCATAGGACCAGACACTAAATATAGTGTTTTAAGAATTTATGTAAACTGATACTTTAAAAAATCATTCTGTAAACCTACAAACCATGTTACCTCCTTCCTGCCACATGACTGTTAATTCAAGACACAATATTCCACAAAATTTGCTTTAAATTTAGCAAGTAACATTACTGAGAGTAATGAATGCATAGATAATCATCGAGACAGTATGAAAAATAAAATAGAAATGCCAAGTTTTCCAAAGACGAGACAAATCAAAGGAGAAAGGACTACAAAAAAATCATAAATCAGATGGATGTATTAAATAGGATCCTCAGGCAATGATCTAGTTTAATGTAACACTCAAAGAGCATAACAAAGTTCTTCTGTTCCCTTAAGCTAAGTGAACATCTTTGTATGGTTTCACAAAATTGACACATTTGAATAAAGTCCAAAGACGACTCCAGTTTCAATGTTAGTATTCCCTTTCCAGAGAGGGATAAAAAACAAACTGGCTCAATTATTTGTAAGTTGTTGATGTCTCATATAGATTGGGTCAATCTAAAAGAAATTCTTTAAATATACTCTCATAATTATGCTACTACTACTTAATGAACCAAGTGAGAATACATAATTATTCATAAAGCAAGAGGCAATAAAAGGAAAAGATGAATCAAAAAGAATCACTGGTTAAAGAAAAAATACCTCATTTGTACATGTCAGGAAAATGTTTCAAAAAGCAAGCACTTGAATTGTCACTGTCATGTTAAAGGGGGAAACGGTACCCCATCAATTCCAAGATATGTTTTAGAGAAAACTTAATATCTAAAAATATAAGATTTTAGGAAGAAATATATTTGGAGAGAAGAGAGATAAAAAGTATTATCTGTTTTCACTACCAGATATGGCACTGGTAATGAATAGAGAGGGAAAACTTCAAATGTCATTATGTTATAAACTTCAAGCTCTGACCTTATGCCTTAGCAACCTAACGAGTAATGTATCTTACAAGGTGGTCTAATGTGGTTTGGTAGGGAGGGACCGTACTCTATTATCAGTTTCATTGGAAACACTAGTAATTCAAACAACTTTTAAAGAAATAGAGCTCCCTGCACAATGCCTTGAATACTGTAAGTGCTCACTTAATGTCTTGAGCATAAAAGAACATATCTAAGTGTGTTAAATAGGTTTCTGTTGCTGTAGCTCCATATATGCTTATTTCTAGAAAGGTCAATTATCAAGTGATGCAAGAGTGAAGAGAAAAATGTAAATGCTTAGGAGGAGGAAAGGAATTCAAATAAACAGGGTGATTTCAGAAAATAAAGTAGAAGACGGAATGCAGGAGTTTTGAATTGAATTTTGAATTTAATTATTCAATTTATTGAATAGGTAGGAGTTTGTTTCATCAACTGTTATTTCCCAACTACCATAAAGATATGTTCAGAAAAATCAAAGAACTATTTATACACAGAACAAACTCTATGAAACTCCATAACCTGAGAGATTTTTTATGTTGAAAATATAAATTCAAGAAGAATTTTGTTCATCTGTAGTACTCCATAGTGGATTATAAAGTTATTGTTTAACTGAAACTTTCTGAGGTGGAAACAGATTCTGTTTTCTCACTAAAATCCCTTGTCTAATTCTGTTTGATATTTCAATTTCTCATTTTATTAACTATGTTACCAAAGCAACTCAAATAGAGTACTAATATATGGCCATTACACAAGTTAGCAGTATTTTCTTTATGTTAGGACAGGTAAGTACTTGCTACTTCCTCACCTTACACACTAATTATTATTTTTTAAAATTAAACTTATTGGGCTTCCCTGGTGGCGCAGTGGTTGAGAGTCCGCCTGCCGATGCAGGGGACGCGGGTTCATGCCCTGGTCTGGGAAGATCCCACATGCTGCGGAGCGGCTGGGCCTGTGAGCCATGGCCGCTGAGCCTGTGCGTCCGGAGCCTGTACTCTGCAACGGGAGAGGCCACAGCAGTGAGACGCCCGCGTACGGCAAAAAAAAAAAAAAAAAAAGAAAGAAAATTAAACTTATTAATTATAATTAGGCTACCACATATGGGTTTGAGGTTTCATACCTCTGTCACACCAATGGGACATTCGAAAAGTGAAACCCAATGATTTGGGTAAAAATGTCATATCCTAACTACATTTTTAATGCTTTGCCCTCTGTTGATTTAAATTGTTTTTATTTTCTTTCACTCCAGTAACAGTGACCACACACCTAGTATCTAGGTATTGCTCTGTCATACGATTCCCCACTAAAAGGAATCAGATTCCTCAGAGAAATAGCTATCCCAGGGCTATGGAAGAGTAGGTACAAGATGAAACTAAAATATCTTTATATCAGCAAGTAAGGTAGTGCTAAAAGTGTAGGGAGGGGGTAGGTATGTCACAAGGATAGCTTAAGGGGGCTCCCTCTGACCAAATCTGGGAAAAGTTGAGCACCAAAATCATTCAGTAATGCATTATGAACCACTGCAAAAGAGGAATTTATAAGTCCGTAGTGATAGCAAATCAATCATTAAGTAGATACATCAATATACTGATTGATTGATAGGTGAGAAAGGAGAGGTCTTGCTTACAACAGAATGCTGATTACCAACTGTGTGGAGGGAGGTTGGAAAATCATCATTTTACAACCATTATGGAAAATATCGGATAACCGAAGGGAACATTTTGATGAGAAGCAGGAGATCTGCATGGTCTTCAAATGTCTCCCTATAGACTGCTTATTAGTTTCGAAGGAAGAATAGTAATTACACACTGGAGAAATCATATAATATCTCGACCAAGTGATCAAAATGAATGCCATCTATAAGGGACAGACAGAGATTGTGTGCCTCTAGATGTGATACTTGATACAGCATGACCTCTGTATAATTCTGACCAAGAATGCATATCCTAAATCTAATCATGAAGAAACATTAGATATATTCAAGATGAAAAAACATCCTGTTAAAGAAAAGGAGATACATATTGCTCAAAAATATCAATGTTTTAAAAGACAAAGAATGGCTGTGGAAATGTTCCCAGATTCAAGGAGGCTGAAGAAGAAAGGGAGCCAGAGATGGAGATGGGGTTGATGGGAGAGGAGTGAGACAGAAAGAGATGGGTGTGGGGGGGAAATGGGGTCAACAGTATATGAATCTGGGTAAAAGATATATACGAGTGTTCTTTGCAATATTCTCACAATTTCTGTCAGTTTGAAATGATTTCCAAATAAAAACTTAAAATATAACTCATCTTTCCTTAGTGTTTCTTAGTTTACTATGTTATGCTATTTTCCTGGTCTTATTTTAAAGATATGCCTATTTAATGATATTTATGATTATTTATATTTAATGATGCCACTTAAATGATATTACAGAATAAGAGGAAAACCTGACGCATTAAATCACACCATCACTAACAGCTTGGAATCCTGTATCAAGGGGGTACAAATATACATAGCATATATTTATATTTGTCTACACTAAAAGCTAAGATACAATTTTCATAGAAATGTCTCAAATTTATTTTCATAGAATCATAAAACAGAATCAGAGGATCTCTTAAAAATATCTTAACACAATCTCCCCACGTTTCTGTGTATGGAACTGAGGTCACACAGTCACAGAGAACCAAGACTAAAACACTAGGACTCCCCTTGAGCCTTGTTACCTCCCAAAATATAATCTTGGCTAACCTGACCAATCTAAACTGTTTCAAGTAAGTCCCTTATACACCATTCCTATGAAACAGAGTAGAAAGCACATTTCATCTCTGAAATCATGACTGTCATATGTTATTTTAAAATCATTTGTAATTATATATTTTTCTTTACAACATGCTTTTTTTAGATAAAGAGGAGTATGTAAACCTAACTGATCAATCTAAGCTTGACAAATCGATTACAATCATAGCTAGCCATCATTAATGTCACTCCACTTAAACTGTCCTCATTAAATGTACCATACAAACTAGATAAACACAATGGAATCCATTTTCATTGGGCTACCTCTAACAATGCATGAAGTTACCTTCATTCAGTCATCAGTTTATAAGGTAATTCGCTTGCCAATATTTAACTTTCATATTACCCTTGTGAGGTAAATAGGTAGTAGCCAGCATAATCCAGCTACACCATTTTTTCCATTATCTTCAGATCTCTTAGTCACTCCCCTTCATTTACGGAGGACTTGACCAACTGAGTTCGTTTTTTTGTCCACTCTAAATTCTGTTGTTTTCACTGACTTTATCAGCCACATCCCAAACCTATCTAGTCTCTCAATTTCCTGTGCTTCTTTACATCTATGTTGTACTGAATTCAACCAAAGCCATTCAATCCCATGGCTACACCATGGTCACCAAAAATAACTCAACCTCCTAAATCCCAATTCAATCACAATATCTGATGATCTTTTCTCCCATAGTTCCTGCTTAATTGATCAAGTAACCCTGCTGAATCAATCTCTAAGTATCATTGAAACCACCAGTCCTTTGACCCACCATCCATCATTCCTCTCCTGTCTGCAATTCTCTCCCCCTCTAGTTTAAATTCCAAGGCCAAATAAGTATTACTAGGCATTAGTAATCATTTTCTAACATACCATACTCAACACACTTTCTTATTAATGCTTCTACTCTATTTCCTAGGCCTGCATTTGCACAGCTGAGTATTTCTGGAAAAAAAAAATGACCTAACTGGGAAGAGTCATATCACTCTAAAGTAATAATCATCAATTTCAAATGAATACTCAATATTGCCCAGCAATGTTGGCAACTCTTTACCAAGAATTATTTCAAATTTCTTCAAATGATCTACTCCTCATCAAATCACACTGTTGCTAAACTGTTAGGTGATAACCCTGATGACTAACCCATGAGAAAATAGAAATCACTAATCAAATGGAAACATTCTAATCATGCCACTAGCAAATAAACCTGCATTTACACCACCTCCTTCTTTCCCATTATAAAGGAGAAAAGGATCCTCCTATCAAAGGTAAGTTCTTCCACATATGGATCTAGTACTCCTCTCTTTTCAGTTTTTTTTAATCACTCTTCTACATCTTCAACCTTTCTTTCTCAACTCTATTATTCCCAACAGCATTCAAAGATGCTTTAGCATTTCCCATCTGAACAAAAAACTTAAATCCCCTACTAACATACACCCTGCAGATACCACCCTCTCTGTGCTCTTCCAGAACCAAGCCTTGCAAGAGTTATCTAGCCACAGTGCATACACCCCCTCACCTCCTATTTCACTCTTCAACTCACTCCAACATGGCATCTAGGTCAAACTCTATTCTGAAACTTCCTAAGGGCATCAATGACCTCAATGTTGCCAGCTCAACTGATATTTCACAGTCCTTCTCCCTAATCTGTCAGATCATATCTTCCTTCTTGGAACATTTTCTTATCTTGGTTCTCTGACACCATATTATTCCACTTTTTTCTGGCCATACTCTCCTCGATTTCCTTTGCTGAAATCTTCCTCCCTTCTCCAATCTCTGATAGAATACACCAGGGCTTGGTCCCATACTTCCTTTCCTTCTCCATGTACACACTATCAAAAAGTGATTTCATGCAGATGCATTATTTTAATATGATCTGCGTGACAATGATCTTAAATTGATATCTTTAGCTATAATTAATCTTTGGAATTCCAGATTCAAATCCAACTACTTACCTGACATCTTCACTGTGATCTCTGCCTAGAAGGTATCTCAAACATAACGTGGCCAAAGCAAAATTCTTCATTCCTAACCCTGACCCTACCACTAGCCAAGTCTTCCCTTTCTCAATAAACGGCACCATCATCCAGTTGCTTGGGCCAAACAATTAGGAGTCTTTCTTAATTCCTTTTTGTCTTTTATCCCACACATCCAGTTCATCATCAAGTCTTGTTGACTCCAGTCCCAAGACATATCTCAAAAGCAACTAAAACAGTGAACAATACAAACTGAGAAAGAGTGGGCTGGAGAAGAAGGAAACCCAGAGAGTATGGAGTCATGTATAAATGTCCTCTATGAGAGATGGAGTGATCAGCTATATCAAATGATGCTGAGAGGTTAAAACAATAATTACAAAGCAAACATTGAAGGTCACTGGTGATCTTGACAAGAGTAGACTCTGGAGTGATGGGGATGAAAGTTTAGTTGGAGGGGACTGAAGAAAGAGAGTAAGATGAGAATGCAAAGTCAGCAACTAACAGAGAAATCTTTCAAGGGGTTTTGCTCTCTGGAAAGCATAGAGATTAGTAACAGCTGGAAAGCATAGAGATTAGTAACAGCTGGAGAGGGCGATGAGGTCAAGAGTGGTTCTTTTTTTTCAAGAGAGGAGATACCAGGGCATGTTAGTATGCTGCTGAGAATGATCCATTTGTGATGAAAAACTAAATATAGCATGGGGAAAGGAGATGAATCACTAAGGAGTGGGAACCACTGCCCAAGTGGACAAGCTATTTTTCCACAGGTGGAGGGATTCTTTTGATCCACAGTCATAGGAAATGGTACACTTATAGATGCAGGGCAATTTGGTAGGTTTCACAGGGGGAGATGAAGGAACTCTTAATTGAGTGCTTCTAGATTTGTCAAAGAATTGTGAGGCGGGTGATCAGAGTGTGTGTGTATATCTGTTTGTGTGTATGTGTCTGTGTGGTGTGTGCTTTGGGGATTGAGAACTTGGTCATGAAAGAGGTTAAAGAAGAGAAAAGATATAAATTAGCTATGTTAAAGAGAAGATACTAGGCAATTTATTAATACAAGGCAGAACTGAGTGTCTATTTGGTCATGTATAAGGTTTTCTAAAATTTTTTTTATTGAAGTATAGTTGACTTACAATGTTGTGCTAATTTCTGCTGTATAGCAAAGTGACTCAGTTATACACATATATACATTCTTTTTTATATTCTTTTCCATTATGGTTTATCCCAGGAGACTGGATATAGTTCCTTGTGCTATACAGTAGGACCTTGTTTATTATGCACTCTGTATGTAATAGTTTGCATCTACTAACCCCAAACTCCCAGTCTATCCCTTTCCCTCCCCACTGCCCCTTGGCAACCACAAGTCTGTTCTCTATGTGTGTGAGTCTGTTTCTGTTTTGTAGACAGGTTCATTTGTGCCATATTTTAGATTCCACATATAAGTGATATCATATGGTATTTGTCTTGTGTAAGATTTAACAAAAAATTTTATATAAATATAAAATATATGTCTATTTAGTGGATTTTCTTTTACTGCCAAATTAGAATTTCTTATTATACAGCAAAGTATTTTTGGAAGATAAAACATTACATATTTCCATTGTTGTATGCCCAGACAGAAACTCTGTTATGATGGTTCACAAATGAAATGACATTCTTGTACACAAAAAAGTTATTCATTTTCCTTTATACAAGTTTATCTCTGTATAGAGATGTCACAAATTAATTTGAAGATATAGAAGCATACAATTAATATTGCACCATGGTAAAACTATGCCCATTTCAAACATGTTTCTATTATTCTGTGGTTTACCATTACATGATCAGAAAGCATTATGTCTTAATGTCAAGAGTATTTATTTAAAATTATATCAAGTAAGCAAGTTGTATCTACAATACCAGCAGCACTGGCTGCAACTGTTTGCCTTCCTTTTAGCATTTTAATTTAGAGCTTTCTAAATACAAATTAGGCAAAGAAAGTCTCTGCTCACTAGATGGTAAGTAGTTTTTTTTTTAATATCTCATCTGTATTAGCTGTGTTATTTTATTGGGAGTATACATACAGACAGCCTTCATGCATGGCCCTCAAAATAATTTATAAATATTAAAAGCACACCTACAATTCCCTCCTCCAAAATCTCTGCAATGTACCATTAAAATTATCCTCCAGAAAAGGCAAAATATCACTATTTTTACCTAAAGAAGTAAGCTGTTGATTACTTTTCCTTATTGAAACATTTTCCTTTCTCATTGGGGGGACAATGTGGTTTCCTGTTTCTCACTCCTTTTTGATTGTTCTTTTCGTCCTCTTAATTGGCTGTTTGTTCTTCTCTGTGTCCATGACTTTGGCCTTTCAAGTCTCTGCTCCATTTTTATTACAGGGAACTAAAACACTATGGGGCCAAGTAGCAGAGGGAGTTTTCAAAAAGTCATCAAATCCTCTCCCTCTGTCAAGCAAAGATAGCAAATAATTCAAGAGATAAAGCCTTTTGTGAAAAATGACTCATCTTAAGTTCTCCAAAATTGAAATGCTAAAATTGGTGAAGCTTGTCCACATTCACAAAAAGGAATTCACTCATTTGAAAAAATACCAACATGGAAAACAGTCTAATCCCAGTAATATTTGCAGCCATAAATATATGAACTTTATTATCAAAAATCAATGTCCAGAGCAGACTGCCTTTGGACTCCAACTGCAACGCTTCCCTGCGTCTCCATCTTGCTGCCTGCCCTGCAGATCTCGGACTTACCAGGCCTCTACAACTGCCTCAGGTTTCGGGGGGGACCTTGAAGATGGCGGAAGAGTAAGACGCGGAGATCGCCTTCCTCCCCACGGATACACCAGAAATACATCCACACGCGGAACAACTCCTACAGAACTCCTACTGAAGGCTGGCAGAAGACCTCAGACCTCCCAAAAGGCAAGAAACTCCCCACGTAACTGGGTAGGGCAAAAGAAAAAACAGAGACAAAAGAATAAGGACGGCACCTGCACCAGTGGGAGGGAGCTGTGAAGGAGGAAAAGTTTCCACACACTAGGAAGCCCCTCCGCGGGCGGAGACTGCGGGAGGCAGAGGGGGGAGTTTCGGGACCGCGGAGTAGTGCACAGCGACGGGTGCGGAGGGCAAAGCGGGGAGATTCCTGCACAGACGATCGGTGCCGACCAGCACTCACCAACCCGAGAGGCTTGCTGCTCACCCACCGGGGCGGGCGGGGCTGCGAGCTGAGGCTCGGGTTTTGGTTTTGGACGGAGCTCAGGGAGAGGACTGGGGTTGGCGGCTTGAACATAGCCTGAAGGGGTTAGAGCACCACGACTAGCCGGGAGGGAGTTCGGGGAAAAGCCTGCACCGGCCGAAGAGGCAAGAGACTTTTTCTTCCCTCTTTGTCTCCTGGTGCACGAGGAGAGGGGTTTAAGAGCGCTGCTTAAAGGAACTCCAGAGACGGGCGCGAGCCGCGGCTAAAAGCGCGAACCCCAGAGACGGGCGCGAGCCGCGGCTAAATCCGCGGACCCCAGAGACGGGCGGGAGACGCTAAGGCTGCTGCTGCCGCCACCAAGGGGCCTGTGTGCGAGCACAGGTCACTCTCCACACCCCTCTTCCGCGGAGCCTGTGCAGCCCGCCACTGCCAGGTTCCCGGGATCCAGGGACAACTTCCCCGGGACAGCGCACGGCGGGCCTCAGGCTGGTGCAACGTCACGCCGGCCTCTGCCGCAACGTCACGCTGCCTCTGCCACCGCAGGCCGGCCCCGCACGCAGTGCCCCTCCTTCCCCCATCCCCCAACCCCCGGCCTGAGTGAGCCGGAGGCCCCAAATCAGCGGCTCCTTTAACCCCATCCTGTCTGAGCGAAAAAACAGACGCCCTCCAGCGACCTACACGCAGAGGCAGGGCCAAATCCAAAGCTGAGCTCCTGTGAGCTGTGAGAACAAAGAAGAGAAAGGGAAATCTCTCCCAGCAGCCACAGAAGCAGCGGATTAAAGCTCCACAATCAACTTGATATACCCTGCATCTGTGGAATACCTGAATAGACAAGGAATGATCCCAAATTGAAGAGGTGGAATTTAGGAGCGAGATCTATGATTTTTTTCCCTTTTCCTCTTTTTGTGAATGTGTACGTGTATGCTTCTGTGTGACATCTAGTCTGTATACTCTAGCTTCCACCATTTGTCCTAGGGCTCTATCCGTCCATGACTTTTTTTAAAAAATTCTTTTTCTTAATAATTAAGTTTAATTGTAATAACTTTATTATACTTTACCTTCGTTCTTTCTTTCTTTCCTTCCTTCCCTCCCTCCTTTAGACAACGAATCACCCCAAATTGAGGAGGTGGTCTCAGGGAGCAGGATTTATGATTTTTCCCCCTTTACCTCTTTTTGTGAAGGTGTATGTGTATGCTTCTGTGTAAGATTTTCTCTGTATAGCTTTGCTTCCAACATCTGTCCTAAGGTTCTATCCGTCCCTTTTTTTTTTTCTAAATATTTTTTAATTCAATAACTATATTATACTTTATTTTATTTTTACTGTATCATCTTTCTTTCTGTCTTTTTTTCCTTCTTTCCCTCCTTCCTTCCTTCCTCCCTCCCTCCCTCCTTTCTTTCCTTCTTTGCTTCTTTCTTCCTTCCTTCCTTTCCTCCTTTCCCTCTTTCTTTACTCATACTTCTACTAATTCTCCCTACTTTTTCTCCCTTTTATTCTGAGCTGTGTGGATGAAAGGCTCTTGGTGCTCCAGCCAGGAGTCAGAGCTCTGCCTCTGAGGTAGGAGAGCCAACTTCAGGACACTGGTCAACAAGAGACCTCCCAGCTCCACATAATATTAAACGGTGGAAATATCCCAGAGACCTCCATCTTAACACCAGCACCCAGCTTCACTCAACGACCAGCAAGCCACAGTGCTGGACAACCTATGCCAAACAACTAGCAAAACAGGAACACAACCCCACCCATTAGCAGAGAGGCTGCCTAAAATCATAATAAGGCCACAGACACCCCAAAACACACCACCAGACGTGAACCTGCCCACTAGAGAGACAAGATCCAGCCTCATCCAGCACAACACAGGCACTAGTCCCCTCCACCAGGAAGCCTACACAACCCACTGAAACAACCTTAGCCACTGGAGACAGACATCAAAAACAACGGGAACTACGAACCTGCAGCCTGCAAAAAGGAGACCCCAAACACAGTAAGATAAGCAAAATGAGAAGACAGAAAAACACACAGCAGATGAAGGAGCAAGATAAAAACCCACCAGACCTAACAAATGAAGAGGAAATAGGCAATCTACCTGAAAAAGAATTCAGAATAATGATAGTAAGGATGATCCGAAATCTTGGAAGTAGAATGGACAAAATGCAAGAAACAGTTAACAAGGACCTACAAGAACTAAAGATGAAACAAGCAACGATGAACAATGCAATAAATGAAATTAAAATCACTCTAGATAGGATCAATAGCAGAATAACTGAGGCAGAAGAACGGATAAGTGACCTGGAAGATAAAGTAGTGGAAATAACTACTGCAGAGCAGAATAAAGAAAAAAGAATGAAAAGAACTGAGGACAGTCTCAGAGAGCTCTGGGACAACATGAAACGCACCAACATTTGAATTATAGGGGTTCCAGAAGAAGAAGAAAGAAAGAAAGGGACTGAGAAAATATTTGAAGAGATTATAGTTGAAAACTTCCCTAATATGGGAAAGGAAATAGTTAATCAAGTCCAGGAAGCACAGAGGGTCCCATACAGGATAAATACAAGGAGAAACACGCCAAGACACATATTAATCAAACTGTCAAAAATTAAATACAAAGAAAGCATATTAAAAGCAGCAAGGGAAAAACAACAAATAACTCACAAGGGAATCCCCATAAGGTTAACAGCTGATCTCTCAGCAGAAACCCTACAAGCCAGAAGGGAGTGGCAGGACATACTGAAAGTGATGAAGGAGAATAGCCTGAAACCAAGACTACTCTACCCAGCAAGGATCTCATTCACATTTGATGGAGAAATTAAAACCTTTACAGACAAGCAAAAGCTGAGAGAGTTCAGCACCACCAAACCAGCTTTACAACAAATGCTAAAGGAACTTCTCTAGACACGAAACACAAGAGAAGGAAATGACCTATAGTAGCGAACCCAAAACAATATATAAAATGGAAATAGGAACATACATATCAATAATTACCTTAAATGTAAATGGACTAAATGCTCCCACCAAAAGACACAGATTGGCTGAATGGATACAAAAACAAGACCCTTATATATGCTGTCTACAAGAGACCCACTTCAGAACTAGAGACACATACAGACTGAAAGTAAGGGGATGGAAAAAGATATTCCATGCAAACGGAAACCAAAAGAAAGCTGGAGTAGCAATTCTCATATCAGACAAAATAGACTTTAAAATAAGGACTATTAAAAGGGACAAAGAAGGACACTACATAATGATCAAGGGATCGATCCAAGAAGAAGATATAACAATTGTAAATATTTATGCACCCAACATAGGAGCACCTCAATACATAAGGCAAATACTAACAACCATAAAAGGGGAGATCAACAGTAACACATTCATAGTAGGGGACTTTAACACCCCACTTTCACCCATGGACAGATCATCCAAAATGAAAATAAATAAGGAAACACAAGCTTTAAATGATACATTAAAGGAGATGGACTTAATTGATATTTATAGGACACTCCATCCAAAAACAACAGAATACACATTTTTCTCAAGTGCTCATGGAACATTCTCCAGGATAGATCATATCTTGGGTCACAAATCAAGCCTTGGTAAATTTAAGAAAACTGAAATTGTATCAAGTATCTTTTCCGACCACAACGCCATGAGACTAGATATCAATTACAGGAAAAGATCTGTAAAAAATACAAACACATGGAGGCTAAACAATACACTACTTAATAATGAAGTGATCACTGAAGAAATCAAAGAGGAAATAAAAAAATACCTAGAAACAAATGACAATGGAGACACAACGACCCAAAACCTATGGGATGCAGCAAAAGCAGTTCTAAGGGGGAAGTTTATAGCAATACAAGCCCACCTTAAGAAGCAGGAAACATCTAGAATAAACAACCTAACCTTACACCTCAAGCAATTAGAGAAAGAAGAACAAAAAAACCCCAAAGCTAGCAGAAGGAAAGAAATCATAAAAATCAGATCAGAAATAAATGAAAAAGAAATGAAGGAAACAATAGCAAAGATCAATAAAACTAAAAGCTGGTTCTTTGAGAAGATAAACAAAATAGATAAACCACTAGCCAGACTCATCAAGAAAAAAAGGGAGAAGACTCAAATCAATAGAATTAGAAATGAAAAAGGAGAAGTAACAACTGACACTGCAGAAATAAAAAAAATCATGAGAGATTACTACAAGCAACTCTATGCCAATAAAATGGACAATCTGGAAGAAATGGACAAATTCTTAGAAATGCACAACCTGCCAAGACTGAATCAGGAAGAAATAGAAAATATGAACAGACCAATCACAAGCACTGAAATTGAAACTGTGATTAAAAACCTTCCAACAAACAAAAGCCCAGGACCAGATGGCTTCACAGGTGAATTCTATCAAACGTTTAGAGAAGAGCTAACACCTATCCTTCTCAAACTCTTCCAAAATATAGCAGAGGGAGGAACACTCCCAAATTCCTTCTACGAAGCCACCATCACCTTGATACCAAAACCAGACAAGGATGTCACAAAGAAAGAAAACTACAGGCCAATATCACTGATGAACATAGATGCAAAAATCCTCAACAAAATACTAGCAAACAGAATCCAACAGCACATTAAAAGGATCATACACCATGATCAAGTGGGGTTTATTCCAGGAATGCAAGGATTCTTCAATATACGCAAATCTATCAATGTGATAAACCATATTAACAAATTGAAGGAGAAAAACCATATGATCATCTCAATAGATGCAGAGAAAGCTTTCGACAAAATTCAACACCCATTTATGATAAAAACCCTCCAGAAAGTAGGCATAGAGGGAACTTTCCTAAACATAATAAAAGCCATATATGACAAGCCCACAGCAAACATCATCCTCAATGGTGAAAAACTGAAAGCATTTCCACTAAGATCAGGAACAAGACAAGGTTGCCCACTCTCACCACTCTTATTCAACATAGTTTTGGAAGTTTTAGCCACAGCAATCAGAGAAGAAAAGGAAATAAAAGGAATCCAAATCGGAAAAGAAGAAGTAAAGCTGTCACTGTTTGCAGATGACATGATACTATACATAGAGAATCCTAAAGATGCTACCAGAAAACTACTAGAGCTAATCAATGAATTTGGTAAAGTAGCAGGATACAAAATTAATGCACAGAAATCTCTGGCATTCCTATATACTAATGATGAAAAATCTGAAAGTGAAATCAAGAAAACACTCCCATTTACCATTGCAACAAAAAGAATAAAATATCTAGGAATAAACCTACCTAAGGATACGAAAGACCTGTATGCAGAAAATTATAAGACACTGATGAAAGAAATTAAAGATGATACAAATAGATGGAGAGATATACCATGTTCTTGGATGGGAAGAATCAACATTGTGAAAATGACTCTACTACCCAAAGCAATCTACAGATTCAATGCAATCCCTATCAAACTACCACTGGCATTTTTCACAGAACTAGAACAAAAAATTTCGCAATTTGTATGGAAACACAAAAGACCCCGAATAGCCAAAGCAATCTTTAGAACGAAAAAAGGAGCTGGAGGAATAAGGCTCCCTGACTTCAGACTATATTACAAAGCAACAGTAATCAAGACAGTATGGTACTGGCACAAAAACAGAAAGATAGATCAGTGGAACAGGATAGAAAGCCTAGAGATAAACCCACGCACATATGGACACCTTATCTTTGATAAAGGAGGCAGGAATGTACAGTGGAGAAAGGACAGCCTCTTCAATAAATGGTGCTGGGAAAACTGGACAGGTACATGTAAAAGTATGAGATTAGATCACTCCCTAACACCATACACAAAAATAAGCTCAAAATGGATTAAAGACCTAAATGTAAGGCCAGAAACTATCAAACTCTTAGAAGAAAACATAGGAAGAACACTCTATGACATAAATCACAGCAAGATCCTTTCTGACCCACCTCCTAGAGTAATGGAAATAAAAACAAAAATAAACAAATGGGACCTAATGAAACTTCAAAGCTTTTGCACAGCAAAGGAAACCATAACCAAGACCAAAAGACAACCCTCAGAATGGGAGAAAACATTTGCAAATGAAGCAACTGACAAAGGATTAATCTCCAAAATTTACAAGCAGCTCATGCAGCTCAATAACAAAAAAACAAACAACCCCATCCAAAAATGGGCAGAAGACCTAAATAGACATTTCTCCAAAGAAGATATACAGAATGCCAACAAACACATGAAAGAATGCTCAACATCATTAATCATTAGAGAAATGCAAATCAAAACTACAATGAGATATCATCTCACACCAGTCAGAATGGCCATCATCAAAAAATCTAGAAACAATAAATGCTGGAGAGGGTGTGGAGAAAAGGGGACACTCTTGCACTGCTGGTGGGAATGTGAATTGGTTCAGCCACTGTGGAGAACAGTATGGAGGTTCCTTAAAAAACTACAAATAGAATTACCATATGACCCAGCAATCCCACTACTTGGCATATACCCTGAGAAAACCAAAATTCAAAGAGAGTCATGTACCAAAATGTTCATTGCAGCTCTATTTACAATAGCCAGGACATGGAAACAACCTAAGCGCCCATCATCGGATGAATGGATAAAGAAGATGTGGCACATATACACAATGGAATATTACTCAGCCTTAAAAAGAAATGAAATTGAGCTATTTGTAATGAGATGGATAGACCTAGAATCTGTCATACAGAGTGAAGTAAGTCAGAAAGAAAAAGACAAATACCGTATGCTAACACATATATATGGAATTTAAGGGGAAAAAAATGTCATGAAGAACCTAGGGGTAAGATAGGAATAAAGACGCAGACCTACTGGAGAACGGACTTAAGGATATGGGGAGGGGGAAGGGTGAGTTTTGACAGGGCGAGAGAGAGTCATGGACATATACACACTAACAAACGTAGTAAGGTAGATAGCTGGGGGGAAGCAGCCGCAAGGCACAGGGATATTAGCTCGGTGCTTTGTGACAGCCTGGAAGGGTGGGATGGGGAGAGTGGGAGGGAGGGAGACGCAAGAGGGAAGACATATGGGAACATATGTATATGTATAGCTGATTCACTTTGTTGTAAAGCAGAAACTAACACACCATTGTAAAGCAATTATACCCCAATAAAGATGTTTAAAAAAAAAAAAAAAAAAAAAAAAATCAATGTCCACTTGATTTTGCCAGCTTTCACTCTGGATAACACAAAAGAAATCTCATTTTAAACATCTAAATAAGTAATTTGAACTATCAAAACTAATGTCCATGCATTTTAATCTATAGATACTGTCAGACAAGTGTGATTTAAAAATCCAAACTTTAAGGTTATTTAAAAAATAAAAGCATCTTCATGTGGCACATATATACAATGGAATATTACTCAGCCATAAAAAGAAACGAAGTTGAGTTATTTGTAGTGAGGTGGATGGACCTAGAATCTGTCATACAGAGTGAAGTAAGTCAGAAAGAGAAAAACAAATACTGTATGCTAACACATATATATGGAATCTAAAAAAAAAAACATGGTTCTGAAGAACCTAGGGGCAAGACGGGAATAAAGACCCAGATGTAGAGAATGGACTTGAGGACACAGGGAGGGGGAAGGGTAAGCTGGGACGAAGTGAGAGAGTGGCACGGACATATATACACTACCAAATGTAAAACAGCTAGTGGGAAGCAGCCACATAGCACAGGGAGATCAGCTCGGTGCTTTGTGACCACCTAGAGGGGTGGGATAGGGAGGGTGGGAGGGAGATGCAAGAGGGAGGCGATATGGGGATATATGTATATGTATAGCTGATTCACTTTGTTATACAGCAGCAACCAACACAACACTGTAAAGCAAATATACTCCAATAAAGATGTTAAAAAAATAAAAGCATCTTCAATCGAATTTATAGCTACTTAAAAACAGCTGGTTGAAAAACTGATTTATTTTGACCAATTATGGTGAGTTCCAAATTTTAGCAGTGATTTTTAGCATAAACTCGCTTAAATTTTTCCTCAGTGCCAAGTTAAGTAGCAAACAAAATAAACAAGATGATAATAAGCAATAGTTTCTCCAGTTTAGTGATAATTGTTTCATTTCTTTTATTCTTATGGGACTGTCAAAAGTTAAACTGACCTCACAAAACAAAAATAAGCACAAACAGGATTTCAGTCCTTTAGGTTAACACACACAGACAATAAAGGCTGATATTATGATAGTAAAACTCAAAGGTCACGCATTCTTATTTTAAAATGTAATAGAGTTAAAAGAATTTTGACTAGACTTTATTTTCAATGACTGACTCAACTATTTTCTGGATTTTACCTTATGACATTAGAAATGGTCCGATAGTCACTCAATGAAAACATAAATCAGAAGCCTGAGAGAAAGAAAATAAAGTACTAGCTTCCCGATTTACATAGAAAGAGAACTGTAGTTCTACACTGAATAGGAAATTTTCCCAAAGCACAGCCATTAGCTATGAAAAGAAAGCTCTCCCATGTTCAATAAACTCGTGTAAGAAACATTAGAAATGTATTCATGGATCAAGAAGAAGTCCAATTTGGTCTATGACAATATAACCGTCATTATTGTAACAACAAATTACTAGTGACTAATGACAATGTTTTCCATGTACATTATTCTATTTAATCACACTAACAACCATATGAGAAAGGTATTATTATCATGACTCAGAAGAAACTGAGATTTAGAGAAGGTAAAATATTTGCTCTTGGTTGCATAGCAGCTAAGATTTAAACTCAGATTTCCTGACTTCAAATCATATGCTCTCAAACTCCTGCTAGAACAATAACAACTAACCTCTGCAAGAGCAATAGTCAGCAGATTATGTAAGAATTTACCAAGAAATTATGGTAACGCCTAGCCTGGAGGCATCACGGCCAGCTAGTCAATGTATAATCTTACAACTAAAAAGTAAAAGAATGATAGAACTAGAAAAGAAAATAAATTAACTTAAATAAGTCTACATTTATACTCATTTCTGCTGATATTTACTTACTTATTATTTATTTATTTGGAATGCTTTGTTCCACTAAAAAAAATGATCCACCCATTCATTTTTGACCCATTCAGGGAATGTAAATATTAGAATTCTTTCTCACTAACTGATAAACTTATTGCAGAAAATTTACAAGGGGAAATTCATTAAGTGAAGTCAAAATTTCCCATTAACTTACACTTTCCCAGAAGCAAGGAATAATTAGTTACAAGGAAAAATACTGCTTTTTCTAATGCCTCCACTAACTTCTAATAAGGAAGACATGAAGAAATGTCCATCACAAACAGGAAAATGCCCAGAACGGCCACCAATTAAAACAGCCCCCATACACCATTTCCTTGCAAATAAATGTCTGAAATATAATTGGAACTTAGGGAAACACTTCACAAGCAGAAATCTAAAATCAGTAATCAGTTATTATACCATTTGGTCAGCAAAGCATTTTCCCTTTTAAAGCCTTTTCTCACATATTACCTCATTTCATCACTGGGGTGCATAGGTTGGTGACTTCCTACAGAGTCTCTCGGAGTGTCTCAACACTCAATAAACAAATTTTATTTATTAAGCACTCAATAAATAGTTACTGGAGAAAGGTACAGTCTAAATGAATGAATGAATGAGTAAGCCAAAGAAGTGACTACACCATCATCAAAGGATGAGCCAAATATCAGTACACGTATACAGGATATTATGTGTTTGTCAAAACCTATAGAATGTACAACAGAAAGAGTGAACTCTGATGTAAACTATGAACTTTAGTTAATAATAATGTATCAAAACTGGTTCACCGGGCCTCCCTGGTGGTGCAGTTGTTGAGAGTCCGCCTGCTGATGCAGTCCGGGACGATCCCAAGTGCCACGGAGCGGCTGGTCCCGTGAGCCATGGCCGCTGAGCCTGTGCGTACAGAGCCTGTGCTCCGCAACCGGAGAGGCCACAACAGTGAGAGGCCCGCGTATTGCAAAAACAAAAACAAAAACAAAAAAAACTGGTTCACCAATTGTGACCAATGTACCACATTAATGATAAGGGAAATTCTGTGGGGGGAGGGAAGGGGCATATGAGAACTCTGAACTTTCTGCTTAAATTTCCTGTAAGCCTAAAACTGCTCCAAAAAGAAAGTCTATTAAAAAAAGATGAACAGTATATTTTCAAATTAAGAAATGCCAGACCTGTCTGAAAAGCTAACTTATTATTATTATTTTGAAAACAGGAAAAAGAACAAAAAGCAAGAAGAATAAAAAAAAAGATCTGTTACTAACACTTCCCATGAAAGGTTACAGTCATCAAAAGAAAGACAACCAAAAGAAAAACAATGAACACCATATGTATTACTTATTATTTTGATTTCTAAAATGTAGCACTGCAAAAGCGCCTCCAGCAACATGTATAAAAATGTGTCAATCTACATATTAAAATGAAAACCCTCAAAAAAACCCAAATACAGACTAATAAAACTGAGATATACATGAAATTCAAAGTACATTCAATGCAACCACAAGTCTCAAATCGCTGGGAAAGATAAACCACGCAGAGGCAGGCTTGCTCAAAGCCCTGACATCTGATGATGTGAGCTACGGTCCTGTCAGGTCAGGAGGGAATAATATATTTCATCTGAGGCCCCAACATATTTCCAGCCTATAACATTCCAAGCTGGGAAATGACGGCTATCCCAAACTGCTGTGAGACCTGTGAGTTAAGTAGTACTCACACTGACTGAGATATGTTTGTTAAGTTATGTAAACTGTGAAAAACAGTTACTTTTGTCTCCCTATGTTAACAAACACATAAGTGTGTTTAATTAATGCTTTTCATAATAGCACCATAGACAGAACACCACCACAGACACCACATTCTGGAAAAACCCTCAAATGGCTAGGTTATTTGCCAAGTCTCATAGAGTTTTTGACAAGAAAGAATCATGCACTATAGTAGCCTAGCTTCTATTAGATCAAGAAAATATTATACTCCCATATATTATAAGTACAAAGTAAAAGTGCAATAGGATCAATACCAACAAAGTCTCTACAACATAGTGGGGCTGTCCGGGACTCAAGCAAGTTCACCATTTTCCAGTGAAGTCTGCATGCCTGAGAAAGAAAACAAAAGCAGTGTCTCTGGGTTTGACTCATCTGCACAGTGAGATTTTCAGTGTTAAGGTCGCTTTCAGATTGAATATGCTTTGGTTTGATGACATAGCTATGACCCACTTGAGTCTTAGGAAACTTGAATGTTCTACACGTATGCATATATTGTTCTGCCAATACAAGAGCTCCAAGCCAATATGTGTACAGTGACAGGGAACTCCTCCCAGAGAGCAGGAGAAGCTGGCTCAGCTCCAACCACAAATAGAAACGATAGAAGTGGACTGAAATCCTGCCAAGAGACTGTCACAGATGGAGACTCAGGAAGGGGAATATGAAAATAACAAAGCTTAGCTCCCTCTGAATGGAAGCCAGGGATAATGAATAGCACTACGTGTATAATTTCTCTTGAGTCTATATTACAATCATTATACTCTCCCCTGTGTCCCTGGAGTAACTAAAGTAAAATTTTTCTACCTATATGGGAAATTCTGGTTTAAATGGTTCCACCAGCTTTCCACGAAAACAAACAAAAACACTTTACTTCTTGCTAAATAATTTCAACACAAAATTAAAATGCAAATGAAAACTCTAGGGAAAAAACTGCAAACTGCGATAAAGGTGACAAAGGGTTACTATAAACATACAACAAGATCTTTAAAGATATAAGAAAAATATTATCCCTGTAATATAAAGTTGAGTAAAAAATATGAACAAATAATGGACAAAGAAACACAAGTGGTCAATATGTATTAAACCTGTTTAACATAATTAGTAAGCAAATGAAAACAATGAGATACAGTTTTTCAGTCATCAATGACAAATTATTTTTTAATTATGATACTCAGTGTTGGTGATGGTTCTGAATGATTGCCACTAATTTACAGCTGGTAGGAATCTAAATTTGAGCAGGTTTTTAGAAACAATTTAGCAATACATAACAAGAGTTGAAGATAACTCATACCTTTCTGTTAGTAATTTCAATAAGAGGTTTACAAAAAGATTAATATATACAAGACTAGTCCATGTGGCATAAGACCAAATAATTGGAAATGATCTAAATATTGAACAACAGGGGAATTACTAAATAAATCAGGGTATATCCTTATGAGGGAGTTTTATACAGCCATTAAAATCACATATTTGCAAAATATTACTGTTTATATCCCAAGAAGATATTAGGCTCAAAAAGCAGAATATAGTATATACCATATATACAGTAAGATACTATTTTATTAAAAAAAAAGAATACAAACATAGATTAAAAAAAAGAACACAGAAACTATCACTGAAATAATTCATAACAAAATGGTAAGAGTGGCTATCACAATTAGGTGATATAAATTCAAGAGATCTTTTTAAAAAAAATCTCTTCTATGCTTTCTAAATTGTATAAAGGAACATACATACTAGAAATGGACATGAAAGGGAACATGAAAACAGCCCCCAAGGTAACCCTTAGGGGAAAGAGACACTATGTGTAGCAACTACAGTGTCAAGACAAAGAGGCCAAATTACAAACGTTTGCAAGAGCAAAAGGTATGTGGAAGAAGTAGAAGGGAATACATACATGCCTGAGATCTCAGCAGCAGAAAGCTTAGGATGATTTTCTAACAGCAATATTTCAGTACAGTACACAAAAGATGGAATGAGGTCATCTATTGGCCAGCTAAATCAAAAAGTTGATTCAAGAGAAATTTTCATTCATCTCAATGTTTAATTATATAATTCAATTGTATGGAAGTGGATTCGACGATTGAATTCTGGATTTACATTTAAAAGTTGTATGACTTCAAGCAAAATGCTCATCTTTATAAATTTGTTTCTTCAACTGCAATTTTGAGATTAAAAATTAGTTCCTTTAACTCACAAGGGATCTGCTAGCGTTAAATGAAGAGTCTTAGGTAAACTCATCTAGCACATAATGTAGCACAATCTAAATGCTCAACACTCAGCAAGTATCCTCTGCTATTTTGATGACTGTCATATATCTACTGCACAGCCCTAAGTTAACATCCCTAAAGTTAAGTATGTTCGCATAAAATAAAGAGCAGTTTAGTCTGACTCATGACCCACTTTTTGTCAGTCAACTCTCTCCTCAAAAGTGTCCTGACAGTGAAATGAAAAACACCATGTGCTTTTTGACTTGTTCAAAGCTGGGACAGATAGAATGATAATTATTTCTAAATTTATTACTATTCCTATTCTATTTTCATCACCAAAATAGGTATAACCCCCTGCTCCAGTTATACCCAATGAGTGCATATAAAGGTATGAATTAGTATTGCGGACAACCATGAGAGCACTGGACACGGTAAGCGCCATACAGAGCCTGCTTTTCTGCTAAATGGCACAGAGCACTATGATCCTACATACAAATAATCTGTTTCTTAGAATAATTCTATAAAATAAATACATGGTTTATGTTAGCTGTTTTTCTTCTAATTTCACATCTCAAAACACTGACTTTTCTTCAAGAATATCGTCTTTGTAGCAGTTTCTAAGATGTTTGTAAACAGAAAGCACATGAAAAATGTTACTGAGATCAGATATAAAATAAAAAAAATATTAACATTAATTGTGTATTTTACATAAAATCTAGCCATACATTTAAATGAGGAATCTAATGCCAAACTGTTTTGAAGGGGTTGGGAGTGGTAAAAATAATTCCTCAATTTAGAGTCTTTAACAGTTATCAAAAGTAGTTTTAAATTCTAGGTGTTCTTATGCTAAATTATAAACCTTAAATTAAGAATAAAATAGTTTAAATTGAATGAAATGTCTAATTTTCAGACAGCTCTCATACTCCTGAATTTTTCTCAACTGGAGTTAAATCTGTTTTTGAATATTATTCCTCATACCACTTCTTTGGTTCCCCTTCCCATAAGCCTTAAACTTAAAACAAATTAATTCCATTCTCTCTCTAAATCTTTCCTCAAAATTGATGATTTCTTTGGTAAAGACATTTTATAGCCCCCAAAGAACTGAATCCAAGATTTTCAACACTCTGGCTAGAGGCATATATTCTGGAATATAATGTGCCCAGATCACCTTATTTAAAATATCAAAGTGATAATATCTAGTGCATCTCTATCAAACTACTCATTAATCAATTTAACTGGTTCTATGAAGAATAGCTACTGTTTCCCACCTTGTGTATTTGAGACTTTGAAGAAAATAGGTCCATTTCATTTGATCATACTATTTCATGATATGCAATTTCTTTTTTTTGTGTGTGTGCTCCAGAAATTGAGACTATGCAGAATCAAAAAGTTAAAATACTATTTTAAAATTCTTTATACAGCATAATGCCTGAATTTCTCTTCATTAACTTGGCACAAAAATCATTCCCAATAATGAAGGAGTCCCATAGATCAAGACTACTTATATGAATGTATTAATATTTCATGATAATTAGTCCCTGTACACGTAGTCTCTTCCCCTGGTGTGTCCAGTACATGTGTCTCTGTCCTAGATTGCTCATTAAATCTGCTATAGTTCATTTGAGCACTGCATCACTGTGACTGGGTTAGACATTGCAGAATCCAAGACCTATGATTCCTTTCTCCTGTGTATTTCTTACAAAATCTTACAAGCAATGCTCTGGTAGTGTTGTAGAAATGATGCATACAGTAGTCGATATGTTCTGTAAGTCTATAAACAAGGTTATCACAAAGGTAGACTGCTACCCTCAATGCCTCCATTGTGAATGCAGGTAATATGCCCAGTATCTGACAAGGTTTGAGAAGTAGCAATCCTTATTCTTTTTAATGGGGACCTCTGAGACCAACAATGTCTAGAAAAATACCAGGCTCACTGTTATACAGAGACTTTTCCTAGATTACTGGATATCCAGGCCACACACACACATACACACAAGCCCTTTTTAAAAATTAGGTAGCAGAGAGTGTTCAGTAGTTACAATGGTAATATATTCCTGCCTGAACTATAATGTTCTGAATCCAGTTCTTTATAAGTGACAGAAGGAAGTTATATTAAAATAACACAGTGGTGCAGGGGTCTCAGGTATGGATTAATTTTTAAATCGTTACATGGCGGTAGCTTGATTTCTATATTTTTTGCAGTCCTATGTTATGAAAGAACATTGCTGGAGGATGAAGTTTCTGACTTTTCTTTCAGAACCAGTTCTGTACAATCCCAAGGTAAGATATTTTGCAGACTTGACAATTCCAGATTGATTTTCACTTTCCTATTTTTTGGAAAGTGAAAATTGTTTTAGGCTAACAATACTGGAAAAAAAAATCTGTCCTGTATATACCATACAGATTGTTTTAAAGACCAATTTATATCATGTATGTGTTTCTACTCAGAATATATTTGAAACTGTTAATTATCTACATGTCAATAATACAAGTAGACTGCAATGCTTATTGAAATAACTATTTTCTCTTTTTCGTTGCCTTTTTAAAATCTAATTTCTATATACAAACGATTCTGACCAAATGCTATCTGGCAATACCTGCACCCTTTTATTTTTCATTTCTAGCAGTAATAAAAGTATTTGCCATTAAGATTAATTCACAAAACAGTATCATGGTCTCAGAAACATATCCACTAAAAATGCCTACTCTACAAAAAGTCACAAAATTAATAACTTCAGATTTGTGTAATTTAAATTTGAAATCCCTGTTAAATTATCAATAACCTTCAATAGAAAGTTTAAGAAATTGACTTAATAAGTCAGAAAGAGAAAAACAAATACTGTATGCTAAGGCACATATATGGAAACTAAAAAAAAAAAAAAGGGTTCTGAAGAACCTAGGGGCAGGACAGGAATAAAGATGCAGACGAAGAGAATGGACTTGAGGACACGGGGAGGGGAAGGGTAAGCTGGGACAAAGTGAGAGAGTGGCATGGACATATATACACTACCAAATGTAAAATAGATAGCTAGTGGGAAGCAACCACATAGCACAGGGAGATCAGCTAGGTGCTTTGTGACCACCTAGAGGGGTGGGATAGGGATAGTGGGAGGGAGACACAAGAGAGAAGAGATATGGGGATATATGTATATGTATAGCTGATTCACTTTGTTATAAAGCAGAAACTAACACACCATTGTAAAACAATTATACTCAAATAAAGATGTTAAAAAAAAAAGAGTAAGTTAAGTCACTTTTACCCTTTACATCTATGTATATTTTCTTTTGGGGGCCTTTGTGCTTAATACCTACTTGTAACATCATAATCATCAAAATATGGATTTACTCAATATTTATAGTTTATTTTTAAGAGTTTGAAAAGTTACCTTGACCCACTGACTTTTTAAAAAAATTATTCTTATGTATCACAAAATATCTGACCCTGAGTGAATTTGCTAATCCTTGTGATAGTGACTTTTGTTTTCCAGCTCTTCTCTTTGAAGAAAGTATGTGTTTACTTATGTTGTTATACTACTTAGACATTCTCTATTACTTTATTTTGCTTAAATATAGGGGCTTTAAATAATTCATAAAGTTCTCTATTTAGTTAAAAGTAAGTTATGGTACACCAGCGATCATTTTAAAAAGAAAAGAAGAGAGAGAAAGAGAGGAAAAAATCCTCAAGGACAGCAACAGAGGAACTAATGGAGATGACCTTTCAAAATGACATTTACTAGCACTCTAACGCAACTGACTCAGTTTATTAGATCTGGAATCTTTCTACTCTCCAGTGCTATTATCTTACTTCGGAAAATAAGCACATTTCAAATGTGAGGATTCTAAATATTTAACGTTCCTAACTGGTTTTAACTGTTTTCTGATCTTACTCCTAAAAATCTCACATTTTCATTTCCTGACATAGAATGGATACCTGATCTGGAGGCATCTAGGCATACCTAACAATATCTGAAGATCAAATATTCTCAACAAAATTTTAATAGCCTACTAGGAATTGTTTTTTTATAGTAGAAAAAGAAGAAAAGTTGTTGTGGATGGGTGCAATGGACTTGAGACTTTCAGAATACAGAATCCAGAACCTTTGGGGAGGATACCATACAATGGTTTACATGTGTTCCCTAAGAGCATCATGGTGTCTTATTACATGGGTATTACAGCCCTTCAAATAGAGTAGTCCTTCAGCAAATGACTATGTGAGATAAACAATTAATCATCCCAACAGAGATGCCAGTAATGGAAATTAAATTATTTTGACCAAAAATAGGTTTACTGCATTATTTGAGAAAAACATAAAACCACCAACGTAGTTAGTTATACAAATCAGACTCTCTTAAATAAGGGGGCTCCATCCCTTTAGGCAAAACTTAAAGGGTACAAATAAAGTTTTTATAATATATTCTTAATAAAATGTTCCAGGAAATTATATAAGTCTTCAGGTAATTGGGGTAATCTCTTCCAAATTCTTTTTTTTACCCTAAAATTTGTGGACTTGAGTGCTTTTTAAAGTGGAATATGACAGTAATAGGAGATATAAAGGGGGACAAGAGTGAGAGAGATGCTACACCAGCCCCCAAGAGCTTAAAAGTTAGAGAAATAAGACTGGTAAAAATCCTACACATAATAGCTACTGTTAGCTATCTAGTGGCATAAAACTGAGATTAGTTCAGAGATTTGGGCACTAAATTGCCCAATCACCACTCGAAATCCCAATCAAGATGACAGGGATAACCTCAGGAAACAGAACTATAATTTAATAAATTGAGTAATGTAATATAATAGCCCTTATCATGTTCTAGGAATTAAATTTTATACTTTCTACATCTACAGAATTTGTACCAGCCTTTATTCCCACTACTTTCGTTTGGACGTGTGCAATGTCTTGCTTAGATTTCTATTGCAATAAGCTCCAGACAGGTCTCTCTTCCTTAAGTCCAAATGTCCCCTCCATACCTGCAACCATGTCCCAATCACCTCTCCTACCATAATCAGAGTGATCTAATGTTTTAATGTGAAAATGTCAATTCTGTGCTTAAAATTCATATTCCATGTTGCCTTTAGGAAAAAACGTCCAAATTCCTAAATATTGCAGAATAGGTCATTAATGAGTTGACCCCTACTTGCTTCTATACACTTATTTCTTACCACTTTCCCTAGAATTACACTACCCATTCGCTATACCAAACAACTTAAGAGTTTTCTGAATACACCTTGATTCCTCATACCGTAACACAGGCCTCAATTTGTACTTCCACTCTGTCTAGAATTCCTTGCTACCGCAATCTCCTTTTTCCATTGACTAATCTTTATTAAGATTTTGAAACTCACACCTGGCATCAACATCCACTCTGAATTCTTACTTCCCTTCAACTGAATTCAGTGGTCCTCCAGTACCCTACTTAACCTCTCTTCTGGTGTTTATCACATGTTACGATAATAATCTATTTGCCTATCTTCCCCACTATACTTGAATTGCCTGTGGACATAGAGTCTTATTTCTGTCTCCCCAGCATTCAGCACAGTGCCTAGAAAGAAGTGGGCACTTAATAAATGTGTATTGACTGAAGAAAACAGAAAGGTGCAACTAGCATTTGCAGTTAAACTGCTATTAACAAGACTGGATACAGGTAGGCAACCCCTATAAGGAAAGATGCTGGGACAAAAATATGGGAATACATTATGTCATAAGGTTTATTGAATTATGGGTTTTTTTTTCCCATTATTTCTCTAACTTTCTGTATAGTGTTATCAGAGTTTTGGCTTTCTTCTCTCCCTTAGGTTCTAATGAAAAAATCATAAGGTCATTCCTCAAAATTTTATCATAGGGCATTCTGGTGAAATCTAGTTATGGAGACCTCTTGTGGGGCTCCAGAATCCAGTAGCCTCCATAACTAAATGGCTCCCCTGAGGTAAACTGTAGACATCAGCTTCAGCAAATACTTAATGTCTCCCTACATAGACTGATTCCAACTCACACACTAGAGCTGAGAAATACTGCAAACGATGATTAATCAGTGGGCCTTGGGAAGCCAGAACAAGTCAAGATGGATGTATAAAGAGGGTAGAAGAAGTAACACCTCTGCGCTGAACAAATATCTTAAAGTCTTGAATAAAGCAATTAGTTAAACTAAATAGGAAATAAAATCAGTGCTCAAAAATATGGCAGAAAAGGCAAGAGGTCTATAAAAGACTTTCTTGTATTAAAATTATGTCTCTACTCACTAAAATTTAAGCCATGAGTTACTTTAGAATCAGTAGCTATACCATCATGGTACAAATGACACTACTATATTTTCACAGTGCCATGAAGAAACACTTCACTAAAATTCTGAAGGGGTTAATATAATTTTCTCTTTTAAAATGAAATCAGTGATATTATTATTTATATACTATGTTATATCTGATTCAGGTGCAGCAAAATTGAATAAGGTGGAAACACATATAGAAAACATGAGGGGAAACACTAAAGTCATTCTGAAATAAGAGTGTGAAAATATGAGTTCTTTATTCCTGTGACTTGTATATTTCCCCTTGTTGCCAGATAGAGTTTATACCTTATGGGTATGCAAGGTACATATAGGTATAACATTGTAATATTAAATTATCAATACTAAGAAGTATAACAAACCATCAAAAATATTTGCCTCGTGCTTTAGCACTTTCAACTAAAACGAGATTTTATCATCTTGCTCTCAGATATAACTATCTGATTGGTGGAAGAAAAAGGAGGAAGTGGTGGCGATTATGATTTTTGCTAATATATAGTAAAACAACTTGTTTTTTGGTTCTCTGTCAAGTGTTCAATTATTTCTCTAATAGTAATAATCTTGTTCACTCTACCTTTAAAGGATTTCTCAAAAACTTCTCTCCATCTCTGCTACCTCCTCTCTGATTCACTTCAGGCCTGAGATATATTAATTGGTCAATTTAAATTATTTAATTTAATTTTAAATTGAATTAAATTATTGAATTATTTGTCTTACTTCTCCATCTTCCACTCCTCAGCCCACAGAACATTATTAAGTAGGTAGGATTTGGGAATATTTTTCTAAGTAAAGACAATAAGATTATATAAAACCATCAAAGGATGTGATAATGGTAGGTATTTGGTGTGATGGGGACCAGTGAAGAATGTTAAGGAAAAGCCGAAGAAAACAGTGGTCACACGCTGGTGGGAAGAAAACCTGATCATCATAAGAAAGCAGAAGGATTAGACAGTATGTATCAAAAAAAAAGAAAAAAAGGAGGACTCACACTTGCCAGTTAAAAGCTTACTACAAAGCTATAGTAATCAAGACAGTATGGTACTGACACAAAGATCTAGATCAATGGAATAGAACTGGGAGTCCAGAAATAACTCCTTCTATTTATGGTCAGTGGATTTTAGACAAAGGTGCCAAGAAAATTATGGGGAAGAAAAGTCTCGACAAATTGTGTTGGGACAACTGGATATCTATGTGCAAAAGAATGCAGTTATCTAAAATAATAAAACTCTTAGAAGGAAACATAAGTGCATATCTTTGTGACCTTGGATTAGGCAATGGTTTCTTAAATATGAAATCAAAAGCACAATCAACAAAAGAAAAAGTAAATAAATCAGGCTTAATCAAAGTTAAAATTTTTGTTTCAAAAGACAACTATCAAGAAAATGAAAAGACAGTCCACAGAAGATATTTATAAAAATTCAACCATAAAAAGACAAATAATCCAACTAAAAATGGGCAAAGGATCTGAATAAATACCTGTAAAGAAGATATACAGATAGCTAATAAATACATGAAAAGCTGCCCAACATCAGTAGCCACTGGGGAAATGCAAATCAAAACCACAGTCGTGGGCTTCCCTGGTGGCGCAGTGGTTGAGAGTCTGTCTGCCGATGCAGGGGACATGGGTTGGTGCCCCGATCCAGGAAGATCCCACATGCCACGGAGCGGCTGGGCCCGTGAGCCATGGCCACTGAGCCTGCACGTCTGGAGCCTGTGCTCTGCAGCGGGAGAGGCCACAACAGTGAGAGGCCTGCGTGCCGCAAAAAAAAAAAACAAAAAAAAAACCCCCAAAAACCACAATCGTATACCACTTCATACCCTTTATGATGGCTACTATCAAAAGACAAATAATAACAAATGTTAGAGAGGACATGGAAAAACTGGAACTCTCCTACATTACTGGTTGGAATGTGAAATGGTACAACCACTTTGGAAAAGAGTTTGGCAGTTCCTCAAAATATTAAACACAGAATCACCATATGGCTCAGTAATTCCCATTCTGGGGTACAGAGGCCCCAAAATTGAAAGCAGGCATTCAAACAAATACTTTAACATGAATATCAATAGAAGCACTATTCACAATAGCCAAAAGGTAGAAACAACCTTTGTTTATCTAATGTCTATCACCTGAGGGAAAAATACACAATCCGTGGTAAATCATACAATAGAATATTATTCAGCCATTAAAAGGAATGAATTACTGATATATACTATGACATGGATGGATCTTGAAAACATATACTAAGTGAAAGACGTCAGAAGACACAACAGGCCAAAAATGATATAATTCAATTTTTATGAAATGTCCAGAATAGCAAAGTTCATAGAAAGTATCAATAGATTAGTGCTTATAAGTGGCAGAGGATTAAGGATAGGAAATGAGGAGAGACTTCTAAGGGGCTGGGGTTTCTTGTTCGATGATGAAAATGTTCTAAAATCAGATTGTGGCGATGGCTGCACAACTCTGTAAATATACTAAAACCACTGCTTTGTCTAAAAAAGCAAAAGCAAAAGCAAGAGAGAGAGTATGTATCGAGAAGATCCTGTGAAGCATAATATAAAGATGCAGAATGATAAGAAATAGCTAACAGAAAAGTTTGGGAGGTAGTAGCTAGAAGCCAGAGAGAAGGTAGTTTTAATAGAATAGCAAACATGGGCATCATACTGCCAGGAGTCAGTGAAATTGCAGGGAAGCAGGAGAGGCGCCGAATGTGGACATCATTACTGAAGATGATTAGCCATAAAGGAATACAAAAAATATCATTTAGATGCTAGAACAATAAGCACATTGAAAACAATTCCATGGACATTTTTCAAAGATATTCTATGGAATATTTTGGCATCATTGTTTTTATAATGCAATTAATTTTCTAATACCTTAAGAAGATTAAAGTAATATTTATGCAAATGACCAAGCTTATACATGACATTGCCACAGCTTTTGACATAATACAGCTTTTGAAATTCAAAATTACAGTTAAAACTTTTTCCATTCTTGTTCTGCATCAATTATTTTTTTCCCCTCAAAATAAAGACCTGGATGTAATTCCATGAAAAGTAAAAAGGAAACACAGGCAGACTCAGTGTTGACAAGCGCCCCTGCTTGGGGGAAGCACTGATGTCTTTTGGCGTCATTGGAATGCTCCTCTTTATGTAGGTCCATTGTGCAGTGATGAATGAAATGGCTACTGATGCTCTCTAAATAAAAGACTCACTCTCCCTCAACAGAAGCAGGTGCTATCGAACAGCTACTGTTTGCACAGTGATTTTCCAGACAAAAACTTTACACAAAAGGAACATACAAATAATTCCTGGGAGGCCTCCTCCGTGAATCTCCTAGACAATAGCCCAGCTGCAGTAATGCCACATGTGTCATTCTTAAGGTCAGTTTGGTATGGGTGCCTTTTTTTTATAGCACTACTACAAGCATATTTATAAGGCATTCTCATCACATAGAATTAGACATCGGGGGTTATATTTCATTACTTAATGAATGTCTTAGTATAAGACCTTTATTGCAAACAATCTTTTGGTTGTTGATGCTTACAGCATTAACACAATTAAGTATTGGCAAGAAATATCTTTATAGCACTTTCTCTATCAGCCATCATAGATTAGACTAATCTATTATTACCTTAAAAAGTAACAGTTGCATATACTTGACTTACTTGACAAAAGGAAGAATTAGGTTTGCAGCTTGTAAAAATGTAAAGTGATATTATTCATGATAATTCAACAATCCACACTAAGGGCTATGTTATTTCTAATCTACTCTGCACATAATTTGCATAAATGTTTGTATCTCCACACCTTCACGGTCCCAGGCAATTTCGTTAAAATAAACATTTGAATGAATAAAGGGACAGATGAGACTTAGGTTTCCACCTGGAGTTGTACCAGTAGGTTTTCATATCCAGTTATTTGGGTACTTCTAAAAACCCTTAGTACCAGATGAGTCCAAAATAAATTATGGGATAAAATAGCAACGCTACTCTGAAAATGAGAAGAAATATGAATAGAATCATCTTTTTTTAAAATAATGCTAGAACACTGGTATACTTTCCAGAAGCATTATCAACACTATAATTGAGATTTAGAAAATCTTCATACAAGACATGCAAAGGAAGACCAGAAGCATTCTAAAGAAAGGCTAAGCAATATGTTTTTAAAAATCAATCTTCTACATGTGAGAAAACAAAGCTATGTTGCTTAAGATCCAATAATAAGACAATTATCAGAAGTTTCAAGAGGAGGTCTGATAATCTGAGTGAAAATGTTTTTCCAAGCAGTTAGAGGACAGGAAGAAGGCAGAGCAACAGTTCTTAACCTAAACGTAGAACTGAAAGATCAAGAGAGCCACCTGCAGTTTAAAGTCCAGAAATATGAAAACTCCCCTGACCTCCCATTTAAAAGCATTGCTTCTGGGGATGGTACTCCCTGAGTTCCTAATTAAGTTAGACTTGGTGAGGAAAGCACATCATGATATAACCCAGATATACTATAAAAGTAAATTCATGTTTTAAGTTCCATGATGCTTTCAATATGAATCATTTTTTAAAAACAATTTGATATTAATGCATTAAAACAATCACTTGAAACATATTTATTGAGCACCTACTACACTGTTTACTTCTTATTTCCTAACCAAATGGCAGCTGGACAAGTATTATAAATGATATTTTCCTATCTATGTTAACATATTAGTCCTCATAAGAAGAATCATCAACTTTTGGGGACATTATCAAAAATATAACATTATCCTGTTTTTAAAGTGAAGTTTCCATTTTCAAGTTTGGATTATAATAATTCTCAAATGCTTTTATTCCCTCTACCCCTAGTTGGGTATCATAACGTCCTCATGGCCTGTATCAAATATGCCCTTAATAAATAAATGTACCCCAGTTAACATATAAAATTGTCATGCAAGAGCTCAGTCTCTTATGAACCATGAATCTGTTGGGGTACTAAAAGATAATACTGTACTTGATGTTGGCACGTAAGTCTCTGCTGGATCTTATCAACATTCAACCAGGGGAATAGGCTATTTCCCATCTTCAGTTTTCACAATGGAGGAGAACCTCCTTCACCTGAGATTTAGGAGAAAGTTGACTGAAATGGTTTATAAGTCTGTTTACTACTTATAAAAATTACCACATGACTTCTAGACTGTTGAAGATGGAACATTGGTTTAGAGATTACTGCATTCTTAATTGACCTCTGGGTAAGTAACTCTTAAGTCTAGAGCTGAATCTATCAGTAGCACATAAAACCTAACATGATAGAACTGTTGCCACCACAAGCAAATGTCCCACAGATAGCCAGATGCCAGCTTTCTCAGAAGGAACACCACCCCCAATCTAGGATATTAGAAAAATATAGGGAATCAGGTCTAATCAACAGGAGCCTATTGGCTTTTTAAAGAAGGAGTGGTCAGAGTTGATGAGCTAGCCCATCCTTAGTAGATTAGGTCATTCCCAACTTGAGAAATAATTCAGCTGTTTTGAGCCAGAAATCAAGAAAAATCAGCTCTTATCCAGAGAGCGATAAACCAGCTTTCATCCTGCCCTGGCTAGTTGCTTTGTTTCCTTAACTCTTCTCATAAGATCAGATTCAGGAAAAACAAGTGGAAATATAAGTGAAACTGTTCACATCTGCTACTAGAACAAAGCTCTGGTAAATTTACATTTGAACATAACCCCCACCAAGCACTAACAGGGTTAAGGGAGAGGAGACAAGGCCTTCATTTGGGTGGAGGAGTGAAAACGGCTGACACACAAAGAGAGCTATTCTTGCCTCTCTAGCCTACACAGACCAAAGTATGCCTTTCTCTGGTGTGGGAACAACCTAAACATGCATCTCTTTCAGAGATACTTGCTCTGGTAATATGCGTAGATATGAATACTACTCCTGGGTGTTCGTTTGAAGGTATCGCCAAAGATTTCACAGACACTCAGGGATCTTACAAACCTCTCCATTTCAAAGAGTTTGACAACATTAACTGAAAACATTAAAGGCAATATCATACTTTTAGCACAATCTATGCACAAAGTAGAAATATATTTTTCTGGGTACAATAGCCTAAATGTAAGTGTAAAGATTTCTAATCCACTTTGATTAGTCCCTAAGATCTAAAGAAACAATGTCTATCTTCTCATGTGAGTTGATACATAAGAAAACTCCCAGTATCTCATTGTATTGCAGATGGCTACTATTTCTTCCTAGACTAATACTTATAAATTTTTAGACGGACTATAACTTGCAAGAATGACTAGTGTATATGTATGTGTCTTTGTGTGCTTGTGAGTGTGTATAAATTTTGTTTTCAAATGCCTGCTTATTGATCGGTACTCATTCCAACTGAAATCTGACTTTGGTAACACTGGAGTAGATTTGTCATCTTTAGCTATGTTTTCGTGGAAAATCTTTTATGTGTAGTGTCGCTGCCAAGATAATGAGTTTAAACTGTTCATTTACATGGGTAAAAAGTAAATTGTGAATAAAATACTGAATCTAAAAATCTTACCTATACCAACATGGCATAACCATTTTTTCTTACATGATTACATTCTTAATTACATTCTTTTTTTTTTTTTTTTTTTTTTTTGCAGTACGCGGGCCTCTCACTGTTGCGGCCTCTCCCGTTGCGGAGCACAGGCTCCAGACACACAGGCTCAGCAGCCATGGCTCACGGGCCCAGCCGCTCCACGGCATGTGGGATCTTCCCGGACCGGGGTACGAACCCTTGTCCCCGGCATCGGCAGGCGGACTCTCAACCACTGCACCACCAGGGAAGCCCCCTTAATTACATTCTTAATTGTGATTCTTAATCCTTACATTGATTACATTCTTAATTCTATAGGCATGAATCCAAATCTGCTTCCAATATGTCACCCTCAAAAATATTTAATATTATAAAGGCTAAAATGCATAGATATGTTTGTCATGTAATATCAATAGAAAATAGTAAGTGAAATGCCTGCTTTGGTAAATCTTTTCACTTGATAAAATGTCCTAGAAGTCAAGAGGAGCAGTATAATGAAGGAATTAAAGAGTATGAGCCATGGAGCCAGACTGCCTGGGTTCAGACTCCATCTCTCTCACTTACTAGCTTTGTGACCTTGATTAATTAACCTGTGCTTCACTTTTCCCATTTATAAAATGAGGATATTATCAGCTTTCATTGGGTTATTGTGAGAATTAAATGAGTCAATATGTGTAAAACACCTAGAACAATGCCAGGCACATAAGGAAGCACTAGATATTTGTTGGCTGTTAGAACCTTTAGAATAATCTGAATCGATTAACAGGCACACAGAAAGATACAACAACTATGAAATTTTCAAGAAAATTAAACAGAAGGGAACTATTAGAAATAAGGAAAGAATAAGAAAAATAGCAAGCCTTATAGCACAGGGACCTATATTGAATATCCTGTGATAAACCATAATGGAAAAGAATATGAAAAAGAATATATATAACTAAGTCACTTTGCTGTACAGCAGAAATTAACACAACATTGTAAATTAACTATACTTCAATAAATTTTTTTTAAAAAAAGAAAAATAGGGGCTTCCCTGGTGGCGCAGTGGTTGAGAGTCCGCCTGCCGATGCAGGGGACACAAGTTCGTGCCCCGGTCCAGGAAGATCCCACATGCCGCGGAGTGGCTGGGCCTATGAGCCATGGCCGCTGAGCCTGCGCGTCCGGAGTCTGTGCTCCGTAACGGGAGAGGCCACAACAGTGAGAGGCCCACATACCGCAAAAAACCAACAAATTATATAATAATAAAAAAATCAAATATTGTAATATGCTGAATAGGAATGAAATTTGTGATTGCCAAAAAGCTAACACATCCATATATCATACATATACATATGTAACATTTTAAGGAACATGTATCTATCTGAAAAGATGGATTTTGAGAATATTATATAAAAGTTAAAAATCATTATGTTGAGCTGCCAGAATTCCAGATGACAGTAATTTTTAATTTATATACTATTGTTTCTAAATTTGCCAATGATTTCTCCAGATTTTCCATAACAAACATTAATTTTAGCATAAAATCACTTTACTAGAAATGAATTGCACTTCCACAGTCTTAAGAACATTATTTTCTAAGAAAAAGCTAACTTAATGTAAACAACTTTGCATTAAAACAAAATTCACATATATGTACAGACATCTACCTAGAGAAGAGGTTTTCTTCTGACAAAACTCACTAAAGTCACCTTATTGAACCTTTCCTATTCTACTTCAGAAGGAAAGTAATATCACACCATACTCCAAACAAAGGTGTTCAGGATGGACATCACACACTGTCAACAGTAGAAACAATGTATGTGAACATGTATATAGTATTTTATAGGAGAACCATTTCCCCAGTTTCTCATCACCCTAAAAATAATCCTAAAACTAGTTTCATTTACTTTTAATACTAAAACCTAGTACTGTTATTGTACTTTACACTGGAGGAAACGGGTTCAGAGAAGTAAGCTGACTCACTTGAGGTCAGGGCTAGAAAGTTACAGAGCTGGGACTTTAAGCTAGATCCTCTCATTCCCAGACCAGTAATAGATCCTATTCTTGGTTTTTTTTTTGTTTTTTTTTTTTTTTGCGGTACGCGGACCTCTCACTGTTGTGGCCTCTCCCGTTGCGGAGCACAGGCTCCGGACGCGCAGGCCCAGCGGCCATGGCTCACGGGCCCAGCCGCTCCGCGGTATGTGGGATCTTCCCGGACCGGGGCACGAACCGGTGTCCCCTGCATCAGCAGGCGGACTCTCAACCACTGCGCCACCAGGGAAGCCCTAGATCCTATTCTTTATTACATTCCATGTAATCACTGGCCTTTAATAATCTAATTGTAAACACTTACTTCTAGTCAGGCCAACTTAAGTTTTCTTTTCCAGTTTTTAACCATTGCTCTTACTCTTGGTGCATGCTTTCGTTAGACTAACTATCTTACCATACCATAACTGTTTCTTTACAAGCCGCTCTCCCCACTACAGGATAAGCTCCCTGATAAGAGTACTCCGCACAAAGGAAATACTCGGTCAATATTTTCTGAATGACTATTCTGCACTTTAAATGCATACAATATATTCTACTTGCCCAGCCTCAGAGTATGTTGCTTTATCAAATGTACTGATATAGTAACAACTAATTACTAGTAACGATTTCCTTAATTCAGAATCTACTTATTCCTTATATTTCAATATCACTGACCATCATTAATTTCTAGACTTTAACACTGTTTGAATTATATTCTTTGCTCTTTGGGAGATTCCTATGTAACATTTACTCTAAATAGATTGCTCAAGGCTCTCAATATCCATTCATATAACAATAATTTTAAAGACTTTCTCTGCACAAGTCCCTAAGGACACTAAGAGGAATAGAAGACGGCCCCCACCCATGAAGATCTCACCTTCTGGGATGAAGAAAGACTATTTGCTCGTCAAAGAGTTAAGGACAGCATCGGAAAGCAAGAGTTATATTCATCTTACCTGCAACTTCCCTTTTGATGGCTCAAATAATCTTCATTGTGTGTAATAACATTTTTTAGGGAGTGATAATGAGTACAACCATAGAATCACTTTGCTACTACAAATACATGTACAAAAGTTGCCTGTTGTTAATTAGAAGGAAGCCCTCTAAGATATAGGTACACACACACATACATGTTTAGAGAGCTCTAAGTAAATTAGGAATTGTGTTCTGGAGTCAGCTCACACAAAGGTTTATTTAAAGTACGCTTCAGGTTGATTCTCACTAGAAAGTGTTTCATATAATAACATTAACCATCCCTTGTTAAAATGTATTGATACTGAAGCTCGTGTTAACTTGATTACCTGAACAGAGAAGTGAATGGGTCAACCACAGCACCACATGGCTGAGAGCTTCCCTTTCCCTCGTTCTTTAGGATTTCTTTTAATCCAGTTGATGTTTCAGTTGAACTGGCATTATTCCCACTAGCTTTAGGGTGCAGGTAGATTTAAAATACAGGAGTCTTGGCATTAACAATTTGACATATTCCCCCAAGGATCTGCTTCTCATAATGATGTGACAATCCTAGTCTTTCCTGATTTTCATAACTTCACTAACAGCCTTAGTTCTTTAGCAGAAGACTCTTTCTTTTTATGTCGCCAGTGGAAAATATATCATAAATACTTAGAACAGCATTGAAATGGATAAAATTAATAACAGTTCAAGTAAAAATCTATTAAGGCCTATTACATATTCGGAGAGTGAAAACTGTTCAAAATCATTTGTTTGATTATTCTTGAGAAGTATGGCCTAAATAACTGATTAACTTTTAAGCAATAAAAACACATAGTGAACCATTTTTAAATCTAAACTTAAAGAGTACTGGCCTTGGTTTGGGGGAAGCACAGGACGGACTGGTTATGAGAGGCATGGAGTTAAACAAAAGGTTATTGTCAAGGTCCTAGATTTTGTTTTGGGTGATGAAGTCAGAGGAACTGAGTATATTATCAAAAATAGCTAATTAAACAATGTAATAAATAAATAGTGAGTCACCCACAAATCAATTATAACAGTGGGTTATGAACTAAGGGGGTGTGATTAGTCCAATTCTGTGCACCTGAAGTCCAAAAAAAAAAAAAAAGGGAAGGATAAAACAGCACCAGCCATACAAAACTAAATATATGATCTAGCAATCAGGCTCCTTGGTATTACACAAATGAGTTGAAAACTTACATTGGCACACAAATGTTTATAGCACATTTATCCATAATTTCTAAAACATGGAAATAACCAAGATGTCCTTCAGTAGGTGAATAGGTAAACTACAAGGGAATATTATTCAGTGATAAGAAGAAATGAGCTATCAGGCCATGAAAAGATATGGAACAACCTTAAATATGTATTGCTCGGTGAAAAAAGTCAATCTGAAAAGGTTAGGCAAAACTATGGAGACAGTAAAATGATCAATGGGTGTCAGGGGTTTTGGGTGGGGGTCAAGGAGGGAAGAATGAATAGACAGAGAACAGAGGATTTTTAGGGTCGTGAAACTATTCTGTATGATACTATAATGGCAGATACATGTCACTAAACATTTGTCAAAACCCATAGACTGTACAACATAGAGTGAACCCTAATGAAAAGGATTTTAGCTAATAATAATGTATCAATATTGGTTCACCAATTGTTACAAATGTACCACAATAATGAAAGATGTTAGTAATAGGAGAAACTGGGAGCAGGGTGAGGGCATACATGGGAACTCTGTACTTTCCACTCAAATTTTTTGTAAACCTGAAGCTGCTCTAAAAATAGTCTGTTAACTAAGACAACAAAAACTAAAATACATCAGCCACTTACGATTGCCTAATTAACCACATGGGTTTATAGTATATTATAAACTAATTTCTTTCTATTAAAGCCAATGTATGGTAAGCATGATACAAAAGTATAATGTATAAAATATGTTGGTATTTTGGTACTGTTGTCATGATAGCAGCAACGTTATTGTAGTACTTCTTATAAAAATAAAACCTAAAATCCAATAATAACAAAATCATGTTTTACCACCTTACTTTGCAATGAAAGAAGGATATTTTTTTTAAAATCACCCCAAAGCTTCATAAACTAAACATATGTACATACAAATTTTTGTACTAAATTTCTATGATGCTAGCCTCTCCTGTTTCACATATGAATAGGCAAACAGAATTAGAGGCTTGTTAACATGACAAGACAGCTATACTTTATTTTATTTTATTATTTTTAATTGAAGTATAGATGATTTACAATGTTGTGTTAGTCTTAGGTATACAGCAAAGTGATTCAGTTATATATACATATAAATCCTATTTCAGATTCTTTTCCACTATAGGTTATTACAAGATAATGAATATAGTTCCCTGTGCTATACAGTAGGTCCTTGTTGTTTATCTATTTTATATATAGTAGTACATATCCGTTAATCCTAAACTCCTAATTTAACCCCCCCCCGCCACTTTGGTAACCATAAGTTTATTTTGTATGTGAGTCTATTTCTGTTTTGTAAAGAAGTTCATTTGTATCATTTTTTTTTAGATTCCACATATAAATGATATGATACTTGTCTTTCTATGTCTGACTTACTTCACTTAGTATGATAATCTCTAGGTCCAGCCATGTTGCTGCAAATGGCATTATTTCATCCTTTTTATGGCCGAGTAGTATTTCATTGTATATAAACACCACATCTTCTTTATCCATTCATCTGTCGATGGACATTTAGGTGACTTCCATGTCTTGGCTATTGTAAATACTGCTGCTATGAACACTGGGGTGCATGTAACTTCTCCAATTAGAGTTTTCTCATCTTTTCCATATATATGCCCAGGAGTGGGATTGCTGGATCATATGGTAGCTCTATTTTTAGTTTTTTAAGGAACCTCCATACTGTTCCCCATAGTGGCTGCACCAATTTACAACTATATTTTAAATGATCAACTAAAAATATATGAACATATGATGTTGATGGTAAGGGAAACTTCTTCTAGATCTGGTCTTCTGTTTAAAACACAGAAATACATCATAAATGCATTAAGGCAGATTAATAAATGCAAATGCTAAAACATCTTATGCTAATAGCTTCAAACAGGTTTTGCACACAGTAATTTCCTTGCTCACCTAGGCAACTAAGATTCTGCTACATTCATGTGCTTCCCCCAGGTCCTGGCTCTCCACCATGCTATCTTGGCATAATGTACTAAGGTACAATTAATTTACAGCAGGACAGTTCCACTCACATAGCTTTTCCTCCTTCTATTATTTGGGTTTCATGAAGACTGTACCAGTAATCTAGAGAAGAGGCAATCCTGTAATTTTTTTTTTGAGTTGCACCACTGTAACGTTTTTAATCTCACCATCACTGAAACATTTGAAAAGTGCTAAAGAAACTCATTAGTAGGAACTACTTGCACCTCCAGCTACCATTAAGCTGCACCATAAGCTCACAGGTGGGGTTAAAAAAATTAAATTACATAAAATTGGAGGGTCATGTTATCAAATTAATTAAAAACCAAAACACTAATTTGAAAAGATACGTGCACCCCAATGTTCATAGTAGCATTATTTACAGTTGTGAAGATATGGAAGCAACCTAAGTGTCTATCAACATGGAAATGGATAAAGAAGACACACACACACACACACACACACACACACACACACACACACAATGGAATAATACTCAGACATAAAAAAGAACAGAATTTTGCCATTTGTACCAACATGGATAGACTTGAAGGGCATTATGCTAAGTGAAATAAGTCAGACGGAGAAATACAAATACTGTATGATATCACTTATATGTGGAATCTAAAAAATACAAAAAATGAGTAAATATAACAAGAAAGAAGCAGACTCACAAATATAGAGAACAAACTAGTGGTTACGGTGGGATGCAATATAGAGGTGGGAGGTACAAACTACTGGATGTAAGATAGGCACAAGGGTGTATTGTACAACACAGGGAATACAACCAATATTTCGTAATAACCATAAATGGAAAGTAACCCCTTTAAGAATTGCATGAATTTTTTTAATTTTAAAAAATAATTTTTTAATAAAACCATATATTTCAATACATCTGTGCTGTCTCAAAAATACACAAAAACAAATCTCCAGTGAAACTTACCTTGAACATATATGACTATAAAATGAACTAAGAAGATCCCAAATTACCCTGAGGGAGACATTTCCTATCCCTTCTTAACGCATTTGAATTATATCCAAATTTGTGTTATTACACAGTGCTTTATCAAAGTTTTACTGTATTTATTACCTCTGACTTAATATGCAATTTATAATCTTTGAAAAATGAGCTTTCTCCCCTCACCACCATCGACCAAAGGAAAAAAAAGTGTAAAAACTCTAAAATACTGATGTCCAATAAGTAAAATTCATATAGGGAACTGAAAAGACTAGTGGTAACTATTTATAATCCTTTCCTCAAAGGGCCACATTAGAAAGATTCAGTGATTATCAAGTTAGTATTAAGAGACACACCTTAAGGGTAAAGTTTTCTGGTAGTTATGTTTGGCAAATACTAAATTAAGCATGTTCCAATAAATGTACCTAAAAAGTTCCTGCAATTGACCTCAGGCAGCTCCAAGAAAAGTGTTCAAAGCAGAAGTGGTACGCAACTCCATCCCAGCTTCACGATGGGAACTGGTGACTCCCAGTTTTGCCAAGGACAAAAATCAGTCATATTTAAGATTAACCAGTAAAAGTAGATCACCAACAAGTTTCTTCTAGAATCTATTATCTCCTGCTCACTACACAACCCTAAAGAGCTGTAGTGTGAGCTAAGGCAACTATAGACAAAGTAGATGGACACAATGACTTAAGGAATACTACAGTTTAGGAGAGTAAAACAAATTACATTGTGATGGACAGCTTGGAAACTATAGAAGCAGTGACAACAGATAAATATGCAGCACCTAAGAATTGGGTGGCACCTTTTGAACAACTTTTTTGGGAAGAGACGGAAGCTACTTGTCAAAGGTATCCATAGCACCCATTCTATAAGTAGTGGCTCTAGCCTCAAACTATTAAGAAAAAGGACTTCTATATCCTGATCGTTAAGAATAAACTAGCTTAGAGACAACATAAACTCCATCAGCATGACCAATTCCTTACACAAAAAAAGTACCCCACAATATACAGCACATCTACAGTTAAAAAGAAAGCTGATTATCTATGCCTCTTCATTTTCTCTGATTTTTTCTTTTTCTTTTTTATGATTTTTTTCATAAAGACATTCTGATGACACTAAAATTACCATTCTAAAATAAAAGGTCAAGAATGAGTTAATTTTAATACTTCAAAATATGTTTTCACTTTTTGCCAAATTTTATAAACTCATAGGCTAAGTGAAATGTTCTCTACGACAAATGAGAACAACTTAATCTTAAGAAAAGCCAAGCATCAATTTTTCATGAATTAGTCACTGGTGGGTTTACATTTCATGAAAAGAAAGATTAAATGTCGATTTCACACTTGGTGAACTGCCCCACCTACTGATTCAAATGAAAATAGAAGAAATTCATCACAACATATTGACAGCTTGTGATTTGTTTCAAGACATGCCTTTTTACCAGTATTCTAGTCTGAGGATAATAGATTCCTACGATATGAAGTTAATAGTAGTTCCTGACATAATCTAACTTCTAACAAAAAAGCACTTCTAACAAAAAAGTCGAGTAGCTTTTTAAGACATTCCTAGCAACAGAACCATTTAAACATAATTTGCTCAGAAATAAAGCAAGCATACAGGAATTGATCAATATATAGTTTAAGTGTATAAATATGAAGTTCGATCACTCCAGGTGCAGCTATTAATTTTCTCTTACACAGATCACCTGTTGCCTGCTAGATGAAGAAGCTTTTTTAAAAGAGATTTTTGAGGTACTGTTTGCTTTAACTGAGGAAGGTATGTTACAAAGCCACCCTGCATAAAAAATGCCATGTTAACATGTACATAGATACATATTTGAATGTGAGTCGTGAAGCACAGATTAACGAATTTTTAAATAGAAAGAAAAAAGTAAACTGGACATAAGGTCAGCAGACTGGATGATATTTGTTACTATATGAAGCTTGGAAGCATTGCCAGAAGCCGGGTCACTTCAAGAACAAAGAGTGAATGCACGTAGGCAAGACAGTATGGTAGTTATTGCATTCAGTCATTGTTTTATTGTGGATTCATGAAAATCAAAATGAGATCTTCCCTAAAACGAAACACTAGAGGATTTAGGAGGGCACAGCATTTACACAATAAAAATAGTATTATCATCAGAGTGCCATTTAAAAAATAATGTTCATTAAAAATGCTTATTGGTTCACTTATAAAAGTTGGTATTAAAGAATATTTGAAGCTAAATATGGTAAATTTTGGTGTCTCAAAGATACTATACATAGCCGAATTTCTTTTCTGTATAATTGTCATGTTATTTTTATTTTTTGGATAAATAGAAGTGCTACGTTTCCCCATTCTTCCTGAAATACGTTTTTAAATGTGAACACTATCCCATTGTTAAAGAGACTGAATTAAACATCTTATTTTAAAAATTAAATCAATTACTTTGAGGATAAATTTCTCCAATATACAAAAAATCAAATCAAGTATAAAAGTGGGATATATTACTTCAAGTCTGTATAACAATAAATCAAAATAACAAGAAGAAAATATTGGCACCCAACACTCATAACATTTACTATGGAATAGACCACTATTCTAAACCTCGTAATCCTCTGAACCCTCATGAAAACCCTACGAGGTAATATCATCCCTCCTATTTTACAGATGAGTAAGTTGAGATGTAAGAGGTTAGGTAACCTGCTGAAGGTCACTCAGGTAGTAAGTGGCACTCTGCCTTCAGAGTTCATTCCCTGTAAGCACTCACTATGCTGGAGTTGCAGAATATCCACCCACTGTGAGAAAGCTGATGGTACCTCAGAAGTAGTTTTGAACTGGTAAATGTCTGTAACTAGTTCTCAGAGGAGTAAAAGATGTGGAATTTATCCGGTTCAAGTTGTTGAAAATGTGGATGCTCAGGATTTATGACAAGATTAGAAAATAAAAAGTTAAAATGATGATGTTTCAGGAGGGATGGTAGGAAATAAGTGTGGGGAGAAATAGAGGCAAAGAAAAGTACACAACAAAAGTGATAAGTCTGGGAATCTGAAACAAAAAGAGAAGGGAATTTTGTCAAAAGAAAATAAAATTAAGAAGGAAAGCCAAGAAACAGATCATACTCCATCTTTAAACCCTAACAACCTGGTTTGCAGATATACCACTTGACTGAAACTGCTAGTTTTGCCCATAAATTTCCCCTGAATTCTTTTTCATTCTTTTTCTTCCTGAATGATTATCTAACCTTAACTGCTAGCACCATCCCCACTTTTCTACCTCTTTTTCTTCCTTTGCCATTAACCATGGCTACTTCCCCTGGTTCAATGCTAAATTTCTAGTTCCTCTCCTGAGTGACAATCTTAAAAAGCTCACCTTTCAACATCTATATTTTTAGTTGCCGAAAACTCACCTCTAATTATGCATCCCACTGCCTCATGAAAGTAAATGCAGTAAAAGCGTGAATAGTATACCACATTACAAAAAGGCTCTTTCCTATTTCTCCATCATCAGGGCCATTCTCTATTTCCTTAGGCTTATCAGCCAATTGATCCTTGGGCTCCATAGTCAATGCTCACAGATCCTTTAAGACGTGCCTCTTTCTTGCTATATCCACTCTTATTAGCAGTTTCTCAGCTTTCACTACTTTCCCCCCCTTGGTTGCTAAAACAGTCCCATACCTCATGCCTCTGCCCAAACCTTCTCCTCCTCCAGTGTCCACATCCAGTTGCCAGATCACTTCGTCTCAAACATCACCCTGCAAGATCCACCAAGGCTCCCTAATACCAGTTGGATACAACCTAACCTCCAAAATTTCTTTTTAAAAAATGATTTAAACAGTTCTCCCATCCTCATTTCATCTGCCACCTCTTTAAATGCACTTCTCCCTATTCCTCAACGTGCTAATCCAGTCAAACCGACTAAGTTGTACAATCTCATCCAATATAATATTTGCAAACTCCCTACCCTGTGCTTTCAAAGGTAAACATCTTAAAATATCAAGACCTTGGGTATTTTGAATAACTAACTGCACCTATTTCTTTATGGAGATGTGGGACTGCAGAAAACTTCACATTCCTTGAATGTCTACCCTAGCAAAGGAACAGTGCTAGGTTAGTCTTCATCACAATAGTGCAAAGTAGGTATTGTTAAACAATTTTCTACCTAACAACAAGAAGTGATATTAAACCACTTGTCCAAGTTCACACAGCAGAACCGAAATCCAAAGTTGATGCTGATGACCCTTCCTATTCTTTTCCTCTGCACTTTCTATCTTGGAACCCAATTGGAAGCCACGGGTACTTTTGCTGCCCCTCTGAACCTAGCCAAGTCTCTTCCTTGCTGGTGCCACTGTTGCCCTGCTGATATTGGAGGCTTCCAACAGCCAGGCTAATTTCGTGACATATTATAGAAAAAAAGGTGTTGCAGCCTTTAATTTCTTTAATGCCAGCACTTGGCCCTGACTACTGAGGTATGGCAGGCACACTGACAGTTGCCCAAAGTGACAGCTGACAGTGAAAGAGAAAAAAAATACCTATAAAAAGCAGATACGAAAACTATTAAATGACAGCAGGGTGGGACCATGAGCCTCTCCTGGTATTCGCTCTGTGCATTCCTCTCCCACTGAAAACTGACAAGCAAGAACAGAACAGCTGTCCACCCCCTTTTCTCCATGACTATTTTCTGTTCAATGAACACATGAAGAAAAAGGAGGGTATCTCCCCAGTCCCTTCAGTTTTCTCTGTGTTTATTCCACAACTGCCTCCTTTTCCTTGTAATGATGCCCACATATCAGACCAAGGCAATGATCAGCTCTCAGCAGGTCTGCTAACAAATTTCAAGTGCTTTCCTAAGGAGGCTTCTCAAGGCATCATCCTGTTCTTTCAAACTACTTTTCTGCGGTGAACTCTGAACTCATTCTTCAAGGCCCAGTGCTACTTCTTCTCTGATGCTTTCCCTAGGGAATGTGCATAAGGAAATGCATGGTCATCCCCGTGAAGCTGGTGGTCTTATCCCTGTTTTATAGTTGAAGCAACAATGATACCACGTTTCCAAGGTCCCAGATCTAGTAAGTTTTGTGTAACTTCAAAGGCCATGTGCTCTGCATTGCCATGTAAGTGCCTGACAATTAGCTTTTTTGACTGTCATGTAAGTGCCTGACATTAAGGTTTTGATTGCTGAGGCATCCACTTCAAAGACACCCATCTCCAATAAACACATTGCCAACTACCAGACTAGATGAAGAGCCAGGCCGCACCTCTCATGAATTTCCCTCTTCTTAGAGAGATCTGGTTGACTTAGATAACTGATCATTTGATCTCTTGCCTTTCCCTCCCAGAGTTTTAATTCCCACTCTTGTGTTTTAAATTCACCAGTAAAGAATGAACCTGTGAAACCCTATCTATCTATGACCTCCCTGTGTGGCCCTAGGCATCCCATGTACCCTCCAGGGCCTATGAGTCATAAACTTTGTTTTTTTCAAAGTTCCCTGATGCTTGTTGCTGAGGTGCATCTTACAATCATAGTAAGAATCACAAGGGCCAGTCCGGCAACAGCACTGGCTTCACAGAGGAAATGTCCTGGGCGGGGGGTGGGGGGTGGGGGTGGGGGTGGTGGGGGTGGGGGGGTGCTCATCTTGGGCCCAGGGAGTGTCCCCAGGCATTTCCAGCCAATAACATCACTATCTATAGGTGGAGACCGGCACAAAACACCAAGGACACAAAGTTTTCTCAAAGGAATTCTATTTGTTATTATTTGAAGATGGTAGATTCAAAAGTCACATAGTGCTTTCTACAGCCTTATTGGTTTATCTTATTAATTATTCGTAATAGCCCTATAAGGCAGTTATTGAGTTTAAACTCAATTTAGAATCCTGAACATCAAAAAAGCTAGACAATTTGTTTAAAGTTATACAGGTAGTAACAAAAATGGGGATTGAACCTATATCTTTTGCACTAAATCTGGTGGTTTCCTCACAATTAGAGAGCTGCTTCCAGAACCTTAAAAATATCTCCAGCATAGGATATATCATTTTACTCTATAACTATTTATGAGTTGAACTGCACGACTCCTCGAGTATGAAATTCTCAAGGAGAGAGGATGTGTCGTATTTAATATTTATATTTTTCATTTCCACTGTAATATATGAGATGGCTCATTGCATGGAATGTATGCGTTAAAAAAGGATCTAGAGTCAGATTGACTGGGCTTAAACCCCAGTTCTGCCATTTCCATGAGACTTATTTAGGGGACTTATTTAACCACTTGGAGCTTCACCTTTAAAATAAACAAAAAAAATTGGCTTCAATAATATTCAATAGTATCAACTTCAGAGGGTTGTGAGGGTTAAATGAGAGAACACATGTGATGTACTTGGCACAGTGGCTAGCACAGAGCAACCTTTCGATAAATGTTGGTGGATATTATTCTTGCTGTTGTTGAGGTCATTTGCCTCAGGAACTACTTCTTTCAGTACTAGAGCTGTCTGCCCTATAAAGCTTTCCCAGACGAGGCACAGTTAGGAATATCTTCCCATGTTCCTGCTGCATCTTAACCCATATTATTACTAAACAAAATGGCTGGTGGTTATCTGGTTTAATGTCTATCTCCCACTCTGTAAGAAGCACTCCTTCTGGGCAGGAACCATCTTATTCAATCTTGTAACATCATCATCTACAGTGCCTTACATGCATGCAAAAATCTCTTTGCCTGGTAATATCCTTTACTATCTTCTCTACCTGGAAAATCCCTACTTATTCTTCGGAAGCAATTCTTACTTTTAATGTGAGTCCTTCTCAACTGTCTCAGGACAAATTCCAATTCCCAGACCAGTTTTTTCACACCTTGACTATAGTACTTAGCACACTATAGTATAATTTATTTATTCATCTACACGTCCGTCTCTCTAATTAGACTGTGAACTCTTCCATGTCAAGAATCCCATTTTATTCCTTGGCTAGGCCCAGCCCAAGCAGAATATAACATATGACAGATAATAACTAGTTATTTTGATGAATACCTGATGAACATATGAAGCAAGCAGGAATAAACAATACCTAATACAATTTGTTAAACGGAATTTGAAGTATTATGAAGTAACTAGACCCCAGATCACCATTTATGAACTGTTGCAACAGCTATAATTATTGTAGAGAAGGGTATTTTGAGAGGGATTCACATCTTCACGGGTTATTTCACTTTGAAGGAATTACAGGAAAGTATATGTGTAGGTAGAGACTTGGAGTTAAAGGCAAGTAAGATTTTGCTTCTTGTCTTGAGTTGTTCAGAAAGCAGAACCATTTGACAATTTCAGCATAATCATAAATAATACTCCATGGGGTAGATTTTTTAAGAGATAAAGAGATCACTTCATCCTTGAGTACAGGTTGTAGTATACATTTGTGCAGGAAAGAGCAGAGAAAAGAGAGAAGATAGGGAGAAGGCTGGAAATGGGGAAAGGAAAATGCAGAAACAGAGGTAAACACAGAAAGGGGTGTGGTTTGCATCCAAAAACTAGAATTGGAAAGATCTATATAGGTCATCTTAAGTTTGGACTACAAAGTTGCCTGGCTTTAATCTAACACTGCTCAGCCTGACCATTTTCACAAGCACTAGATGTATTGTATAACAATGAAAATAACACCTTATAATATCTTCCTTTGAGAAAAATCACTCTCTGCTATTTCCCATTTCCATTTCTTGGTGATTTGGCAGCAAATAAAATGAGAATTAGAAATGTTAAGAAAACTTATAACATAATTTATTTTTATCCCATCTCATAATTATATATTAAAAAGTGATCAGTTTGATACAGTGAGTTAAAAAAATAAGGAAAAGGGGAGGATATTGAGATCTTGAACTAACAATTAACGGTCAAAATCTTCTATGGAATCAATGCAGTCATGCTTTAGGAAAATATCAATGTTATCTGTTGGCTTTATTCACATTAAGAGTTACAAAAAGTTTCAATGAAATTGCAGCTTTGCATTCAGATATTTTGATCATCCTTGCTCCAGTCTGCACAGAGATGGGCCACAGGATACTGAAGTACACGTACATATATGCAATACAAGTTATCACTTTTTTCCATTGGAAAGTAAAGATAATGGATAAAACTTTTAATAATGTACTCAAGCTTAGATATATAAAAACATGTAATGCTTAAATACACAGAGTTAAGCCAATGTGCAAATGAGCAGTTAAGACTATAGATACATGGATTAGATTTGACCTACTGAGTGACAACAGACTCTCAGTGAGACTAATACACATTCATGGATTAACGACTTGAATTATCAAGACAGTATCTGTTCATCAGCCTTTCTTTTTACAGAAAAGCTCATTATACCTACAATTTTTTTTCTCTCTCTGATCTTGGAATGTTCATTCTGATTTCAAGAGAAAACTAAAGTTATATAAAATCTTGTACAAAATTTAGAAAATTAACATTCTTCCAAATGTGGAGTTACTTAAACACATGGCCAAACAGGACTACCTTTGCCAAGCAAACTGGAAAAAAAAATCTAGGCTACAGGTACAATCTTCAGTGTCTAACATTTCTAGGGCCTGCTCCCATCTTCAGGGTTAAAAAAATAAAGAATAGGCAAAAAAGAAAAAGACAGTTCAACATTGATACGCTCCATACTAATAAGAAATACATTTGGCTTGGGGTTGTAAAGAGATCATAAATCTCCCCAACTCCTGCATTTGCCTAATTTTCTATTATGTAAGCTAACTTAAAATAAATCTGTATACCCTGAGCATTTCCCCACTGAGGTAGTCAGGAAAGAGCTTGAACTAAACACCCAATGGTGTTGTGAAGGGAACGAAACAAATAGATGACCTGTTTCCTACCCTTAGGAAGCTAGAAACAGGTTGAGGACACCAAAGAGAACATTTAAAAGTAGCTCAAGAGCATTTAGAAAGCAAAATGCACACCTTAATAGCATGCATATTAAGAAAATGAAAAGCTCCACGCAGGCATGCTTAGCTCCCCTCAGTATTCTCAAAGCTGGTATCAGGAATAATTAGAAGTAAACAAGATTGGGAAGGAGGTAAGTGCTGTGATTAGTTGAGTCAGAGGCATCGGGCATTTCATTTCGGGAAGTGTCTGTGACAGGGATATGAGCAGACTGTGTCACTCATATGCACAAGTATGAGCAGACTGTGTCACTCATATGCACAAGTAAGCACAACCAGATTGGCCTGAATGAAGCAAGAGTATGGTTCAAACACACAAAACACTGAGTTTGAAAGCAGTGAGGGTTGGACAAGGAACTGGTAGATAATGATGGCAGATGACAACAGGAACACAGGAGGGATTATTCATTTTTACTGTATTAATCAATAGTACTATAGGTATTTTTCATTTAAAACATATATTATAATGTACAAAATTCATAAAATAGGCATATATTTTAAACATTTTCTAGAAACTCATGTTTATGGAAACCTGAACCTCTAAACTAAGAAGTGAGAAAGAAGAATCAATACTATTGAGCTAAAAGCTGCAAGAATGAATGAATCTTGAAACTTTCAGCAATCTCTGTTTACTGAAGATGGAGGAATTTTCTATTCCTCGGTTGTCAGACCTTTACTTTAAAAGTGAACAATTTGGGGGCTTCCCTGGTGGCGCAGTGGTTGAGAATCCTGCCAATGCAGGGGACACGGGTTCGTGCCCCGGTCCGGGAAGATCCCACATGCCGTGGAGCGGCTGGGCCCGTGAGCCATGGCCGCTGAGCCTGCGTGTCCGGAGCCTGTGCTCCGCAACGGGAGAGGCCACAACAGTGAGAGGCCCGTGTAACACACACACACACACACAAAAAAAAAGTGAACAATTTGGAAATATTACATCCTACCTTTATTTTGAAAGTGGGCAATTTGTAAATATTATACTCCTATCACTGATTTTTTTTCAAGCCTATGTCTTCTACTCATAATGGTCAAAGCCAATCTCTGAGTCTTATTTGTCACTAATCATATTGCCCTCCATTCTCAAGTCTAAACTTTTATCACATGCTAGGTACACTTATACACAATTTCATGATAGGCATCAACAGAAAGATAATTCCATAAACTGCATTTCAGAGTTCACTTTTTTTCCCCTGGTTAAAGCCAAAACAACCACACCTATACTAACAGTTCATACATTTCACACATGGTGCTTAGACTGAAGGAATTCATTATTCAAAAATGAAGAAAAAGACATGGCCAAACTTAAACCATAAAAAACTAGCACCAAAGAAGCCATCAGAAGAGCTATATTCAAAATCAGACTCTTGGGAATTCCCTGGTGGTGCAATGGTTAAGAATCCACCTGCCAAGGCAGGGGACATGGGTTCGATCCGTGGTCCAGGAAGATCCCACATGCTGCGGAGCAACTAAGCCTGTGTGCCACAACTACTAAGCCCACACACCACAACTACTGAAGCCTGCGCGCCCTAGAGCCCAGGCACCCCAACTACTGAGCCCACGTGCCACAACTACTGAAGCCTGCGCACTCTGGGACCCGTGTGCCGCAACTACTGAGCCCGCATGCTGCAACTACTGAAGCCCACATGCCTAGAGCCCGTGCTCCGCAACAAGAGAAGCCACCGCAATGAGAAAACTGCGCACTGCAACAATGAGTAGACCCCGCTCGCCACAACTAGAGAAAGCCTGCATGTAGCAAAGAAGACCCAACGCAGCCAAAAAAAGAAACCAAAATCATACACTTCTGGCCCACAGTTTCTTTATCTACAAAAGAAGATTGCTGTCTGTACCAAGTGCTAGCCAGATCACAGACTCTCCAAGGAAGTTGAACAGGTAGTAGTGGTGTCAAAGGTCTTGACCATATTCTCTGCAAACAGACGACAAAGAATTGACTACACCCCTGGACCAAAAAATACATGCTGCTATAATAAGCGAACATTACTGGTAGAGATAAAAATGATCACAAGAACTACCTCATCTAGTACACGACGAGCACTATTTCAAACGTACATTGACTCAATTGTCACAATAAACCTAAGAGGTAGATACTATTATTATCTCCATTTTATAGATGAAGAGATTGAGATATTAAGTATTACCCACGATCACACCAATTACAGAGTGGTACAAGTGGGCTTTGAAGCTGGCTCTAAAGCCTGCTTTCCTAATTCTGCTTCTCTGACCAACTGTTAGTGGGGCTTTGTTTCTCTTTTTACCATGACCCTCCACTGATGAGCATAAAGTACCAAAAAAAGCATGTGAAGTTCACTAATTTTTATTCTATCATAAAGGACTACCTTTAACAGAAAAATGCATGTAAATCAATGCTTCATTTTTATCATCAAAGACAATTAGAAAATTAATATATGAGTTTGGCTTCACTTAACAACAGTAAAAACTATTACTAATATTAAAGGAATCCAGTTTTCCAAACTCAAAATGATTAACGTATTCCCCATAAACTGAGCATTTGCATTTCTTCCCTCATTTGGGGAGGGGGGGTAAAATCATTAAAATGAGATGATTTTTTCTAATACAACTGTCATTTTTTCCCCCAATCAAAAATCTACTCAGTAAGTTATGGCAAAAAACATGTGAGTAAAATAGATTTTAGGGTTTTTTTTTCCTCCTTGTTTTGTGATAACTGACAGAATATATTCACATATTCTAAACAGAAATGTCACAGAGGTTAAAGGCTAATATATATTAATTACTATATTGAGGTACAGTATAAAAATTTCTTCAGAGTATAACTATCTTTACTGACTGGAACAATACCCAACTTAAATCACAGGAATTAAAAGCTAAGGATGTCCTTTAAGGAAAAAGCATTTGCTTCCTCTGTAAAATGTTGTCATTTAACTATGAATACAGCCTCCCACAATTTAATCTGATAAAAACTAAACCAGTCTTAGTGGACAATGACATTTTATAATAAAAGCATGAATTACACAAATGATAGTTGGTTGCCTACCTTAGACAATTTAGCACTAAATTCACCATTTTACCTTTAATGTTTATGCTATATATTGAAATACCTTTTCAAAGCAGGAATATTAAAAGCATGACATTTAATATAATCAAAATGATCGCAACCATCAGATGAAATGAGAAAATCCAACAAAGTACATTAGACATTGAAGATTGTTAAGAAAATAGAGATGATATCAGGATGGGGGTAGGAATACAGCTCTGCCTAGAAAAAGGGCAATGATGGCTCAAGGTCATCTGAAGACCCACGAAACTCACAAACTCTCAGAAAATGAGGAATAGCTATGTTCAGAGCTTTGAGATTCTTAGACACATCTATAATCATTAGTAACCAAAAGAGTGTCATGATTCCTATATGGAATACAAAGTTGAATAGGATTGAACACTTCAATGAAGATCTTGAAGGGGAAAAAAAAAAAAACCCAAGGTACTAGAGAGCCATAGAGTGTACATCCATTTGCTAAATGTGATTCAAAAATCCAAGTTAAAAGGTCATTTATAACAACAAGGTCCTACTGTATAGTACACGGAACGAACTATATTCAATATCCTGTGATAAACCATAATGGAAAAGGACATGAAAAAGAATGTATATATATGTGTAACTGAATCACTTTACTGTACAGCAGAAATTAACACATTTACTTCAATAAAATTAAAAAAGAATCCTCAAGTCTCCCATTTAGAATCCCTTCACCAAAGATGACATGTATCAAGTCAATTAACAAGTGAGAAGGTACCTTCATCCTCAGTTTGTTTGCATTAAACACTGACATTTCCTTGAAAAAAAAAGAAAAAAAGGTCATCTGTATCATGGGACAGCAGGCATGGGGGAATATGAGGCCGTATATACCATCCAACCCTCTCTAACACACTGAGGCCAAAGAATTCTGAGGGATAATTTCACAATTCTTACATAATTTCCCAGCTACCACAACCATAGCATCTCCAAGGATACATGAGTTTAAAATATTTGTCCACATACAGATGGTCCCAAGTTACCATGGTTTAACTTACAATCTTTTGACTTTACGATGCAAAAGCAATACATGTTCAGAAAATCTGTACTTCAAATTGTGAATTTTGATCTTTCCCTGAGCTAGTGATATGCAGTACAATACTCTCTCGTGATGCTGGGCAGTGGCGGTGACTCACAGCTCCCAGTCAGCCCCATAGTCATGAGGGGAAATAACCGATATATACTTACAACCATTCTGTACCCATACAACCATTCTGCTTTCCACTTTCAGTACACTATTCAATAGATTACATGACTTTATTATAAAATAGGCTTTGTGTTAGTTGATTCTACCCAACTGTAGGCTAATGTAAGTGTTCTGAGCCAGTTTAAGATAAGCTAGACTAAGCAATCATGTTATGTAGGGTAGGTATATTAAATGCATTTTTGGTTTATGATATTTTCAACTTATGACAGGTTTATCAGGATGTACCCTCAACGTAAGAGGAAGAAGATCTGTACTACATCAATAGGACATATATGTGAATACACCTAAGTATGGATAAACACACATCCACAGAGAGAGAGAAAGGGATCTTACTATACACGTACTCACTGACCTCATTAAAAGAGGTAATCCTGAGATTTGTTGACATTATGCTTATATATCCATAGAAGGGTAGCAGAATATGCCACCCCAGAATATGCCTCGTTGACATAAAGATTATTTTCAATTGATTATTTTTGAGAAGGAACAGATACAAGAGAAGCTCTGAAACCAGAGTAGAAGTTACCCTTCCATAAGAGAAATTTACCTTTATAATGGAAATCTCTATTTATAAGGGCATCTTCCTCTCTGTACCAGGAAGAGAAGGGTGACTAAATCACAGGAGGGCCTTGTCAATGGAGAAGGCACTGACTGGAATCTGCATAAAAAGCCTTACTCTTGTCTATTGTGCTTTTCCTGGTCACCTCCCATAACTGGCCTCTCCCCTACCCAACATTTTTCTTTTAGTCTTTAGCTGAAGATGGTATTTAAGATGGTGGCTTGGACCATGGTTGGGGCTGGTAATCTCCCCAGGTAGATATGAGGTACATATGTTAATAAACTTCTGTTTGTTTTTCTCTTGTTAATCTGTCCTTTATTACAGGAGGTCTCAATCAAGAACCTAGAAATGGTAAAGGGAAAATTATTTTTCCTTGCCTATACCATATACTCATTATATTTCAATATTAGGCCTTCAGAACTCTTGTGTTTATTATAACCATCTCCTTAAAGAGGACCAGGGTTGGGGGGGAAAAAACATAGCTATGTAAAAACTGAAACTCTTGTTTAGGAGGTAGGTAACAAATTGGTTCACAAAATACACACTGCACTGACTAGGTGATGGGCAAGTTTTGAATAAGAAAATAAGACAATATTCCAGCTTTTCCTTATTGTTTTTGTTCTGTGACTTTACTAGTTTAGAGTGTGACTTTGCAGATCAAATTGTGGATGTCTAAATTCAATACTGCTATCAAAAATACATTAAGGTCAGCACAATTACCAATGCGCTTGGAATATCCACACAATTACATCTGATCCAAATGCACGCCATATATACATAGTCATTGAGAATGACACAACTATAACATTTAAACTAAATGTATATTAAATGAGAATTGAGATTGTGACCACTAAGTTTTGACACTTAACACACACTCTAATTAAGGCAATATTTAATGAATTAGTGGTTGTTACTAAGAAAAATAATGAGCAAAATCTGGCCTTATCATTAGACAATTTCTTTAAAAATGTGACAGTATTGTCAGTGAGAATTCAACCACCTAGTTAATTTCTGTCAATATTTTACTGACAAAAATGTCCTAATAGAATCCTTGACCTTCAATAGAGTTTAAATGTATCAAGCACAAATCATCAACTATTTTTCAAAAGCATATAACAGCAATTTTGACATTTTACAAGATCATTTTTCAGAAGCATAAATGGATAAAGGTTTTATTCTGTAAAATCACTAACATAACTTTTATTAAAGTGTATAAAATTAAAATTAATAAGGTCAATCATATTCCATGTTTTCTTTACTAGTATCAAAAACTATGTGACAAAAATAATTTAAATCAAAAATCATCATTTCCACATTTCTGATTGTACCACTCCATTGTGAATGAAATAGTCTGCGGGGGGGAACTTTTACTAGAGAATTTACTTCCAAAATAGCTATTTGAATTTCAGAGATTCTCAGCTATTTGCCTGACAATATTTTTATCTTTAAGTGAACAGTAGAGATAAATAAGCAGATAACTTAGGATGGCACTTCATAAAAATCTGGAGTATAAGTATAGTAGAAACAAATCAGTGATCTATATTCTTAAGTCTTTCTCTTTTTTCAAGGCTAGCTACTTAAATGGGACTATCTGCTTTGATTAGGTTTGGGTTTTAAAAGGATGCTTGATTTTAACGAATTTTTTCATTAACTAAGATCCTAGATTCAGAAAATATACTCTTTAGGTATTAACTGCCTTGACCAATGTAAGAGTGTATTCAAATAATTAGTCTTTAGAGAAGGCTAAGTTAACCCATTTCATTTGTCAATTGTCTCCTTTGCAAACTGCGATGTACATGTGTATAACTGTGATGAATTCTACATTAATAAAAAATGCCAATATTCCATAATAAATTGGTCCCAATTTTATGTCAAATGTGGCTGGGAGTATCCAGTGAGGCTTCAACTACTGGATAACCTCCCCAATCCTTATCTCCAGGCCAGATTGCTCTTGTGAGTTCCAGATCAGACACTTTTCTAGCTACTGAACATCTCCAGGTGAGTATCATACTTAACAGGATCCACAGTTCATTCCGTCTTTCTCCTACCAAAGCTCATACTCCTTCTGTACTATCACAATGACTGGCACCCCAGATACCTCCAATGATCCTAAACTCCAAAGAATTCCAACCTGGCTTCCATTCATACCAACCCTTAGAAAATATTTATGTTAAGATCACTAATGTTCTTCGTACTGCCATAGCTAAATGGTTTTTGCTGCCCTCATCTGACTTAACTTCTCAGCAATATTCTACCTGATTAAACCAGCCCTTTTTTGCTTCCTGAAATATTTTCCTCTCTTGGCTTTTATGAGGACACATTTTCTTCATTTTGCTACGTCTTTTGTTGGCATTTCATTTGCCGGCTCTCCTCTTCCACTGGCCCTTGAAATGTTGGTGTTCCTCAGGGATTTATGTTGGGCCCTCTTTTTTCTGTCTCTATAATACTTCTTTAGGTAATCTCATCCATTCTCCTAATATTAAATTCCATATACATGTAGATAAACTCCCAATCTCTCTCTCAAACCCAAATATTCTTCTGAGCTCCAATTTTCTACATATAACTGCCTATAGGACACGGCCACTAAACTATCTTATATCTCAAACTTAGAATGTCAGACACCTGACTTGTTTTTCCCACTCTTCCTCACCTTGTTAAGTAGCACTGTCACCCACCACATGGGAATCATATTAGAGGTCTCTTTCCTCCTTCTTCCCTGTCTCTCACCTCCCCAAGTTTAATGCCATTAATAACTGTTAATTTCACTTTCTAACATTTAGTTCCCTCTTTATATCCCCACTTCCACTGCCTCAGTTCAAGTCATTAAAATCTCTCAATTAGATTATTAAAAAGCCTGCTAAATGCCTTCCCATCAATCTTTCACTTTCCTACTGAAAGTGATCATTCTAAAATGCAATCTGATCATACATCGCTAACCCCTAATTAAAAATGCATTAAAGGTTAACCATAGGTCATAGTTAAAAGGTCCTTTACTAGTTGACTTCAACCTTCAATCTCCCTCCTGTCCTTCACACCACATTCTCCAACCAAACATTTTATGTCTCACTCCCAAAGTGTGATGCTTTATCATATCTGCCCTTGTTCATGTAGTTTCATCTGCCCTGAATACCCTTCTCTTTTTTGGGGAAAAAAACCACAAAAAAAACCTCTCAAACTTGGAATGAGAGAAGCACCTCCATTCATCTTTTAATTATTCTTCAATAATAAGGATAGTATTCTTTCATGGTTTGTATAGCAGTTATCACATTTTAGTACAGCAATTACTTTATGAATAAAAGATACTTTATGTATCTCTTTTGAAAAATAATGAGCTCTTTGAGGAGCCAAAACCTAATGAGCTCTTTGAGGAGCCAAACCCTTTCTTCTTCATCTTAACTGCCAAGACCATGGTGGCCTGAAATGTAATATTCTCTCCCAAAGAGCCAAGATATTGGTCTATTGCCCTTCTTTACCAATAAACCCATACTAGGAGGTGCTTCTCTCACTTTAGCACGAAACGCCCTCTAGCGGACAACAATCACAGTGTCTTGTCACACTGGTGTGATATCAATTCCGAGGTAAAACGCAGAGGTTTTTTTTGTGGGTTTTTTTTCCCCAGAGTTTTTATTTTCATAAATATTTTACGAAAGTGTGAATCAGTCATGTTAAAAAAAATTGATTCCGTGTTTTCTCTGTAATAAAGTCATTCTAACTTGCTCTCATTCCAACATGTCTTTTGAGACAGAAAGAATTCAGTAAAGTTGCTGCTAGCACAGGAATAACTGCACAACACCTTGTATACGACCTTGGAAGCAGTCATGATAGGAACATCGTTCATTACCCGAATTTTGTCAGGCAATGTTCTGCTCGAGATCTTCTTCCCAACATCTTTTCAACTAGGAGTAAATTTCTAGACCTCTTTTCTGATTCCCCACTTAGAGACAGTCCCAGTGTTCTTCCTTTGTACTACCTCCCACATAAATCTTCCTCATTAATTCTGCTTGTAGGCATTGGTCATATCACACTACGCAATCCCATTCCCTGAGCTATAACCATTTGTGGCCATCACACGTGGATTACTATGGCTATACAAAATGCAAAGCAAAATCAGATTACTTAATAACACAAAAATACTAATAAAACCTTAAATAAAAGGAACAAGAAAACTACTATTTGGGGAAGTAGCAGGAAAAAGATGCGCAGGTCATTCTGTACCCTGCCTGTGGAGTAAAAGAGAAAGAAACATGGTGGTCTGAGATATAATATATTTACTGTTATAAGATGTCATCCAGTAGCAGAATTTCATCAGGAAACTTCTGCTCTAGATCTCCTTCCCCAAATACTTCCAGTTTGGAGCAAGTACCAAAGTATCAAAAGGAATATGGTAGACAACATAGTTTGTGTTAAAAAGAGAAAGAATAAATCCTTATCTACTATATGCTTTTATTATCTTGGTTATCACTGCTCTTTATCCAGTCACCTTTTGACAGTTCGATTGAGGTTTAATGTCAACTAACCAGTTGAAATACCATCATAAATAATCTTCTTGTTTAATAGGTCCAAATGGATCCAATCTCCCTATACTCATCATATTAACATTCAGGCTAAACAGTGGTCTAGCAGCATGCACATCAAGGATATCCCCGTATAGTCGTGCAACATGTATCTATGAACTTTCAATTATTATCACAAACCTCAGGCATTACAAAAATTTAGTTAGGGTGTAGGTCTTCATGTGCTTGACCACCTGGAGAGGCAAATATATATATTCCAGGGGAAAAAAGATGATGAGGGCAACTCTTTGAAAAGATGTTACAGACCAATATTTTCATTACTTCTTTGCTATACTGTACGTATTTTGGAGTATTTCTTCTTTCTAAAGAAACGTTGATAAGTTGAGGCACAGTAACCACACTTAAGGCCCACTGAAGTTTACACCACTAGCTTAGAGACAGAGAAAACAAACTGTCGGTTATATATGTGTTCACATATATACAATAAGCTGGTTCTTCCAGCCATCCATTATGGAAATGGTGCTTTTATAATACACTAACTTCTCAAAACACTACACTGATTAAACAGAAAACCTCTGATAGCTACTGATACGATGCTACTATATCCCCAGTGAATAGCAAGAAAAAATAAGTGATGATTTATTGCAGAGCTTGATGAAATGTTAAAAGGAAAATGATATCAAGGCAATTAGCAAATTCATAAATTACAGCATTAAAAAAATGCCATGAAACAGAATGCCTAGGTTTGAATCATCATCCCCTCATTTTTTAGTATCTGTGTTATCTTGGGCAAGTTATGTAACTTTTCTATTCCTTATTTTCTTCATATATAAAATGGGGCTAATAATAGTAAAGTCAAGGAGTTTATTGAGAAGATATAATGAGTTAATGCATGTAAGACAATTATAACAATGCTCAGCACAGAGGAAAAGCTATGGAAGTGTGAGCCGTTATTATTATCATTTCCTTCCCAGCCTCCACTTGTGAGTTTATTTAAATTGGATTTTCTTTTTAATGCACAAGACTTCAATCATTCACCCAGGGGTCAGGAAAGTATGAAAATTGCAATTAAGGATGCTGCATTTTGAAGTAAGAGGGTGCTGAGAAAAGAGAGAAAATGCTGAGATACATTCCAGATGCCAGTGATATTGACATAATAATTATAGCAAATATAACTCTCCAGGTCAACATTTGCCTTATTCCCAACAAAGACAAATAATTAAGCACCTTTAGTGGAATTAGCTTCCTGCTAGCAAAGGAAAAGTAAAGAAGAGTAGAGAATGAAGCAGCACAGGGCAGGAAGCACGGCAGGAAACACTCCAAGGGGAGCATGAGGAATGAAGGCCAGCAGTCATGCTCAGTGCTGCCTGGCATATGAGCAGCATGGGCTGGGCTGCCTCTGGAGGGCTACGACACTACTGCGCAAATCAAAGAAGCTGGATGCAGACCTGCGGATACACAGCTTGGCAAGTAGAGCTTGCACCAAACTGCAGCCCTAGTCAGACCTGCAGTAGGGCATCCCTGTGCAATAAACAACCATAACAGAAATCCTGGCCCTATGGTACCATGCCCCTAGAAAGAGCCTCTCTGGAATATCGAAATGGAAAAACTGGGGTTTTCCAAGCCTGGCACAAATCACTTTTTCTACTGCTTAGCTTTCTACTGTCTCTAGGTTGAAGCTGGCCTTTTCCCTTTGTTAAAGTCCCAGTATGGGGGAAGAATTCCTGAGCAGGCCAGGATCCACTTTAGTCTAGGGCATGCACAAATGACTTAGATTTTATGTAGAAATGTAGACAAGTTATATAAATTTAAAGATAGGCTTATGTGTGCAACTTATATAAGACACTAAAATATGTTGGTCACCCTTCTACATACATATGCACATGCATGACTACACACGTTTTAAAATCCCCATTGTGATATTTTTAGAAGACAAAAAACCGATGACTAGAATTGTGTGATCCCTTTTATACATTACTATTTCAAAATGTCAAGTGATAAACAAACACCGGAAACAGAAGAGAGACCAATAACCTAAAAGAGTTGCTTTGAAACTTTCTTATATACCTTCCAGAGGCCTTCCAAAAAAATTTCTCTGGAGTTCACTAATTAAATAAACTAAGCTATATTAGATGCAGGTTAGCATATCTCAATTGCAATATGCTTTCCACATGTGCTAGAATGCTGTTTGAAAAGATTATCATACAGAGAATTTGCATTATCTTCCTGAGTTCAATTCTCCCATGCTTTCACAAACGTACCTGTCATACTGGTGCTAAAACACCTCTCTGCTTACATGAAATGAAGTAAAATATCACAAATGATATATATCAATGGTCATGAATAAAGCTGGAAAGCTCAACCAACCCACTGAAGATAAAGATTTGGTGCTAAGTTTTCTGGGTTATAAAGACAAGGAAATAATAATTAACAATCACAGTTGCTTTACTAATTCCGCTCATTCTGTAGGACTAAGTTATCAGAGAGAGAGCTGCTTAAGCGCGAAGCACCAAGAAATGAGTGAGAAGGCCCTTTAGTATCTATCATAAATAATACAACCACAGGAAGAACACTTTAAAAGTTAACATGAACTTGTCACATAGGTATAATCCATTTTGGCAATTTCCCAATAATTAATAAACGATAAATTTACTCTCAACTCGTAGAACAAGATGATGCAAAACCTTTTAAAATTTCCTAGATAGAGGGTTTTATTTCTATCTGGAAAGCGGACTTTGGAATCTGGTGCTTCAGGCCATTTAGTAAAAGATCCGAAAGAAATGACCTATCTTTCTGAACTAGACAATAGGGTTTTTATCAGTACACTTTCGTGCCTCTCTGGCACACAAAGAAAGTAAAGATCTTCCTTAGATCACAGATTTAGTTGGAATGAGAATAAAATTCTCTTTTCACCAGAGCAAAACTGTTCATTTTGTAATTAATTCATACTTAGTGCACAATGTGACCTCAGCCTAGCGTAAATCAAAAGAAACACTTAAAAGTGCAATGTTCATTTGACCAAATAGTTAAACACAGAGGAAAAAGTAAAGGTTGTCTTTACAGTCAAATCAAAAGAGGCACAAACCCCTAGAGTTGAAGCAAAGGTTAATGCCAAAGAGATACATCTTATTTCCATGCATCAACACTGAACTAATTCAAACGGCACTGTATTTCCTACCTTTGGAAATACTAGCATAGTATATCCAAAGATGGTTTTCTCTTGATTATTACATTGTTTTAATCCTCTGACCACTTTTTCTGTCAACACCATCCCTATCAGCCTTTTCTGATTCTAGTGTGGCTAGAATAGGATATTTATTGTACAATACTTTATTTGGCTCAAGCCCCCAACCTCTGAGTAATCAGATTCCTTGTGTTTTCCTTACCCGCCGGTACCCAACCCATCAACAAATCCTGTTGGCTTCTGCATCTGAAGATATGTGTCTTAAATTCCCCAATTTATATGCTTTTAAAATGACTTCCCTTAATTAACCGCCACACTTAATTGTCCACCTAGGGAATTCTCTATCACATCACTATATTATATCATCTTTAGGATACCTAACACCAACTGAAATTCATATTAATTTAATGACATGTTTATTATTATATTGTTGCTGTTAGACTGTAAGTTCTAAGACAATCAAGATCACATCTACTTTAATTACAGCTATATCCCCTCCCCCCCCACCCAAGGATAGCATTTGGTACAGAGTAGGTGCTCAATAATTTTATTTGTTAATATAAGACTGTATAGAAAAATAAACTTACTGATAACTATTAAGGGACTCAGAATTTCTAGAAAGATTGTTTACTATATATTTCTTGAAAATAAAAAAATACATTTCTGAGAAAATATAAGCAGTTCCTTCAAAAAAAGAAAATCATATTACTGTATTAATTCTGTAAAACAAATGCCATAGTGAGGTGACAAGCATATCATATCACCCCTAACAGTCTTTATCATGAATTTAGTTTTCCTCTTATTGCATATTCTAACTGCTGTCGTTTTCACTCCCATTTCCAAACCTCAAAATATAGGTTGACCCCAAAGTCCACTGGAACTTTTTGGTCGTATTGTGTTTTAGGAAGCAATGAGAGGACTCAGATAAAAATAGGGCAATGAGAATAACTAAGCAGAAACTTTCTGGAAAATACTGTCTGTCACTGAATACAGTGGTTCAATTAACATGTAACAGGTTAAGCATGTCTAACCAACAACAATGAAATAATTTAGATCCTAGGAAATTCTTGAAGGTAGTAGAAATAGTTATCTTGACTTTAAGTAAGCAAGCAAGGCCGCACGTACAGAAATACAGGCATTCTGTCATGACAAAACAAGACAAACAAAATCCTTTTTCACCACTGGATTCAGTTACTCATTCTGTGGGTCACAGGCCTAATGGAGCAATAAACATTCTGAGAAAACTAGTAGTGTATAGCATATAATAGAAATTCAATACATATTTGTTGAATGCGCAAATAAGACAAGGAAGACGCAGTCTCAATGACAGCTTGGAGGAATTGCTAGAATAATGCTGTTATCTCATTTCTACAGTAAATTAGTTTCCATGTAGGCCATCATTACTTATTAATACCTACACACGGAAATATAGCTCCCAAGCATCAGTGGATCCAAGATTTGTGAAACATAAATTTGTCACTATGTTGATTATGCAGGTATCTGGGTCCACTGGGGGAGGGGAGATGTGCGCGTCTGAGGGAAATAGGTGAAAAGAGGACTACTTTACAAAGTTTAGTTATACTGAATTTAGACACATTATTATATGCACGGTTTATAAAAAACTATTTCATCTTTCACTAAAATTTAGTCTCAAAAAGAATCTTCAATCACTGCTCAGTAATGGAGATTAGCAGAGAATATCTCTTGGGAAATGTATTGTCCACAGCCAGCAAATTCTGTACAGTGGTTAGCATATTAATATATTAAGCCTATTAGATGGTATATTTAACTCATAGCTGGTGCCTTCACTAAAAGTTATTAGTACATCAAAATATTGTCTATTCTGACTGGCAAAGAGCTGTCTAATATTATATGTGCCCCAGTTGCCCTGGTAAAGGAAATAGGTTGCTTTAATTCTATAGATTTCAGGGCACACATCCTGAAGAGTGAAGGCATTATTAAAATATTAATTGCTTAGGTAGAAATAGATACACAGATGTAGAGAACAAGCGTATGGACACCAAGGGGGGGAAAGCGGCAGGGGGGTGGGGTGGGGCTGTGGGTGTGGGATGAATTGGGAGATTGGGATTGACATATATACAAATATACAAACATGTGTAAAATACATAATTAATAAGAACCTGCTGTATAAAAAATTAAATTAAATTAAAAAACATTAATTGCTTAAGTTTTGTATTTCTATTATTCAGATATACATAATATAAATAATAAAGTAGGGCATACTTTCATTTCCTCTCCAAAGATCACAATGATGAATTTTAATCTGATAAGTAAAATACTGATGTTCTACAAGCAGCCATTCCACAGACTCCAATGTCCTGGCAACTCTGTTAGTTTCTGCATGGGAAGTTGCTTGGTTCCAAGGTAAATTTCCTTAATGGCAGTGTTCAGGCTAAAATTTGTTCAGAAATTCTCAAAGCAACCTTATTCTAGGTAAACTGATAGGTTTCATTATTCATAATGTGTAACTATTGATATGTTACAAATGCACATATTAATATCACTAACATATCAAATACCATTTATATAACCTCTTTTGCTGATTCAAATTTCAAATATTTTCTGTAAACCCTCTAATCCGACCTTAATTCAAAGTTGGAAAGTGTAGAAAATTTGAAGTGAATGCCCATTGAACACCAAACATTTTAGCAAGCCAGTACTGATGTGCATTCAATAGATGATTCTTATAAATGATCAGGTGCTTTTCATACAAAAAATAAAAATGACATAGCATGATTTCAATTTAATAACTAATTTGACAAAAACTGTTGTAAAATTAAACTTTCCACAATCTTTCAAATGGTTTACACATTTTCAGTAACTTGGCTAAAGCAATCTATTTGAAACAATATAAAAAATGTTTGTTGATAAGTTGAAATATTGATTCCTTTCAGTCAAAGAAACATGTTATGCCTGCAACTGCTACACACAGTCACCTCCTAGGAGACATTTGGAAATGACCTTGAAACTCAAAACCCCAAACTTCAAAAGACTATTAGGAAAGCATTAATATTTACCTTATACATGTGAAATGTAATTTAGGTACCTATATTACAGTATTTCTAGGAGTCAGATGAACTGGAGGCCTCCAGGAAGAGAGAACATTACTGACAGACTCTAACCCCCTCATTTTTAGTAAGGGTAGATAGTAGGGGATAATGATCAATATATAAATACTATATCAAATATAAGACATAGCAATATCTGTTACGAATTCTCACTTTTAAGAGAACAGTGAAATAAACTTGAGAAACATTTTAGAGTAATTCCTAATAAAGGAATTCTGAAACCCTTCCTACAGGAGCATTTACAGTAGGAAAGACTTTTTGGTAAGAATTAATACACAGTTGGAGGGCTTAAAACAACAGCAGCAACTGCTGTTAAGAGCTTTTCATGTCCTTATCAAGTTGCAAATGACACTTCAAGATTTGATTCTAAAACAAGGACACTTAGATGCCAAGAATGAATAATATTGTTCAGACACAGAAGCAACTCAGAAATGTGGACAGTCTGGAAATTCTCCCACAGCTAGCATCTATCACTGAACCAGACTAACTCTCTTTCCTGCTGTCACACCCATTCCGGCTTCCAGATAAACCCCAGACCTGCGTAGGCATGTATCGGGCCAGTGGAAGTGGAATGTGGTTTCTATGATATATACTTCTTAAATGAATAAAAGGAACCTAGATTACCGGTTATATGACTGACTGAACCACTTACATAAATGAACTGGAACCTGGCAGTTTGTAGCATAAGTAAGGGCACTGGGTTCAAACTCAACTTTGCTATCTTCTACCCTTGTCACCTTTGGGCAAGTCACTTAATCTTCCTGTGACTCAGTTATTTCATCTATGGAACTGGAGATAAGAACATCATCTCATAGGTTTTCTTTCCTGAGGATTAATGAAATGATTTCATATATATAAAAAGTTCAGAAGAATGTATGGTATGTAACAAACACTTTTTGAATCAACTCTTCTCTGTCACTATATCCATATTCTCCCATTAGATAAACACTGAAGTTCTAGTTCATATGTATGTTCCTGGTTGTCAACTGCTGAGTGGCTAAGAAATGCAGAGTACCCTTGGTAACCAGCCAACAGAACACTCACAGACAAAACTGAATCTACCACAGTTCATGAATGAATTCGTTTTACATGTATTTATTGCAATTCTAACCATATCAATCCTGAGGTGTTTGTTGGACCCTTACCAACAATATCACTGTTGCTACAAGAGACAAAAAATGGAGATGGGGGAATTAAGACAATCTACAGAAAGAGAGTCTTACAACTTAAAATAGCACCCCAAACAGGACAAATCCATTGTAATCCTCATGACCATAAAGAAATTCAATAGTAGATACACAGTCTTCTGTAATGTGCACTGTAGAAGAAACTTAAGGTATGAGACAGGACCACTATGGGTTTTCCAAAGGCCAAGAGCACATTTTTCTCTCTGCTAACAAGGGTTTAAAAATTATCTTTGAAAAGTCTTTAAACAAGCCCTAGTAGATCTTGCCAAAGGACAGTCATTTTCACAGCTTCTTTTGTTTCTTACTCCTAATCCAAAAAAACACAAATAGGCCTGAGCTAAAGATACTGAAATGCAAGAAAAAGACCACTATAAAAACATTTAATTGCCTTTACCTTCCAATTATACACCCAACAGTTCCACACATTCATTCTACTTTATTAAAGCAGATAACTGAGAGCTGTCACATACATCTCATAAATACTAAATTATAAAAAAAAAAAGATTAGCCATTTGTAGTCACTTGTAATATTCATAAAAATCAGAGCAAACTCTTAAGACTACTACTTTATTAGATCCTAACTAAGGTCTAGTCTAAATTAATAAACTTATTTATTGGTAATAACTCCCAAGCAAATATTATGCAATACATAAACGTCAAGGCACAAATATAATCTGCCCACCAAGGAAACTGATAATGGTATTTTGAAAAAATTATTAAATTTAAGAGAATGATTGATAATAATAGCTGATAACAATAAACAATTGCCTCGATGTCTCTGAACATATGAAGAAATGTAGACTATCACTGAAACAAAGTGAAAATGATACCATAATATTAGGATAATGATGAAAAGGCTTTGTACAAGTTACTATCTCTCTCAAAAAAAGCTTAGTTAAAATATATTCAGTTATGTCCCTGAAAATAGCAAAATTAAGAATTAATTGTCTTGCCTCTTTTTTCTACAAGATTAATAATATATGGTTATATCCTTATCTGGTAAAGTACTAAATTTAAAAAGCACTTTTGTAAGTCTTCAATATTAAACAATTCAAGAACCCTACAGTATGAAGCTGTTGTCAGGCACTGCTACTGCAGAAAGCAAAAGCTATCAAGTTCATATCTCCTATAGAAAAAGCTGTTTAAAATAGCTGACAGTTATCTTTGTCATCATATTGTTTAAATTGGTTATAACGCCACACCAAGATCATGAGTTCAAGGCGTACTGAGTCAGTTACCTTGTTTGTGCACCATGGGCACAAACTCTACCCCTAACCTACTGTCATCATAAATGAGTATCACTGGTCATAAGAAACATTAGGCAAAAATAGGTGAAATGATCAGTTTAAAAACATTCTTACCACTGGAAATCAAAATAGTATCATGCCCTATTAATTATGGTAGTTAGCATCATCTTTTTATATGGATGACAGACAACATTAGTAAACCAAATAACAAGCAGAAAATAATATGAAAAATCTCACTGCTTTCATAGGTTATATATAAGTGAACCTAACAAACACTATGGCTAATTAGAAGTCATCTCAGGAAAGGATAAAAAATTTTAAATGTTTAAGGAATTTTAAAGGAATCCCTTAGCTAAACTATATCTCTGTTGGAAATAATTTTAAAAGGGCTAGATGTGTCCCCAAATCCTGCTTCAAATCTATGAAATTAATTTCCTATGATTTCACCTTTATATGTGTTCAGTTTATGCCCTAAAATGGATTAAGAAGCTGTGTAATGCCAAATGATATTATTTATACAATGAATGTCTATCAAACTATGATACAAGGATTTTAGAACCATATTCTGATCCATCATACAGATATATTAACATTTGATAATACAATAAATTATTAAAATACTTAAATTGTCAGCATTGAGAAAACTAAAGCATGTGAAATAGAATAGAAATGCCAATAATTAACAAGAGTGTGATCTGATTGGTACTGAAAGAGCAAATAGTAAGTAAAACCTAGGAGAGGAGTGATAGCATCTTTATTATTGCTGTTAATGGAACAAAAGGTACCTAATCACACTAGCTTCTCTTTTCAAAGACAACTACAAATAGCATCACATGTCAAAGAGTACGTTTGCTGCCTTCTATTAAAAGCAATTACATGCTAGGAAACAACACTGCTCACACATTGCCAGGAGCGTATTATCAGTCTATTCTTATCACATGAAGCCAGACACAGTCAACTCTCAGTAAGCCATTCGCATGGAGGGAACACTGATAATTCACAAGAGTTTTATCTGCCATTAGAATGCATCACATAGTTTGCTTAGGCTCCTATAAAATTAATTTAAATTAAAAATATGATCCTTAGGCCAGTGTCAACACATGACAAAGAGCATGAGGTAATGGTGCTGGGGAGGCAGGGAAACATCAGACTAATATTAGTACTGGACCACTGGATAAACTAAAGGCACACCACACATATGTGGAGAACTTAGCCAAGAGTGGCTAGGAACTTCAATATATTGTCACTCTTTTTAGATTGGTTTTATATTGGGAGCTATGTTTTTCAACACATCATATGTATATTTTGTTTGTTTAGTGGGCAAATTGATTCATTCAGTTCTGTCACTTTATGAGTATAATTTTACTGGGTCGTATTAATAGAAATACATTAATACTCTACATAAGCTAGGTAGCATTGAGTACACAAGAATAAAGTACTTAAAAGGGCAAGATCACATAAATAGTCTATCCTTGTCCTGTGGGACAGACAAGGGGATATTGAATTGAGGTTTTTGATAATAGAGCTTTAATCGGCACAATCATACTACAGAGAGATGCAGTGGTGTTGAAAAGCACAGGCTGTGGATAAAGTCTCCCTCTAACGCACCCTATCTCCATGACTTTGCCCACAGAGTAAGCAAAGCAAAGTGGTGAAGCACATGGGCTGCAGAATCATCCTGCTTGAGCTTGATTTCTACCTCCACTTTGTTCATCTGTAAAATGGCTACAATCATAGTACCTACAGCATAGGATAGATGAAAAAATTAAATGAAATAATCCACGGAAAACACTTAACAAAGAATCTGGCATATAGTAAGTGCACAACAGATATTAACATTTGTAATTGTTAAAATTGTCAGTTTTGTTGAGTCTGTGATATGTATTTATCCTCATTCTCACAAGGCTACGATTGATGGTTTTTCTATTTTACTGATCATTATTCTACTTTATAGTTGTTTAGAGACAATAAGAAACTAAGTAGCTTCCTTAGAATCAAACAACAAATCATGAAATAGACATTCACTTTAGCACACTAAACTTCTGTTTAAGTGGGCCAACCATACATTTTAAAAATTTATTGACTAAATCAACCACAGGCCTCTATGAAAAAAACCTGGCTTTCGTTTTTGAAAATTTCAACAAAAATCTGTGGTAGTACACACACACACACACACATACACACACACACACACACACACACACCCCTAAATGAAGTGAATTACTAAATCATAGGAACTTAAATGGCAAAATAACTTTAACAAACTACCACAGCCAGATTCAATTATGTAGATCGCTGGTATTTAATCAGTTACAAGAAGGATTTTCAAAAAACAGGTTGTATTATATATATATCACTGAATGAATCATTAAATACACACATACTTCTTACTATATGCCTAAATTTTGGGTTAGCACCCATACTTTATTTTATTTGCTTGGTACTATGAAACTAAGTACACATAACTGTAATTCTCTTGTGTGTTCATCAAACACACTTATACTTGCCAGAAGCTATACTACATACTGGGAAAAAACAGTAAACAAGATGGAAACACTTCTTCCTGCCTGCAAGAAGTTCAGTGTCTGATGGGGAGTCAAATGAATGAAGACAATTATAATATATTATGAAGACTGCATTCTGACAGAAGTGTCATATAAACAGAAGCTAAATGAAGAATTGGTGAAGGTTCAGAGAGAAGTTGCAAAGCCTTGTAAGTGTCTCTGTTCCAGGAACAAGAGTCCAGACTGAGTATGTTTTAGGCAGAGTGAAGAGGCAAATGACCTTGAAATGCATGAGTTTAGATGTTCCCTAGGAGACAATGGGTGGTCCGTGAAATGTTCCAAGCATAGGAGTGCCATGATAATTTATACTTTAGAAAGACAATTCTGATTAGGTTGTAGAAAACTGATCACAAGGAAAGAGGACTGAAGGCAGAGAGACCACTTAGGATTCTGTTGAAGTCATCAAGAAGAGAGATGTCATAGCATTTGTAATTACTGAGAAATCAAATTGTATATATCCATATGGTAGGCAGCTTCTGAAATGGTTCCCAAATGCTTCCTGCCTCCTGGTATTCATGCCCTTGAGTAAATTTCCTCCCCATGTGTGAAGCCCGGACCTAGTTAATTGCTTCCAATGATGAAATCAGGCTACCAAGACTGTGACTTCCCTTTTGCTTCTATTCTCTATTCAATGCTTCTGGGTGTGCACAATTTGATGAAGCAAACTGCCTTTTGTCAGCTGCATTACTGAGAGGCCCATGAGGCAAGGAACTGAGGGCAGCCTCTGGATAAAAGCCAGCAAAGATGAATGGCGGCCCTCAGTCCAATAGTCCTAGAGGAACGGAATGCCCTGACGACACCTCACATGCAGCCTTGTGACAGACCTTGAGACAGAGGACTCAGCTGAGCTCTGCCATGATCCCAGAAACTGTGAGAAAATAAATGTGTGTTCATTTAAGTTGCTAAATTTGGGGATAATTCGTTATATATATCAATAGCTATAGGCAACTAACATTATCCACAACAATAAAATAAAAAGTTAAAATTCTTCCAACTTCCACAAAAATGTGAAGCTGTTTTCAAGTGTAACTGTATTCCTAGGAACCTGTGTTAAAATGGAACTGATATTTTTAAGTTATAATTTTTAATTTCTTGAGTCATCTCCTGTACAGTATCTGGAGGGCACTAAATAACAAAATTTAGCTCACTCAATCAACACACCTACAAGATGTTAAACGTTGTTTTAAAATAATGAAATGCTCATAGAAACAGAGATGAGTATTGTGGTTGCCAGAGGCAGGGGATGGGGGTAGGGGAATTGGGTGAAGATGGACAAAAGGTACAAATTTCCAGTTATAAAATAAGTTTTGGTGATGTAATGTACAGCATGGTGACTATAGTGAACGATATACTGTATTGTATATTGAAAGTTGCTAAGAGTGAATCTTAAAAGTTCCCATCACAAGGAAAAAAGTTTCTAACTATGTGAGTTGAGGGATGTTAACTAAACTTATTGTGGTAATCATTTTGCAATACATACATATATCAAATCATGTGGTACACCCTAAACTTACCCAATGTTATATGTCAATTATATTGCAATAAAACTGGAAAAAATAAAAACATAAGCAAATCAAAAACCAAAAAACAATGATATGAATGAAAATTATAATAATGATCCCAAAAAACATAGTTTAAAATTAGTGAAAACAAGATAACACCAAGATATTACTGAATAACCTATTAAAAATAAAGAATTAAATTTACTCTTACCAACAAGGACTAATTGGCCGAAGAATTACTTATATATAATGCCTCAGAAAAGCTACCAGATTTGCACGTCCCTAAATTAAATATATTTCTCTTAAACAAATTAGAGAAACCTCTTGCCCTTACTTCTTATATCACGTAAAATATATAGTCTGGAACAGGTATAACTGCCATCAATATACAATCGGACCAAAACACACCCCATTATAGTTTTATATAGCTGTGTGAAAAAATTCCACAGGATTTCAAATGTAAATAATTTCTATTTGCCAAAATAAAACTAATTTAGCTAGAACAATAATTCTAAATGAGAATGATTATCTGTGTGAATTGTAAGTGCTATCAACTAAACACCTGTTATTGTGCCTAATCCATACAATGTATATAAGCAAAAATTACTGAAATGGGGAGAGACAGTCTCACTAACTCATAGCTAAAAAGTGTTATATTAAAATAAAACAAGGTGTCTATAATGTTATAAAGCTAACCTCAAAGGAGCCCCATGAAAAACTGATTTCATTACTTTATGTACCCCATGTATATTAATATATACTTACCAAATGCCTAATGACATGAAGACCGCATTCCTTCATTCATTATTAGAAGAGACAGACCTTAAGTCATAGCAATGCTTTACAACTGATAGATTCCATTCAAAAAATGCCTTAAAAATTTTAGTCATAAAAAATATATAACCTTACTCCCTTCCAAATATACAACTTCCTAGCTTTGGTTTAAGTTCTAAAGAACTGTCTTCAGTGCCAGAATAATAGGACTACACATTTCACAAGATAATATATGTGAAACTATAACTTTAAAGAGGGATCAGTTGGGGCTTCCCTGGTGGCGCAGTGGTTGAGAGTCCGCCTGACGATGCAGGGGACACGGGTTCGTGCCCCGGTCCAGGAAGATCCCACATGCCGCGGAGCGGCTGGGCCCGTGAGCCATGGCCGCTGAGCCTGTGCGTCCGGAGCCTGTGCTCCGCAATGGGAGAGGCCACAACAGTGAGAGGCCCGCGTACCATACACACACAAAAAAAGGTATCAGTTAACTATGCAACAAAACGCACAAATTACTAAGGGCATAAAAGCCGTTGTTACAACATGGGGAAGTGATTAAGAACAAACCTGGGTTCAAACCTCAGCTTTGCCATTTACTAGCTACATAAACAAGACATAATTCTTAATTCCCATAGCCTGTTTCCTCACCTATAAAACAATAATATAGGTTATCTAGGGCTGGTGTGAGGACTAAATGAGATATGAATTTAAAATGCTTATCACAGCTCTTGGGACATAGTAAATGCTTAATATATGTGCTATTACTGCTATTATTGTTATTATTATGATTGCTATTATTATTGTTATTAGTAGTGATGGTATAGGTAGTAGTACAGTCACCATAGCATCACCAATATGTAAAGAAAGCTATTTTGAAGCCTACTCATTCAGAAGGCTGAAGATACACTGCCTCAATTTCTCTTTACAATTAGTGACTCTTATAATTAAGTAATGGCATGGACCTCTGGCTCATGAATTCTTTGTTTCCTCTTCCATAAGCCAACTGGAAATGAAAACATGAGTCATCATTAAGTTAAAACACTTAAAATGTTCATAATGAAAAAATCTTTGATAAGGTGATAATATATATATCCAAAGAATTTAGATATAATAAGAATGATGAAATTATATATGGTTTTTAGCTGGCTGCCTGAAAAAAATTAAAGCCTTCTCGGTTTGTTCCCTTACATATTAATGCTTACACTAAGAAGCATTTATATTATGTCATTAAGATGACAAATTATTTGTTAAGACACCAGGTCTCTCTGGACACTTTAGCACCATTTATAAGGAGTGTGTGCTAAGACTGACATCTCATTATTTTCAAGTCAATTCCAAGACTTCCTATATTATAAAGACAGAGATAAATTAGATTTTAACACTTTTTTGCTTTTTTTCATTGATTTACTAAATATATAAGACTGTGTTAAGCAACCAAACAGGGGTGGGTATCTTCAAAAGCAACCAGCTGATTCTAAGACTAAGAAACATAATTTAAAATATGATCCTAGAGGAAAAGTGCTTTTACATAAATATATCTTCAGACTCAGTGCCACCATAATTTTGAAGCTAGCCCAATATTTCAAGCATTGCAAAATGATCTTTATATGCATTTGAAATATTTATAACACCTCAATTTTCTGTTATTAAAGCTAAATTGCACTACAGAAATATATTATTGAAGAAGCTAAACTTTATTAGCCTTCTATGTTTATTTCTTAAATTTCCTCCAAGTAACATTAAAACCAAAGAAATTGCTTACAACTTGCACACACACTATCTTTGTTCTTCCTGAAGCCTCTAGAGAACCCTATAAATTCTAATTAGAATTAGCAGTTATAACCTACATATTTTATTATTTATTTCAAGTTTAGTTAATATTAACCATCATTACTTTAATTCTTATATAATATCACTATTATCTATAATTACTATAGATTTTTAAGGAAAATGACATTATTATTATAGCTTTGTTGTTCATATGTCCCCAAATATCATCAATTTGAATAATAAATAAAACTAGAACACATATGCAAATTCCAACAGTTACATATATGATGTACAGTCCAAAGTATCGGGTGTGTTTGGGTTTTCCATAAGATCTTACGGACAACAAACTTTTTGGCCAACCCAATACTAAGTCTTTTCCAACTGCCTCTAATATATACACATTTTGTCATTAATCCAGAGAGCATTTTGAGATCTAGTTTGTCATACAGCATCATTATGGCTTATAAGAAGACCCTAAATATTATAAGCATGAGGACACAGGATTTGGGAACTAGAAGAAACTGTAGAGATTAAAAACTCACACTGATCAGGATATCATCACATCTTGTCTAGCCTACTGGTATTGATTCACAATCAATGGTCCATCATCTACCTGTGAATTCCCATTACCTATCCTCCAAAGGCCTGCTCAATGGCTAATCATCAAATTATTGGGCCCCTAGGCTTAAAGAACAAAACCCCATTTCCTCAGTGTGAAATTCACCTCACCACCTTCACTCCAAGTTCCAGCCCAACAGGCTGTGCTTTCAACACAGCATGCACTTCACCCTCTCCATATTTTGCTAATGGTGTTCTCTGCCTAGAATGCCTTCTTTCCTTCTCCCCCTATTGAAATTTTGCTTAAATTTCAAGGCCCAGAACAAATTATACCGCCTCTGGGATCTCCATTTGCCCTAGTCAAAATTAACTGTTTCCCTTTTGTGCTCCTTTGGTTTCTTAAAAATATCTAGGCTAACATTTAATAAAAATTGACTAAGTGGAGTATACCTCTTTCTTTCTCCCTGACTAGATGAGTTCCCTGGTACAAAGACAAGACCTTATTCATTTATCTCCCTCCTATTTAGTATAAGACCTTGCACATAGTGGGTACCCAACAAATACAAATTAAATGAAATGAGAGATTCATTCTCTCCTAAGACAGAAATATTTTGGATTATTATAGGAAATTTAGAATAATTTTCTCTACAACTCCAAGAATAAGTGATTCAAATAGAAAGTATAATTTGATGGTACTTTCCCATATTAAACATTTACACATTTAAAATATTATAGGTATCAGAACTAGCCTATTTTAAAACTTCTTTCTATTTAGCAATCTGAAGCAACTATAAACTCCTAAGTGAAACGTTTTCTTGAAACACAGACCAGTAATGCTTCACAATGCATTTAGCGAGAAGAGAGACACGAGATTTCCAAACCCCTTGCAGGAGGAGGAAATTCTCAGAGGTTTTGGAACACTGGGTCTAAGAGCTTTGGAAATAGGTCTTAGAAACAAGTATGTTGCTCCTTCCAGAACACAGCTGCGTGAGTGGCAAACAGCAGCAGAATAGGGAAAAAAGTGGTGCCCTGAAGCTAGGAAAGCCAGGGCAGTGTGGTTTGAGTTGCCTGGAGCCAGAGCCTCCAGCTGATTTCTTACTGATCCTGCCACCTATTGACCAAATTATGAATCAAGGCACTGCAAGTGACAAGGAACTTCAGCTGTTAGAGTTAAGATCAATCAATACTTATCAAAACAAATGGAAGTTTGTATCATTCAAATTTGTTTTGGCTATGTTATGGAATATGCTATGATGCTTAACTGTTCCTTTAAATGTCCCTTCAGAAATAAATTTTAGTAAAAGTAATGGTACTCAAAGGTGCTCCTGACCTAATTTGGACTCAAATATTCAAAATTAGGAAAGTAGAAGAGGTAGTAGTATCACATAGAAAATTCAGAGAATCAGAGTTAAGAGGAATGGAAATGCAGAATTCTCAGTAGTGAGTACGTGAGAGCCTTTACATGACTTTGGTTTTATTTTGCTTTGATTATGTTTTAGCAGCCAAAGTAAGAATGGTTTCTACTCTAACTGACTAGCTTTGCCAAGTGCTGCTCAAAAGAGCATGGAAGTCTCTTGCTGAATTAACAGTTGTAATAAGTGTCAATAACTAAAACAAAACACACACAAACACACACACAGCATCATGTTAAATGAAAGGGAAAGGAGAACTCATATTTATTGAGTGCCTGCTATATCAAGTACCATGCTGGGTGCTTTAAATATATAACTGTATTTAATTCTCACACTTCTAGTTAAACATTAGTCTTTCTCATTTTATAGATGAGAAAATTCAGTTGCAGAGGTTACTAGTATCACAGCTGAAATACAAGAATGTATGACTTCATTTCCTCTGGGCTTTTCCCACTATACCACACTACCTTGAGAAACTCTCTAATGGATTTTATACTAACCTCCATGTTTCAAACTCCACTTTCTTCATTTGTAAAATAGAGTTTGGCTTAATCACTTCTAAGGTCCAGACAGACCCTGAAATTTTATGAAACCTATAATTCTTATGGGACTCAACACAAATACATCAATAAGTAAAAGAACAAGTGCTCAACAGGAAATGTGCAAATAACTGGAGGAAGTTGTTCACAGAAAAAGAAGTTAAAATTGCCTTTGAATAGAAGGAAAGCCACTCAACTTCACTCCTAATTTAAGGAGTAAAAATTATAACATGGATGATTTACCATTTCACCTCTGAGATAGGCAAAGTTTGTCGGGAAACAGATGTTCATATGTATTTTAGATGTAACACTATAAATGGACACAAACTCTTTGGAAGGAAATTTGGTAATATCTATCAAACTTATAAATGCAGACAGCATTTTATCCAGGAATTTCACTTCTAAAATTTATCCTACATATAGATCCTATGTGCACAAATGTATATGTAGGTACAGGTTTGCCGCAGCATTGCTTGAAATAGCAAAAGACTGGAAATAATCTAAATATCCATCAATAGGGGACAGGTTAAATAAATTCAGATAGGCTCATACCACAGAATTCCGTTCAATGTGTAAAAGGAACAAAGTAGATAAACATAAACTACTATGGAATAATATCCAAGTATATAAAGTGAAAACAGAAAGAAGTAAAAAACAAAAAATGATATATACACATATGCTTCTAGAGGCATAGACTATTTCTAGGAGGCAATGTGGGAAATCAGTAAGAGTGGTTTCTCTAGGGAAGAAGCTGTAAGTCTGCGATTGAAGGGATATGCTTACCACGCATCTTTTTATTATTGTTATTAATACCTTGATGTGTAAGCATGTTTTACTTTTTCAATTAAAAAAAGTGGTTATAATAAATAGTAATGTCTGGAGTCCTTGAAGAATCCTTTAAATGTGAAGTCTAGTAGAGCAAATAAGGGAAGCAAAAGACTTTAATGGCAGGAATTTTCTTAAATGTCAAAACTCTTCAGAATACTCTAATCACCCCAGATTTCTGTACATGTGTGAGCTTCAATCTACAAGGAACAACAAATATAGTACAAGTACCTCCAGTGCGCAAGATAAGCTAGAAGGGCTGAAAAGGAATAATTTTCACCTCTCTCTCTCCCTCTCTCTCTCTCTGAAGCTTCCAAAATTCACATTCTCACATTCTAAGGCATGTTGTGACAAATCAGACAAATGAATGGTAAAGGAGCTAATTCCAAGGGCATGGGTGTGTGGAGTATATCAATTTCTTAGTTGTAAAGATTCACTCAGGCTGAAAAAACTCCTATGCTTAAGTAAGCTATCAATTCTGTGATAATTAGTAAAATAGTAATGTTAAAATGAAATACCAAAAATTCACAAACCACAATGATTAATTATGAGATTGAGAAGTTACCTATATAGTACCAAAATTATGTGTGAAATTCATAAGTGGTTAAGGATCTAATCATAAAGAAGGTACTCAATTATCAAATCTGTAAAATATACTTATTAGGTACCAGATTTTGATATTATTCCAGACAATCTGCTTATAGAAAGAAACTATCAAATTTCCAAAAAAAACCAAATGGATTACTACAAATGTAAGACTACATAAGCACGATGGCACCAAACTTACTCAAATTACATTATTTTCTCTTACATGGTGAATCAATAGATTCATCCCCTCTGCTTCTCAGTAAAAATGACAACTTTACAATAGAGGAGTATAAGTTACATATTAAACAATAAAAATAAAACCCATATTTTCAGGTGAATAATAACATTTATGCAAAATAAATTTAACAGGAAAAAAGCTATCCTTCTTTTGCTGCTAGGTAAAATACAGTTAATATGTCAATCTAATTATGTTTGACTCTGCCCAAAAAATTATACATGTACACATTACTAGATTTTTTTGCAAAGCACTGAATTCAATATATCAGAACAAGAACTCTATATTAAAAAATAAAATATACCTTTTATCTGGGTAGCGAAATTCAGTGCCAATTTTGCAAAGAGATCTGGATTTTCAAACTTCTCCTCCTTAACTTTCAACCAGAAACAGTTCTCAGACAATTCTTTGGGTTCAATCTGAAACAAAAATAACAAAGATAAGTTTCTAAAGTATTACTTCATATTTAATTTTTCAAAGAATTCACTTTCACCAAGGTTGAATGATATTACCTTCATTCATCTACTTACTAAATCAATTTTAGGATCTATCAAAACAACACTTCTTAAGTAAACATTCATTGGGAAAGTCACAGACTTCTACTAGTGTACAGAAAAATACACAACAGCAACAGGCTATGTAGCAAATTACATTTTAAAAAATCTTCTATTGGAAGGAATCTTAAAAATAATTTAGTAAATCCCTCCCCCCAACTTACATACCTTCTTGCTCCTGGATTTTTAACAATGGGGAAACTGAGATTCAGAAAAGTAAATTCCCCATGGTTACAGAAAATAACCATAATAGCTGACACTTACATACCTCCTAAAATGTGTCAGGTACTCTTTTAAGTGATTTCACACATTAACTCATCTCATCTAATCCTCACAATAATCCTTTGAAGTAGGACCTGTTATCATCTCCATGTTAAAGATGAGGAAACCGAGCCCCAGGAAGTCTGAGTGGCTGCCCAAGCTAGTAAATGGTGAAGATGGCTTTCACACCCAGGCAGTGTAGCTCCACAGAATTGTGCTCTCAGCCAGTACACTGAAACCCAATATTAGAACTGTGCATTTTCCAGTACATATCATGATGCTTTGTGATATGTAAGTGCCATTACACTATATGCTTAATTGCTAAATTAACATATCATTACATTTACACACACAGATAACTGGGCCAGCAGCTTCTAGGTCCTACAGTTTGGTCGATTGTGCCTAACAAAAAATAACTACATTCCAAAAACATTTATACCTCATTTACTCTTATGAGCAAAGCATAAGTATATGCTTAATTTAAAAAATGATTTAACCATTATTCTGGTCAAACCAATTTAATATGTAAATACTGTCAGATATCACTGTAACTATGTTCTTGGAATAGACATTTCCCCAAATGGTGGCCTGGGTAATTGTATTTTCATTAGATTAGTTCCCAGTGAATGCGGACTGTGTCAATCTTGATAATAAGCTTTTTATAAGACATGTTATTTGATAACAATAAAGCAAAATAACATTCAAAAGAAAAATCTTTCACACATCATATAAAAAAGGTTTATGTCTCTACTGAATACTGTCAGCGATTCCACACTATCTGAAAGTTTAAAACTAAAAAAAAAACTAATAATTTTCTAAGAAAAAAATAACTAAGATAAAAAGGCCCATTAATACAAAGATTATATTTAAGAATGTTATAGCAATTAAAGTTAACATTGGTAAAAGAATCAAAATTATTTTTCATATACTATTCTCTAAAACCACTTTCACTTTGATTTTCCTTTTGTCTTCTATGTTAATTTCAAGTTGTCTGTGGAGTTTCCAATTCTCCAGCTATGAAAGATGAACATAAGACGGTGAATTCACAAGCAAAAGCAAAAGAATCAGTGGTCATGTTCTCAATTATTATATCATACTTATAAGTAGCAATACCTTCATTCACACATTAATGAGCAACTATGACTAGACAAAGCCATAAAGCTATAGTCATAGTATTACCTTTGACCAATTGATCCTCTTCATGGACACCTCAGGTTTATATATTTTTTTATGCTTCATTCCATATGGCAGATCAAGTGCTCCCGGAGGAGGAGGAGGAACTCCTCCAAGGGGAGGTGGTGGAGGAGGTCCCCCAAACAAAGGCAGTGGTGATGCTATTCCATGTACCCCAGGTAAAGGAGGTGGAGGAGGAGGGGGACCTCCTCTGGGTAGAGGTGGCGCTGGTGGAGGTGGGGGCGGGGGTGGCCCAGCACCTGGCAATGGAGGAGGTAGAGGAGGGCCTGGAATTTCTGATGAACCTGAGAGTCCATGTCTCTGAAATATAAAATAACCCAATGCTTATTTAAATGCTTACAGTAAAGTATAGTAGCAAAGAAAACTTATCAGTAGACATTTGTGGTTGGGTTGTTTAAGATTTATTTAATTTAGCAACATCTAAGGACTTAAGAATACATGAAAAAGACTTGCATAGATTTTTGATAAGCATTCTAAACCCTGGATAATGACTAACTCTGCTCATATACTAAGGCTAGGAAAGTTGGCATGCTCAAAGATTTTGTGAAACACTCCTCCAAAATAATGAAAACTTACCTTTCATTATAAGTATATGCAAAGAAGAAGTACTGTATATGGCTTGGGCCTGTTAAGACTAGTTGGTATGAATATGGGATGATTAATACAAAATAACTGATTTAACTCCCTTGGGGCCGATTAGCTTTACACAAAGAGTCTCTCTCATAGCACCAGTAACTTAGCTATCTTCTAATACCAAGAATTAATGCTAAGTAACATCCATTGCATAATAATACAGGTTTATCAATGTTTTTACATCTATTATTTCTTTTCATCCTTATTATAACCCTATAATGTAGGTTGGGTATTTTTATCTCACCGCTTATAGATGAGGAAACTGTAACTGCAAAGAGGTTCAATGACTAACCAAAGGTCGCACAGTCTGAAATATGATTAAGATTTACATGTGGTTCTTCTCATATCTAAGGCAGTCCTCTTTCCACTACAACAGACTAGCTCCTAACGAATGGGTGTCAGTTGCCTTGAGTGGAATTAATTACAGCTTGCAGTATGAGCAGATTATAACTTATTTCTCCCATCAGAAAAGAACTTCAAGCTCATTCTCTAATAATGATGGATGACAGCTGACGGAGATCACTGCATTCCATATTGTCCACTTTTTGATTATTAATCTGGACCTGTTACTTTAAACCATTACTGATGACAACGGTTTACTTTCCAAAATGAAAATGAATATAAAAGTGAGTTTGTTAATTATAAACACTCCTAAGGAATGTCCTACAAATGAACATGCATCTTCTGTAATTGAGATACAACATTAGACTAACTGAATGAAAAGTTTAAAACTATTAACATGTCTTGGTATAGTGTTATTTTTATTTGGGGAGAAACTCTTCTAATCTTTACTAAGAATTTCCTCCACAGACTAATTGAACTAAACAAACTTAGAATAATCGTTACATAATAAATAAGTGGAAGCTTATTTTTGAAACAATCAACTTAAAGGACTGACCCATTTACAAGAATGTTAAAAATTAACAATCACAGGTAAACAGCATCACAGAAATGTTTCTCCTAATATTCAGTGCACACTGTCCACAAATATTTTATTCACACATATGAATGTTTATGTGTGTATATACATATATACAACTAAAGTGTTTATACACTTAAATGACAATCCTCTCCTGGAATGCAATCCCCTCCTGAGATTAGGAAGAAGGATAGGATTAAAATATGCAAATTCTTTCTATTTTATTTTTAATGCAGCAAAACTATAGAAAACAATCTGATTTTTCCAATCTTGATTGAGATAGCAAAGAAATTGAGGAAAATTAAAATAATTTTTCTGAAAAGTTCAGTCAATTAGTAATTTACCCTATAAATTTTGTATATAAATGGATTTGTTTAATAATTTGAAAGGTAAAATATGTATCCCATATTTTGTATTAATTGACAGCAAAATGAAAGTAATACTTGTTTGTAAACATAAAATTTTGCGTCTATGAGATCATGTTTATGATATAAAACTTGTGTAACCACAAAAATGCTATTACTTTAAAATAGGACTTTTTACTCAAGTTAAATAGATATTTTACAAATTGAATAAAAGTCTCAAATGCCACCAGCCTTAAAATCAAATCATATCAGCCCTTTTCTTCCCTTCTATGAACAATTAGGAATGGAACAATTAAATGAGACCACAATAGAGTATTGAGAATTGAATACAGCAAATGGACCATTTACAATTTGACACAATTTGGGGCGCACTAGAAAGTATTGTGTGACTCTGCACTTTTCCAGATCCGTTGATAATAAATAAGCAACCTACACAATTAAATGGTAAGGCCCTGTGCTAGGTGCAGTAGGGACTTTAATAAGAGTAAGCACAGGAAGTAAAGACATTGTCCTCAAAGTGTTTATGCTGCAGGGGAAGGGATAAAGCAGGCACACAACCAAATATGATAGGAGTGGTCTACAAAAGTGATATAAAAGTTCAAAGAAATTCCCAGAGTTTTGGGTGATACTTTCCAAAGGATGTTATACTGAGCTGATCCTTAAAGGAGATGTTTCATTGGCACAGAGGAGCAAGGGAGGGCGTTTCTGAGAGAGAATAACCTAAGTCAGCATTTCTCAACTAAGTTCCATGAACAAACTCTTCTGCAGGAGATGTTAATAGGTGGTCTGAAATAAAGGGTTCTGTGGCTAAATGAGTTTGAGAAAGCTATAGGAAAAAGAGTTCGACAGGTTTCTTTAATGTAGGCCATCTCAGACCCTTTAGTATGCTAATGAAAATGATGAATCTCCAAGAGGAGAATTTCAAGCATACCAAATTTATTGGACTATGGAATGCTTTCCTCATGAAAATCCTATTAGCACCTCTGTAACTAATGTCTGGGAAATGCTGGCCGAAGGAAAAGTGTGGAGACAGTAAATTCTACATGTGAAGGGAGGAGGAAAGGTGACTTAGCTGCAACAGAGGCTGGAGTTAGGGGAGCAGAGACGAGGCTGCAAAGGGGAGATAAGGGAGCCCCAGATAGAAGGCCTTCAAATTCCCGGTAAGGAGATTTTTTCTTCAATCCTGAATGCAACAGGCAACCATTGAACATATTAAAGCCTGGAGTGACAATAATCAGGGCAGTGTTTTATGAAGATTAATTTGCAACTGACATAAAGCATGAATCTGAAGAGGAAGAGACTATAGGCATGGCAGAAAGTTCGGAAACTATTGTAATATTCCAGGCAGGATGGAATGAGAGAGTGGCCCTGGGGGGTTCAGGGTTTTGATGCAAAGCGAAAAAAAGAGAAAGAACTGACATAATACATTGACCAACTTAATAATCCGTCAGGAGGCAGGGCGGGGAAAAGGCCAGGGCAACTCCAGCTTCACAATAAAAAAAAAAATTGGTGGTAAAATTTAAACAAATAAGAATGGAGACCAAGCTGGTTTGAGGACAGAGAAGTGACCACAAATAATAGGTTTGATTTCAACATGCAGCAGGACCTGCCCACGTGGAGATCTAATCAAGAGCTGGAAATAGACGACAAACCCAGGGGACTTGACACCTACTAAACGGTGATATTTGAATTTATGATATTGGATGGGATATTAGTGCAAGGACATACAGAGAAAAAAGAGCAGAGGACAGAACACTGGGGAATGTCATCATTTGGAGGATGAAAAACAAAGAGAAACTGAGTTCTCAGATATGTAGAAAACGAAGTCAGATGACACAAAAAAGAGAGATTGAGTGAAAAGAAATTATCAAATATTACAGATAAGTGAAAGAGGCTAAGGGTAGGAAAAGGCCACTGCATTGGGTAATGTGGAGTTCACTGTTGACTTCTGAAGTCACTTTTCAGTAGATTGACAGAAACAGACCTAGTCAATCAACAAACACCCTACTGGGTATCTATGAGGCTAAGAACTAATCTTATGTTTCTTTATATTCATTTAAAAAATATGTTGTGGGGCTTCCCTGGTGGCGCAGTGATTGGGAGTCCGCCTGCCGTGCAGGGGACGCGGGTTCGTGCCCCGGTCTGGGAGGATCCCACATGCCGCGGAGCGGCTGGGCCCGTGGGCCCGTGGGCCATGGCCGCTGAGCCTGCTCGTCCGGAGCCTGTCCTCCGCAACGCGAGAGGCCACAATAGCGGGAGGCCACAACAGTGAGAGGCCCATGTACCGCAAAAAAAAAAAAAAAAAAAAAATATGTTGTGTTGAGAGTATGTAATCAGCTCTAAAATTCAGACACCATAATTAAGATTTTAAGTGTATATGGGGGGTTTTCATCATAGGGAATGTAGGTGGAAATATAAAGTTTACAGATTTTGAAATTATGGTAGTCAAGATATAAAGAGATCTCAAAAAGCTTTAATGAACATTTCCACATTTCTTTTGAAAGAAAATACTATGCATCTAATTTTTCAAATCATTATGAAAATTTCATCTCAAGAAAGAGTTTTGCTTGTGTAATACATTCCATTAAAAATATTCAGGGCACTTTATGCAATGAATGCCATATTTTTATCCAAACATTAAAATGATTTATTGTCCTGGAAAATCAAATCTGTAGTTATTTCAAGTAAAATGGGAAACTACCAGAAAGTCTGCTTCTGGTCACATTTTTTCCTTCACCTAACAAGATAGTTTTCTACCTTCGAACTCAATGTGACAGGACACAAAGTCTGTATCTTGCTTTATTACCTGGGTTCGAAGTTGTTGGATTTCTGTTTCAAGCTCTTTGATTTTTTCTTCTCTTTTTTGAAGCTCAGCTTGAGCTTCCTGTCGAGCTGTGAATTCTTCATCGAACTGCAATGATCACCACCATAAATGTACACTTAATAATACAGTTTTGAGAAAGCTTTAAACAACAATATGCATTAAATAAGTGGAGTGTCTTTTGCTTCTTAAATTTCCCAGGCCACTCAGAAAATCAGAGCTCTTGATTATTTTATGGCAATTGAGCACCTCCGTGGGGATGGGGTGGTAGTAAAGAAGAACTATGTCCCCAGCCCAAGGTAAAAAAAAACATTTTCACTTCTGAAAAAAACATACTAAACAAAATTTTAAAAGGGTGGACTAAGAAGGCTCTCTTCATATATAATGGACATTTTTGTGTTTTGTTATTGAAAGTTAGGTTTTAGAATTAATCATGTTTTTTTTAATGTTTCATCCCATACTTTTAAGTTTATTTAATTAGAAAATGAAACCTAAAAATTAGGAATCAAGCAGTTCAACTCTTTAAAATTATATTTAATCTTGAAAAGAGACTGTACTTTTAGAACGCTCAAACGGACATACATTAATACAAATCAGACTATTTTTATTATAATCTTAATTGTCTAGCATTCAAAAAGTGATGCTCCACAAAATCTGACAGTAGAATGATATATGCTCTAATGGCATTCTCATTCAGCTGGTTAACCAAAACACTTGTATAAAATGTCATAAGAGGGAAAATGAGAGGTTAAATTACAGTGTGCTAAGCCAAAGAGAACATCAGAATGGTGACTATCCATTTACTGCATCGTGCCCAGCACTTACCTCAGTCAGGTGAATACCGCTCATGTCCAGCTATAGAACATTTGCCCTTTATTGTCACTGTCACTTCAAGTTATTTTAGAAGTCTATACATTATTCCAACAATGTTATTTATGTTTTTAAAAGTGATATATCTTACTGCCAAAAACTGCCTTTAGAGTTTGTGGAACAAGGAAAAAGTGTGGTTACTGTTAATAAATATTCCTCCTCATAGTAGACTTGACCTTTGGAAATTATAAAATGCCATTCAGATCCAGTCTGAAGAAAGAGTGGGTAAGCAAAGTGGATAACAGTGTTTGAGTCAAACCTGCAATACTACTTAATTAATTCTTTTATTCATCTCTACTTGAGTCCTGGGAAAATGTCCCACAGAGGATGGTCCAAATCGTTTCTAATCTTTACATTTCAAACTTACCCTGATCCTTCAGTATCAGCAAATGACCTTGTTTCCTAGGTCACTGAGAAGATGGAGCTTTTTTGACTTCACTAGTATCCATGTTAAGATTGATCTGATTCTGCGACTTCCCTGGTGGCACAGTGGTTAAGACCCTGTGCTCCCAATGCAGGGGGCCTGGATTCGATCCCTGGTCAGGTAACTAGATCCCACATGCATGTCACAACTAAGAGTTCGCATGTCACAACCAAGGAGCCCATGAGCCGCAATTAAGGAGCCTGCCTGCTGCAACAAAGAAGTCCCCCTGCCACAACTAAGGAGCCCACCTACTGCAACTAAGACCCAGAGCAACCAAATAAATAAATAAATATTTTTTTAAAAATTGATCTGATTCTATACTCCCAGCCTCCTTGCCAGTGTTATCTTCTCCTGTGTGCTTCTCAAGCATGCTGTCCACACAAGCACACTACAATTTTGCTCTACAAATGGTTTATTAGTACACTTGCGGAGAGGCACACAAGGCTTCTGCTTGTAATTTCAAATGATCTTAATCTGTAAACCCATAGAGTAGGAATCAGAGAAGCCTGAGATATGTGAGCTGGAAGACTTCTTACAAGTCCACTAACCTTATTCTCTCCTTTCAAGGATGAAAAAATTAAGATCCAAGGAGAGTAAGTGGCTTAAAGTCACAGCTAATTAGCAGAAACACTGAGATCAGATCTTACAACTACCGCTTCTCATTCTAGCTGTCCCCGTTCATTTTTCTGTTTTTTCATTTTTTTTTTACTACTTTATACTGCCTCTTAGAATCACCCAGAATAAGAGAAGGTACGCAGATAACCACTAGGAGACCATACATGTTTTCATTCTAAATGTTGGTGAGGAGACTAAAGCATCAAATACTGAAACTTCTTTTTTATTATTTCAGGACTCCTTTTCCAATAATAGATGCTTACAGAAATTTTTACCAGATAGATCATCACAATTTGCTCCAGTCTTGTGGTATCTAATCACAGTGCCAGAGAAAAAGAGATCCTAAGATTTTCAAAGGGAATTTTAAATGTGCTACTTAAAACAAGAACATTAGAAATATAAAGGTCTACTAATTGAAGTGTACAGTTTCTTTCACCAATAAAAATGACGGCTTCACACAAACATTTTGTGCTCAAGCTCTTAAAATCTATTCTAGTAACTGAAAGAGCAAAAACATTTCTTCAGATGCCCTGAAGTAACTTCAGTAATACTCTATAATTTCTAGAGTGATAGCAAAAGTGATTATCTAATCTCCAAGGTAAGTCATAACTTTGAAGAGACAGCAATATGTAAGCACTTTATCTTGCTGCCAAAAGACTCAAAACTGTAGAGCTTTTAGACTTGGGCTTCAATCCTTCTCCTTCCACCAAGAGGAGAGAAATACTATACTAATGCTTTATAGGGTCTAAAACTAAACAATGCAACTTCCGGTAGAAGCTCATAAAATTATAGCTATGCTTTCATGAAATAAGGAAAAGACCATCTGAGATCTAAATAAAATTCAGATATTCATAAAGGTGGCATTTACATAAAGCATTACACAAAGAAAGGGGAACCTCAAATTCCACCAAGACTACATACATGGAGTAGCAGCATCACTTTAAAAATGGTAATTACAAAATTCAAAGAAGATAAGTCTAAGCAGAGAGAGACAAAGAGAAAGAAAATATTGGATCATTCTGTTTCTATCAATAGCACTGATTTAAAGAACATAACAGATAAGACTAGCTAAACATCTCCACAGTTCTCCAAGGAGCTAACTACTGTTAAGTGACAGCTGCAGGAAAGCAATGGGGGAATGTGTTTTGGTTGACCATTTCAAACTATATGCTTCCAGCAACCTAATTTTATTTCATTTATCACTTTAGTAGAATATGGTTAGTGTTTTTCTTCCATAATAGATTAAAGGTGATGAGCAGGGAACAGTAGCAACTTTATCTTATTGGGAAAGAAATCAATATTCTGTGGTGGTGTCTGAATCCAGAAACATAAAGAACTATATAACTAAAACAACATTTATAAGACCTCACATAAGGAAACAAGGTAGAATATGTATTGTGATTACATTTTACATTTCATAATTACGGCTAATATTTGATAAGTCTTACCTTCTTTGAAAATTCTGCTGCTTTTTGTTCACTTTCTTCAACTTTTGCCTTGTTCACACAAGAATCTATTAAGATTGATGAAAAATGATTAGAAATTACTGCATTGGATCACTAGGCAAATGACGGCTACCAGCCTATAATTCTACTATGTAAACTATCATTTTTATGTCAATTGCTGTTAGAGGGAAATTGACCTATACTGCATGTAAAACATAAACTACCAGGTTTCTTTTGTATACTAACTGAATTCAATGATGGTATCGTTGAGGCATAAAACCAAGCATCCAAGAATATATTTGACTCAATCATCATCATTTTAAAGGTATTCCATTATTTACCAACTTTAACAATCATAAAACTCTTTAAAATTTTTTTGTAGTTTATTATGGGAGGAGAACTGCCAAAGAATCTATGCTATGCTTAAGATTATTAAAGATCTGGGACTTCCCTGGTGGTCCAGTGGTAAAGAATCCGCCTTACAAAGCAGAGGACTCGGGTCCAATCCCTCATCAGGGAACTAAGATCCCACATGCTGCAGGGCAACTAAGCCCGTGCACCACAACTACTGAGCTCCTGCGCCTCAGCTAGAGCCCGCGTGCTGCAAACGACAGAGCCCACGTGCTCTGGAACCCGTGCGCCACAACTAAAGAGCCAACGCACCTTGGAGTCTGCACATCACAACGAGAGAAAAGAAAACCTGCACGCCACAACTCGAGAGAAGCCCACGCGATGCAGCGAAGAGCCCGCGCCACAACGAAGAGCTTGTGCCATAACAAAAGATCCCACATGCCTCAACGAAGATCCCGCATGCCACAACAAAGACCCGATGCAGCCAAAAATTTTTTAAAATAAAATAATTTTTTAAAAAAATCAACAAGCTCATCTTAAAATATCATATTAAAAAAAGATTATTAAGGGTCAAAATGGCCCTTAAATAAGGCTACAGGGGAAGATACAATAACATTCAATAATTCAGGTTTCCTAAAGAAAGATTTCACTTGAACAACTTCTGAACAGGGGCAGAATATAGTATTACGTAAATAAGAAAACAAACTTCTCAGGTCTAATCAAACACTCCAAAATATAAATAAGTGAAGCACCTCTTTTGGGAAATATTCTCAATACTGTATACAGAGTTTATTCTGTATACCTATACGTAGCCATCCTATACCTATTTATTTACCTAAAAGAAATGAAAGCATATGTTTATAACCAGAATTGTATGTGAATGCTCATAGCAGCTTTTTTTTTCATTTTAACATCTTTATTGGAGTATAATTGCTTCACAATGGTACATTAGTTTCAGCTTCACAACAAAATGAATCAGTTATATATATACATATGTTCCCATATCTCTTCCCGCTTGCGTCTCCCTCCCTCCCACCCTCCCTATCCCACCCCTCCAGGCTGTCACAAAGCACAGAGCTGATCTCCCTGTGCTACGCGGCTGCTTCCCACTAGCTATCTACCTTACGTTTGGTAGTGTATATATGTCCATGCCTCTCTCTCGCTTTGTCACCATTTACCCTTCCCCCTCCCCATAGCCTCAAGTCCATTCTCTAGTAAGTCTGTGTCTTTATTCCTGTTTCACCCCTAGGTTTTTCATGACATTTTTTTTCTTAAATTCCATATATATGTGTTAGCATATGGTATTTGTCTCTCTCTTTCTGACTTACTTCACTCTGTATGACAGACTCTAGGTCTATCCACCTCATTACAAATAGCTCAATTTCATTTCTTTTTATGGCTGAGTAATATTCCATTGTATATATGTGCCACATCTTCTTTATCCATTCATCTGATGATGGACACTTAGGTTGTTTCCATCTCTGGGCTATTGTAAATAGAGCTGCAATGAACATTTTGGTACATGACTCTTTTTGAATTATGGTTTTCTCAGGGTATATGCCCAGTAGTGGGATTGCTGGGTCATATGGTAGTTCTATTTGTAGTTTTTTAATGAACCTCCATACCGTTCTCCACAGTGGCTGTATCAATTTACATTCCCACCAACAGTGCAAGAGTGTTCCCTTTTCTCCACACCCTCTCCAGCATATACTGTTTCTAGATTTTTTGATGATGGCCATTCTGACTGGTGTGAGATGATATCTCATTGTAGTTTTGATTTGCATTTCTCTAATGATTAGGGATGTTGAGCATTCTTTCATGTGTTTGTTGGCACTCTGTATATCTTCTTTGGAGAAATGTCTATTTAGGTCTTCTGCCCATTTTTGGATTGGGTTGTTTGTTTTTTTGTTATTAAGCTGCATGAGCTGCTTATAAATTTTGGAGATTAATCCTTTGTCAGTTGCTTCATTTGCAAATATTTTCTCCCATTCTGAGGGTTGTCTTTTGGTCTTCTTTATGGTTTCCTTTGCTGCGCAAAAGCTTTTAAGTTGCAGCTTTATTTATAATAGCTAAAACCAAGAAATAATCCAAATGTCCATCAACAAGTAAATATATAAACAGGTTGTGCTACATCGATATACCGTAAAAGTACTCAGTTATGAAAACAAATGATACATGCCACTACCACAACACAAATGAACCTCAAAATAATTATGCTGAATGAAAAAAGCCAGCAAAGAAAGGACATGCTGTATGTTTCCATTTACATAAAATTTTAGAAAATAAAACTAGTCTATACCAAGAGAAGATCAGTGATTGTCTCACGATGGGGAGAAGGGGGAAGCATGGGAAGAAAACAAAAAATGAGAATGCAGAAATTTTAGGGGGTGACAGAGATGCTTATTATCTTTAATTTTAATTATTTTCTTATACAGCAGGTGCTTATCAGTTATCCATTTTATACATATTAGTGTATACATGTCAATCCCAATCTCCCAATTCATAACACCAATACACCCCCGCCAAACTTTCCCCAGCTGTTGTCCATACGTTTGTCCTCTACATCTGTGTCTCAATTTCTGCCATGCAAACCAGTTTGTGTGTACCATTTTTCTATGTTCCACATATATGCGTTAATATATGATATTTGTTTTTCTCTTTCTGACTTACTTCACTCTGTATGACAGCCTCTAGATCCATCCACGTCTCTACAAATGAGCCAATTTCATTTGTTTTTATGGCCAAGTAATATTTCATTGTATATATACATATACCACATTTCTTTATCCTTTCGTCAATGGGCATTTAGGTTGCTTCCATGACCTGGCTATTGTAAATAGGGCTTAAGGGAACATTGCAGTGCATGTGTATTTTTGAATAATGGTTTTCTCTGGGTATATGCCCAGTAGTGGCATCTCCGGGTCATATGGTAATTCTATTTTTAGTTTTTTAAGGAACCTCCATACTGTTCTCCATAGTGGCTGTATCAATTTACATTCCCACCAACACTGCAAGAAGGTTCCCTTTTCTCCACACCCTCTCCAGCATTTGTTGTTTGTAGATTTTCTGATGATGCCCATTCTAACTAGTGTGAGGTGACACCTCATTGTAGTTTTGATTTGCATTTCTCTAATAGTGATGTTGAGCAGCTTTTCATGTGGTTCTTGGCCATCTGTACACCTCCTTTGGAGAAATGAGTATTTAAGTCTTCTGCCCATTTTTTGATTGCCTGTTTGTTTTTTTAATATTGAGCTGCATGAACTGTATATATATCTTGGAGATTACTCCGATGTCCACTGATTTGTTTGCAAATATTTTCTCGCACTCTGAGGGTTGACTTTTCATCTTGTCTGTAGTTTCTATTGTTTTGCAAAAGCTTTTAAGTTTCATTAGGTCCCATTTGTTTATTTTTCTTTTTATTTCCATTACTCTAGGAAGTGGATCAAAAAAGATCTTGCTGTGATTTATCTGAAAGAGTGTTCTGCCTATGTTTTCCTCTAAGAGTTTGATAGTGTCTGGCTTTACATTTAGGTCTTTAATCCATTTTAAGTGTATTTTTGTGTATGGTGTTATGGAGTGTTCTAATTTCATTCTTTTACATGTAACTGTCCAGTTTTCCCAGCACCATTTACTGAAGAGACTGTTTTCTCCATTGTATATCCTCGTCTCCTTTGTCATAGATCAGCAGACCATAGGTGCGTGGGTTTTTCTCTGGGCTTTCTATCCTCTTCCATTGATCTATATTAGTGTTTTTTTGCCAGTACCATAATCTCTTGATTACTGTAGCTTTGTAGTATAGTCAGTCTGAAGTCAGGGAGTCTGATTCCTCCAGCTCCGTTATTTTCCCTCAACACTGCTTTGGCTATTTGGGGTCCTTTGTGTCTCCATACAAATTTTAAGATTTTTTCTTCTAGTTCTGTAAAAAATGCCATTGGTGATTTGATAGGGATTGCACTGACTCTGTACATTGCTTTGCGTAGTACAGTCATTTTCACAATATTGATTCTTCTAATCCAAGAACATGGTATATCTCTCCATCTGTTGATATCATTTCAATATCCTTCATCAGTGCCTTATAGTTTTCTGCATACAGGTCTTTTGTCTCCCTAAGTAGGTTTATTCCTAGGTATTTTATTCTTTTTGTTGCAATGGGAAATGGGAGTATATCCTTAAATTCTCTTTCAGATTTTTCATCATTAGTGTATAGGAATGCAAGACATCTCTGTGCATTAATTTTGTATCCTGCAACTTTACCAAATTCATTGATTAGCTCTAGTAGTTTTCTGGCGGCATCTTTAGGATTCTCTATGTACAGTATCAGGTCATCTGCAAACAGTGACAGTTTTACTTCTTCTTTTCCAATTTGTCTTCCTTTTATTTCTTTTTTTCTCTGATTACCATGGCTAGGACTTCCAAAACTATGTTGCATAATAGTGGCAAGAGTGGACATCCTTGTCTTTTCCTGATCTTAGAGGAAATGCTTTCAGTTTTTCACCATTGAGAATGATATTAGCTGTGGGTTTGTCATATATGGCCTTTATTATGTTGAGGTAGGTTCCCTCTACACCCACTTTCTGGAGAGTTTTTATCAAAAATGGGTGTTGAATTTTGTGAAAAGCATTTTCTGCATCTACTGAGATGATTATATGGTTTTTATTCTTCAATTTGTTAATATGGTGTATCACATTGATTGATCTGCGTATATTGAAGAATCCTTGCATCCCTGGGATAAATCCCACTTGATCATGCTGTATAATCCTTTTAAAGTCTTGTTGGATTTTGTTTGCTAGCATTTTGTTGAGGATTTTAGCATCTATATTCATCAGTGACATTGGCCTGTAATTTTCTTTATTTGTAGTGTTTTTGTCTGGTTTTGGTATCAGGGTGATGGTGGCCTTGTAGAATGAGTTTGGGAGTGTTCCTTCCTCTGCAAATTTTTGGAGGAGTTTGAGAAGGATGGGTGTTAGCTCTTCTCTAAATGTTTGATAGAATTCACCTGTGAAGCCATCTGGTCCTGGACTTTTGTTTGTTGGAAGATTTTAAATCACAGTTTCAATTTCATTACTTGTGATTGGTCTGTTCATATTTTCTATTTCTTACTGGTTCAGTCTTGGAAAGTTATACCTTTCTAAGAATTTGTCCATTTCTTCCAGATTGTCCATTTTATAGGAATAAAGTTGCTTGTAGTAGTCTCTTAGGATGCTCTGTATTTCTGTGGTGTCTGTTGTAACTTCCCCTTTTTCATTTTTAATTTTATTGATTTGAGTCCTCTCCCTCTTTTTCTTGATAAGTCTGGCTAATGCTTTATGAATTTTGTTTATCTTCTCAAAGAACCAGCTTTTAGTTTTATTGATCTTTGCTATTGTTTTCTTTGTTTCTGTTTCATTTATTTCTGCTCTGATCTTTATGATTTCTTTCCTTCTACTAACTTTGGGTTTTCTTTGTTCTTCTTTCTCTAGTTCCTTTAGGTGTAAGGTTAGATTGTTTACTTGAGATTTTACTTGTTTCTTATGGTAGGCTTGTATTGCTATAAACTTCCCTCGTATAACTGATTTTGCTGCATCCCATAGGTTTTGGAGCATCGTATTTTGGTTGTCATTTGTTTCTAGGTATTGTTTGATTTCCCCTTTAATTTCTTCAGTGAACTCTTCGTTATTTATCCTCCATGTGTTTGTGTTTTTGACGTTTTTTTCCCTGTGACTGATTTCTAGTCTCATAGCGTTGTGGTCAGAAAAGATGCTTGATATGATTTCAATTTTCTTAAATTTACTAAGGCATGATTTGTGACCCAAGATGTGATCTATCCTGGAAAATGTTCCATGCGCACTTGAGAAGACAGTGTAACCTGCTGTTTTTGGCTGGAATTTCTTATAAATATTAATTAAATCTATCTGGTCTACTGTGTAATTTAAAACTTGTGTTTCCTTATTAATTTTCTGTTTGGATGATCTGTCCATTGGTGTGAGGTGTTAAAGTCCCCCACAATTCTGCTGTAACTGTCGATTTCCTCTTTTATAGCTGTTAGCAGTTGCCTTATGCATTGAGATGTTCCCATGTTGGGTGCATATATATTTATAATTGTTATAACTTCTTCTTGGATTGATCCCTTGATTATTATGTAGTGTCCTTCCTTGTTTCTTTTAACATTCTTTAAAGTCTATTTTATCTGATATGTGTATTGCTACTCCAGCTTTCTTTTGATTTCCATTTGCATGGAATATCTGTTTCCATCCCCTCACTTTCAGTCTGTATGTGCCCCTAGGTCTGCAGTGGGTCTCCTGTAGACAGCATACATATGGGTCTTGTGTTTGTATCCATTCAGTGAGCCTGAGCCTGAGCCTGGTTGGAGCATTTAATCCATTCATGTTTAAGGTAATTATCGATATGTATGTTCCTATTACCATTTTCTTAATTGTTTCAGGCTTGTTTTTGTAGGTCCTTTTCTTCTCTTGTTTCCCACTTAGAGAAGTTCCTTTAGTATTTGTTGTAGAGATAGTTTGGTGGTGCTGAATTCGCTTAGCTTTTGCTTATCTGTATAGCTTTTGATTTCTCCGTCGAATCTGAATGAGATCCTTGCTGCTTAGAGTAATCTTGGTTGTAGGCCTTCCCTTTCATCACTTTCAATATGTCATGCTATTCTTTTCTGGCTTGTAGAGTTTCTGCTGAGAAAGCAGCTGTTAACCTTATGGGAGTTCCCTTGTATGTTATTTTTCCCTTGTTGCTTTCAATAATTTTTCCTTGTCTTTAATTTTTGTCAATTTGATTACTATGTGTCTTGGCGTGTTTTTCCTTGGGTTTATAATGCCCTGGACTCTCTGCACTTTCTGGGTTTGGGTGGTTATTTCCTTTTTTTGTTAGGGAAGTTTTCTACTATAATCTCTTCAAATATTTTCTTGGGTCCTTTCTCTCTTCCCCTTCTGGGACCCCTATAATGCCAATGTTGCTGCATTAATGTTGTCCCAGAGGTCTCTTAGGCTGTCTTCATTTCTTTTCATTCTTTTTTCTTTATTCTATTCCATGGCAGTGAATTCCACCATTCTGTCTTCCAGGTCACTTAACCATTCTTCTGCCTCAGTTATTCTGCTACTGATTGCTTCTAGTGTATTTTTCATTTCAGTTATTGTATTGTTCATCTCTGTTTGTTTGTTCTTTAATTCTTCTAGGTGTTTGTTCTTTAATTCTTCTAGGTCTTTGTTAAACATTTCTTGCATCTTCTAGATCTTTGCCTCCATTCTTTTTCTGAAGTCCTGAATCATCTTCACTATCATTATTCTGAATTATATTTCTGGAAGGTTGCCTATCTCAACTTCATCTAGTTGTTCTTCTGGGGATTTATCTTGTTCCTTCATTTGGTACATAGCCCTCTGCCTTTTCATCTTGTCTATCTTTTTGTGAATGTGCTTCTTGCTTCACAGGCTGCAGGACTATAGATTTTCTTGCTTCTGCTGTCTGCCCTCTGGTGGATGAGGCTATCTAAGGGGCTGGTGCAAGTTGCCTGATGGGAGGGACTGGTGGTGGGTAGAGATGGGGGTTGCTCTGGTGGGCAGAGCTCAGTAAAACTGTAATCGCTTGTCTGCTTATGGGTGGGTCTTGGTTCCCTCCCTGTTAGTTGTTTTACCTGAGGAGACCCAACACTGGAGCGTACTTTGGCTCTTTGGTGGGGCTAATGACAGACTCTGGGAGGGCTGACAGCAAGGAGTACTTCCCAGAACTTCTGCTGTCAGTGTCCTTGTCCTCAGGGCGTGACACAGCCACCCCCTGCCTCTGCAGAAGAGCCTCCAACACTAGCAGGTAGCTCTGGTTCAGTTTCCTATGGGGTCATTGCTCCTTCCCCTGGTTCCTGATGTGCACACTACTTTGTGTATGCCCTCCAAGAGTGGAGAGTCTCTGTTTCCCCCAACCATATTGAAGTCCTGCAATCAAATCCCGCTAGCCTTCAAAGTCTGGTTCTCTAGGAATTCCTCTTCCCGTTGCTGGACCCCCAGGTTGGGAAGCCTGACGTGGGCCTCAGAACCTTTCCTCCAGTGGGTGGATTTCTGCGATATAAGTGTTCTCCAGTTTGTGAGTCACCCACCAAGCAGTTATGGGATTTGATTTTATTGTGATTCCTCCCATCCTACTGTCTCATTGTGGCTTCTCCTTTGTCTTTGGATGTGGGATATCTTTTCTGGTGAGTTGCAGTGTCTTCCTGTGGATGACTGTTCAGCAGTTAGTTGTGATTCCAGTGCTCTCACAAGAGGGAGTGAGAGCACGTCCTTCTACTCCGCCATCTTGAAATGTTTATTATCTTGACTGTGATGATGGTTTTAAACGTAGACACAAATATCAAAATTTATCAAATTTTATAATTTAAATATAGGTCATTTTTCTCATATGACGTATACCACAATATTTTTTTCTTTGCTGTAAAGAACTTTGTGGCTGAAATAAGGTAACTAAGGAAGAAACTGGGAAATGATGAGATCAAAGCGGCACCAGATCTGTGCAGTACTGGCACTGGTTGGTAATGGTTTTGATTAAAATTTCATTGGGAGAGGGACCTTGAAGATGGCTGAGGAGTAAGATGTGGAGATCACCTTCCTCCTGACAAACACATCAAAAATATATCTACATGTGGAACAATTTCTACAGAACACCTACTGAATGTTGGCAGAAAGCTTCAGACTTCCCAAAAGGCAAGAAAATCCCCAGGTAACTGGATAGGGTAAAAGAAAAAAGAAAAAAACACAGACAATAGGGACAGGACATGCACCTTTGGGAGGAAGCTGTGAATGAGAAAAAGTTTCCACCCACTATGAAGCCCCTTCACTGGCAGAGACGGGGGGTGGCGGAGGGAAGCTTCAGAGCCACAGAGGAGAGTGCAGCAACAGGGGTGCAGAGGGCAAAGCAGAGAGATTCCTGCACAGAGGATGGGTGCCAACCAGCACTCACCAGCCTGAGAGGCTTGTCTGATCACCCATTAGGGCAGGTGTGGGCGGGGAGCTGAGGCTCTGGCTTCAGAGGTCAGATCCCAGGGAGAGGACTTGGGTTGGCTTCGTGAACACAGCTTGAAGGGGGCTAGTGCACCACAGCGAGCTGGGAGGGAGTCCGGATAAAAGCCTGGACCCGCCTAAGAGACAAGAGACCACTATTTCACAAGGAGAGGGGATTCCTTCCCTGTCTGCCCACAGAAGGCAGAGCACCACCTAAACGAGCTCCAGAGACAGGACTGAGCCACAGCTATCAGATCAGACATGAGATATGGGCATGAAACGCTAACACTGCTGCTGCAGTCACCAAGAATCCTGTGTGCAAGCACAGGTCGTTATCCATAGCCCCCCAGAAGCCTGTGCAGCACGCCACTGCCAGGGTCCCGTGATCCAGGACAAGTTCCCCGGGAGACCACAAGGTGCACCTCAGGCTCCTGCAATGTCACGCTGGCTTCTGCCGCCACAGGCTCGCCCCACATTCCAATTATAACTACCGTACCGCTGCCTCCCCCCTGGCCTGAATGAGAAAGAGGCACCTAATTAGCCGATGCTTTACCCCGGCCTGGCTGGGCGGAAACAGATGCCCGAGGGTGACCTACACAGACAAGTAGGGCCAAAAGCAAAGCTGAACACTAAGAAATCTGAGAATAAAGAAGAGAAAGGGAAGTTTCTCAGTGCAGCCTCAGGAGCAGCGGATTAAATCCCCACCATCAACTTGATATACCCTGCTTCTGTGGAATACCTGAATAGAAAACAAACCTTCCCAAAATTGAGGCCATGGACTTTGTGAACAACTGGAGCTTGGGGTTTGCTGCCGTGACTGATTTGCTTCTGATTTTTATGTTTATCTTAGTTTAGCTATTAGCACTTTTTATCATTGGTGGATTTCTTTATTGGTTTGGCTGCTCTCTTCTTTATTCTTTTAGTATTATTATTATTTTTTCTTCCTTTTCTTCTGAGCCATGTGGCTGACAGGGTCTTGGTGCTCCGGCCTAGGGTCAGGCCTGAGACTCTGAGGTGGGAGAACAGAGTTCAGGACACTGGACCACCAGAGACCTCCCGGCCCAAAGTAGTATCAACTGGCGAGAGCTCTCCCAGAGATCTCCATCTCACTGCTAAGACCCAGCTCCATCCAACAGCCAGCAAGCTCCAGTGCTGGAGCCCCATGCCAAATAACAAGACAGGAACACAACCCCAGCCATTAGCAGAGAGACTCCCTAAAATCATAATAAATTCACAGACACCCCAAAACACACCATGAGATGCGGCCCTGCCCCCAGAAAGACAAAATCCAGCCCCACCCACCAAAACACAGGCAACAGTCCCCTGCACCAGAAAACCTACACAAACTACTGAACCAACCTCACTCACTGGGGTCAGGCACCAAGAACAACAGGAACTACAAACCTGCAGCCTGTGAAAAGGAGACCCCAAACACAGTAAGTTAACAAAAATGAGAAGACAAAGAAATACGAAGCAGATTAAGGACAAGGTAAAAACCCAAAAGTCCAAACAAATGAAGAGGAAATAGGCAGTCTACCTGAAAAAGAATTCATAGCAAGTATAGTAAAGATGATCCAAAATACTGGAAATAGAATGGAGAAAATACAAGAAACGTTTAACAAGGACCTAGAAGAAATAAAGAACAAAGAAACAATGATGAACAACACAATAAATAAAATTAAAAATTCTCTAGAAGTAATCAATAGCAGAATACCTGAGTCAGAAGAACAGATAAATGACCTGGATGATAAAACAGTGGAAATAACTACTGCACAGCAGAGTAAAGAAAAAAGAATGACAAGAATTGAGGACAGTCTCAGAGACCTCTGGGACAACATTAAATGCACCAACATTCAAATTACAGGGGTCCCAGAAGAAGAAGAGAAAAACAAAGGGACTGAGAAATAGTTGAAGAGCTTATAGTTGAAAACTTCCCTAATATGGGAAAGGAAATAGTCAATCAAGTCCAGGAAGCACAGAGAGTCCCATACAGGATAAATTTAAGAAGAACCATGCCAAGATACATATTAATCAAACTATCAAAAATTAAACACAAAGAAAAAAATATTAAAAGCAGCAAGGGAAAAACAACAAATAACATACAAGGGAATCCCCATAAGGTTAAGAGCTGACCTTTCATCAGAAACTCTGCAAGCCAGAAGGGAGTGGCAGGACATATTTAAAGTGATGAAAGGGAAAAACCTACAAGAAAGATTACTCTACCCAGCAAGGATCTCATTCAGATTTGACAGACAAAGTAAAACCATTACAGACAAGCAAAAGTTAAGTGAATTCAGCACCACCAAACTAACTTTACAACAAATGCGAAAGGAACTTCTCCAGGCAGGAAACACAAGAGAACAAAAAGACCTACAATAACAAATGCAAAACAATTAAGAAAATGGTAATAGGAACATACATATTGATAATTACCTTAAATGTAAATGGATTAAATGCTCCCACCAAAAGACACAGACTGTCTGAATGGATACAAAAACAAGACCCATATGTATGCTGTCTACAAGAGACCCACTTCAGACCTAGGGACACATACAGACTGAAAGTGACGGGATCAAAAAACATATTCCATGCAAATGGAAATCAAAACAAAGCTGGAGTAGCAATTCTCATATCAGACAAAATAGACTTTAAAATAAAGACTATTACAAAAGAAAAGCAAAACACTACATAAATGGTCAAGGGATCAATCCAAGAAGATGACATAACAGTTGTAAATATTTATGCACCCAACATAAGAGCACCTCAATACATAAGGCAAATGCTAACAGCCATAAAAGGAGAAATCAACAGTAACACAATCATAGTAGGGAACTTTAACACTCCACTTTCACCTATGGACAGATCATCCAAAATGAAAATAAATAAGAAAACACAAGCTCTAAATGACACATTAAACAAAATGGACTTAATTAATATTTATAGGACATTCCATCCAAAAACAACAGAATACACTTTCTTCTCAAGTGCTCATGGAACATTCCCCAAGATACATCATACCTTGGGTCACAGATCAAGCGTTGGTAAATTTAAGAAAAATGAAATCATATCAATTATCTTTTCCAACCACAACATTATGAGACTAAATATCAATTACAGGAAAAAAACTGTAAAAAATACAAACACATGGAAGATAAACAATACACTACTAAATAACCAAGAGATCACTGAAGAAATCAAAGAGGAAATCAACAAATACCTAGAAACAAATGACAATTAAAACATGATGACCCCAAACCTATGGGATGCAGCAAAAGCTGTTCTAAGAGGGAAGTATATCCCAATACAAGCCTAACTCAGGAAACAAGGAAAATCTCAAATAAACAATGTAACCTCACACCTAAAGCAATTAGAGAAGGAATAACAAAAACTCTAGTTAGCAGAAGGAAAGAAATCATAAAGATCAGATCAGAAATAAATGAAAAAGAAATGAAGGAAACAATAGCAAAGATCAATAAAACTAAAAGCTGGCTCTTTGGGAAGATAAACAAAATTGAAAAACCATTAGCCAGACTCATCAAGAAAAAAAGAGAGAAGACTCAAATCAACAGAACTAGAAATGAAAAGGGAGAAGTAACAACTGACACTGCAGAAACACAAAGGATCATGAGAGATTACTACAAGTAATGATATGCGAATAAAATGCACAACCTGGAAGAAATGGACAAATTCTTAAAAGAGCACAACCCTCCAATACTTAACCAGGAAGAAATAGAAATTACAAACGGACCAATCACAAGCACTGAAATTGAAACTCTGATTAAAAATCTTCCAAAAATAAAAGCCCAGGACCAGATGGCTTCACAGGCAAATTCTATCAAACATTTAGAGAAGAGCTAACACCTAACCTTCTCAAACTCTTCCAAAATATAGCAGAGGGAGGAATACTCCCAAACTCATTCTACGAGGTCACCATCACTCTGATACCAAAACCAAAGATGTCACAAAGAAAGAAAACTACAGGCCAATATCACTGATGAACATAGATGCAAAAATCCTCAACAAAATACTAGCAAACAGAATCCAACAGCACATTAAAAGGATCATACACCATGATCAGGTGGGAATTATCCCAGGAATGCAAGGATTCTTCAATATACACAAATCATTCAGTGTGATACACCATATTAACAAACTGAATAAAAAGGATATGATAATCTCAACAGATGAAGAAAAAGCTTTTGAGAAAATTCAACACCCATTTATGATAAAAACTCTCCTGAAAGTAGGCATAGAGGGAACCTACTTCAATACAATAAAGGCCATATATGACATACTCACAGTTAACATCATTCTCAGTGGTGAAAAACTGAAACCATTCCCTCTAAGATCAGGAAGCAGACAAAGTTGCCCACACTCACCACTATTATTCAACATAGTTTTGGAAGTTTTAGCCACAGCAATCAAAGAAGACAAAGAAGTAAAAGGAATACAAATTGGAAAAGAAGAAGTAAAACTGTCACTGTTTGCAAGTGACATGATACTATCCATAGAGAATCCTAAAGATTCTACCAGAAAACTACTAGAGGTAATCCATGAATTTGGTAAAGTAGCAGGACACAAAATTAATGCACAGAAATCTCTTGCATCCCTATACACTAATGATGAAAAATCTGAAAGAAAAATTAAGGAAACACTCCCATTTACCACTGCAACAAAAAGAATAACATACCTAGGAATAAACCTACCTAAGGAGACAAAAGACCTGTAGGCAGAAAACTATAAGACACTGATGAAAGAAATTAAAGAGAATATAAACAGATGGAGAGATACACCATGATCTTGGATTGGAAGAATCAACATTGTGAAAATGACTATACTACCCAAAGCAACCCAGTGATTCAAGGCAATCCGTATCAAACTACCAATGGCATTTTTCACAGAACTAGTACAAAAAATTTCATAATTTGTATGGAAACACAAAAGACCCTGAATAGCCTAAGGAATCTTGAGAAAGAAAAATGGAGCTGGAGAAATTAGGCTCCCTGACTTCAGACTATACTACAAAGCCACAGTAATCAAGGCAGTATGATATTGGCACAAAAAGAGAAATATAGCTCAATGGAACAGGATAGAAAGCCCAGAGATAAACCCACACATATATGGTCACCTTATCATTGATAAGAGGCAAGAACATACAATGGAGAAAAGACAGCCTCTTCAATAAGTGGTGCTGGGAAAACTGGACAGCTACATGTAAAAGAATGATACTAGAACACTCCCTAACACCATACACAAAAATAAACTCAAAATGGATTAAAGACTTAAATGTAAGGCCAGACACTATACGACTCTTAGAGGAAAACATAGGCTGAACACTCTATGACATAAATCATAGTAAGATCCTTTTTGACCCACCTCCTAGAGGAATGGAAATAAAAACAAATGGGACCTAATGAAACTTAAAAGCTTTTGCACAGCAAAGGAAACCATAAACAAGACCACAAGACAACCCCCAGAATGGGAGAAAATATTTGCAAATGAAGCAACTGACAAAGGATTAATCTCCAAAATATACAAGCAGCTCATGCAGCTCAATATCAAAAAAACAAACAACCCAATCCAAAAATGGGCAGAAGACCCAAACAGACATTTCTCTAAAGAAGATATACAGATTTCCAACAAACACATGAAAGGATGCTCAACATCACTAATCATTAGAGAAATGCAAATCAAAACTACTATGAGATATCACCTCACACCAGTCAGAATGGCCATCCTCAAAAAATCTACAAAAAATAAATGCTGGAGAGGCTGTGGAGAAAAGAGAACCACCTTGCACTGTTGGTGGAAATGTAAATTGATACAGCCAGTATGGAGAAGAGTATGGAGGTTCCTTAAAAAACAAAAAATAAAACTACCATATGACCCAGTAATCCCATTACTGGGCATATGCCCTGAGAAAACCATAATTCAAAAAGAGTCAAGTACCACAATGTTCATTGCAGCACTATTTACAATAGCCAGATCATGGAAGCAACCTAAGTGTCGATCAACAGATGAATGGATAAAGAAGATGTGAAACATATATACAATGGAATATTACTCAGCCATAAAAAGAAACGAAATTGAGTTATTTGTAGTGAGGTGGATGGACCTAGCTAGAGTTTGTCATACAGAGTGAAGTAAGTCAGAAAGAGAAAAATAAATACCATATGCTAACACATATATATGGAATCTAAAAAAAAAAAAAAAAAAAAGGTTCTGACGAACCTAGGGGCAGGATAGGAATCAAGACCCAGAGGTAGAGAATCAGTTGAGCACATGGGGAGGGGGATGAAGTGAGAGAGGTTAAGCTGGGATGAAGTGAGAGAGTAGCATTGACATATACACACTACCAAATGTAAAACAGATAGTGGGAATCAGCCGCATCGCACAGGGAGATCAGCTTGGTGCTTTGTGACCACCTAGAGGGGTGGGATAGGGAGTGTGGGAGGGAGACGCAAGAGGGAGAGGATATGGGGATATATGTATATGTATAGCTGATTCACTTTGTTATACAGCTGAAACTAACACAACATTGTAAAGTAATTACACTCCAATAAAAATGTTAAAAAAATAAAAATTTCAATGGGAAGGCATTGAAGAAATTTAGGTCAGGATATGATCTGATTTATATTAAAAAAGTACTAGACTCACAGACCTGTGAAATCAGAAGAGACTCTATGCTCCTCAAGTCCAGATGATCTTTATTTTAAGAGATCCACTGATTTCCTAGAAGTTCTTCAAGCACCAGCTAATATCTGTGTGTGTGTGTGTGTGTGTGTGTGTGTGTGTGTGTGTTCTAATGAAAGGTTCACAGCCTTCATCAGCTACTCAAGACATCTGAGCATAAAATATTAAGGACCAGGGCTTCCCTGGTGGCGCAGTGGTTGAGAGTCCGCCTGCCGATGCAGGGGACACGGGTTCGTGCCCCGGTCTGGGAGGATCCCACATGCCGCGGAGCGGCTGGGCCCGTGAGCCATGGCCGCTGAGCCTGCGCGTCCGGAGCCTGTCCTCCGCAACGGGAGAGGCCACAACAGTGAGAGGCCCGCGTAACGCATAAAAAAAAAAAAAAAAAAAAAAAAAAAAAAAAAAAAAAATATTAAGGACCACACATATATTTGACTTATCTGAATTTAGAGTTGAGGAAACTGAAGCCTAGACAAGTTAAATGATTTGTTCACAATCACAGAAATGATACGTGGATGAGGTCATAATGGGTTTTTGATACTGACTACCCCCTTTCACCTGATCCCTTCATGTCTTCCCACCCCAGTGCTCTTGATTAACGGTACACAATCCTAAGTACCTGGCACACAGTACCCAAAACAAATATCCACTGAACACTGAATGAGCTAGCCAAAATCAACAGTAGCATATATGCACCAACTATGGTCCACAATAGATTATAAGCCAATACAAGTATTTGGAAACAGTCCCTTATAACTCTCTCAACAAATATGAAATAAGCTACTGACTTTATTAAGCTCAGGGAAAAATATGCAGCGAGGCCAACATTCACATTAATTGCAGGGGCAGGGTACATTGGCAGAAGCTTTCTGAAAAGCATTTGGCCTTTCAAAGTTCACACCCTCAGGGGAATCAATCCTAAGGAAATATTGAGAAGAAGCCAAATATTTACATAAAGGATGTTCACAGTAAATTCATTTATAATTATAAAAACCTGAAAACAATCTGTATGTACAATAAGAAAGGACTGGTCAAGATGATTATGACATTGTATAAAATGGAATATTATATAGATTTTCAAAGTCATATTTTGAAGGTTAATATTGAAAAATTCTAATAATATAATGCTCCATGAAAAATCAGCATATAGATATATAGAAGAGGAATACAGGAGGGAGGGAGATAGAGTGAGAGCAAGAGAGAGAGTGATGAAGATGGAGATAACAAGACGTACTGAGCTGAACAGTGAGTAATGGTGAAATGTACTGAGCTTGAAAAGTGTAATTGGTGGTTTATTTTGTCACTTACATAAGTCTCCAGATTGCCTATGATAAGTGAGCATTAGTTTCACAATCAGATGAGGATAATACATGATAAATAACAAGGAATTCATCTTTGAATATTACTGTGAGCCTTCCCTGGGCTATGGAGTGAAGAATAACATATAACTGGCATTCAACAGCTGTTGTTTCCTACCTTTAAAGACAAAGACAAATGAGTTCATGCTTGAATCGTAGCAATAGTGATTTCGATTAGGTATAAATAAAACTGCTTAACTCTAAGGTCATACGGCGTAGTATATTTCACAAGAGGTTTCACATCATCCTTCAGAGACTGTTCCAGAAAGTGTAGCTAGCTACCAGTCTCAGATAATATAAGGTCATTTCCACAACAATCCAAGTAGATGAACATGATCATCTCAAATTCTTTCCCAGCTCTAAGCTCTATGAAAATATAAAATGATCTACTTTAATAGAATTAAGAGGTCTTAAGTTACTGAAACCAACCTGTATTTCCTTTCTCAGACCTGAACACTAATAACATAGCATTACTAATTAGACCCTGCTGTTCACGTGATTTCTACAAAACCACAAATGTACCAGCATAAATTGAATCAATGCATTTCAGAGTTATGTTTCTAAAAAGCAAGGTATTCACCCCTAATATAATGTTTTTGGTTCAGCATTGACTTTAAACTGAATTCAAGAGTGTTGAAACTTAACAAATAGATTAGTATCTCCAATCACAGAGGCAGAACTCTCGTGATCATCATAATTAATAATTATAGCAAATGAGTACCCACAGATACAATGACTTACCAGATATTAATAGAGGAAGTTTAGTGAGAGAGTTACACTTAAAAAGTGTCTATTAGACAGAAGAGAGGAAAACAAAATCAAATGACATTGAGGATTATATCACATACCTATCAGATGAGTGAAATCAATGTCTAATCTTTGTCTGTACTTGAAATCTGGGTCCATTCCACTGCAGTGCAGCACTATCTGTGAAACACACTCCTCAACTATTTTGTAATACTGTGGCCTGCAAAAGAAAAGTAATCTTGAATACCTTTTCTACATATACAAATCAATTTTCTTAAGAAGTGATTCTACATGATAAAGAAAACTAGGTTATTTTCTAGCAGGCTAAAAAACTCTTTTCTAGCCATTACACTCACTCTAGAGGAATATGCCTAAGCTTAAAGATGGGCTGGACGTTATAGTGCAAAACCCATTGTAATATAATCAGCTGTGAACACTTAGTGACTTAATACTCTCGTTTGCAGGGATTCATGCTTGTGTTCAAAGATACTTATCAACCTTATCTACTTATTTAAGCTATTGTTCCTAAAGTTAATAAAAACAAATGACTCTTTAGTTCTACATCTATGGATACAGAAATGGTTCTAAGCCTCTCCAAGTTCTCAATTTCAATAAGGAATGAGTATCTTGGCATTACATGGCAAACAATGTATTGAATTTACTGCCACACTTTTACTCAAGATAGCTATAACAGCTTTTACAAAACTGGACTCAGCCACTTATGTTACAGACTACTCCAAAGGTCTATTTATACACATATTTTAAAAGATCCATTTTGTAGAAGCATACACACTAAATATGTATGGCGATAGCTTCAATTTGCTCAAAGTGTCAAAGGTTTTGAAACATTTCCTAATTCTGTAATCTATCAAGGTAATTCTGGCCTTAAAAATGACCACTTACATACTTCAAAAATTTTTAAAAGGCACTTTTTGCATTAAAATTTGGGGAAAATTTAGTATTTATCAGCAGCTAATAAATTCAACAGAGAAAATTCAGAAAGAAATACTACTATGGACAAGCTATGACATAAACATCCCTAAAATCAGTGTGCTGATAACTAGCCAACCTACTAAATGTCTGCAAATAAAGGCAAACATATTCTAATTGCTCTTACATGTCTTTTGTCATGGGGCTCATCTCAAGGATAAGAATAAATAGTAATATGTATTACACATCTGAGTCTTTTTCAAGTCATCATCAGATCTAGGGTAAACAACATTGGATTATAATCAATCTAGTCAATGACTCTGGGTAAACAGGGAAAACACAATGGTTCTCTTTCAGGACAAATTAATTATCCATAGGTAGAATAAAAGTGCTAGTCGCACATCTACCTCACATGGATGTTCTCAGGATGAAAAGGACGTCATGTTAGAACAACTTCTCGTTTATTCAAAGTTACTGAGAAATGGATGGTTTCACACAAATTATTTCCCCAGGTAACTGTGTACCCATGGGCATAGTACCCCTTTAGTTGCCAGCACTTATTTGAGGAAACAACAATCATTTTGGTTGGATTACTATCTTTCCTGCTTTAAAAAAACCAGCATATTTTAAACATTTTTCTATGTCTCTGTAACATCATGATGCCCATCAGTTATTGCAACTAGCCTAAACTATAAAGGGAACTATAATAGTTCTCTATGGACTTTAGAATTGTCATTTTTGTTGTGACTGTACCCGACCCCATGGTAGCCTTCCTTTGCCCTTTAATCAAGCAAGGTTTGAGAAATCAGAGAACCTAGGTTGCTAGAATTTCATGCATATTAGAGTATGAAGAACAACTAAGAGTCTCTTAAACAGTTAAATATAAGATCATGGTCACCAACTTATGGATAATTTCAGTCATTCAGAAACCCTTCTCTAATTTTCTGGTTTTCAGATATATTCCCAGAACTACACTCTAAAATTTCTGACTTTATGGATTATTATATTCGTTTATTTAGAAGAATTACATTGCTGTGTATAAAGCTGAAATATTAGTATTATTATTTTCTTAGATAAGATCACACCTATTTTTAGATAATACTATAAAAGAGGAATAACAATAGTCTTATTAAAATATAAAAGGACTTAAAATGCTTACTAAATAGCAAATGTTATCATTGCTGTTTTTATTATTATTAAACTTCTGAAGGAGGGCTTCCTTCAGCTACCAGGTTCAAAAAAATATCCACATCCACACACCCTGTGCACACTAAAGTTAAAGCACTTTTACCACATCACAATATAGTGATACTATCTCTATATTCTATTGTCCCTACCACCACATTATATAAATTCATGGGAAGTGTGGCAGATACTGCTAGATGTCCTATGATGTCCACTCTTCTCTTTTTCCTTTACTATTTGAACTTTATGTTTACCTGTGTATATTGCTTGCCAGAATAATATTTCCCATCTCCTTTCACTTATTGCTTCATAAAATCATCTCAGAACTTAGTGGCTCAAAACAATAACATAATCTTATTATCCCTCACATTTTTGTGGGTAAGAAATTCAGGAGGAGCCAATCAAGTCCGTTGGCTCAGATCTTACACATGGCTTCAGCCAGCTAGAGAGAGAGACCTAGAAGAATAGGGTAGACTGAACATAAAAAAAAAAAAGTACGAGGACTTAAAAGTTTTACCATAGACTCTTCAGAGCTTACTCTGTGCCACAAAAGAAATTCATCATAGGGTCAGTAAAATCTGTTGGGTTCATTGCTACTGAAATGGCATACCCCGTTTTTATAAGTATATTATTCTGGCCCAATTAAAAATAGATTGACACCTTTTTAAAAATGTTATCTAGAGTCGTCAAACTCTTATACTCCATGCATATATATATATATATATATATATATATATGCATATACTGTCTAGACCCCACTATATTGTTAATTTTCCTTTAAAATCCAATTCAAATTATACAAATTGTACTCTCATAACAGCCTCTTACCTTATATAATAATCATTTCTGATGAGCAAAAAATGTTGTAGAATGGATAATAAGTAATTTTCAGCAGCAGTGTCCTTCAACATATTATACAGAAGATGGTACACTTCATTCATATCAGTGGAAAGTAAGTAAAGGAAAAAAATCAAGGATTCTTGGTAACAGTTTCATTCATAACAAAAGCAGCTTCAGTTTTGAAAACACTGATATATCATTTTGTTTGCATTACTGTTTCTAAACCTTCAACTCCATGTTCCAGTATTTAAAACATTTCCATAAAGAAGTTTAATCTATGGATCACTTTAGTCTTTTAACAAGTGAAAGAGACTTAGAGTATTTCCAAGACCATTTAACCATTAAACGTTTAAATGATCAGCTGTTCATTATATTTTAAAATTCCAGCTTATAGTTGGTACCATTAGAACAGCAATGCCATTAATGAAAATGTTTTTTTCTTGACCTTCCTGTGGTTGTGATGGGAACCTATATTATGCATGCAAGCCAATACTCCTGTCTTTTCACTGCCCACATAAAATAGTAAGGCAAATAAGCATTGTGTGGGCTGCTAAAAGTTCATAAAAACCAGTTTTATTTTATACAGATGAAACACTTACTACATATGAAATCACTACTGTTTGCATTCATTTGTATGTCAGTATTTGATAAGGAACTTGAAACATATTTTTCTTAGGATATAAAAAGAGTGGTAGAAGTTTAAATGCTTTTAGTAAACTAGAAAACAGATTTAAAAAATGGATTCACTTTTATAAGAAAAGCGAGCACCTAGAAAAATCGATGTAAAAGCAAAGGAGAAGAGGAGATGTAATCGAGCATCTTAAAAATAACCTGAAATGTCAACGCTTTCTCTGAAATAGAATTAAGTATATGATGGATTACTTCTTAGACCCCATGTAAGAGTGTTGTGTTAAAGTCGCATAAGGTCCTTTCGATGGCTACGGAATAGATCCAAAAATAGCTTTCTGATGAAGAGAAATTTATATAAAGCAAGATATTTATTAATTGATACAAAAAGCATTTAATATTATGGAGACCACTGTAGGCTAGAGTCACTGATGAAGGATAAGAAATTACTAGAAATTATCTCTCATAATAACAAAATTGTTATTCATTGCACTTATCCAGTACTCATGTGTAAGACGCTTTGATAGGAACATTGGAGGAAAAAGTTGAAACACTTGTGCCCTCCATCTCATAGGCACAAAGAAGTGTATATAAATAAGGCAGATGCAAGCAAAGCACTGTAGAGTGAGGAGGAAGATGGAAGAAGACGTTATAGAGAAAAAGTCCAACTCAAAGGTCATTTTCGTTCTGAAGTATTTCCCAATTTCCCCAGAACCCATAAGTAAGAAATTTAATGGGTGTGAAACAAATGGCCAGCAATGCTATGACAACCATCTTTTAGATCTAAAATCATTTTGTATAAAATCATTGCCATAGGAAGATTATATGCTAGTTGTATTTGACTCAAATGCTTCTACTCTAGCATCCTTGTTATAGTCAGACCCTATCACATCTAAACTTTTTTCCCCCCGCTAAGGAACCAAAATATTTGGATTGAGAATAAGACATCTATTTGAATTGAATGATATCTCTAAATCACTGGAGTACCATTTAATAAACTGAAAAAGTATATTACCTATAGTCACATATGAACTCACTGAACTTTCCCCCCCAAAAATCCTTATCCATGAAGAATACTGCCTTAGGCTCTTGTCTATTCAAGACCGTTGAGCAGAGTAAACCTATAATGCAGCAAGCCATTGTGTGGATTTCAATACAGTCTGTGTAAATCATCAGGACAGTCTGACAATTCTTCAACATGAATCTCAAGGACAGCATCATCGTGAAGTTCTAATATAAATAAATGGATATAAATTGGGCCGGCAGACAAGAATTCTAATAATGGTTCACAAAATCACCCACAAATCCCTTTTTCACAGTACATGCAAAATGATTTCTGTGGTTCGTTAAAAGGATATTCCATTTCTGCTCGAATGTCATTGAGACGGTGTGATAATTCAGTTAGGTCGTCCTCTTTGTTCTCATCAAATACTTTCAACTGAATATCAAGCTCGTCATTCTCTTTTTCTTTCAGATCCTAATATATAAACAGAAAACTTAACAGACGAATAACAGTTTGACAACCCCATACTTTGGCAATAAAGGCCTGACACTATTATTCATCTATGTACACAGAAGCAATTTCAAATACTGACCCAGGCACTTGGTTTCCTGAAAGAAAGTAAACGTACTCTGTTTTTCTATTTTAAAATGAAAGAACCTCATTGCATTCACCGCATTTCTTTTCATGCTCCAAATTTTGACGATTCACATTAAAAAATTAACGATCACTTTCACAAGGGAAAAAAACTAATTGCTACAAACCCACATTAAATGCTGTCATTTTGACTAAACACACTAATCAAAGATCGCAAAAGAACTCATGCAGTTAGAATATTCACATATGCCTCTGGCAAAAAATGCGAATATAGATCAATTGTATTAATGAAGAACAAATGCAAGGATATATTCAAGGACAACAGTCCCAAGTATGGCGTGGAAAGTTGTAAAAACAAATTTACTTTAAATGACATTTTGTGATTTTAAAGCAAAAAGGCGTCAGGACTTTTTAATCAAGATGCACAACTAGCCTCCTCCCCCACCTTTTATTTTTGCTTAGCCGAATCACAAAATACCAACTTGGGCATCAAAGAGACCTGTTTTTGTAATACATTATAAGCACATGCATTACAAACCTCTGATAATTTTCAAAATCATAGTATAAACAAAATCTTTGGAAGCATGCCACACTAGAGATTGTTGGGCTTAATATATATCACCTGGAATATCTTTTAATATGTGTCCATTAAGTTGCCGCTTTCAAAACCCAAATCGATAATCACAACTGTGGATGCTCAAGGGTGATACCGAAAGAGAGACTAGGATGTTCAGAGCTGAGCTTGAACTCTAAAAGGAAATGCAAGCACGGTGTACTTCAAATTAGGTCGATTAAACAAACTCGGATCCATTTTTTTGTTTCTATTTTTGTTCAATAGGACGATTTTAAATGGAGATGCAACCGCTATTACTGAAGCCAAACACAAATTTATGCAATTTCTAGGTGTTCTTTTTCTAACGTTCACATACATAATAATTTACCTACAGAGCATATGAAAATATTAATGTTTCTATATAATTGCATATAAAATACATAACAAATACATGTATTTAAACTTAGTTTCCTCTTGAGTAATAATTTGTTTTAGGTCTAACTTTCCACTTTGAAAGGGAATGAATAAATTTATTGGAATTAAAGTTATCTAACATTGGTGAGTTATATTATCAGGTGATTTCTGAACTCAATTCAGAAAAGAGCAGGAGCCAGACACACCCAATATGCTTGTCATTGCAGAAAAAACCTTTAATACGTGGGATAGGAAGGGTGGAAGGGAGGGAGACGCAAGAGGGAAGAGATATGGGAACATATGTATATGTATAGCTGATTCACTTTGTTATAAAGCAGAAACTAACACACCATTGTAAAGCAATTATACTCCAATAAAGATGTTAAAAAAAAACAAAACTTCATGGGTAATGTAAGGAGCTGATAAGAATACACTTTCATTCTCTCAAAAAAAAAAACCTTTAATACATTTTATAATATGGATTTTTTCCTTATTCTCATGTCATAAGATATACTTTCTTAGATGTTCATTATCAGACTTTAACACATTCAAATATGTTTGAAAAATAGAAAAAACAAGTTAATTAAATACTGTCATTTAATCAGCATCAGAACTTTACAAAACATGGACTCAACCTTCATGATTAAAATATTTTCAGTGAAAATAACTGGTTAAATATTTATTTCAGTTTTTAATTAGGACAACACATTATTTATATAAGATATATAGTATGTGAACATGTACAGCACAATATAAAAATATAGATATGTATAAATGAAATATCTCATAGTGTTCACTAATAATGCTCCATTAAAATATATATGCATATCTACATACACACACATATATAAAAAACTTCCTTTCATTCAAATGTCAAACCTTGAAAGGTATATTCAAAAATTTTGATAAAATAAACATTTAATGAATTAATAAAAGTTTCATATAGCACAAATGTGACAGATACCCCATTGAAAAAAGGGAAATGCATCACTGAAGTTTGTATTTTAAATGAAGAATGGCATAAAATTACTGAATTACACTACTAATAATTACGTGAAATACTGTAAATATGTTTCAGTTATTTTTTAAACAGTTTTGCTGTACAGGTGTGGAATATTTTCAGCAGATTCTCTAAAACATATAATTAAGTCTCTATAATATGGTGTACTTCAAAGGAAATCAAAGTCCATTACCAGCACATGACTGATTACCAGTCAAGCAATCAAAATTGATTCTTCAAAAGAGTAAGAAAGGGTTTGTCGGTCTTTTAAAAGAAGTTAAGAATGCCTGCTGCCTACAGACACAATTTCTTACTATCTTGTTCCTTCACATATCTGACTTATCTAATATTTTCTTAATTTATTTAACTAACTAAAAGGCAGATGGAGAAAACTTCACAAGAAATCAATGTAAGTTAACTACAGAGAAAATACTATTTTAAAAATCACTATATAGTTTTTAATAACTCATTTGTCCCAAATTACTAAAGCAAATTTATAAAAAGTAAATTTTCCATGTAAGTGAAATATAAACTCTCTTTAAACATCATAATTTATCTATAGAGACAGGGCAAATTTTGAAAATAAATTTCTACAGAATGTAATTAAAATAACTGTCCTTGTCTTGAGGATTCTAATAATTATATGAAACAAAAGTTTCACTCTACTACAATGATGGTCTCATGGATTACTGAAATACTAAGAACTATTAAGAACTATTCTTCCCCAACACCTAATGATTCCAGATATTTATAATTTTTGATCCGTGTACCAACAATTTATATTAGCCCTAGCCACGTCTAATTTGCTGCTTTGAATATGATATATTCCAGAAAATTAGGAAGCTCCTCCTGTTAGAACAATGTATAACATAAGAGTAAATAGGATAAAAGCCAGGATGTTAAAGACTCATCTATGAATATATTATTAGGTTCCCATGCATGTGTAAAAGATGTTTGATATTACTATAAATTCTAGTGGTTGAAATGTAAATATTTAGTAAATTAGATAGCTAGACAGCAGTTGACATGTTAGGTACATCTAGTATACATTAAAGCATGACCATTCTGACTTTTGCTCCAAATTGTGATAATAAAACTACAAGGACAACAGCAACAGTAGTGAAATGTATGGTATTAAGGGAAGGACCTCTAATCTCAGGGTCTATCTGCCTAGATTCTGATTCTCATATTGTATATCAGAAATACCTGGGGAGGATTATTTTCTTTCAAACCAAACATCTCTGCCCTACCCCCAATAAGATTTTGATAGACTCTCTTTAAGGGGACATGCCCAACTTCTTGAGAACCAGAGCCCTATTTAGCCATATTTCACTCCATTGTCACAGGAAGAAAAAGAAATTGAGAATCCTTGTAGGTTCTATTCCAAAACTTTAAGAGGCAGAAACATGACACTTCTCACTTTCCTCTTGCTGAAGGATCACTGAGATCTAAGAATCAAGGCATACTGAAGAGATGTGATAGTTAAAGAAAAATCTAGCTGGAAGCATAAGTTAAGAGGTACAGGGTACCGCAAGGGGCTTTATATACAGCTATAGGGCCAATGCGAAAGTGTAGCTAAGAAACACTGATGCAAAATCTTAGCTGTCAATGTAACCAAAGGAAAAATACCATGAGACCGCTGAACCCAGCAGAAATGAGCACACCCTGGCAAACGTGCAAAAGGTAAGGACAAGAGCTACTGTGCATACCCTTTCTGAAAAGATGAGGACTTAAATAAATTGAGAGTCACAGTTTTCTTGACCAGCCATTCAGTAGCATACGGTAGAAAACGAATGTTTAATTATAAATAGACACAGGGAAATGAAAGCTGGAATAGACAGCAATAACTAAGGCAGAAAAACATGGCATATTAGTAAATGAGTAGAGGATCTTCAGGAGCCCCTGAGGCAAACAAGTGTCCAAAGACATGATTACTCTCCCAGAAACAGAGGACCAGCTCCGAGAGGACAAGGATGGAAACACTGAGTAGGCAATTCAAAAGCACACTAGAATGAGGACTGTAATATTACCTCTAGCTACATAAGACCACAGACTTTTCATGAGGAGAGATTTGTGACAAAAAAAGAATGTGTGTTACATACACTATAACTAGTGAATGTGCCTAAGTTAACTGCATATTGAACCTCTATTCAGGTCACTTACGATGATGCTTTGATTCACTGCAACCAATTCCTTGCTTTTTAAAGTCATGGATGAAAGAACCATTTAAAGTGGAATTGACATAGAAATTTCTAAAACCTCACAGACCCAATCATATATCTTATTAAAATGTGTTTCAATAGACCCAATTGTATATTTTATGATGATGAGTTTCAACCACTTTCAGTTAAGACTATCAGAAGACAAGTTACAGACGCATGCTACACACTAGTCCCTCACCAGGAAATATCCCTGATTTTGCTATTTCTAATACCCTAGGAATACCTTATATACACGCTCATTGACATTTGTTTTATTTTGTTTTTTCTTTCCTCAGTCCTTTTATTCCCCACCCCTACATTTACTTCTTGTTTATCAGGTATGGTCTAAGTAGTTTAAATAAAGAAACTAGTGAGATTTTACTTGTCTCCTTTAAAAATACCATGGTCTTGAACAAAATCCTTCTTTAGTTAACATACTAAGTAAAGTATAAAGTCATGGTAGTTGTATTTCTATTTATAAAATAAGTGTGCTCATTTATCTTAGAACAAGTCTATAACGTTATTTCAAAAATGTTTTTAACAGTATCACAATTAGCACAGATATCCACACTCAATTTAAGAAATAAAATTGTTTTTCTTTAGAAAAGATGCTACTGATTTATAACAAGAATACCATCCTTATGTTATGTGTCTAGAATATACTAATCAAAATTTTATGCATACTTATGCTGAATATAAAGGAAATCAATCTAAGTTATCAAAGAGGAAAGCAAAAAATTTTAATGAAAAATTGAAATGGCAAAAAAATAGCAGTCTTTTATGTTCTCAGTATTCAAAGTCAAAGAAAAGTTCCCTTTCGACTTCAAGAAGACCAAAAAAGCCATCACTTCTGGACATATCATTAGCTGAATTCCAAATCATCAGTTTTATGTAGAGACTAACACTACTGCAATATCAAAAAGCTTACAAAATGTCCAGTGCTTTACAAAAGGAAACGGCAAGGCACATTTATTTACTTTGCTGAAAGTACTTTTGTCTAAAGAGAGAAAAACATTAAAGTTCATAAGCATAATAAATGTGCACATTCCACTTACTGGTAACATTGTTTTTAGTCCTGAACGAAGGAATTCATTCCTTAAATGTATTCGAAAATCAAGCTCATAAGGAGATGTGACAAGGGCATTTATAAACTGCATGCAGGCCACCTGCAATTAGAAAGTAAACTTTGTTAAAAACAAGTTTTTTTAAATTAAAAAAATAATGCATTCAGAATTTTTTTCCATTTACTAAAGGAATACATACATATATTATGAAATACATCAAGAAATGCAAATGTTTATATAAGTATAATGATTATGACTTTACAGTAGAAACAAAAAAATAATAGAGTTTCTAATGTCCAGAGAAATTCTAACGAAGATATGATGGTTGGTCAAGTACTGCTATGCTTTGCTAAACAATATGAAGGAATATTAAACTTTCTCTGAGAAACTCCAAGTTCCAACAGTGTGGATACAGAGCCCTTTAAAAAGATCATGAAATGTATCTTTCATATCCAGCTGTCCTCAGAGGGCGCTTGGGCTCAATTCTATATGGTTATAAACACTTTTCTAAAATAACTCAAACAAAGCTATAAAAGTACCCTGATGTTAAACAGGGAACAGTGATAACTTAGAGATATTATTACACTGAGTTACACTCTCTCCATTCTATTATTGGATAGATTTGCACAAAATATAGAGTAGTAAACTATATGAATAAGATGAATTAATTTACTATATAAAAAAATAAATGCAAGTGAATTAAGATCAACTAGAAGGCACTATGACACAAATACTAATGTGCATTGCATGGTAAAGTAAATATAAGAGCTTGTTTTCAAGTAAAGGTGATTCATTACTTAGACTGATGCTGGAAAATGGGTTTTGGTTTTCTTCTGTTATTGAGGTTCCCTATTATAAAAGAGGAGGGAGTTATTTTCCGGTAATTGCAAGCTAGGAGAGTGTCAACCAAATGCTAACTGCCAAGTGTTCCAAAGATTATTCCTCATTTTTGGAAAATGCTGCTCACGTCTAAGGCAATTGGCTAATAGTTTAAGAGCTGCACATTGAAATTTATTATTTTTAAAGTACGCAATGAGTCTAGTGTTCAAAGAGCTGACTGCAAGGGGACCACTGTAAAATACCAGATTTAGTAAATATGTTAAGTATATATAGAAAGGGGCACAAATAAATCAATAGTTAGTATGGAAAAACACATCAGCAAAAGAAAAATATTTCAAATGTATTTTGACTTGACCACATCCAGACCTGTTATTATGATAGTGATTTTTTTCAAGTAGAGACAAATATTAAACGCTATATTGCTTTTATTGTTACATCTTTATCTTATGCATTTAAGCTGTTTTGGGGGAGATTAGCCTATCTAGCTCACATCCAGGTTCAAAAATCAAAAGTTGCATGCATTAAAAGGGATTATTGAGGTTGTCTCTAACATTACTAGCTATCTAAATGATAATTGAACAATTCAGTCCAATTCTTATGAATGCTCAAATGTCAAGCTAAATCACTTAGACATCTGACTAAATATTTGCCATTGACTTGGCATTACCTCAAAAGTCATATCAGATAAGTTATTATGATGCTTATGCCTTAATGGGTTACTTAACCTTCCTGTTTACAGTAAGAAAATGTTTAAGTATTCATATAGTTTCAGTAGGCTGGAATATAAGTTTGCATAGTGTATGAGTCCATAGGTATATTATGACTGTATTTGCATGAATGATTCTTGTTATGTTACAACTCTGACCTGACCGAACAAGCCAAAATACATGTCCAATCCAAAATTAATAGAGAGAAAAGTTGCCATCTGCTAGGATTGTTTTTGCCAGAAGAAATTCTAGCTTAATGGCTTGTATTAATACCTTACAAGCAAAGAGAACATTTCCATAAGAAACAAGTTAATGAGTCTTGGAATTGTACCTTTATACAATAAAAGTATTGGGATCAGGAAATTATAAAAATAGTAAAAGCCAAAAAAATTAATGAATGTAACATCAAAATAATTTTACATTTAATAATATAAATGTTGCAATGCTTTTAAATACTCATTTAACACACAATGTATGATATATAACTAAATGCTAAAAAAAGAAGTTACATCCATTGACTATAGTAAAAAATAGCACACACTTTGAAGTCAGTAGTTTAAACAGGTAACAGCACTGGTTTATCAATGTACTATTTACTGTTTATCAAATTCTTAAAGATATTTAATTACTTACAAATAGCATAAGATGAATATTCATACTATCATGTCATTTTCCAACATAATCTGCTAAAGCAATGCTCTTTAATAGGAATATTTACATTGTATGAATGTGGAGAACAAAAAAACTCATCTTAATTATCTCCATTCCTTTATACTACTACACAATTACTGCCCTTTTCAGAGGATAGGAACAAAATCAATCCAATTGTCACTATTTACAAAGTTATATTTTTAAAATGTAATTAGTTTATAGGGCAGAGTATATTATTATTTAATTATAAATATGAAATACCCATTGTGTGGATTCTGAATTCATAGCTAAATACAAACCTCCAAACTATTATCATCATTAATATATTGTATTAGTTTTTGTTACCAACTTAGGAGCTTTACATAATGCACCATCTAATCTCACCCTCACAAAAACCATGAGATAAGTGTTACTATTATCCTTATTTCACAGATGATGAAGCTGAGGCTCAAAGCAGATAAATAACTTATACAAGGTGACACAGCAAGGAGGAAATTCATGATTCTAAACATATCACTTTACTCCAAATACAGTATAATTTCCAGCACATTCCAGATGCCTCATAGACTCCATTCCTAGATTAACACAACAAAATATTTTAAGGATGGGTAAGATAATAAAATTTAACTAGTGCATCATGTTTAAAATATTGGGAATACCTAACTTTGAAACTATAGGTTAATTAGAAAAACATATAATTATTTTAATATGCTGTCTAGTATATAAAATGGTTATCTTATGGTTATCAAGTATACCTCAATAAAAATAAAGTGGTTATCATAATACATAATGGAATGTGAAAGGAAGAAAGAAAGAAAGAAAGAAAGAAAGAAAGAAAGAAAGAAAGAAAAAGGAAGGAAGGAAGGAAGGAAGAAAGAATAAAAGAAAGAAAGAAAGAAAGAAAAGGAAGAGAGAGGAAGAGAGAAAGGGAGAGAGGGAGGGGGGAAGGGAGGAAGGGAGATAGAAAATGGTTTCTGGAATGTGTTACATTCCACTTTATATAGATCCTGAACAGTGACCTATGGACAGCATCCCATCATCCAAAACAATGGCCTCTCACTCTCCTTTGCTTCCTGCCACCCTACTCCCTCAACTCCCTATTCAGCATAGATGTGCACACAAATACACACATCACACACACACACACACACACACACGAGCATGCTGTTCAATACAGAGCCACTGACTACAATTTAAATTTAGCTTAATTATAATTAAATAAAATTTAAAATGCTGTTGCTGAGTTTCATTAGTTACAGTTCAAGTGTTGAACAGCCACATGTGGCTAGTGGCTCCCATATTGGACAGCACGGATACAGGAGACTGCAGAAAGTTTGACTCAATAGCACTGCACTGGACACTTTAAAAAGGATTCTGGCCTAATATCTAAAACCTAAGCTCCAAAGAAGTATAAAACTCATTTCTGAATAGTGGAACTTTCAAAATTGGCATTGTTCGACTTCCAAGTATATAAAACTTTAAGAGCATGATTGAACGATATTGTCCTCTTACAAAGAAAAATCAATCTACTTTCAAAAAACAAAACTCCAACTCCAGAGATAGAAAATAAAGGATTACGGGATTTGAAAGCTAGAAAGAACATAAAATACTCTGGTCCGATATCCTCATTTAAAGATAAGGAAACTGAAAACCTAGGAAGATTAGATGATTTGCCCAAGACTGTATAGCTAATAATAAAACACAAAGATTGGATTTGAACTCAGGCCTCATGACTTTTAGTCTTTTAGGTAGAATCTTTTAGGTAGAATCTTTCTACCACACTATAATGCACAAATCAGGCATTGCTGAATAGCATTTTTCCCTGTACTGGAAAGAAAACAAGTGCCTTTAAATAGAAATCACAGAGTCCACTAGCCAGATTTCATCTGTTGCTTAGTTTCTTTATAATGTATCTAAGGTTCAAAATGATCCGCCACATTTATTTGATTTAAATTCAGCTTCCATGAGAACTAAAATTCAAAAATAATAGGAAGTCTGAATTTTCTCCATTATTGATAAACATACTAGGCTAGAACTATGATTATGATTTTTAAGCAGTAAAAAAAGTTTCTGTATTTGCAATGTTATTAAATGATCTCCCTATATTATATGGAGATTTTAACATGATATCTATATAACCCATTTAACAAATGTATAAACATGTAGATAAAAACCACCAACTTTGCACATATGAGAAAGCATCCAATAATTTCTGCCATGCATAACTATACTAAACTGAATTACTATCAATTTTTCTATAACATTATAATCCTTCTTTTACCATAATAGGATACATTCTTTGTATAATAATCACCTACATTCTTTAGTCACAGGGTTCTATTGTCTTCATCCTGGGGTGTGGGGTGTGGTATAGAGAGTGAAATATCACAAAATAAATTTCAAGCTTCCTCAAGATATGGCTCTGTATTTGCTTAGGGTTTTCTTTGTAACCCCTAACTGCTGCCAATAAAATGTTTAAAATATAATGGGTGAATAGTCATTAAATGTTTCAAATTTTATTGACGAGATATACTACTACAAAAAGAAATTGCATTCAGTTTCTTAAGTGACAGAGGGGAAAATATTTAAACATAAAATATCTTCAAAAAATTCCTGGGAAAATGCTAGAACCTTTTATTTACTGTAACTCACCAGCTTTGAAAACTATACAAACATCTATCTGTTTGATCACAATTCACAGAACTATATAGTACAGTAATTGCCAACTCTAGGACATTCTCAGACAGATTATCCATATTGCCATTAGCTGTGACAAATTGTGCTTTTAAAATGTTATTGACACTGTCACACATTGACCTTACTAAGTACTTTTCTGACACTAACAAGGTCTTGCTTTATCCCAACCCAGCAGGAGTTAGGAAAAAAGATGGTTTGAGTCAAAATACGTACCAACGAAGAAAGATACAAATGTACAGAGAAAGTTAAGTCATAAAATGGAGGATTCCAAGCATGGCATTGCCAAGTACAAAGGTATGGAGGCAGAGAGATGAAATAGCATAAAATGTTCATGGAACTGGGTACAGTATGACTGGATCAAAAACTATATGTAGAAGAGTGACGGAATATGAGGTTAGAGACAAAGCCACAGTTAGATGATGAAGTATTGATATTTTGTGTGGACTAGCATTAGACTTTACTCCTAGTGGCTATGGGAAGATGTAACAGGATTTTAAACAGTGATATAACAAGAATGGCATTTCAGAAGTATAACTTTGTAGAAAATGATTTAAAAGGGGCTGGAATGAAGGGCAGAAGATATTTAAGAGTCCAGGGAAATTATAAAACATTGAGATGTGACAACGCCCTGAAACAAAGAAATAGCGGGGGCGGGAGGTAGATACTATTATACTAAAGAAGGAGAGTACAGCACTAAGGCAGTATAATTGGTAGGATTTGGTGACTGAGGGAATGGTGGATGGAGAAAGAGTATATTCGAAAATGACTTATGTTTCTCGTTTATGCTACTTGGTGGACAATGCTAAGGTTAACCAGGAATGGGCAAACGAGAAAGGAAGGCCTGGAAGACCACCAAGATGGTGGAGGAGTAAGACGTGGAAATCACCTTCCTCCCCACAAATACATCAGAAATACATCTACATGTGGAACACCTCCTACAGAACACCTACAGAATGCTGGCAGAAGACCTCAGACCTACTAAAAGGCAAGAAACTCCCCACATACCTGGGTAGGGCAAAAGAAAAAAGAAAAAACAGAGACAAAAGAATAGGGATGGGCCCTGCACCACTGGGAGGGAGCTGTGAAGGAGGAAAAGTTTCCATACACTAAGAAGCCCCTTCGTGGGGAGAGACTGCGGGTGGCGGAGGGGGAAGCTTCGGAGCCGCGGAGGAGAGCACAGCAACAGGGGTGTAGAGGGCAAAGCGGAGAGATTCCTGCACAGAGGATCGGTGCTGACCAGCACTCACCAGCCCGAGAGGCTTGTCTGCTCACCCCACGGGGCGGGCGGGGGCTGGGAGCTGAGGCTCGGGCTTCGGAGCTTAGATCTCAGAGAGAGGACTGGGGTTGGCTGCGTGAACACAGCCTGAAGGGGGCTAGTGTGCCACAGCTAGCTGGGAGGGAGTCTGGGAAAAAGTCTGGACCTGCTGAAGAGGCAAGAGACCATTGTTTCGGGGTGAACAAGGAGAGGTGATTCAGAGCAGCGCCTAAACGACCTCCAGAGATGGGTGTGAGCCACAGCTATCAGCACAGACCCCACAGACGGACATGAAGTGCTAAGGCTGCTGCTGTAGCCACCAAGAAGCCTGTGTGCAAGCACAGGTCACTATCTACACCTCCCCTCCTGGGAGCCTGTTGCAGCCCGCCACTGCCAGGGTCCCGTGATCCAGGGACAACTTCCCCGGGAGAACACATGGCACGCCTCACACTGGTTCAACGTCACGGAGGCCTCTGCTGCCACAGGTTTGCCCCGCATTCTGTACCCCTCCCTCCCACCGGCCTGAGTGAGCCAGAGGCCCCTAATCGGCTGCTACTTTAACCCTGTCCTGTCTGGGTGAGGAACAGATGGCCTCAGGGGACCTACACACAGAGGCGGGGCCAAATCCAAAGCTGAACCCCAGGAGCTGTGCGAACAAAGAAGAGAAAGGGAAATCTCTCCATGCAGGTTCAGGAGCAGCGGATTAAATCCCCACAATCAACTTCATATACCCATCATCTCTGGAATACATGAATAGACGATGAATCATCCCAAAATTGAGGCAGTGGACTTTGGGAGCAACCATAGACTTGGGGTTTGCTTCCTGCATCTAATTTATTCCTGGCTTTATGTTTATCTTAGTTTAGTATATACAGTTAATTATTATTGGTAGATTTGTTTATTGATTTTGTTACTCTCTTCCTATTTCTTTTTTTTATATATAGATTTTTTTTCCTTTTTCTCTTTTTGTGACTGTGTATGTGTACACTTCTTTCTGTAATTTTGTCTGTAAAGCTCTGCTTTTACCATTTGTGCTAGGGTTCTGTCTGTTGGGGTTTTTTTTGTTGTTGTTTTTTGTTTTTGTTTTTTTTTGCGGTACGCGGGCCTCTCACTGTTGTGGCCTCTCCCGTTGCGGAGCACAGGCTCCGGACGCGCAGGCTCAGCGGCCATGGCTCACAGGCCCAGCCGCTCCGCAGCATGTGGGATCTTCCCAGACTGGGGCACGAGTCCGCGTCCCCTGCATCGGCAGGCAGACTCCCAACCACTGTGCCACCAGGGAAGCCCGGGTTTTTTTTTTTTTTGTATAATTTTTGGTGCTTGATATCATTGGTGGATTTGTTTGTTGGTTTGGTTGCTCTCTTCTTTCCTTCTTTTTTTCCATTTTAATTTTTATATTTTTAATAATGCTTTTTTTATTTTTAAGTTTATTTTATTTATTTTATTTATTTCATGCTTCTTTTGTCCCTTTTCTTCTGAGCCGTGTGGCTGACAGGGTCTTCGTGCCCTGGCCAGGTATCAGGCCTGTGCCTCTGAGATGGGAGAGCCAAGTTCAGACACTGGTCCACCAGAGACCTCCTGGCTCCATCTAATATCAAATGGTGAAAGCCCTCCCAGAGATCTCCATCTCAACACTAAGACCCAGCTCCACTTGATGACCAGCAAGCTACATTTCTGGACATCCTATGCCAAACAACTAGCAAGACAGGAACACAACCGCATCCATTAGCAGAGCGGCTGCCTAAAATCATTATAAGGTCACAGACACCCCAAAACACACCACTGGACACAGTCCTGCCCAGCAGAAAGACAAGATGCAGCCTCATCCACCAGAACACAGGCATCAGTCCCTTCCACGAGGAAGCCTACACAATGCACTGAACCAACATTACCCACTGGGGGCAAATACCAAAAACAACGTGAAATACGACCCTGCAGCCTGTGAAAAGGAGACACCAAACACAGTAAGTTAAGCAAAATGAGAAGACATAGAAACACACAGCAGATGAAGGAGCAAGGTAAAAACCCACCAGACCAAACAAATGAAGAGGACATAGGCAATCCACCTGAAAAGGAATTCAGAGTAATGATAGTAAAGATGATCCAAAATCATGGAAATAGAATTGAGAAAATACAAGAAACATTTAAAAAGGACCGAGAAGAACTGAAGAGCAAACAAACAATGATGAACAACAAAATAAATAAAATTAAAAATTATCTAGAAGGAATCAATAGCAGAATAACTGAGGCAGAAGAATGGATAAGTGACCTGGAAGATAAAATAGTGGAAATAACTACTGCAGAGCAGAATAAAGAAAAAAGAATGAAAAGAATTGAGGACAGTCTCAGAGACCTCTGGGACAACACTAAACATACCAACATTTGAATTATAGGGGTACCAGGAGAAGAAAAGAAAAAGAAAGGGACTGAGAAAATATTTGAACATATTATAGTAGAAAACTTCCCTAATATGGGAAAGGAAATAATCAAGTCCACTAAGCACAGAGAGTCCCATACAGGATAAATACAAGGAGAAACATGCCAACACATATTAATCAAACTAACAAAAATTAAATACCAAGAAAAAATATTAAAAGCAGCAAGGGAAAATCAACAAATAACATACAAGGGAATCCCCATAAGGTTAAGAGCTGAACTTTCAGCAGAAACTCTGCAAGCCAGAAAGGAGTGGCAGGACATATTTAAAGTGATGAAAAGGAAAAACCTACAACCAAGATTACTCTACACAGCAAGGATCTCATTCACATTCAATGGAGAAAGTAAAACCTTGACAGACAAGCAAAAGCTAAGAGAATTCAGCACCACCAAACCAGCTTTACAACAAATCCAACTTCTCTAGGCATGAAACACAAATGAAGGAAAAGACCTACAATAACAAACCCAAAACAGTTAAGAAAATGGTAATACGAACATACATATTGATAACTACCTTAAATGTAAATGGATTAAATGCTCCAACCAAAAGACACAGACTGGCTGAATGGATACAAAACAAGACCCATATACATGCTGCCTACAGGAGACCCACTTCAGACCTAGGGACACATACAGACTGAAAGTGAAGGGATGGAAAAAGATATTCCATGCAAATGGAAATCAAAAGAAAACTGGAGTAGCAATTCTCATATCAGACAAAAGAGACTTTAAAGACTATTACAAGAGACAAAGAAGAACACTACATAATGATCTAGGGATCAATCCAAGAAGAAGATATAACAATTGTAAATATTCATACACCCAACATAGGAGCACCTCAATACATAAGGCAAATGCTAACAGCCATAAAAGGGGAAATTGACAGTAACACAATCATAGTAGGGAACTTTAACACCCCACTTTCACTGATGGACAGATCATCCAAAATGTAAATAAATAAGGAAACACAAGCTTTAAATGACACATTAAACAAGATGGACTTAATTGATATTTATAGGACATTCCAACCAAAAACAGAATACACTTTCTTCTCAAGTGCTCATGGAACATTCTCCAGGATAGATCATATCTTGGGTCACAAATGAAGCCTTGGTAAATTTAAGAAAATTGAAATCATATCAAGTATCATTTCTGACCACAAGGCTATGAGACTAGATATCAATTACAAGAAAAAAATTGTAAAAAATACAAACACTTGGAGGCTAAACAATATGTTACTAAATAACCAAGAGGTCACTGAAGAAATCCAAGAGGAAATCAAAAAATACCTAGAAACAAATGACAATGAAAACACAAAGACCCAAAATCTATGGGATGCAGCAAAAGAAGTTCTAAGAGGGAAATTTATAGCAATACAGTCCTACCTCAAGAAAAAAGAAACATCTGAAGTAAACAACCTAACTTTACACAAAAAGAAATTAGAGAAAGAAGAACAAAAAAAAATACCCAAAGTTAGCAGAAGGAAAGAAATCATAAAGATCAGATCAGAAATAAATGAAAAAGAAATGAAGGAAACAATAGCAAAGATGAATATAACTAAAAGCTGGTTCTTTGAGAAGATAAACAAAATTGATAAAACATTAGCCAGACTCATCAAGAAAAAAAGGGAGAAGATTCAAATCAACAGAACTAGAAATGAAAAAGGAGAAGTAACAACTGACATTGCAGAAATACAAAGAATCATGAGAGATTACTACAAACAACTCGATGCCAATAAAATGGACAACCTGGAAGAAATGGACAAATTCTTAGAAAAGCACAACCTTCTGAGACTGAACCAGGAAGATATAGATATTATAAACAGGCCAATCACAAGCACTGAAATTGAAACTCTGATTAAAAATCTTCCCACAAACAGAAGCCCAGGACCAGATGGCTTCACAGGTGAATTCTATCAAACATTTACAGAAGAGCTAACACCTATCCTTCTCAAACTCTTCCAAAATATATAGCAGAGGGAGGAACACTCCCTAACTCATTCTACGAGGCCACCATCACCCTGATACCAAAACCAGACAACGATGTCACAAAGAAAGAGAACTATAGGCCAATATCAGTGATGAACATAGATGCAAAAATCCTCAACAAAATACTAGGAAACAGAATCCAACAGCACATTAAAAGGATCACACACCATGATCAAGTGGGGTTTATCCCAGGAATGTGAGGATTCTTCAATATATGCAAGTAAATCAATATGATACACCATATTAACAAATTAAAGGAGAAAACCTGTATGATCATCTCAATAGATGCAGAAAAAGCTTTCAACAAAATTCAACACCCATTTATGATAAAAACCCTCCAGTAAGTAGGCACAGAGGGAACTTACCTCAACATAATAAAGGCCATATATGACAAACCCACAGCCAACATCATTCTCAATGGTGAAAAACTGAAACCATTTCCACTAAGATCAAGAACAAGACAGGGTTATCTACTCTCACCACTATTATTGAACATAGTTTTGGAAGTTTTAGCCACAGCAATCAAGGAAGAAAAAGAAATAAAAGGAATATAAATTGGAAAAGAAGAAGTAAAACTTTCACTGTTTGCATATGATACTATACATAGAGAATCCTAAAGATGTCACCAGAAAACTACTAGAGCTAATCAATGAATTTGGTAAAGTAGCAGGATACAAAATTAATGCACAGAAACCTGTTGGATTACTATACGCTAACAACGAAAGAATATCTCTGAAAAAAATGGTTCTGAAGAACCTAGGGGTGGGACAGGAATAAAGACACAGCTGTAGAGAATGGACTTGAGGACACAGGGAGGGGGAAGTGTAAGCTGGGAGGAAGTGATAGAGTGGCATGGACATATATACACTACCAAATATAAAATAGCTAGCTAGTGGGAAGCAGCCACATAGCACAGGGAGGTCAGCTGGGTGCTTTGTGACCACCTAGAGCAGTGGGATAGGGAGGGTGGGAGGGAGACACAAGAGGAAGGAGATATGGGTATATATGTATATGTATAGCTGATTCACTTTGTTATAAAGGAGAAAGTAACACACCATTGTAAAGCAATTATACTCCAATAAAGATGTTAAAAAAAGAGAGAAAGGCAGGTTAAGGTTGGAGAGTGGACTGGAGCAGGAAGGAGAGGATGAAGATAAGGAAGAAAAGTACAGTTAAGGACAATACTGAATTTGAAATCCAGTCAGAAGGGAGCTGAATATATGGAATCTGTGAGTCAGGATGCATTTGGAATAGAAGAGTTCAGAGAGATTCATCACATAGAAGTGCTGGTGGAAGTCATAAGGATGGATAATGCTGCCAAGGACAATGTACAGAATGAGCAAAGGATCAAAGGACTATGGATCAACCTCTAGGAATAAGTATATTTTAAGGCCAAGCATAGAGACAGGAGATTTTAAATGTAACAAAGAGGTAAAATAAAAATGAGGAGAGCTTAGTATCATAGAAGTTGAGGGAAGAGAGAGCTTTGTTCAAGAGTGACCAATAGCATTGAATGGTGCTGTGGAAACCAATATGATGACTTCCAAAGTGTCTGTTGCTTTTCATATTACAAAGGTCACTAGTGATTCCCCGTTACCAAAAATGATCGATTTGGCAATTATTCAACTTTGAAACAGGTTTAAAATAAAAGACATCCTTCTTTAACTCCGAAGTTATTTTTGTACTTGAAACATGACATGTTGTAAATATTTCTATACAACCCCCCATTGTACTAATTCTAGTTTTTAAATGGTAGTAGTATAAAATTGTCAATAAATAGTTATTTAGCTTCCTAAGTAGTATCAGACATTCCTTCAACACAATATTTAACACACTCATTTACTTTTCCACAAATTTCCTCCTTATCCATAGCTGCAGTGCCTTGTTTTATTATAAATGTACCTCTACTGACAAATAATAAATGATTTATCCAAAGCTACTTTCTCATATGTGATGGTACGAGTGCACTAATAGCTAATTTATAAGTATGCTTAGAGTAAAATCTCAACACTTGAGAATGACTGTGGAAAGAATCGCGCTACAGAGAATCAGTCCATATGCCTGAGGGTTTGTCTATTTAAGCATGAACATCTGTTTTTGCATTGAACTCTTTCTGAAGAGAATTCCTGAATTCCCATATTCTTAAAATATCCTAGGTATAATTTGTTATTTTATTTTTTTGCTGACTCAGGGGCATGATTAAATATGTGAGTTAGTGAGAGATGATGGAACACATAGATGCCCTCAGGAGCTATTGAGAGATACAGGGCTATTTGCTCTGACGCCAAATGAAACCAAATGTTATAATTTTTGAATTCCAGTTCCACTCTTTTATTATGTTTCTATCTCCTTCTCCCTTGCTTTCATTGTGTCAGTTGTTGCTTCTTCATCATCTCAGTGCACAAGTCTGGAATAAATTGTCTTCCAACCTCCCAACTCGTGCTTCTAGTCTGCTATGGATGGAAAACAGAAAATCGGGCCATTAAGATAACATAGGAAGAAAGAGTTAATAGGCTCTGATTAAAGCCCAAAAGGTCTTTGTCATCATGAGGCTTACTTGATGGATTTGGTGACATTTTGTAGGCTACTCAGATTATTTTCTTTTTTTCTTTTTTTCTTTTTTTTTGGTTCTGAGTTATATTCCAAAATGATAAATCTCTCAAATAGGTGAGGTCTGGATAAGTGAACCAACTGTATATTTACTTCTATGTTTTTGTGTACCATATCTAATTATAACATGCACAATTTTTAAAATTATTTTCAGCATGTTAGACAACATTTTTTAGATGTATTAAATCATGCTAAAATAAAAACACTTCTGCACACAGCTCCTGAAATACTTTAAGACATTGCAACTTTCAGACTAATAGCAGCCTGTGAAGACTGGGGCTAGTTTTTATAATACATCATTGGAGGTTAACTCTATGACCTTCTCCTTCCATAAACAACTATTATTGGGAGGGACAAATTAGGAGTTTGGGATTAACATATACATACTACTATATATAAAATAGATCACCAACAAAGACCTACTGTTATAGCACAGGGAACTATACTCAATATCTTGTAATAATCTATAATGGAAGAGAATGTAAAATTTATATATACCCACATTCATAGGTATACAGGCATACATATATATGTATATGTATAGCTGAATCACTTTGCTGTACACCTGAAACTAACACAACACTGTAAATCACCATACTTCAATTAAAACAAATTTTTTTTAATAATAAAAATAAAAGTTAAAGGGGAAAAAAAACAACGATTACTAATGCTCAGTGTACCCTAGCTTTTCCTGATGGGCTACGTAGAAATCAGTTTCAACTATATGTTGGTATTACCTCTCTCTGTCTTTTGTGAAGGGGCTGGCAGACTACTCTGGCCTCTATTTTGTGTGTGTGTGTGTGTGTGGTACGTGGGCCTCTCACTGTTGTGGCCTCTCCCACTGCGGAGTACAGGCTCCGGACGCACAGGCCCAGCGGCCATGGCTCACGGGCCCAGCCGCTCCACGGCATGTGGGATCCTCCCAAACTGGGGCACGACCCCTGTCCCCTGCATCGGCAGGTGGACTCTCAACCACTGCACCACCAGGGAAGCCCTCTGGCCTCTATTTTTACCTACTGGAAGCCGTTCTCCTGCCTTCCACCCTACCAGAGTACTGGTTTTGTATCAGTAAAGATAATTTTCTGGAAATTTTCTATTGATCCTTCAAGACCCAGTTAAAGCATCACCTCATCACTGAAGCCTTCCTTGACTTATGCAGGACATACCTAAATTTGCCTTCCTTTGTGTCCTCATTAAACCTTACCAAGAGGAAAGGGACATAGCTGGGGAAGCATTGCTATTCCAAGCAAAGTGTTCTGCATGATAAAATGTTTGAGGGCATTTAAAAGGCTACAGCATATTTGGGAAACACCAGGTTTAATACGGCTAAAACATATGGTACATTTGGGAGTGTGACAGGCTGTAAGGCCAGAATGTTAGATTGGGACCATATTGAGAAAGGTCATTCATCATGCTTAGGCTTTTCACTTTTATCAAGCAATGGGTCATGAGCATAGATAGGTTTCTAGGAATGCTACTATGTTAGAATCAGATTTATTTTTAAAGGATAACCAACAGTAGTACAAAATATTTGTCTGTTTTGGGGAAGAATGTATCAGTTTGGGGTACTAATTAGGAAATTGTTGGAATTATATTGCTGGGAGAAGATAAAGACAGTGGAGATAGACAGACTGGGATAGATTCATAGTCTTTTGTAAGACTTGATGATTAACTGGATGCAGGGAACAAAGAAGAATGAAGTCTTGAGGAAAACCAAAGATCAGGAAGAAAATGATACCTCTCTATTATCTAAAATGAGAAAGGCAGGAAGAAGAGTAGACTTCTTTTAGGGGGGAAATCATGCTAAGGGAAAGAGAAAATGAGCTCATTTTACTAAGAGGAGGTACCATATAGTGGTTAAGAGCAAGTACTCTGAAGACAGATACTCTAGGGTCTAAAGTGAGCTTTACTTCCTATTTACTATGTGACCCTAGAAAAGTTATCTAACCTCTATGAGCCTCAGCTTACTCATCTATAAAATGGGGATACTACTACTATCTCTCTCAGAGAATTGCTGTGAGGTTTAAAATGAGGTAACATATTAAAGTATTTAGAACATTGGCACATGGCTTATAAATGCTATTTTTAATTTTGAATTTTTATGACGCTTCTAAAACATCCAGTTAGCTATTTGGAGAGGTAGGATTGAATACCGATATGAGCCAGACTTAAAACCTGGGGAATCACTAGAACATAGTTGGACGTTAAAGCTAGAGAAGCAATTGAGAGCATTCACATATGTGTGTATCAATACATATAGATGTATATGTATATGAGCTTATATACGTGTGTATGTGTGTGTCCATATGTATGTATAAACAAAAATGATGACAGAATGGGACCAAGAAAAGAACATAAAGAATAAAATAGCCAAGAAGTAAGAAGAAACGCACGAAGAAGATAGAGAAAGAACAGTTAGAGGTATTCAGCGAGCAAGGAGAAGATGGTGCCTAGAAAGCCAAAGGCAGGAATATTTTCAAGGAGGGAGTGACCAATAGAGCCAAGCAATCAGGATTGGAAAGAAGCCACTGGACTTTGAAATTCAAAGATCACTGTCAACCTTTTGAAGAACTGTGAAAAAGTTGAGTTGTGAAAGGTAATTTAGGAAACAGAGAAAACAAGTATGGATGATTCTTTTAGAGACTTAGACTATAAAATGAAAAAGAAAGATGAGAAGCTACTTTGAAGGATAACTAGGATCAAAAGAAGGCACTGTAGTATGGGGGAGACTTGAGAAGGCTACTCAGCTGAAGGAAAGTCAATGAACAGAGAACATATGAAGATATATGATTTATTGTCTATTTCTTGAACTACTGAAGATAATAAAACTCCTATCACAGGTACAAAATATATGAGCTAGAAAACTTCTGTGAGAACTTAATAACCTCTTTTGGAATCCAAAAAGCAGGGGGGTGGGGGGGTATGTAGTTATTATTTAAAAATATAATTAGTCCTGTATTTTAACAGAATTACTTCCTGAGACTGTAATAACATTTTGAGAAGTCTCAGGATACTACAGAAATAGAAAAGTAATTCTGTTAAAATACGGCACTCATTTCATTCTTTAAACAACAGATTTTAAACTTTTGTTTTTCATTCTGTATTCTGAATATATTTTTGAACTTTTAGATATTTTTTTCATCCACGTGAAATAATCCAAATAAACAAACCCACTTCACAATTCTTCTGAGAGTACCAGGCTCTGTATATAACAAATCATTAACTTTCGTACCTCATTAAAATAGGAAATTTCAAATTGTGATTTGCATATGTTTGCATCTATAATCAGTATTCAACAATTTCTTGAATACCTAGCAAGACGTCTATGATCCTTCCATGTTACTTGTTAAAAACTTGCCACTTTTATCATTCCATTCAGTCCAGCTTCATGAAGGCTAGCAAATGTCATTCCCACCTCATTGTGTGGGCTGAACTATTCTATGGCAGGGGTGTCATTTAAAGGTCAGACAATACAGTATATACATGTTGGCATCACATAGACCTGGCTTCAAATCATAGCTCTACCTCTCAACAGCTGTGTGATTTTGAGTGAGTGAATGATCTGAGTGAGGAATGAAAACTTTGAATATAGATAAAACACTTAATTCCTCCTAAGCAAACTTTGCAAGACAAGTACAAACTCCTACATACAACTGAAAGTCAATGAGATTTAGTTAGGTAAGCCCAAGCACAGAAACAAGAACAAAGAGTTCAAGAAGTCATCTTAAAAAAGACAGTTTCCAAACCTTTCAGTAGAGATGTTAAATTTTATTGAAATAAATTGTATAATAAGAAGTATATTTTAAAAAGGAAACACTGAAAGGAAATCCCCCAAGCATTAAAAAATGTAATACACTGGCCATAAAAGGCACACCATAAAAGTCTATCTGAGGCTTCCCTGGTGGCGCAGTGGTTGAGAGTCCGCCTGCTGATGCAAGGAACGTGGGTTCGTGCCCCGGTCCAGGAGGATCCCACATACCACAGAGCGGCTGGGCTCGTGAGCCATGGCCACTGAGCCTGCGCGTCCAGAGCCTGTGCTCCACAACGGGAGAGGCCACAACAGTGAGGCCAGCGTACCGCAAAAAAAAAAAAAAAAAAAGTCTATCTGAAATGTTCATCATAGCTGGAGTAGAAGTAACAATTAACAAATTTCTTCAAGTATTTGGAAAGGGATTATAGTTTTGTAACACTACAGTATTTTCTTTGGACAAGCCAAATTATCTATCTGCTGTAGTTTGAATCTCTGGTGAAAACAGGTAACTACACTTAACAATAAAATTAAAAAGGGGAAAAGAAACTCTTTGTTTTTATATCAGATAAGAAATTTTAATATTTAAACACTCACTACTAAATAATTTCATAAAATAAACGTGGACCCATGTTCTCTTTGTTGAATGACACTACAAGGGTTTAAAAAATATTTCAGAAAGTGTTTCCCATGGTACATTAAATGCTAAACACTGTCTAAAAGAAAGAGATGGGCACCACAGACTAACAAACCTGGCATCGAATTTGACTGTCCCACTTACAAGCTGTGGCACCTTAGACAAGTTATTTAATCTCAGCCTATTTGTCTCATAAGCAAAATGGAGATAATAATAGTACCTACATAGCTGAATTGTGAGAATTAAACTAGATAGTATATGTAAATTGAAATGTTTAGTCCAGAATCTCACACGATAAGTACAGTCAATAAATAAGAGTTCTCATCACTAAAGAACAATTTTATCTTTCATAAAATGGCTCATTTCCTGAAACCATCTAAGAAAAGATAGCAAATTTTGTCATTTTCTAAAGAAGACATATAGGTTGGGTCTACACAGGACTATGAGACAGACCATGACCTAAGAGTTGCAATTCAATCCTCCCTATTCTGGGCAGTGAAACTTCTGAACGCTGTGTGAATGGCACAAAAAAAGAGATGTGCTTAGTTTTCTTAAATTTCTACAACGAGTCCACACAGACCTCATTAACCCTCAGGATAACGGCAGTGGCTGAACTGTTTGTCCTCTTGCCCTGATTAATGCTAAGGCTTTAATTTCCATGGCTTATTACAATAATTACTAAATTTCTATCCAAATATTTATGATCATCATATTTATAATAATTCAAAGTACTTTTCCTAATTTTAAACAAATTGTCATTTTCACAGACAAAACCATAGCTTCTATGAATGACCAAGCAACAGGAAGAATTTCATTTTTATGTTCCCTTCTATTTAAATGCTAGCTAAAATGGAGTTGGTGTCATACAAAACCAGTACTCTAAATATAACCCCGGAAACTAACTCACCTGTAATTGCAAAGCTTCATGGTTTTCTAATCCTTCCACAATTGGTGAAAATCGTTCTCTGTTATTTCGTTCTGCTGCTGTAGTTATAGCTCCTAAAAGTTTATCTAGACTATAGAAAAAAAAATAGAAATGAGAAATACATCTTACACATACTATATGAATATAGGTTATCCCTTATACAGTCTTCCCTGTTTTCTTTCTGGTGCTTGATGTTTTCACATAGACCACCACAATTTAAGAATTGTGTTCTTGTCCACATATTTCTATAAGTCAAATGTTGATAGAGTTAAATAACTTTAGGGCACTAAAATGAAAATTCAATTTGAAAGTCTTGAGGAAAATAACTTTTCTGGGTGACATTTGAAAAAAAATACTTAATTGATAAACATTAAAATTTTAAGTTTCAGGTTTTGATATTTCATGTGTTAACATAGATATTAATGTCACTTAAACGTGATATGGCATTTACAATTATTCAAAGTTTATTCAAGTGTAAACGGACTGTAATTTTATAATAAAGTGCTGAAAAGCGTAAATATTTCTTAAAGAACTTAAAAAAAACCCCAGGATTCTTTGCAAATGGAACAAGGAAAAAAACCTAAAAGAGAAAGCCCAGTAAATTAGAGAAGCATCTATAATTACCAAGCACAAGAAACTTATTCACCTGAACAAAAATATTGGAAACTATCTCGGTACAGTGTCTGAATCAAATTAACCTCTATGTAGTATACTACTATTATCAAACTATATCTGAAATTATAATTAACTCATAAAATATACCAGGGTAGGGTACATTATATGAATTAAGTACTGAAAACCTAACAGACTAGAAAAATATTTCTTACTTGTGTATAAACTGATTTTTCTATAAAACCTGAGGAAGGAAGCCTATCTGCATAAGTTATCTCATGCTCAGTTTGTTCTCACTAAGACTTAATGTGTGATAATATTTTTGTTCAGTGTTTGTCTTTTGGTTTCGAAGGATGAACAAGCACTAAGCAACATCTCATTTTATTCCAAGAGGTATGAGAAAGTCAACATATTAGAAGAATCCTAAATCTTTGCCTGCCCCATTATAATTCAAACTGAAATGATTACTGCCACACAGAGTGTTCAGAAGAAATATTTTAGTTCATGTCCGTAGCAGGTATTACATTCTTTATCTCAATGGTTTCTTACCAACTGGATATCAAATCTTTAATTTTGCTTCTAACTCAATATTATTTCCATAAGAAGAAATGATCTAATGCATAGTCAGCAACAACTTGCTGAAATTGGCACTTATGTGCACTCTGAATAGTTACCAACAGCCTTTCGTTCTTTCCAACCAGTTAATTTAATTCCATTAATATTGCTTCATCTTTTCACTTACCATAGGCAGAAAGGATGCTCAACATCACTAATCATTAGAGAAATGCAAATCAAAACTACCTCACACCAGTCAGAATGGCCATCATCAAGAAATCTACAAACAATAAACGCTGGAGATGGTGTGGAGAAAAGGGAACCCTCGTGCACTGTTGGTGGGAATGTCAATTGATACAGCCACTATGGAGAAGAGTATGGGGATTCCTTAAAAATCTAAAAATAGAACTACCCTATAAACCAGCAATCCCACTACTGGGCATCTGAGAAAACCATAATTCAAAAAGAGTCATGTACCACAATGATCATTGCAGCTCTATTTACAATTGCCAGGACATGGAAGCAACCTAAGTGTCCATTGACAGATGAATGGATAAAGAAGATGTGGCACATATATACAATGGGATATTACTCAGCCATAAAAAGAAACGAAAATGAGTTATTTGTACTGAGGTGGATGGACCTAGAGTCTGTCATACAGAGTGAAGTAAGTCAGAAAGAAAAAAACAAATACTGTATGCTAACACATACATATGGAATCTAAAAAAAAAAATTGGTTCTGAAGAACCTAGGGGCAGGACAGGAATAAAGATGCAGACATAGAGAATGGACTTGAGGACACGGGGAGGGGAAGGGTAAGCTGGGACGAAGTAAGAGAGTGTCATGACTAATATATACTACCAAATGTAAAATAGATAGCTAGTGGGAAGCAGCCACACAGCACAGGGAGATCAGCTGGGTGCTTTGTGACCACCTAGAGGGGTGGGATAAGGAGGTTGGGAGGGAGACACAAGAGGGAGGAGATATGGGGATATATGTATATGTATGGCTGATTCACTTTGTTATACAGCAGAAACTAACAGAACATTGTAAAGCAATTATACTCCAATAAAGATGTTAAAAAAATAAAATAAAATTATAGTACAAAATAAAGCATCTAGTTAATTCAGTTAAGGAAGTCAAATTTTGTGATGTGCATGTGTGAGGGTGTATGTTGTATAGGGTATGTATATGTGTGTGCCTGTGTGTGTGTTTAGCCAAAATTACTCCCTAACTGACCTTTTCCCACTTTTCTAATAATTGCTTTACCTTCAACTAGACAAAATTCTATTCATTAACTTTGAATATCCAACTTTGAAGAACTCTCCATTAGGATTCTATCTTTTTAAACCTATTTTTCAAAGAATCAAAAAAAAGCTAATATCCAAATAGATAAGGTAAAAATATCAATATTTTTTCTAAAATTTAATAGCATTTTCATGCAAGTTATCAAAAGAAACAGCACAAAAGTAGGACTTGTTAATTTCTCGTGTCATTTTCTATACAGTTAATATAATAATAGAGCAATACGTACATGTTCTCTTCTCCAACAATACAAATAGCAGAAAGTATTTTTACTATTTCAGTCATCATGTTGGGTTGTTTGGGGTCAACTGCTCTTGCCAACAGTAAAAGGCTTCTTTCATCACCTAGAATCCTTTGCAATCCAAACTGAAAAAAATTTTTAAAAATGAACTTTCATTCAAAATGTTTTTGGAACACATCTTTAATTTTAAAAAGCAACTAAACAATGATTTTCTAAAAGCCAATACCTCCACAGTGAGGTTCTACTTAATTAGATGAATGTTCTTCAAATGCAGTTGTTTTTTATTTGAAATGACTGCATCTTGGAGTTTTGTCCTTTGGTCAGATATGATCTCCATTAGCCTGCCTAAAACTTCCATAAAAATTTGGAAGAAATATGGGAACCACCAATATTTTCTCAACAAAGAAGAATATGTAAAGAACATACTGATATGATTTTCTAAAGCAGTTCTACTTATGTCACTGGGTCTCCCTGGAGATGTCTAGAACTCATGGTTAAATTCTCCAATATGTCTGTATGGAAAACTAAGTTGAACAAAAAGGGTAAAACATTGAAAAGCTCTTTTGTATACTACATGCCAGTTAAAGAAGCAGTAGACCTCTGTATGGATTTTCCCATACCTTCTCTCTCTTAGCCTCCCTCTTTCAAGCAGTTGTGCTGCATTACAAAAGTTATGAACAGAAAGAAATGGAGCCTGGGTTTTACTAAGTGTCACAGTCAACTAGGCAGAGAAGCCAGACACCATTTTCATTTATTTTCTAGGCTTGAATATATGCATGCAAATGTGCATCATAAGAATGACTAGGTAAAAAAATGAAGAAAGCCCAAAACTCAGGTTTTCACTACATGAAGAAGGTGATATTTTCTTTGATCTTTGTCCCACAAAGTATTTCTCAGATTTCTTGTGAAATAATGTTTGCTTCTTTTTACACTTTAACAGTGAAATCCAACAACATTTCATTGGAGCAAAATTGCCATTTCAAGCTATCCTTTAGTTAAACACCACACATTTGAATATTTTCATGGTTCCTAATTTATCTTCTAAAAGAATTCAGGGCTAAAAAAAACATAGCTAAAGCTCTTAAATATGACTTTACTCAAGGTCATGACAAATAAGGAAATTTACAGAGACAAGACAAAAAAAGGAAATGGAAGAGACGAGATTAAAAAGAAGCAAAGAAAAACAGAAGGACTATATAAGTATAAAGGTAGCCAGTAAATAATAAGTAGTAAGGAAAATAAGTGATGTGGAAAACTGAGAGAGATGGTTACCATGCAATTACCAAACTTAAAATAACTTTAAAAATCAGTTAGACTGAGAGTGAAATCATTTAATTTTTCAAATTTCCATTTTATTATTAAAAGTAGTTTGTAATGTGTAGGGACATACTCAAAATAAAAATGAAGATATGAGAAATGATGGAAAACCATCAATCTAAACATCAGAGCAATATTATAGCAATGGAAGTTAAGGGACAATGGGTTGCTTTTTATGATCCTATTATTACATGCATTGTATAAGCAAAAAGAGTTTTTGATGTAGGTAATCAAAACTCCTCAGGGCCAGCAAATTTGATGTATGAGTCATTTCAGATGAAAGTTTCATTCTTTGATTATGACAATTCATTCCAACATGAAATGGATATATTACTGTATATTTTTTTTATTTTGAATGTGTACTTTATGCCCATTGTTTCACACGCCTATAATTTAAATGACCTACCATTTAGTCATGTTCCTAGGACCTATGTGCAAGACATTAACATGCTCTAACTAAAGCCTAATCTTAATATAGAATAATCTAAGTTAAACTATCGTGTTTTACAATGTTATTGGGAATGTAAATTGGTACAACCACTATGGAGCACAGTATGGAGGTTCCTTAAAAAACTAAAAATAGGGGCTTCCCTGGTGGCACAGTGGTTGAGAGTCCGCCTGCCTATGCAGGGGACACGGGTTCGTGCCCTGGTCCAGGAAGATCCCACATGCTGTGGAGCGGCTGGGCCCGTGAGTCATGGCCAGTGAGCCTGCGTGTCTGGAGCCTGTGCTCCACAATGGGAGAGGCCACAACACTGAGAGGCCTGCATACTGCAAAAAAGAAAAAAAAAAACTAAAAATAGAACTACCACATTCCCCAGCAATCCCACTCCTAGGCATATATCCAGAGAAAACCATAACCCAAAAGGATACATGCACCCCAATGTTCAATGCAGCACTATTTACAATAGCCAAGACATAGAAGCAACCTAAATGTCCATTGACAGAGGAACAGATAAAGAAGATGTGATACATACATAAAATGGAATATTACTCAGCCATTAAAAAAATGAAATAATGCCATGTGCAGCAACACGGATGGACCTAGAGATTGTCATACTGAGTGAAGTACGTCAGACAAAGACAAATATCATATATCACTCATATGTGGAATCTAACTTAAAGAAAAGAAACAAATGAACTTATTTACAAAACGGAAACAGACTTACAGGTATGGAAAACAAACTTATGGTTACCAAAGGGGAAACATGGGAGGGGAGGGATAAATCAGAAGCTTGGGATGAACACACACAGAAAACTACTTTACATATAAGATAGATAACCAACAAGGACCTACTGCATAGCATAGGGAATGCTACACTGAATTCTTTTCGAAGATAAATTAGGAACCATGAAAATATTCAAATGTGTGGTGTTTAACTACACATTTAGCTTGAAATGGCAATGGTTAGCTTGAAATGGCAATTTTGTTCCAATGAAATGCTGTCAGATTTCACTGTTAATACAGAGTAGTACTAACCCATATGAGAAAAGAATCTAAAAAAGAATAGATACATGTATACATATAACTGAATCACTTTGCGGTAAAACTAACACAACACTGTAAATCAACTCTACTCTAATAAAAAATAAAACATCATGTTCTTCAAAACTGCCAAACTCTTAAGTAATAAATAATTACGTATGAACATATCAACTTCTGTCTCGTGGGAAAAGGCTCTACAGGAAATGTCACTTTCTCTAGTAACTATACTGATTACAGTTATATCCTGGAAAGCTGTAAGAGTTGACTACTCAAGTCAGTAAGAATTTAGATCAGAGTCCTAATTTTACAGGTGAGGGGACTGATTGGCAGAGAGGTCAAATGATTTTCTAAAGGCCACACAACTTAGTGGCAAATCATGGACTATATTTCCTGATTTCTAGTACAGTGTTGTCTTTCCTTTATTTCTTTGTTTCCCTCAATTGAAAAAAGAGATCCATCTTGAGCTGTGGAGAAGCAATGTTCGTTAACTGCTTTCTTGTTAGGTATCAGATTCTGCATAACTTTGTCACCAAAGACTAAGAGCTCAGAAGTTCAGAAATTCTGTACTAGTACTGATGGAAATCTTTCTGGAAGAAACTTCCAAGAACAGCACAAATAGTATATTCTATACGGGAGACTCATGTCAATTGGCAAGCATCCATCTGTTCCACATGCCAAAAAATTCTTTGCTGATACATGTGTGTATAATATACACATAATTATATATAATCCCACACACTTAAGAAAGACTGCAGATTACTTAAGTAGATAATCTTACTGCATTGGCTATTAATAGCTATATTTTACTTCTGGCAAGTTTTGGGTTATTGTTATAATTAGTTATTTTTAATAAATATTTTGAGATTATTAAAATACCATATAAAGGGAATTATTCAATTAGTGAATTAGTCAGTGGTATTTTACCTATAGGAATATAGCATAAATCGTGTATAAGAGAGTAACAAAACAAGTTTATAGAAAAAATGACTTTAACTTCATAACCTGAGCAAAGACTACTTTTAGAAGAAAAACCCTTGTCTGGCATTCCTAGAGTCACTCATAATGCAACTGGTATCACACAGGTACAAAAAGGAAACCCTGGTATGTGCCAGAAATGTCTTTTATGTATGTTAACTCACTGACATTAATTGAACATAAAAAGAAAGAAAAATATTAACCTTATAACGTTCTCAGCAAAAAAAAAAAACAAAAAAATCAAATCATAGCTTTGAATTGTCCTTTACATTAGAATAAAAACTCTCTGTAAGGAAATGGTATTCAACCTATCCCATTTAAATTTTCCTACTACCATGGAAAAAAAAGAGTATTAAAGAGTATTATCTGATTTGGGAACAAGACTTGTATGTTTGCATGATTGCAAAAACCTGCCAATAAATATTTTGTGAAGCAAAGTATATTTTAAATAATATTAAAATGAAACTCATGATGATTTGCATTATAAAGACCCTTTGGAAAACTGAGTAAGCATCCACTATTTTGCCTGTTTCATGGTGTCTGTCGGGCAAGTTCTCACCTTTTGCGACAGAGGCAGAAATAAATACTACTTACCTTATTGTTCATAAATGCTTTGAGGCACTGAATAAGTTTATACTGATTCTTCTTGTCAATATTTTCTTGCCTGAATAAAAGGAAAAAACATATTATGCTGTGCTTAAAAATGTCCCCCATGGTGATTTTTTTTCATGTTTATTCTTACTGTTTCTTGTCCAGAAGCTTTTCCAGCACATCCAACAAGAGTCCAAGACCTTCATGGCCAAAGTTGTTAACCCAGCTATTAAATAAACAAGAAAAAAAAGTATAAATAAGTTTATATAATTAAAACATTAAATATCCCAAATTAAATTTTGATTTTCAGATCTGTTAATCCTGTCTTTATATTGCTTGTCCTTCTTTTTTCCACTCCCATTGCTTTGAGTATTGACTCTATGGGGATGACTCAGAGATCTTTACCTCAATCCCAGACTTCTCTTCACATTTTAGATTGCCCATTCTACAGCACTGCCTTGGTTGTTTCACCAGCGTCGAATACTTAAGCCTGAATTTACAAAGCCAAATTTCTCTTCTCCTATGTCTCTGTTCTCCTAAATCAACTCCTCTTCCATATTCTGATAATAATACTACTATCCCTTGCATCCTTCAGACTTGAAATACTGGCATAATTTCTTGATCCGCCACCTCTTTCACCTTTGCATTTATTCTGTTCATTCATTTAACAAATAGTTATTGAGTTCCCACTAAGTACCAGGCATGTTCTAGGTGATAGAGATATAACTGGCAACAAACTAAGCCCCTACCCTCATGTAGCTTACCATCTACTAAAAGGGAGACAGAGGATAAATAAATAACTATATAATAAAATGTCAATGCTTTGGTACTATGAAGAGAAATAAACCTTGGCAAATGGAATAAGGAGAGCCAGGATGTTATTTTTTAATGTGTAGTCAGAGAAAGATTATTTGATAAGGTGATATTTGAGCAGAGCCTTGAAGGAAATAAGGACTTTCCTAATAGAGGGAATAAAAGCAAATAGGGTGCTGAGGTGGTAGCCAGTGTGCTTGGAATGTTCCAGGATCTGTGAGGAAACCTGTGTGGTCACAGCTGAACAAGCAGGCTTGGAAGCAAGAATGGCAGGAGATGAAGTCCCATGTGTGACAAAAGACTTGAAGACTGATCACGGAGAACTTGATTTGACTTATTGTCATGACCCTACTCTACTACTACTCTACTTCTAGAATGACTCCCTTTCATTGTCTACCATTCTAATTTAGCCCTAGTTACCTTTCCTTTAATATGGCAGAAGCCTCCCAACTAGGGTCTCTGAGGCATCATTCTTTTCTTTTATTCATTTTATAAAATGCCAGATTACCACAGTCTTCTGTCCAAAAATTTTCTCTGGACTATTTAACACATTTCAAGTCCTGATTCTGATCAAGCCTCAACCTACCTTTTTAGCCTCAGGCCTTAGACCACATGTTCCAATAAAAATCAGACATATTCTCTTTCCTGGAGTCTTCCCTGCATTTCCCTGCTTGACCTCATTTTTCATTCTTTCTTCCCAGAAGGTAACTCCAACTCCATCTCTCCCAACCCATCAAGGCTCAACTTGACTGTCAATTCCTCCATTAATGTTTTCTTCCTGTAAGTCCTCCATCCAAATGCATTATTTTCTCTTTGAATGCCCGTGTTTGTGCATCTCTTACTACTTGACATTATGATTCATACCAAGTGTCTTTACCCACCTTTCTGGATTATAAATTCTCTGAAGACTGTTATATGATCTCACTCATCTTTCTGTCTCCCATAATGCTTAGCAGAATGGATTACATATAGTCAACACTAAATATTTTCTAATTAAAATTTAATTAAATTTACTGACTTGTGTGGTTAAGAGAATCAGCAGAATCATATTGTCCAAGAACTTTACAAACGTAAATTAACATACAGCAGGATGCCTGTGAAGCAATAATTAAAATCTATACTCAACATATTTAAACCATGACTATAGATCAATTCCACAGGTTTTAAATCACATTTCATATTTACCTAAGGTAAACCTTATCAACAAAGAAGAGACCTAAATTTCTAAGAGACTATCAGTAAGAAATAACAGATCACTGAAGAAAATACATTTAAAAAATAGCTCAAATATTTGGAACCAATCACATCCACAATATATATGGAAACTCATTTTAAACAAATTCTGCTTTAATTTCCACAGAGGAAATAAGAAAAAAATCAATATGGCATTGTAATGATAATTGGCAGCAAGCTACTGTTCAATTGAGGCATGTAATCAACCAGTACAATGAGCTATTTTCTCTAAAGACTTGATAATCAGTGGGGTGGTAGGAGAAGGAGAAATGGACATCAGCTCTCTAAACATAAAATACTGTATTTAATCTATCACAGACAGAAATCAGCAGATATCCTAACAGCAGAAAATACCCTACAGCAACCTTAAAATAACAGAAATTCTGAACAAATTTATATATACAGCCCTCAGTATCTGTTTTGGCATCTGAAAAGATGAAATAATCTATGATTTCCTTAAATTTAACACTCACAAATTCTTTAAAGATTCTAAATTTTACCTGTTTCTTTTTATACCTAGTGCTATTAAAGTTATGAGGATTATTTGCTTCTTGGTCTAGGGAAGTGTTTGATACAAGACCATGATTTCTATTTGTTCACTTGAAATCAGTCACCCACACATCCCAGACTGTTTCAGTTTGGGCAGCTGATGGTACTTTGGTTTCATTCAGTGAAAATTATTATCGGTCTGAAAAAAATAAAAGGATACAATCATGAAACCTAAGTGTGAGGAGGCTGGGCCTATTTATTACAAAGTAGGAAGTGAAAAGTCTTAACTGAGAATATGTTAGGGCAATGCGCAGAGGAGGACTGGTAAGAGTCCTCAGAGCTTTTAAAGTAGAGAGAATGGGAGTACAAAAGGAGCCTTTAGCTAGGGGAATAAAATACTTATGATATAGTAGGATGACACTCAAGAGGTGAAGAGGAAGGGGTACAGCTAGACATACCTTTTTTCCCCTTTGTCTTGCCATTTCTCTGTCTTTAAGCATCAAATACTTTGTAGCCTCTAGCCAAATGCTTACTGTCTGTCTGTCTCTCTATATATACATATATATGTGTATATATATATATATATATATAGTCTATATATAAATATACATATATTTAGGTTTTACCCAATACAAAAGTGGCCATGAAATGATTAAGTGGTTTATAAACAAAATGTTGGCTACTGTATGTAGGCAGGAATTTTGATACTGCAACACCAGGGTAAGTATAAATTGGTGGTTCTCAAGGTGTATGTCCCAAACCAGGGGCATCAACAGCATTTGGAAATTTGTTAGAAATACAAAATTCTTGGGTCCCACCCCAGGCCTACTGACTCAGTAACTGTGGGTGGAGCCCAGAAATGTGTTTTAATTACTCCTCTAGGTGATTCTGATGTTCACTCAAGTTTGAGAACCCCTGGCATAGAACAATGGTTTGTTGAGAAGTAGAGGAAACCTTTCTCAAGCAGGACTCCAGGCTCAAAATTCAAGATTGCTCTAAATACCCTCCCAACCATACTGTACATTCCCACTGCCACAGAACAGAGATGAGGAATCCAGTCAAAGCAAGTATATTTGGTATATTTTACAGTCTGCCAATTCCAGCTCTGAGTTATGCAGTACTAACTGGAATATCTAGAAGTATAAAAATACAGTTGATCACTCCGTTTAAAATCTGACTCAGATTGCAGAAAAAGATAAAGACATCAATTTTCTGTAGTATCTCAGCTTTGAAATAAGAAATTGCAATTTATCATGGACCCCAAAGTTATGAGACACAGAAGCAACAGAGGATAATGAAGAACCAAGCAGCAGAAAAAATGGGCGAGGAAGATGATCTCTTATAATTTCCATAACCACTCTGAACACAAGGTTTTTTTCCCTTTCTTTATATTGGGATATGATTTACATACAGTAAAGTTCATCATTTTGACAAAATATAGTCATGCAACTCCTAACACAAACAAGATTTGGAACATTTCCACCACACCAAAATATTCCCCTTATGTAGTCAATCCCTTTTCCTTACTCCCAGTTGCCTGGCAACCACTTACCTGGTTTGTGCCCCTATAGTTTTGCTTTTTCCAGAATGTCATTAGAAATGGAATCATACTGTATACAGCTTTCAGTGTCTGGTTCCTTTCATTTAACATAAATATTATGATATTCAACTATGTTATTGCATGTATCAGTAGTCCATTCCTTTTTATCGTATGGATATAACACAATTTGTTTATCCATTCATCAATTGATGAATATCTGGGTTGTTTCCAGATTTTGATGATTATGAATAGAGCTGCTATAAACATTCACATGTACGTATTTGTGTAAGCATATATTTTCATTTCTCTTGGGAAAATAACTAGGGGTAGAATTACTGGGTCTTATGATAAGTGCATGTTTAAATTTTTAAAAACTGCTTTCCAAAGTGGTTATACCATTTGGGACTCCTTCAGCAAAGTGTAACAGCTCTAATTGCTCCAGATCCTTCAAACACTTCATACTGTCAATTTTTTTGACTTTAGCCATTCCCAAAAGTGTTTTCACATAAAGAAACTGAGAAGCAAAGTAGCTAAGTAACTTGCAAAACATCATTCAACAAGTATCAGTTCTAGGACTCACACCCCCACACCTAGGTCTGACTCCAAAGCCCATGTTTATTTTAATCATACCATTAGAAATTACTAACAGGACCAGTACATGGTTTCCTGTAACATCTGGCTCATGGCTCCAGCAATAACTCATTGAAGAAGAATTAGTGGTTGTTCCAGTATTATATTGGGCTTAAACCTACATATCTATGTCTAGACACAGAATTACATGTTTTGTAATATTTAACAGCTTACTTCATTCATTTAGGTGTGATAGGTAATTTTCAACGCACGTTTTTCTTGTCTTTCAAAGTCCTAAGCTTCATAAGAAATCTACCAAATACTGTCAAAGAAAGATATCTGGAGACTCCAACTAAAACTTCCAATCAAATTTAGGTACGGCAGCTTATTGGAAAGAACAGAGCCAGATGTAGCTTATACATTTTTTTTTAAGATGGGCTATAGCCCATAATCTCATTTCTTGGTATTAACATATTGGTGGTTCCATAATCTCATTTCTTGGTATTAACATATTGGTGATTTTATGTTATCAAGTTACCTACGTTAAAGAGTTGTCTTCACATGCTACAAATACATGGTGATATTTGTAACCATGACTTGACAGGGGACCAGGTGGAACAAATGAATCACCCAAACAAAAACAATAGAAAGATCAGTGAGGACAGTTAACATACGAGTGAGCAAGAGTCCAAGATTAGATCTGAACACTGAAAAAGAAGCCAGGAAAATTTTCTAGGGAAGAAGAGGACTGACCCAAAATGAGACAGTATTTTCTGACCTTAGGTATAAAAGGTGTAGCTATATCTATAAGGCAGTCCAACATCCCTATATTGCTCAAGAAGTTAAAAATTGGGCTTTCCTGGTGGCGCAGTGGTTGAGAGTCCGCCTGCCGATGCAGGCGATACAGGTTCGTGCGCCGGTCCGGGAAGATCCCACATGCCGCGGAGCGGCTAGGCTCGTGAGCCATGGCCACTGAGCCTGCGAGTCCAGAGCCTGTTGCTCCGCAACGGGAGAAGCGAAAGCAGTGAGAGGCCCGCGTAGCGCAAAAAAAAAGAAAGAAAGAAAGAAAGAAAATTAGAGATCTTTTTCCACGTTTACTCAAAGGTCAGAAAAATAAGCCTCCATTCATCAATGGATTATCTCTGTGAGATCGCAGAGTGACATGGTTAAGTGCATAAGCTTTAGAAGAAGATAGATCTAGGTTCCAATCCCATTTCTGTCATATTCTAGCTGTGTTATTTTTGATCGGTTACTTAAAACCTCTAAGCTTTAAAATAGGGAGGAAAATAGTACCTGTAGCCCAGAAGGCCTTTGTGACTATTAAATGAAATCGTGCACAGTGAACTTGTATTAAGATATTTCTGAAAATATTAAAAATCAAAACCTTGAATGCTCTTTAAATCTTCTTGTCCAAAATACAGTATGATTTTAGGCATAAATTAGACTCCTTTTCAAAAATATTAACACTTAATAACATTTCATCCATTCATTTATTGATAAGTATCTTAATTGTATGAAATATGCAGAAGAATCTAAATAGACACTAAACTTCTACTGATTGATTTTTTGGAAAAGATTTAATAATTTAAATATTTGGCACTCATATCACATCATGTGCTTTCTGTAACTTATTGCTATTATTCAACTTTGTGTATATTCATTACTATATTAATGCTGGCCAATTCACATTGAAATAGACATAGAAATTACAATGGTGGGGGAAGGGGGATATGCAGAGAGAGAGAAGTCTATTTATAGTTCATGCATAATTCTGACAGAAAGATATCTAAATATATCAAGGTTTTAAAACAGAAATCTACCCCAGGCTTTCAGAACTTCTGAGGTCATTATTTTTAAAGGGCCCACTTACACTGATTGGCATGATCAAAGGAAAGAAAATCTTACATTTAATGAAAGTATCAGAGAGAAAGTATCATTGAAAGTATCAGAGAGAAAGTACCATTGAACCCTAAGTCCACGAGAAAGCAAGATTCTCCCCTCTCTAGCTCTCCAGGGCAAAACAAAGTGAGGAAAACTCTATAAATTTGCCTATTTTACGAGGAAATGATGTTCTGCTCCCTCACACATAAATGTAAAGGAAAATCCTTCACAGATTCCAAAAACTTCAACCTTTTATCCGTAAGTTGGATATTCAGACTCTGAATTATTTAATTACAGTTCATGTAAATATAACTTAAAATCAGATTAGTGGACGATGAGTTCAGTATACTATACGCAATACAGATATAACAGGAAGTAGTGACTACATGCACATTTATAATTAGACTGTCCAGATTCACGTCTTTCTTTCAAAAGGCTTAAAGATAAAATTAGGAAGTTCTATCATGAGTCCCATAATCAGTAAAGGCAATTGGTCTCATGTGCCGAAGTCCAATATTAGTCATGTCATCCCTTTATCACTGTTTGTACAGTGCTAAAGGCTAGTATAGAGGGTTATGTGTGTACAAAGAATTTTATTTCTCTCTAATGGTGTTCTATTCCCATGTGTAATCTCATACTACAACCCAAATCACTGGAACATCAAATAAAATGAAGGATAGTCCAGAGTTTCTTGGGGGAATTGATAAAATTGGTAAAATTATAAGACACGAAACAACTAATTCAAAGGGTTGAGGAGACTTTAAAGATGATTGCAAATGGTGTTTACATATTTTAATACCAGAGAAACATCTCATTTTAATACTAATGTTGCCAATGTAATGTTTTCAGTGAAATTAAAACCAAACCTTAGTTATAGGTCCTTATGGAAAGAAAAAGGGTGCTGGGTGATTAAAACTAATGCACAACCCAATGCAAACAGTATCATACCTTCAGTCCACATATCAACATCTCCAAACAGTAGCCAAGAAAAACCTAGTATTTTCAGCCTTTTTAAAGGATAATTTGTTCAGCCAAATCAACTTCATAGATAATTCCACTATCAATAACATACATCCGTGAAAAAGATAAATGTTAACAACAAAAACAACATGGATTTGTATATGCTATGACTGCCTTGGTCTTAACCAGATAAAAAAATATATATCCACTCAGGTTTGTCTACATGAAAGTAAATACAATACCCTTGGGCATTTCAATGTCCTTCAAAACTATTCATCATGGTAGATTAGTACATGAACTATTTCTGACCAATTTAGAATATCTATTATTTGTAGCACTGCCATTTCCAGACATTTGTACAAATCCCTTTGAAGCATGATATTCACTGACCACTTATTTCACCTGATTCATAAAAAGGTTGAATATGTCAATTTTCCAGCTCTCAGTGGTTTTGACTTCAGTATTGAAACAGGTTACAATTTCCTTAGAAAACACCAAAGAAGACACTGCATCTTTCCCTATATCCTCTGCTTTTTGCTTAAGAGGGTTTTACCTGGCTGCATTTATTCTCCCCATCAGGTCTCATTGGAAAAATCCTGCTCTGTTTCATGCTACTCACACATTTTTTTAAGAGTTGCTCACAACAAATTGTAAATGCCTGAGTTACATATAAAAATCTCCTGAGGGCAATAGTTTAAGTAAAATTCTCCCTCAAAGGATAAAAGTTTCTTATTTATTAAAATCAATTTCTTAAGCTCTCAAAATTATCAATACTTTGGAGATAGTCATAATGGCTTAAGTCCAAATCTGTTAAAATGCCCAAAAGGCTATTGAACAAAGAATATTTTCCTCCCCATCCTTCTTTAAAAAGTATTCTTAGAAAAATATAAGAGACAGTCTTAGCCTAATGTAATGATGAAAACAAAATGTACCAAAAATGTGAATGAAATTAAAAATAGAGTCTTTAATCTATAGTAAATAGAGGGGAAGCAGGGAGAAAGAGCATTCCAAACATTCAAGCAAAAGCCAGTCATGTTTTAAATTTTCTTCATATGTTTGAAATTGTGAATATAATTATGTTAGCATACTTAAGTCATCTTCTTAGTGATATAACCAGTCAAACTTATAATAAAATGTTAACTTCCACAGGAAAAATGTATTTTCCTAAGCTAAGTAATAAAGTTAAAATTCAATCGCACACTCCACAGGACGTCCAATTTCTTTTAGTAGTGGAATTTTGTTAAAATGAACTTACTCCAGGAAATCACATTCCTAATTTATACACCCTGGAAATGAAAGAGAGCTGACACCAAGTTTATCTATTGTGAATAAGGTTAGAAGTTCTTTGAATGCAAGGAGGAAAACAGAGAGGTATTAGCAGGTACCGCCACACATTTCATTTTTTCCTACACCAATCTGCATGTTATACTAACTGGCTCTGGTGGGCAGCAGAGAAGGTCAGTGAATGCTCTTTCATGGTAGCAGGGGTAAGGAGAGTTGAAAGATAATTGCTATTTGATGACTGAACAACAGAAATGCAACAGTCCTCACCTACCAGGTGCAGTTCCAAAAACATATAATTAAAGACTCATTATAGAGTGTGATAGCTATGTAGACAAAGATCAAAGAAATTTAATGTTCCTGAATATTTTTAGCACAGGATAACTGCAACCAAACCACAAAGAACCATTTCTTTGGGTCCTCGTGGTGGATATCAAAAAATCTCAGCAAGTTCAAATGTTTTATTGTCTCAGAATGTGATCTGTAATGGTAAATTTCTGGTCTTTTCTAGTTTATCTTTATATAATATTTTAAAACCCCCTTCCCCTAAAACTGATAAAGATACTATGGAAATTATGTGTGTACCTGTATGTACATACGTGCACTCTTAAATATAAACATCTTAATACATCCAACTTTAATAAATTTTTTCAAAACATAATCATTTAACAATGAACAGTCAAAATCTTTAATAACCCCACATTAAACACCATGAGAATTGTTAAGGCTTATCTAACACAAATTAAACCAAAAAACTCACTATTTTTCTCTTCCACAGTGATATAAATCATCTAAAACAATGACAACAAAACAATAATAATAAACTGTATATGACATACAGATAAAATCTTTATAGGATTACAATGCAGTATAAAGTCCCTAAGAAAGAAATATTAGCCTTCTACTATATTCAACCTGCCTTGCACTCACTTTCAGAAAAATCTAGAAACATAGCTACTCCTAAAGTTACATATTTGATAAGTCTTTCAAAACATACGAATGCTTTTTAAAGAAAGCATAATGCTTTAACTGCTTAAGTAACTTTGACCACCTTCAAAAATGCAAGGACCAGGCTTCCCTGGTGGCTCAGTGGTTGAGAGTCCACCTGCCGACGCAGGGGATACGGGTTCGTGCCCCGGTCCAGGAAGATCCCACATGCCGCGGAGCGGCTGGGCCCGTGAGCCATGGCCGCTAGGCCTGCGCGTCCGGAGCCTGTGCTCCGCAACGGGAGAGGCCACAACAGTGAGAGGCCCGCGTACCGCAAAAAAAAAAAAAAAAGCAAGGACTTTCTTTTCAATTGGAACAGTTAAAAACCGAAACAGACACAACTTAAATTAACAACAAGGTTTTACCTTCATTTATAAACAAACCTCTATGAAAGAACATGCACTCACAAGAGTAGCTTTACTGGTTGTGAAATTAAACTGTTACTCCATATTGGCTCCTTCATTTTACAGATGAAGAAAATAAAAGAATTTTATTGACTTGTTTTAGATCACAGAGCTTGTTAATGGCAAAACCATGATTGGAATCACTCATTCCTCAGTCCTTACATACCTCCCATTCAACTATGTTATCAACAATTAACAAATATATCACCAATTAGTGGTTACAAGTTTTTGGTTATTTTCCTTTCATGAAGGAATATTGGATAAAAGTTAAAATATATTCAAATATCATCAATGTGTATATTTAGATGTGAAAGCAATACCAGTGAGGAATTTTAAAAAATTATTTATTACGGATTCTATCAAGAAGCAAGGGTAACTTTAGACAATAAACACATCGGGGATATTCAAAAATATACTTTCTTTCTTCTTCCCATATACCAATAAATAAAATAGTTAACTTGCTCAGCACAGATGCAGAGCCCTGCCATATTGCAATTCATTATTATAGATTGTAGACATACCAGTGAAGCACAGATCTGTAAACATCCACCTCAAAAAATGTAGCAATTGTTAGTTGATATTTAGCCTGACACAATAATCAAGTATTAGGGAGCACCTGGAAAAAATGGAGCCATTCAACTTTAATTTGGGAATAATAGTTCTTGGTTAGCCTTACTTGCTTCCTTACCCAGCACTAATGAAGTGGTCAGCCATCGGATTGCTTCCGATGGAGTTCAGAACGCAACACCCCAAAATATGGCACCCTGGCATAATGAATATCTTAAGCTGAAGGAGTCTGAGAAAAGGGCAGAACCAAGAAGGTCACTCTGACCTCACTGCTCCCCAACCCAGCCCCTTCTTCCATGAAAGCAGGAGCTAAATCTCCCATGTAAAAGTCACCCATCCTGCCTGTATGTACCACGTGAAGGAAATGCATTCTTATCATCCGAGGCAGGGAATTGAGGGCACAGAAGGCTGCATAAAGAAACTTTGTGAAACTAACCCTTATCATCCTAGTTACTTCTTCACCATTTACTACCCCTAGACCAAATCCCTTTGTCTTGTCAATTTTTCACAAATTTGTTGTTTCTTTGTCTAAAAGGTATAAAAGCTTCTGGCTTTGTTCAGTTCTCTGGGTCTTCATCCTCTTGTGAAGGCTCCTATGTATATGTAAAAATTCAGTAAAGTTTGTATGCCTTTCTCCTGTTAATCTTTGTCAGTTTAATTTTCAGTCACAGCCAGGGACCCTAAGAGGGTCGAGTAAAACTTTTTCCTCCCCTACACTTCCTGCTAACCTCCTTAACTTCTCTATTCCTCTGTGCTTTGCCTTGCTCACTTTGGCTATAACAAACAAACCCAGTGAACAGTGAACTCTTTGCTGGACAATCAGTTCCTCTGTCAATTCCTGTCTGCAAAGGGAATGAGGCCTGAACTAGAGTATTGACAATAGAAACGTAAAAACTACGCAAGAGATATTGCAAATAAGAAAATGGGCAAGTGTGATGAACAAGGAGTCTCAAAGATGACACCAAATCATACACACAGGGCTCAGAGCCAAATCCTTGAATAGATGGACGAGTGCTCTAAGTCCAGAATCAGGCTTACCTAAGCTCCACAGTATGTGTTCAGCATGGTGCTTGTATCTCCACAGTACTATTTGATAATTCATATTTATCTAGCATCCCTCCTATCAATATGTTTCAGAAATTTCCAGCCACATATTTGAAAAATCCATATGCATGTATAATTTGTTCTTGCCCCTCGAAATTAACTCCTCTATAGCTGTCTCTTCTTAACTTTTATTACTCCAATTTTCCAAGATCATTTGAAAGAGTTGAGAAATGCATGAAGGTGAATGCTTGCATCAAACTACTGTCATCAGCAAACACATGATTCCAACACGTAAAATAAATCCTGTCATTTATAAACAATACTAAATAATAGCAGAAACCAAAATTAATGAAAAGCTCACATGATAACACAGCACAGTATATCCTGCATTCTATTCCTGGGAGAAAGTAATGATGAGGAAATAAACTGACAGAAGTTTTTTTCAAGATACAAAACATGTCATAAGGTCAGAGAATATCCCTAGGGCAATGTCCCATACCACTTACAATTAAAATATTTTGCCATTTTAATTGATGCTTATAATGTTGACCTCAACAACATTATAAAATTCTTAAACATTTTCTATATCAAAGAAAAATGCTTAATATAGTTTTAGTGCTGGATTCATTTCAGGGTATTCTTATTCTTTGACAAATGTTAATTCACATATGGAAATTTATGATAACTCAATTTTTTAAAATCCATTTAACACTCCAGTTTAGCACTTAGTCTTTAATACTTTTTGATGAATGAATGTTGAATGCACCAATTTAAGAAACGACATCCAGGTAACTCTCTTGGAAGCTGGTATCAAGGGTGGTATGGTACCATAGCCTTGCCCTAAAAAAACCGATAGCAATACTCAGTACTCAGGCAGCACCCTCCAAAATAGAATTAGACCAAATCTGCGTATTTTCAGTAATGCTGGGTGCTGCAGAACAGACCTAACAAATAGGAGTGGGTTGATTCTGAGCGTATGAAGGTTTGAGATTCACATTCATATGGCAGACTACTAAGCTAGCTATCTCACTTGAAGCTGATTTACTTTTTCAAAGTACACTACAATGTTATACTGCCTTCTATGTTCTCCCTTCATGGATTCCATCTCAACAGAAGATTTTCAGGTTTAAACTGCCCGATGTGAGAGGCCATACACCTGCAGCTTTACTGACCAGGTGGGAAATCTCCCCAAATTAGCTGCCCATTATCTAACACCGATCAAACAGCTGGGGTCATAGAGCAAACACTGTTATCTAGTGCACATGGATCTTCTTTCAATCGACTACACAGAATACCTGCGCTCCAGGTGCTAGCTGGCATTTTTTTTTTTTTTTGTGGTACGCAGGCCTCTCACTATTGTGGCCTCTCCCTTTGTGGAGCGCAGGCCCTGGACGCACAGGCTCAGCGGCCATGGCTCACGGGCCCAGCCACTCCGCGGCATGTGGGATCTTCCCGGACCGGGGCACGAACCCGCGTCCCCTGCATCGGCAGGCAGACTCCCAACCACTGCGCCACCAGGGAAGCCATAGTGGGCATCTTAATTGTGAATTGTCAGCTATCCAGCTCCTATCAAAAGTCCAGCAGAGATGATAGATATTCCAGAGGGAGAGCCTCAGGGACACTACTCAAGTACACCTTGGTAGCAGCTTGGATTATGGGGAAGCTGTATACCGGTACTATTACTCTGGGTCTTTGTAGAAATATCATGACTTTGGGGTTTTTTTTGTTTTTTTTTTTTAACTCAAGGCCCCATGGAGGAAATGGACATTCACAGAAATCCTCTGTACTTTATGGAAAACTATCAAAGACTCACTCTACTGTGGTGTTCAATACCCCTCGTTTAAAGAAAAACAAAATAAAATTCTCTGAGTTTAAAATCAGAAAGAATGTCCTTCCCTGAAAAATAAATGCACTGTCATTCATCAGATAACAGCTATGTCTGTCAATACTCTGCCTTTTTTTCCCCTTGGCTATGGGAAAAATTGGAACTATTTTATACTCAAATCACTACCTGACAGTGTCCTAGATTTTGAAAACTACCACGTTCCCACCTTACTTGGAGCTTGTATTTTTACCCTCATCTTAATGGTATTGGGATATCTGCATCTCTTATTGAAAGCTGCAGTTGCTTTAGTAATAGTCCCATAATAATAAGTATATAAAACTCTAGTATGTGTCCAAGACCTTTAGTTAAATTAATTCATATAAACCAAAATAAAAATATCTCAAACAACGCATACTTATAAGCTTTTTCTTCCCAAGGCTAGTTTTGAATATACAGAAAATACAATAAAATGCATATAAGATATTTTTAAATGGAAAGAAGTTCACCTTCTATTTAGAAATCCATTTAACTATTGTGCTTAGACTCTGCTGCTAGATTTTATATACCTTTATAATTACATGTCCAGTTACAAGTTTCTAATTATTTTAGACAATTATTATATATACATATTGGTTTTCAAATTTAAAACACATCATTTAAATGAGAAAATGCATTGCCTTGGTGGAGCTTCCTATATCATATAATAATAAAATAAATACCAACATAGGAGCCATCATTTATTCTACTTTAATGTCTCTAACATTTTCTCCAACTGAAACAATACTGCAGAAACCCAAGTCAGTATTTGCTGTTCCTATGTTTTTCTTTTTGAAAATAATATAGGACACATAGATCTAGTTTGGTTCTATTATGAGATATAATATTGGATCTGCATTAAGTTAAAATTCTGTTTTGAAGCTAATATTATATAATTAGAATTCAATGTCACTGAATATCTATGGGACAAACTTAGCTAAATGAGCCAACATGGTTGCTGTTAATACAAATTGTTGACCAAGATTTTAAAAGAAAGCATACAATTTGACATAACTACTCTGAATTTACTATTTTCTAGTCTATGTAAAAATGTACTAGGGTCTTCTGAAACGATTTATGCATTTGAAAGTTAAAGCAAACAAATTTAAAATACAACCCTGCTTTCGCAATACTGCACATAATGCTGCCTTATGAGATGTGCTCACAATTTTAAGTCCTCTTCCCATTTCTGCACCATAAAAAATTGTCCTCATTATTCTGCTTTTCATAAGTAGTCCAGTGCAAAATGTTCTTAGAGTATTGATCTGCATCTAACGTTATATTAACTTTCTAAGTATTGTCAGCTGCTTTGCCAAGCTTTTAATGAATTTAATATAGGCTGTTCAAATAGTTATTAACACCCATAATTCAGAAAGTACTTTCTACTCCTAATTTGTATTACTGTCAAGAGTCAGCTATTTTCATTACGATGATTATGTTAAAATGCATATTAATGTGCTAGAAAAATATATTTAAATCTAAAGGGAAGTTCGAAAATATCAAGTAAAAACAAATATGCCAGAGGTAATGCAAATAACCACACCTACAGAAACTCTAAAAGATATTTTATCTGTTTTCACCTGCTTGAAAAGATTGGCTGAGGAAGCTATTGTCACAGAAAGGGAATATACACACTATGCCATGAGTTTGGCAGATAACTAAGATTCAAAGCAAAACAGAAAAAAACAGTTTCCTAGTGGGGTAACATACCCTTCAAGCTATAAGGCAATTTCAGCAACAACTCTGAAAGAATTCTACACAATCACAACTCTCATACTATTCTTCAAACCAGTATTTCTTGTTTTTGTCATGTGTTGAGAAAGCTTACTGACAATGATTTATTGCTACACATTTCTTTGGATCTTCATAAAATGTATTGCCAAGTACCTATGCATCCTGTAATGGGTTGGCTGGGAATAAAATCGTCCAAACTCATTGGTCATTTCTCAGCAGGCACTGCTTCCTTTCATAAACTTTAGTAGAGGAATATGAACAAAAATCTGTAAATAACATAGTTCTCATTCTGAAACACACAGACCATGGTATGTGCAAAGTCTAATATGATTTGTGGTGGCAGATTGGGATTTATTTTATAGTCAAAACTCATGGATTTTTAGGGTGTTAAATAGAGTTGTAAACATTCAGTTTCATTAACTCACCATGCAACCATAAAAAGACCATCATGGAAAGCATGCTACGTTGTCTGTAGCTGATGAATATGGTTCAAATCAAACCAACAGGTTTCACTCTTGTATGGAGGAAGTTTGCTTCATTCTTTTTCTCCGATTACATCTTAAAATGCATGGCCACAAAATAGAGCCAGATTAATGCAAATTCATTCTCATGGCTGGAGAAGCATAGGTTTTTACTGATGGTGGGTCAACATCTACATCAAATCACACATTATTGTATATAAATTACACCGTAACTGCCATCATGAAACAAATAAGAGGGCAAGAGGTTCCCTTCCCTAGAGGAGTCTAAAATAGAAATGAGAAAAGCAGACATACATGCATGAAATTATTACACAGCATAAGCAGGTGCAGGTGAATGTGTACAGTACAAAATAAATGTTGAAGGAATGTATAGTAATGGAGTGATTTGGGATATGGCCAGTTAATGATGGCTTATAAAAGGAATTTTTAAATATTTGCCATTAGCAGAAAAATAATATAAAGAAATTACTTTCTTAGAGCCTTTATCATCTAAGTGATTAAATACTATATGAATTTGAAAATCATGACTCTGTTTAATATTCTGAAATGACTGTTCTTTGAAAATGTTTAGTAAAGCTATTAGTGCGTGTATGAGTGTCTATATATTTATTATTTTACTAGGGGCTGAACAAAAAGAAATCAGTTAAAACTGGTACAGAAGCAAATCAGCCATGAAGAGGGCAAATGCCCAGATTCCAATGAATATCAGCTTTGGAAAATAGTTATGTAACAGAGACACAGAAACTGCTTCCTTCAATATTTTAAAGGAAACTAAATACCTTTAAAAAAAATAAAATAAAACTAAATACCTGTCCAGAGTTGGTTAAATATATTTACAAATGCAAGAAAATAACAGAATGCTAGGAAATCTTTTAGTCTTAATAGAGGAACATTTTTCTCACTCTTCAAAATAATTTCTTAATAATCTAGTTCCTATAGCAAAAGTAAGAGGATTGGAACTAAGCAAAAGAGAACACAGAACATAGAAGTTTAGAGCTGGAAGGCTCCAATCTCATTTACATATGGAAAAACTGAGGCCCAAAGAGTGCACTGATTGGACTAAGGTCATAGAGAGTGAGAAATCAAGGCCTGGAAATCAGATATCATGACTGGCATTCTAGTGGTACTCTATCATATAACGTGCTCTCTCTCATATTAGTATCCAGAAAAATTTTCTTTATAAAGAGAACAAGGCTAACAAAATTTAATTTCATTAATGATAGTTCTACATAAGGAAGAATAATATTAAATGATTACTGTTCAATTTCAAGGATTCTTTTACTGTTATATAACAAATAAGACATGATGCATTCAAGGTGATTTTTCCCCCTACACGCTGTTTTTTCTTTGTTTTCTGTATAATTTACTTATTATTATACAAATTATTCTCTTCCTTGGGTTTATTCTTACATTGATTTCCTCCTTTTCTTTTTTTTTTGGGGGGGGGTACGCGGGCCTCTCACTGTTGTGGCCTCTCCAGTTGTGGAGTGCAGGCTCAGCGGCCATGGCTCTCGGGCCCAGCCACTCTGCGGCATGTGGGATCTTCCCAGACTGGGGCACGACCCGTGTCCCCTGCATCGGCAGGTGGACTCTCAACCACTGCGCCACCAGGGAAGCCCCTCCTCCTTTTCTTAGGGCAACACTCTCCAGAGACACTTTCTGAGATGGACAAATTCTGGACATCACCTTGCCTCCCTTTCCCTTCCCAAGGACACGACTGACTCGATTAGGGACGGTCACCTGACCAGAGGTGTGGCCAGCACGTAGGTGGGCCTGTAGGCTGAGGTGGTCTGGCATGAAAAGCTTTGCCAGAGCAGAAACAAATGGGGACCAGCATCTCCCCATTAAGAATTCTAAATGAGGAATACAGCAAAGGCCAGGCAGTTAATATCAAGAAAAGAAGCAGACTCATATAGAATCCATGTTCACAATGAACAAATCAGGGACAGGCACCATGAATTTCTGCTGCTGAGTTGAAGACTCATGACAAAAGTAATCAGGCTCTAGGACTACCTTGGGATGTCAAGTGACCTTCCATATCGGCCTCCACAAAGCACAGCTATACGGCTGTCTCTAGAATTCCTGTGAAATTTCTAGCTCCTTCACTGCAACATGTTACATGGTCTCCCTGCTTCTACCCAGAGTTATCCTTTAAAAACCTAGGTCAGGTCAGGCCATTACTCTCCTCAAAACCCTCTTACAGCTTCCCAGCTCACTCAGAGTAAAAGCCAAAGTCCTACCAATGGCTCACAATTCTCTGCCTCCAGCCACACTGGCCTCTTTGACATTCCTGGAACAGACATTCGCTGCTGCTGCTGCTGCTGCTGCTTCCTGTTTCTAACAATGTTCTTCCTCCAGTGGACAACACAGCTCACTCTCACACTTCCTTTAGATCTCTGCTCACATGGAGGCCTTCACTGACCATGTGATATGAAATAGCAACATTCCCTCCCCAGGACAGATCACAACCTGACATTTTATGTATGTATGTATGTATGTATGTGTGTGTGTGTATATATATATATATATATTTTTTTTAAATTGTCTGACTTCTCTTACTAGAATGTAAGCTCCATATGCAGGCCCCATATGGACAAGGGGAATTTGTTATTCCTTTCTGGGATATCCATCTTCTATATAAAAACAAACTACATAATATTAAGTGCTATTCATTGAACTGCTCCAACCTAAGGTATTACCAAAAAAAAAAGAAAAATAGTAATTCTCAATAGTAAAAGTAAAAAGCTTTCTTGATTTATCATATAATGGTAAATAGGAATAATATCATATGGATGGCATTTGAATTACTAGAGGTATCATCCATAATGTCTAGAGCAAAGGAGTCCCAAATTTCTCTACAAAGAGCCATGAGGTCATAAGAAGACTTTTCAATGCAATGATATATATTCTTAAGATAGTACACTTCAAAAATAAATGCATTGGTTTATAGAAGATGTAGACTTTCAGATGATTTTTTAATCAGTGAAAATGCAGGCTCAAAGGATGTTATAGTGTCATTAAACATTAATGAGTTATATGGCTAAGTTCTCTACAACTATAATAAAAATAAATTTTGTTTCTTAAACTGGTAATGAATGCAGAGGTGTTTTTACATTCTCCTCTATACTTGTTGATGAAATATTTCATAGTGTTTTTTAAAAAATTCAAGTCAGGCAAATTTTAATGAAAGGAATAAAGTCAAAATATTTAGTATGTGACAAGAATGAAAGGAGGATATTTTAAAAGACTTTCCTTATTGTGAGGTAGTACAAAGAAGTGGATAAGGACCCAGGATTGGAACCTTAGCTCTGACACTTACTAGCCATGTAACATTAAAAGAGAGCAAATTACTTAACCTTTCTGAGCCTCAAGTTCCTCATCTATAAAATGAGAACAATATTAATACTAATCATAATGATTCCCCGGTTGTATGTATTTCAAGTTCTTAGAACATTTCCTGGGGGATAAAAAATGGTATATATGTTAAGTGTTCCTTGCTATTATTTTTTAATGTTTTAAAGATGTCTGTAGGGCATCTGGGAAGACATTTGGAGATGGGGTCTGAACTTCAAGAGAAAGGTCTGAGCTGGAAATATAAGTCGAGGCACAGGGGCCTCGATTATAAATCACAGGGACACACACATACACATTCTCTCTCTCTCTTAGAACAGTGCCTAGCAGATAATAAGTACTATATAAATGTTAAAATATTAACTATTATTATTTTTGATAAGCATTTCATAAGTCAATTAAATTTAAGCTTATTAAAATGAAAGTTAACTCCTATTGCATATAGTAGTTGCTCACTAACGGTTTAATGACTAAAGAATTCTCAGTGGTTACCTTTTTTCATTCATTATAAGTGAATGAAAATTGTAAAAATACAATTTATAATTTACTCAAAATATAAATCTAAATTTAGTAGGTAAAATAAAACAAGTACTAACAATTGTGATGACAGTATTAGCTTTGACTTGAAAACATTTTCAAATTTATTTATTCCGTTCATTTAGAATCAACTTCAATATAAATGCATACATTTCTTATGCCTATGAGCCATAGAAAAACAACCCCCAGTGGCTTATAATTATCAATTATCATGTTCCTCAGAGTTAAATGTCCCTACTGAAAATAGTCAATGGTATTTCCCCAGGATTTCTGTCTTATCCTCAAAGATTTGGCTCACATACAGGGCAGAACTGGAGAGGAAGGGGAGCACTGGCCAAGTTTATTCACCATCTAAACAAAATTGAAAAAGAAGTCTGCATACCAAGTGGATGGTTTAAAATGAATTTGAAAAATCTGCTACCCCTAACATGCACTAAATATGCATGTACGGCAATCTAGCAATTGTTTCTGCCTCAAAATGTTTGATTTTCATTCACATTATAGCTAGACCTACTTAGTATTCTTCCATCGCAGTCCCTTACCTGCAGCAGAAACCCAGTAAAGCACAAGAAGAATGGGGGGGGGGGGCTAGGGTAATTAACAAAGCTAAAAAGTACCCCAAGGCACAAAGATAGAGGACAGTCCCCCTCAAAGGATGGGGCAGGAAGTGGGGGTGGTCCCTGGCTTTAAATTCGGGTATACATATAGCATCAGTTCCCAGGCAACAAAGACAGCCAAAAAAAGCTTTTTTGGCTCTAGGAATATTCCTAGAGTGAGGGGAAAGGTGACTACCCAGCCAACCGCCAATTGAATCAACTTGACAATTAGGAAAGTGACCTATGAAGTCATAAATATCAGATTTTAATCTCAGGCTTCCAGCATTTGTATAAGTGATACCACAAAAGAATATTACGTCTCTTAGACTATTTCTTTCCGCACTGACATCTTGAGGAAGAAATATGCCCCTCATCTGTCTCTCCTTCAGTATGATTTTCCCAGGGCAGGCAACCTTTTCGACAAAGAGTAGTTCAGAATTTCTTGTTTATGAAGACTGGAATTTGGAAAGATGTCTGATAATTTAAATAACAAACACGTTCATAGTATGTTAATCATTTGTGGTTTTCAAAAGAGTGTCATTTATGACTTCCTTGCTTTTGAAGGGAAGAAAAGTTAAATTTATGCCTCAGGAAGCTTAAGCAAGAACTGTTGATAAGTTTTCCTAAGAACTGGCAAAAAGAGGCCACATTCTAACAGTATGGATTGTTGGCTTTTAAGAGATTTTCTGTTTTTGCACCTTCTTTTTGTGATTGAGACAAGTAATGCTTTTCTCTTCTACCTATATGAATGTATATATTTTTTCTTTCCACTAATGTAACAGAGATAGTAACTTGAAAGATACCATCTTCAGTGTATGTACAACTGAGTGCTTAGTGTGTTCAATTATTTAAAAGCCTCACATAAGTCATATAACCTATACTAAAATGTATTATTACAAATAGGATGTATGTTATTGATATCATATAGAGAAGAGAAAAAATTATTCTGGATAATTACAATATTAATATTCAAAAACAAAACTATAGGCTTTTCAAATGAATTTAGAAAAATATCACACAGGAGGTAAAGATTTGCAAAAGTGCTTTAATAAAACGTTTAAATAAATTTTGGTTAAACTTGCAAAGTTTAATAAAATTCCTATTTTTACTTTTTGTTTGTCTACCCTACAAGAATAAAACCCTCTTATACATAAAACAGAGCATTTAGTACTATAAATAATACATCAGAGCATGAAACTTACATAAAGTCTGGTATCTGTACTATGCAACTGCAAGAGATTGTAATTTAATCCAAATATCTCCATATTGTATTTGAAACAATCATTAATCATATTTTAAGAAAAAAGTCAAAGCTGACCCTCCCATTTAAACATAGTATAATCTTATCTTTTAAAAAAACATAAACCTACAGTGTAAGAGCAAATCACTAAATGAACATTTGAACTGAGTGCCTGAATTCATAAACTGCTATCTTTAGCACATCTGAATTAATCAACTACTATATTTAGCAAGAGATACTAATATGACTATAATATGCTAAATCCAAACATAGAAAATAAGTCTAATGTAAAAACAAGAATATTTTTTTGTCTCTTAACTGGCTCCTTGACTGCATCTACTTTCTCCTAATATGTAGGTATTTCAGAAGAAGCTCCCATGCAACTAATAATTTTCAACTTTTTCTATACCTTTTCTTCCCCAAAATCATCTGTCCAAGAGTGTTTTCATTTGCTTGCTGGTAAACTCTACAAAAAGGCCAGTCAATTTATCCATCGCCATCTCCCTCTGAGCTTCAAATATAGTTAGAAAAATAGAAAAGTTCAAAGCAGTTGGAAAAGCAGTGAAGTTCCAAAAGGATGCCAGTTCCAATCTTTTGTTTAAAGAAATCTACTTCCTAAAAGTCAAACAGTCAAACTCAGTCACAACTGGAGGCAGCGTCTTCAGAAAATGAAAAAAGTTTTCACTGCTTCAATCAGCAGATTTAAAATGCTCCCCAACCACAGTGGGGTAGATGTGGCCCTTGACGGTCAGATACTCAATGGCTTGATTGATGGTCCCAATGCTCAGGTTGCTAAGCTCGGTCTGGAGCTCACGAACGCTCTTGCCTTCCTATCGAGGACACTCCTGAATCAAACGCAGCACCTCCTTACGGATGAAGTCGGGGTGGTACTCGCTGTGCATCTGGGCCTCATCCATTTCTGAGGGAACAACAGGGACACTTTGCCCAGAGGCCGCTTTATCCAGCATCATGTGCGCGTTAACCGTTTCTAGAATATGTGTGGTAAACTCGTTCATGCCCTCCAGGACACGGATTTTCAACACCTCAAGGCTCTTCACCTCCGCAGAACATTTGAGGATACCTAACACTTTGGCGTATACTATCACTGGAAGGAGAGTTATCCCCTGCTTTGCTCTATCTCTGCCGACCCACTGGCGGACGTTGATAGGCTTGGTGGTCATATCATCAATCTTGTAAAGAACGTAATTTGTAGCCGTCTCTGCCTGCCTGATTATCCCCATGATAGCGACTAGGGAAACCTCGATTCCCCTAATCGTGAAGACATTATCAATCACAACGGAGGTGAGCAGCTGGTTTACACAGCAAGGTATAATATCCTGGATTCGGGACCTGTATCGTATGGACTTAAAAGCAAGAGCTACCCTGCCCTGAGACGGTGGGTCATTGCCTCCGATGGCTCCGCCTGCAGCAGAGATGCCGCCATAGCTCCCAAACCCATTCTTACTCATTTTAAGGGCAGCTCAGGCAGACAAGGAGGTGGGGTTTGGCTCCCGTCAGCAAGTTCCGCGAGTTCCACAGGCAGGCTACAACGGCTACGATGGCTACAACGGAATGCTGGGATTGTGACGACACAAGCAGCCCCATGCAACTGTGGAGCCATCACCTGCCAGGATGCAGCTGTCTCTAACCAATCAAGACCTGCCATCTTCTCACTTCGCCCTACAATTCTTTGGAGCTGTCGGGTAGCAGCTCCCCTACATCTTAAAGGACCCGCATGTAATTTCGGACCTTTCCCGATATCTTTATAAAAATGCATTTTTACCAGGTTCCCCCCACCCCTGCTTCATTCCTAAATGTAACGACTTCTGTAGTCACTTCTAAAAGACTCATTTATTCAACTCACTCAACCACTCAACAGCAATTTTCAGAGCAATAAGTTCAGTATACTTTGTGTGTGGAGGCGGCAGCGGGGGAGGGGGGTATGGGGGACGACACACCGCGTTTACTGTCCACCAGTAAACTTTTGCAAATCATTAAAACCAGAAGCATTCTGGAAAAAATGGCAAGACAGCCACCTCTGAATAATTATCATATTCAAACGCAAGTCATATCTTACCATTACCTTTTTAAATTTTTTATTGTAGAATTACACTTTTCCAGTTATTCTGTCAAATGCATTATCGGTAAAAATAAATAGTATATTTCAATTTATACATAAATTCAAATGAAACAACTGAGCTCTAAATTATTTTCAAGGCTCTGTGGATAGGTCAGGGAAGTACAAATCCCATCATATATTAGGAAAAACAAGAATAAAATCAAAATATGGTTTCTATATACTCTTATCCAGTAATTTCTGAACTTAATATTTTAGTAATTGTGTAAGCAGATCCCAGAATATTTTCATATTACACTGAAAATCTATTTTTCCCTATAAAAACATTTTATTTGGGGTGTAATTAACTGAAAGGCTTTTTATAGTTAATAAAAGAACGTCAGTTATTGGAATCCACCATTGGCAAGAACTTCTTCCTTAAAAATCCTTTGTACCTAGGTAATAGCCTAAATGTGTAGATTTTTGAGGAGTTTATTAATATTTTCTTATTTATTTTATTGGTTAAAATTAACTAATTTTGCTATCCCAAATTACAGAAATGTGTGAATGACATATCTAAAACTTGTAGAATACAAAACTATATTTACTTCTCAAGTTAAAAAGGAAAAATATCATAGAGCCAATGTACTTAATTTATTTTATAAATAAATATATAATAATTGTTATCTGAGTACAGATTTTCATATAAATGTGGATGTTTAACTTCTGGACCCATATTTTACATAATCAAAGAGGACCTAACCATCCGACTAATATTTGTATTCTTAAAATTGCTTGTTATTAGAGATCAGATTAGCTATATATTTTTAAATGTTTACAAACTCATAATTAGACATTGTTTTATTAACTAACATCAGACTTCTGGTCAGGAAAACGTGAGGTTAAAATGACGTAAGTGATTATATTCCCAACAATTATATACAGTACAAATTGTACGAATCATACCAAAACAGTAAAAAAGCACCTACCTGACAGGATTGCTGGTTAAAGAAACCCTCAGAGATTCTAGGCAATTAAGAAGTTTCTCATCTGAAATACCAGATCGTAATTCATGAACATATTCTTGTGAAGACAGAGTGCATTCATGTTTGCTGTTTTTCAGCCCTCCCTATTAAAAAAAAAAGATATTATTTTAGACAAACAACAGTTTTTTTTGGTAACTTTTAAAATACAATAATGCATAGAATATGCAAATATTTTACCGTATAAAAATGTGTACAGAGTGCCAGGCGCTTAAAAACTTTTGGTCATAAAACTCACGTGGTAAAATCATGCTGTATATATCTCAACACTCTCCTCAGCCTCATTTAAAGGAAAATTACACTGATGGTACTCATAACCTGAACAGAATATGGACTTCAGTAGCATAAAGTATCACTGACAGGGATGCTTAAATTTACAATCCAGGCATTAGGATTAACATTAGCTGGTCCTCCTTAACCCACAGGATGAACATTTAGAAGTCATCTTATTAATTCTCCTAGTTATTTATATTCTATTCTACAGTGAACAAAATTTAATGCAAAACATTATACATAACCCAAATCTACTGAAATGTGTCAGAATATCACCCTATCTGAAAACCAAGTGAAAATGTTTATTAAAATGCAAAACAATATAGTCTCCAATTAGTATGTTAGTTAACAAATTAGTGTAAAGCATTCACCAATTCCTAACTATTCTTTCCTAACCATGTTAATCCCATGCCGTAGTAATCTTAAAAAGCCATTAAATGCATTTATCTGAGAGCGACTAGTTTTTAGCTTAATTTCCAATATTCATGGGGTTATTTCTAGAACTCATTATCTCATCACAGCTCCTTAGCTTCATCACCTTGCCATAACTATGTAAGCAGTTTGGGGAAAAGGCTGGGAGGAAAACATCATCAACACATTCATTGTACTAATAACGCATAGTTTCACATTCCAGATCTACATAATCATAACTGCCCCTTTCCTGTATTACAAATGTATCCCCCTGAATTAAAACCCTAGCTTGAGTCCAATTTTGTAAATTCATATGAATTACACTCAGTTTCTGCTAAGTATCTAAGCTAGAAGAAGGAAAGCAATTGTTTTCCAATTTGATAGAAGTTATATCATTAGAGGATATAGAGTTTAAAAAAAACCAATATGTTAATAATGAGAAATGGATTCCCTAGGGTTTCATACTATTTGGCTTTTTATTGAGAATGCCTCCTGATATAGAAATTGTCAATCATTCTTAATGTCTGAATTTTTTACAATTCCATTAAACAGTAAATGTTTAAAGTCTGATAAAGTCTTCTGTACAGGAACTCTATTCCCTTATACCACTGTGACACTACCACTACTATAGCACTTAAGACATTGGGGCAGAGGTCATTATGTGTGTCTCTTTCTCTTCCAGACTGGGAACTCCATGTATGCTAAGTATCTAACACAGTGATGGGGTTTAGTGAGCCTCCACAAAAATGTGCTGTTATTGAATCTGTCCATAAAAATTACAGAATAAGGAATACAATTTCATACTTTTTGCTCCCATATATTGTGTAATGGCCACAGACTTGATTTTTCTTGCTTTAGTAGGATATACAGTAGATGTTCAGGAAGTCTACTGAATGAATCACCACACAGATGGCACAGTAAGTAAAACCATCATCGTGAAATCATTTCCACATTTCTATAACTTATTTACCCATCTCAAGGCTATAGAACCACAAGGAATAAAAAACATTTATAGTATAAAATTTTGCAGATCTGCTGTCACTTTCACTTTCATATGATCCTCAAACTTATTTTCTTAATTAATGGATGACAAGGCCATACTGACTCCCCTAGAGGCTTATATATAGGGCTTATTCCTGTAGAATGACCTTTGTATTTGCTGTTTTCTCTGCCTATAAGACTCTTACCTCTGACCTCTCCATTGCTGGTTCTCATCATTTAAGTCAGCCCAACAGTCTTATATAAATTTATGACGTTTAGCACTTTACTTGTTTACTGTATCCTCCTCATTAAAACATAGTTTCCACAAATCAGGAAACTTGCCTATCTTGTTCACTACTGTATCTCCAGATCTTAACACAGTGCCTGGCACACAGTTAAGTACTCAGTATATATTTCTTGAATGAATGATGGATCTATGAATGGTGAATAACCAAAGAGGTGAATGACTGATGAGCCTCAACATGCCAAAGCTTCCAAATTCAGTTTAGTTTCACTTCAGAATATTACAGTCCTGAGACATTCCATTATAATATATTCAGATATTCTTGTATAGAACAGGTAAACTTAGACAGTATATGGTATGCTGGGGATGGCACAAACTGCCACTGGGTATGAATCATGGCCCTTCACCTACCTTCTAGGTAATCTTTGATCAGTCGACTGAACGGATCTCTATAAACCTGTTTGCTCATCCGTGACACAGGAGTAATAAACACTGACCCTTCATATTTGTTATGAGGCTTAAGTAAAACAATGCATACCAAGTGCCAAAAACAGGCATTTCATATGTGTTGTCTCATAGACAGAGTAAGATGCTCAGAAAATGTTAGATCCTTTCTTCTACATGGTTGTGCGTGAGATATTCTTTATGGAACAATTGGGCCAGTCTATCACCTTGGGACTCACCCCTCATCCAAGCCTTAGAAACTGGTTTAAATTATATAATTGAGGATACTCTACAGTTATAAGGAATGGAAGCAAACAATGTAATGGAGCAAGACAGAAGATATATAACTTTAGACAATAAATGCCTTTTATCAAGCTTAGGAGGACTTTGGGGTTTTAACATAACCTCATATTTGAAAATTATGAAAACATGATAGCATGGAAAGGCTGGACTAGCCCTAAAAGACCAGCTGTTCAAATGCTCTCATTACATAAATAGAGAATCAAGTTGATTTCCCAAGTTCACGTAATTAGTGAGGTTGCAAGAATAAAACACTAACATTCTGGTCCTTGGGTTACTTCTTTTTTTTTTTTACTGTATGTCACCTTTTCTCAATATTGAGTAAAAAATTAAAGCAACAAGTATTTAATTCTGAAATCTCTATTACAAAATGTCAAAGTATCTTCAGCAAAATCAATATGGTGGAACATAATATTAAAGAAATCACCTAAAAACAAAAGAGTTCAATAGATTAAACTGATTCTCACTGTACTTAATAGGGCTGTAATACAACAATGGCTTATCATTAACATCCTGTTCTGATACTGAACAAAGGAAACAACTAGATAATGGGTGGATAATAATGGAAATTTTAATTAGCTGCTCTGTATGAGATTAATGAAAATAACCACTGTGCCCATTTGATCTTTAAAAAAAATGCAGACAAAGTTAGCAATTAGCATACATCATGCTATTGCAAAGCTAGGTGAACAAAGAGCTTTCATAATTTGAAACAATTCCTTAATTTGAAAATCATTAGAATGGAGATACTTGCCAGTGTGACTGTGTTTGTACTATTCTAAAACACTACACAAAGAACCAAAAGAAACTTCGGTCAGTTTAATAATCACAACCACCCTACACTGATATGACATGTTAGTATCAAAACCAAACATGCTCGAGATTGGTTCAAGACGGTGGAATAGAAGGACTGCTCTCACTCCCTCTTGAAAGAGCAACAGAATCACAAATAACTGAACGATCATCGACAGGAAGACACTGGAACTCACCAAAAAAGATACCCCACATCCAAAGACAAAGAAGCCAAAATGAGATGGTAGGAGGGGCGCAATCACAATAAAATCAAAACCCATAACTACTGGGTGGGTGACTCACAAACTGGAGAACACTTATACCACAGAAGTCCACCCACTGGAGTGAAGGTTCTGAGGCCGGTGTCAGGCTTCCCAACCTGGGGGTCTGGCAATGGGAGGAGGAATTCCTAGAGAATCAGACGTTGAAGGCTAGCGGGATTTGATTGCAGGACTTCAACATGATTGGGGGAAACAGAGACTCCACTTTTGGAGGGCACACAAAAAGTAGTGTACGCATCGGAACCCAGAGGAAGGAGCAGTGACCCCAGAGCAGACAGAACAGACTTACCTGCTTGTGTTGGAGGGTCTCCTGCAAAGACAGGGGTTGGCTGTGGCTCACCGTGAGAACAAGGAAACTGGCAGCAGAAATTCTGGAAAGTACTCCTTGGCGTGAGCCATCCCAGAGCCCGCCATTAGCCCCACAAAAAGAGCCTGGGTAGGCTCCAGTGTTGGGTGATTTCAGGCCAAACAACCAATAGGGAGGGAACCCAGCCCCACGAATCAGCAGACAAGTGGATTAAAGTTTTACTGAGCTCTGCCCACCAGAGCAACAGCCAGCTCTACCCTCCACCAGTCCCTCCCAACAGTAAACTTGCTCAAGCCACTTAGATAGGCTCATCCACCAGAGGGCAGACAGCAGAAGCAAGAAAAACTACAATCGTGCAGCCTGTGGAACAAAAACCACATTCACAGAAAGACAGATAAGATGAAATGGCAAAGGGCTACGTACCAAATGAAGAAACAAAATAAAACCCAAGAAAAACAACAAATGAAATGGAGATAGGCAACCTTCCAGAAAAAGAATTCAGAATGATAGCGAAGATGATCCAGGATGGCAGAAAAAGACTGGAGGCAAAGATAGAGAAGATGCAAGAAATGTTTAACAAAGACCCAGAAAAATTAAAGAACATACAAACAGACGAATAATACAATAACTGAAATAAAAAATAAAATAGAAGGAATCAATAGCAGAATAACTGAGGCAGAAGAACAGATAAGTGACCTGGAAGACAGAATGGTGGAACTCACTGCTGTGGAACAGAATAAAGAAAAAGGAATGAAAAGAAATGAAGACAGCCTAAGAGACTTTTGGGACAACATTAAACATAACAACATTCACATTATAGAGGTCCCAGAAGGAGGAGAGAGAGAGAAACGACCCGAGAAAATATTTGAAGAGATTATAGTCAAAAAGTTCCCTACCACGGGAAAGGAAAGAGCCACCAGAGTCCAGGAAGCACAAAGAGTCCCACACAGGATAAACCCAAGGAGAAACACACCAAGACACATAGTAATCAAACTGGCAAAAATTAAAGACAAAGAAAAATTACTGAAAGCAGCAAGGGAAAAACAACAAATAACATACAAGGGAATTCCCATAAGGTTAACAGCTGATTTCTCAGCAGAAACTCTACAAGCCAGAAGGGAGTGGCATGACATATTTAAAGTGATGAAAGGGAAAAACCTATAACCAAGATTACTCTACCTGGCATGGATCTCATCCAGATTCAATGGAGAAATCAAAAGCTTTACAGACAAGAAAAAGCTAAGAGAATTCAGCACCACTGAACCAGCTTTACAACAAATGCTAAAGGAACTTCTCTAAGTGGGAAACACAAAAGAAGAAAAGGACCTAGAAAACCAAACACAAAACAATTAAGAAAATGGTAACAGAAACTTGCATATCAATCATCACCTTAAAAGTGAATGGATTAAATGCTCCAACCAAAAGACACAGGCTTGCTGAATGGATACAAAAATAAGACCCATATGTATGCTGTCTACAAGAGCCCCACTTCAGACCTAGGAACAACATATACACTGAAAGTGAGGGGATGGAAAAAGATATTACATGCAGATGTAAATCAAAAGAAAGCTGTAGTAGCAATACTTATATCAGATAAAATAGACTTTAAACTAAAGGATGTTACAAGAGACAAGGAAGGACACTACATAATAATCAAGGGGTCAATCCAAGAAGAAGATATAACAATAATAAATACATATCCTCCCAACATAGGAGCACCTCTATACATAAGGCAACTGCTAACAGCTATAAGAGAGGAAAACGACAGTAACACAACAATACTGGGGAACTTTAACACCTCACTTACACCAATGGACAGATCATCCAAACAGGAAATTAATGAGGAAACACAAACTATAAATGACACAATAGATCAGAGAGATTTAATTGATATTTATAGGACATTCCATCCAAAAACAGCAGATTACACTTTCTTCACAAGTGCACATGGAACATTCTCCAAGATAGATCACATCTTGGGTCACAAATGAAGCCTCTGTAAATTTAAGAAAATTGAAATCATATCAAGCATCTTTTCTGACCACAACGCTATGAGATTAGAAATCAATTACAGGGAAAAAACATCAAAAACAGAACACATGGAGGCTAAACAATATGTTACTAAATACCCAAGAGATCACTGAATAAATCAAAGAGGATATCGAAAAATACCTAGAAACAAGTGACAATGAAAACACGACGATCCAAAACCTATGGGACTCAGCAAAAGCAGTTGTAAGAGGGAAGTTTATAGCAATACAAGCCTACCTCAAGAAACAAGAAAAACCTCAAATAAACAATCTAACACTACAACTAAAGTAACTAGAGAAAGAAAAAAAACCCAAAGTTAGTAGAAGGAAATAAATCATAAAGATCAGAGCAGAAATAAATGAAATAGAAACAAAGAAAACAATAGCAAAGATCAATAAAACTAAAAGCTGGTTCTCTGAGAAGATAAAAAAAATTGCTAAACCATTAGGCAGATTCATCAAGAAAAAGAGGGAGAGGGCTTCCCTGCTGGTGCAGTGGTTGAGAGTCCGCCTGCCGATGCAGGGGACACGGGTTCATGCCCCAGTCCGGGAAGATCCCACATGCTGCCGAGAGGCTAGGCCCACGAGCCATGGCCACTGAGCCTGCGCATCCGGAGCCCATGCTCCACAATGGGAGAGGCCACAACAGTGAGAGGCCCATGTACCGCAAAAAAAAAAAAAAAAAAAAAAAGGGAGAGGACTCAAATCAACAGAATTCAAAATGAAAAAGGAGAAGTTACATCAGGCACCACAGAAATACAAAGCATACTAAGAGACTACTACAAGCAACTCTATGCCAATAAAATGGACAACTTGGAAAAAATGGACAAATTCTTAGAAAGGTATAACCTTCCAAGACTGAACCAGGAAGAAACAGAAAATATAAAAAGACCCATCACAAGTAATGAAATTAAAACTGTAATTAAAAATCTTCCAACAAACAAAAGTCCAGGACCAGATGCCTTCACAGGTGAATTCTACCAAACATTTAGAGAAGAGCTAACACTAATCCTTCTCAAACTCTTCCCAAAAATTGCAGAGGAAGGAACACTCCCAAAATCATTCTACGAGGCCACCATCACCCTGATACCAAAACAAGACAAAGATACTACAAAAATTACAGGCCAATATCACTGATGAATATAGATGCAAAAATCCTCAACAAAATACTAGCAAACAGAATCCAACAACACATTAAAAGGATCATACACCATGAGCAAGCGGGATTTATCCCAGGGATGCAAGGATTCTTCAATATATGCAAATCAATCAATGTGATACACCATATTAACAAACTGAAGAAGAAAAACCATATGATCATCTCAATAGATGCAGAAAAAGCTTTTGACAAAATTCAACACCCATTTATGATAAAAACTCTCCAGAAAGTGGGCATAGAGGGAACCTACCTCAAAATAATAAAGGCCATATATGACAAACCCACAGCAAACATCATGCTCAATGGTGAAAAACTGAAAGCATTTCCTCTAAGATCAGGAACAAGACAAGGATGCTAACTCTCACCACTATTATTCAACATAATTTTGGAAGTCCTAGCTATGGCAATCAGAGAAGAAAAAGAAATAAAAGGAATACAAATTGGAAAAGAAGAAGTAAAACTGTCACTGTTTGCAGAACACATGATACTATACATAGAGAATCCTAAAGATGCCACCCAAAAACTACTAGAGCTAATCAATGAATTTGGTAAAGTTGCGGGATACAAAATTAATGCACAGAAATCTCTTGCATTCCTATACACTAATGATGAAAAATCTGAAAGAGAAATTAAGAAAACACTCCCATTTACCATTGCAACAAAAAGAATAAAATACCTAGGAATAAGCCTACCTAGGGAGACAAAAGACCTGTATGCACAAAACTATAAGACACTGATGAAAGAAATTAAAGATGATACAAACAGATGGAGAGATATACCATGTTCTTGGATTGGAAGAAACAATATTGTGAAAATCACTATACTACACAAAGCAATATACAGATTCAATGCAATCTCTATCAAATTACCAATGGCATTTTTTACAGAATTAGAAGAAATCTTAAAATTTGAATGTAGACACAAAAGACCCCAAATAGCCAAAGCAGTCTTGTGGGGAAAAAATGGAGCATGAGGAATCAGTCTCCCTGGCTTCAGACTATAGTACAAAGCTACAGCAATCAAAACAATATGGTACTGGCACAGAAACAGAGATATAGATCAATGGAACAGGATATAAAGCCCAGAGAAAAACCCACACACCTATGGTCAACTAATCTATGACAAAGGAGGCAAAGATATTCAATGGAGAAAAGACACTATCTTCAATAAGTGGTGTTGGGAAAACTGGACAGCTACATGTAAAAGAATGAAATTAGAACACTCCCTAACACCATACACAAAAATAAACTCCAAATAGATTCAAGACCTAAATGTAAGAACAGGCACTATAAAACTCTTAGACGAAAACATAGGAAGAACACGCTTTGACGTAAATCACAGCAAGATCATTTTGATCCACCTCCTAGAGTAATGGAAATAAAAACAAAAATAAACAAATGGGACCTAATGAAACTTAAAAGCTTTTGCAAAGCAAAGGATACTACAAACAAGACAAACAGATAACCCTCAGAATGGGAGAAGATATTTGGAAATGAATCAACAGACAAATGATTAATCTCCAAAATATATAAACAGCTCATGCAGCTCAGTATTAAAAAAAGAAAACAACCCAATCCAAAAGTGAGCAGGAGGCCTAAATAGACATTTCTCCAAAGACATACAGATGGTCAAGAAGCACATGAAAACCTGCTCAACATCATTCATTATTAGAGAAATGCAAATCAAAACTACAATTAGGTATTACCTCACACCAGTCAGAATGGGCATCATCAGAAAATCTGCAAACAGCAAATGCTGGAGAGGGTGTGGAGAAAAGGGAACCCTCTTACACTGTTGGTGGGAATGTAAATTGATACAACCACTATGGAGAACAGTATGGAGTTTCCTTAAAAATCTAAAAATAGGGCTTCCCTGGTGGCACAGTGGTTGAGAGTCCACCTGCCGATGCAGAGGACACGGGTTCGTGCCCTGTTCGGGGAAGATCCCACATGCCGCGGAGCAGCTGGGCCTGTGAGCCATGGTCGCTGAGCCTGTGCGTCCAGAGCCTGTGCTCCGCAACGGGAGAGGCCACAGCAATGAGAGACCCGCATACCGCAAAAAAAACTAAAAATAGAGTTAACATATGACCCAGCAATCCCACTACTGGGCATATACCTAGAGAAAACCATAATCCAAAAAGACACATGGACCCCAGTGTTCACTGCAACACTATTTACAATAACTAGGTCATGGAAGCAACCTAAATGCCCATCAACAGACGAATGGATAAGGAAGATGTGGTACATACAGACAATGGAATATTACTCAGCCATAAAAAGGAACGAAATTGGGTCATTTGTAAAGATGTGGATGAATCTAGAGACTGTCATACAGAGTGAATTAAGTCAGAAAGAGAAAAACAAATATCGTATATTAACACTTATATGTGGAACCTAGAAAAATGGTACAGATGAACCAGTTTGCAGGGCAGAAATTGAGACACAAATGTAGAGAACAGATGTATGGACACCAAGAAGCGAAAGCAGTGGAGGGGGGTGGTGGTGCTGTGATGAATTGGGAGATTGGGATTGACATATACACACTAATATGTATAGAATGGATAACTAATAAAACCTGCTGTACAAAAAAATAAATAAAATGAAATTCAAAAAAATATACTAGTGTCAATAAAAAATTGTTAGTGTCATGAAGGGAAAAGAACAAAGATCTCAAATCAACAACCTACGTTTACAACTAAGGAAATAGAAAAAAATATAGAAAGTTAAACCTACAGCAAGCAGAATAAAGTAAGTAATGAAGATTAGAAAGGAGAGAAGAAAAATGGAAAATAGAATTATCTATTATTTTCATAGAGATTATCAATGAAATTAAAAGTTGGTTCTTAGAAAAGATCAAAATTTACAAACTTTTAGCTAGAATTACTAAGAAAAAAAAAGAGAGAAGACTTAAACAACTGACATCAGAAATGGAAGTGGGGACATAAAGACTGACCTTACATGAGTAAAAAACATTGTAAGAGAATACTGGGAATAACTGCATGCCAACAAATGGGATAACCTAGATGAAATGGAAAACTCCTAGAAACATACAAATTACCAAAACTGGCTTAAGAGGAAATAGAAAATCTCAGACCATCAATAAGTAAAAAGATTGCATCAGTAATTTTAAAAAATTCCCAATAAAGAAAAGTCCCAAACAAGATGATTTCAATAGTGAATTCTGGGCTTCCCTGGTGGCGCAGTGATTGAGAGTCTGCCTGCCGATGCAGGGGACACAAGTTCGTGCCCCAGTCTGGGAAGATCCCACATGCCATGGAGCGGCTAGGCCTGTGAGCCATGGCCGCTGAGCCTGCGTGTCCAGAGCCAGTGCTCCACAACGGGAGAGGCCACAACAGTGAGAGGCCCGCATACCACAAATAAAAAAAAAAAAAAAATAGTGAATTCTATGAAACTCTAAAGAAGAATTAATACCAATTCTTCTCAAACTCTTCCAAGAAATAGAAGAGGAGGGAACACTTCCTCACTCATTCTACAGAGCCAGTATTACCTTGATGACAAAGACATCACAGGAAAGAAAACTATAGACCAGTATATAAATATAGATATAAAAATTCTCAACAAAATAGTAGCAAACTGAATTCAACAGCATATTTAATAAGGACTATACACCATGACCAAGTGGGGATTGGCTTTTTCACTCAGCATAGTTCCTTGGAGATTCATCCCAGTTGTCAAATCGATGACTCTTTCCTTTTTATTGCTGAGTAGTATTCTGTGGCATCAACGTACCACTGTTTGTTTAACCATTTATCCATTGAATGGCAGTTGTTTCTATTTTTTTAGTTATTATGAACAAAGTTGTTATCAATATTCATGTTCAGTTTTTGTATGTCTTCAAGTCTCTTGGATAAGTGCCCAAGACTGCAATTCCTGAGTCAAAAAAGAAAAACAAAAAACACCAAACATGCAATATTCTAAAAAGAATATTTTAAGTTTGCAGTGGAGATACCACTTCTGATTTTAAATTGACTTGGTCTGTGTATGACCTGTCATTCTTTAATGTAAATACAGATTTATTTATAAATTGAGGAAAGGCTTCACAGTTCTAGGCTCTAAAGGTGTCTTGCTGCAGACACTTGGAAAAACTATTGATTGCACACAGGTCTTTTCAACTACAGTGTGCACAAAATAACGATTACTATCAGTGGTATGATCTTCAAATAGGAAGGACAATATTATTGTCATGAAAACAGTAATGCCATTACTGTTATCAACCATGATTTATAAACCCTAATGTAGTCAGGTTTCTTTGGCTACTTTAATTAAGTGAGTGTGTTATTGTTCACTACAGTTTTCTGAAAAAGCAATGCTATATAAATGGAATCTTAAAAAATGGTACTGATGAACCAAGTGGCAGGGCAGGAATAAAGAGGCAGACGTAGAGAACGGACTTGAGGACACGGCGGGGAAGGGGAAGCTGGGAAGAAGTGAGAGGGTAGCACTGACATATATACGCTACCAAATGTAAAATGGATGGCTAGTGGGAAGCTGCTGCATAGCACAGGGAGATCAGCTCCATGCTTTGTGACGACTTAGAGGGGTGGGATAAGGAGGGTGGGAGGGAGGCTCAAGAGGGAGGGGATATGGGGATATATGTATAACACATATATATATATATGTTATACATATATACATTCACTGTGTTTTACAGAAGAAACTAACACAACATTGTAGAGCAATTATACTCCAATAAAGATATTTTTTTTAAAAAAGCAATGTTATAGATTAACAAATTTGGAATTATATCTACAAAGGTTCACAGTGTGCTTTTGAGAGGCTCCTATAAGTTTAAAAGCATAAGAAATCAAAAAGCCAATTTCTCATCATAAGTCCCATGAATTCCAGTAGAAAAAGGAAACAAAAAACAAGTGCCTGACAGAAGTTGATCTACCTATTTTTTCTAAGAATGACGTATTCGGTGGGTTATACAAAGCTGAATATATTGCTAAACCTTTAGATGGCTTCTCTCCTATTATATAAGAAAAACACCTTGTAAAGGGAAGTTATTAGAGGTAAGTAATTAATTTCCCCAAAATATAAAAGGTACTTTAAAATAAATATATTAATTATAACAATGTTTCAAATAATTTTATATGCAATTTGCACTGAAAATTGATTTTAATTTCATGAAAAATATAGTATAAAGTATATTAATATTATCAACTCAAGGTCTGTAAGATAAAAACCTATACAGAACAGTAGTATCATGAGATAAATTCATATATTGTCATTTCCCATTGCAGGACACATAGTTTATAATTAAGACCTTTTTCAGGGGCCAAAAGTAATACTCAGAACATATCCTAACATCAAGTGGAATAACATTCATATTACAGAGGTCCCAGAAGGAGAAGAAACAAGGGGCCAGAAAAATTATTTGAGGAAATAATGGCTGAAAACTTCCTGAATCTGTGGAAGGAAACAGATATCCAGGTCCAGGAAGCCCAGAGAATTCCAAATAATATGAATGCAAAGAGAAAATACACTGAGATGCATTATAATTAATGTGGTAAAAGTAAAGGATAAAGAGAGAATCTTAAAAGGAGAAAGAGAAAAGCAATTTATTACATACAAAGGAAACTCCATAATGCTATCAGCAGATTTTTTGCAGAAACTTACAGGCCGAAAGGGAGTGGCAAGATATATTAATAATGCTGAAAGAAAAAAAAACTGCCAACCAAGAATTCTCTACACAACAAGGTAATCATTCACAATTCAAGGAGAAGTTAAGAGGTTTCCAGATAAGCAAAAGCAAAAGGAATTCATCACCACTAAACCAGCCTTACAAGAAATGTTAAAGGGACTTTGGTAAGCTAAAAAGGAAAGGAACTAATTAATAATAAGAAAACATAAATAGGTAAAAATCTCACTGGAAAACATGAATAAATAATAAGGGTAGTGGAGTAATCACTTATAAAGCAAGTATGAAGGGTAAAAGACAAAAGAAGTAAAATTATTTGAAAAACCAGTAATTAGTTAAGGGATGTATGAAATAAAAAGATGTAAATTGTGTCAGTAAAAGCATAAAATATGAGGGGGGTAAAAATATAAAGTTTTGGAATGTGTTCCAAATTAAGTTACTATTAACTTAAAAGACTATGTTATACACTTAGGATGTCATATGTGAACCTCACAGTAACCACACACAAAAAATTATAATAAATACAAAAAAGAAAATGGGAAATGAATCTAAACATAACAATCAAACCACAAGGGAAGAGAGAGAGAAGAAAAAACAGAGAACTACAAAAATTGCCAAAAAACAACTAACAAAATTACAATAATTATATAGCTATCAATAATTACTCTAAATGGAATAAATGCTCTAATCAAAAGACATAGTATAACTGAATAGATTTTTTTAAAAAAGACCTTTCTATATGCTGCCTACAAGAGACTCACATCAAACCTAAAGAAACTCACAGACTGAAAATGAGGGGATGGAAAAAGATATACAATGCAAATGGAAATAAAAAGATAGCTTTGGTAGCAATACTTATATCAGATAAAACAGAGTTTAAAACAAAGATGTAACAAAAGTCAAAAAAAGCATTACATAATAATAAAAGAGTCAATCCAACAAGAAGATATAACATTTATAACATTTATGCACCAAAGAAGCACCTAAATATACAAAGCAAATATTAACAGAGGTAAGGGAAGAAAGAGACAACAATACAATAAGAGTGCAGGACTTTAATACCCCTACCCTCCTTATATCAATAGATAGATCATCCAGATAGAAAATCAGTAAGGAAGCATTAGCCTTAAACAACACATTAGACAAGATGAACTTAATATATATACAGAACACTGCATCTAAAAACAGCAGAATACACATTGTTTTCAAGTGCACATGGAACATTCTCCAGTTTAGATCATATGTAAGGTAACAAAACAAGTCTCAATAAATTTAAGAAGACTGAAATCATATCAAGCATCTTTTGTGACCACAAGTGTATAAAATTAGAAATCAATCGCAAGCAAAAAAACTGGAAAAAAACCACAAATGCGTGGAGACTAAACAACGTGCTATTAAACAACCAATGGGTCAACGAAGAAATCAAAGAAGAAAGCAAAAAATAACTTGAAACAAATAAAAATGCAAACAGAACATTCCAAAATCTTTGGGACACAGGAAAAGCAGTTCTAAGAGTAAAACTCATAGAAATACAGGCCTATCCCAAGAAACAAACAAACAAATCTAACTTTACATTTAAAGGAGCTAGAAAAATAAGAAGAAAATAAACCCAAAGTTGGTAGAAGGAAGGAAATACTAAAGATCAAAGAGGAAATAAATAAAATAGAAACTAAAATTTTAAATAGATCAATAAAACAAAGAGCTGGTTCTCTGAAAACATAAACAAAACTGATACACCTTTAGTCAGACTCATCAAAAAAAAAGAGGGGGCCCAAATAAAATCAGAAATGAAAGGGAAGGTACAAGTAACACCACAAAAATACAAAGGATCATAAGATTACTATGAACAATTATATGCCAACAAATTAAACAAAATAAATGGATAAATTCCTAGAAACACACAACCTTCCCAGACTCAATCATGAAGAAAGAGAAAATCTGAATACATGGATTACTAGTATAAATGGAATATTACTCAGCTATAAAAAGAATGAACTCTTGCCACTGCCACAAAATGGTTGGTCCTACAGGATATTATGCTAAGTGAAACAAGTCAGACAGAGAAAGAAAAATACTGTATGATTTCACTTGTATGTGGAATCTAAAAAACAAAACAAACAAACATTCAAAACGAAATAGAAATAGACTCATGGATACAAAAAGCAAAGTGGTGGTTGTCATGTGGGGGTGGGTAGGAGATGGGCAAAATAGGTGAAGGGGATTAAGAGGTACAATGTAAAAGCATCATCGTTCTTCAGATTATACATACCATTTGTCTCAAAAGAATTTGACTAAGTTTATTTAAGTTTAATTAGCTAAAATGTTTTAAGTGTAAGGTTTTCTATGAGAAAACATTTATTGTTTACTTATTGAAGCTTCTATATATTAAATACCAGATTAAGCATTTCACCCCCAAATTATAGAATCTAAAACCATCACAGAATGAATACTTAAATCATTCTTTCAGCACATGTACTATTAGAAATGTCAAGTACATAAGGAAACCCAAAACACTTATTTAAATTCTGTGGCCTTATTGTTATTTCTTTTGTTGTGAAACACATAATTTATGGAGTATGGAAGAAAATACTTCATAATGACACCAAATAATTACTCAGTTAAACACACAATAAATTTTAATTTTTATCACTGACTGAAATAAACGGGTGATATTTTAATAAGTAGAATGTTGATCCCCAAACACTAAACTTCTTTCTTGTAAAACAACAGCCTTATCTGATCTAGACACTCTTAGAGACATTAACAATGAGAAGCTAAACCACCAATAAATGATTTCTTAGAGAAAGCTAATTAAAATATTTAATGATATTCAAAATTAGTCCATCTGTATAATTAGCAATCAGTCTGACATGTTTCTTTTTCATATCAAACACAATAAACATGTGGTCTACTCCATACTTAAAATCTATCCAGGGACTTCCCTGGTGGCGCTGTGGTCAAGAATCCACCTGCCAATGCAGGGGACATGGGTTCGATCCCTGGTCCGGGAAGATCCCACATGCCGCAGAGCAACTAAGCCCGTGTGCCACAACTACTGAGCCTGTGCTCTAGAGCCCACAAGCCACAACTACTGAGACTGTGTGCCACAACTGCTGAAGACCACACACCCTAGAGCCCACGTGCACAACTACTGAGTCCATGCCCCACAACTACTGAAGCCCACGCTCTGCAACAAGAGAAGTCACTGAACTGAGAAGTCCATGCACCGCAACAAAGAGTAGCCCCTGCTCTCCACAACTACAGAAAGCCCGCACACAGCAATGAATACCCAACACAGCCAAAAGAAAAAAATTAAAAATCTATCCATACTTGCCTTTTAAAACTAGTATTTAGCAATTATAATGAACAACGTGCATGTGAGTGAATGGACACCCAGTAAATCTTTAAAACTGTAAAGTGTGTGCCTACTAGCATTTTTTATGAGATCTTATCACCACCCACTGTACTTGATTAAGAGAAAGCTTAAGCATTATGTTTATCTTTTATTTGACAGAGGCCCTAGAGATATATCAGATAATGAAATGTAAACAGATAGAAAGTAACCCAGGGGCTTCTTAACCCTGGGTCCCAATTCAGGGAGTATGCAAACTTGGAAGGGGAAAACTGACATCTTTATTTTCAGTAACTGCTGATTTGAATTTAGCATCTCTTTCAATTAGGAATGTAGGCAACAGACCACAGTGTATAAGCAGCACCTACCACTTGGTCACTGTGACTAACAGAAGTCACAGATATTTTCCTATCACACCACACACCACATTTGTGGTGGTATATTAAAATATCGGGGCTTCCCTGGTGGAGCAGTTGTTAAGAATCCGCCTACCAATGCAGGCGACACGGGATCAAGCCCTGATCCAGGAAGATCCCACATGCTGCGCGGAACAACTAAGCCCGTGCACCGCAACTACTGAGCCTGCGCTCTAGAGCCCTTGAGCCACAACTACTAAGCCCGTGTGCCACAACTACTGAAGCCCACGCACCTAGAGCCTGTGCTCCACAACAAGAGAAGCCACTGCAATGAGAAGTCCTTGCACCGCAACGAAGAGTAGTCCCCGCTCACCGCACCTAGAGAAAGCCCATGCACAGCAACAAAGATCCAACGCAGCCAAAAATTAATTAATATTTTTTTAAAGAGTAAAATATCATCATTTCTTAAAAATTTCACTAGTTATACGAGCTGCCACTTTGTCTCGTTATTTAAAAAATCTTGTAAAGGGGCTTCCCTGGTGGCACAGTGGTTGGGAGTCCGCCTGCCGGTGCAGGGGACACGGGTTCGTGCCCCAGTCCGGGAGGATCCTGCATGCCGTGGAGCGGCTGGGCCGCAAAAAAAAAAAAAAAAAAAAAAAAAGCTTGTAAAGAAGCCCATTACTGTCTCAATTTTTTAATTAAACTTTCTATTTTGAGATAATTGTAAATATGCACCCAGTTATAAAAGAAATGCAGAGAAACCCTTGTTTTCACCCAGTGGTAATGTCTTACAAAACTATATTACAATATCACAACTGGGATACTGACATTGAGAAAACCCACCTATCCTGAGAGTTCCTTAGTTTTACTTGCACTTATTTGTGTGTGTGTGTGTTTATTTAAGTTCTTTGCAATTTGATCAATTTGATCAATCAATTTGATTCTTGTAACCAACCACCAAAATCAAGATACAGAACACTCCCACGGCCACAAGGATGCTTCATGTTACCTTTCACAACCACACGCAAATCCCTCCCACAACCCTCCACCCCTGGCAACCACTAATCCATTCTCCATTTCTATAATTTTGTCAATGTCATATAAAAGCAATCATACAATGGTAACCTTTTGGCATGGGCTTTTTCACTCAGCATAATGCCCTGGAGATTCATACAAATAATCGCACATATCAATAGTTTGTTCCTGTTTATTGCCGAGTAGTAGCCCATGGTATGGATATACTACAATTATTTAGCCATTCACCCATTGAGGACATTTGGGTTGATTCCAGTTTTTGTGAATTATGAACAAAACTGCTATAAACATCTGTCCTCAGGTTTTTGTGCAAACATAAGTTTCTATTTCTCTGGAATGTGTCATAAGTTTAAAAAATAGTTCGATAAGTATATTTTAATATAATTAGTTTCCTTGTTAATCCTATGTAGCTTGTGCTTTACGTTTAAAAACATGATTCTGAGAAGGTGCCCATAGGTTCACCAGACTGCCAAAGGGGCTCACGGTACAAAACAAGCTAAGAACCCTTACAGGCATCTGTTTTCTCTATTTTGTACTGGCACTATATTCACTCTATCCTCTGCTCTATGAAGGGAGAAAATGTACGCTACCCTTTCAAACAGAGAAAGCTCACCTATGCAAAAGACAACAAGAAAATGGACAGAATTTGACCAATGATAATGTCCAATAGGATAATCAATCTATTTGCATAGCCAGTTTCTTCACGTACCATTTAAAGATAAGAACAATAGGGAAAGCTTCATCAGCATTTGTTATGTTGAGCAAGGACCATAAGGATATTTAAGAATAAGATATTTAGATATTTAAGATATTCAGAAAACAAATTTATGGTTACCAAAGAGGAAGGGGGAAGGGATAAATTGGAAATTTGGGATTAACAGATACACATTAGTATATATAAAATAGATAAACAACAAGGACCTACTACTGTATAGCACAGGGAACTATATTTGATATCTTATAACATAATGGAAAATAATCTGAAAAAGGAGATAGATAGATAGACAAATAGAACTGAATCACTTTGCTGTATACCTGAAACACTGTAAATCAACTATACTTCAATTAAAATTTTTTAATTAAAAAAAAGATATTTAAGTATAATGTTTTCCCTCCCTGCTTTACCATTTTTAGACCTAATTCTAAGAGTAACTTTAGACACTGTAGCAAAGCTAGTTTAATAATACTTTTGCAGATTATAAATGTTTCCTATAGCCTAGATAGAAACTACATCTTAAGGAGGTAATGAAGCTATAAATCGTAAATGAAATAAAGAAAAATTCCTTCCACAAAACAAAAAATTTCCCTATTATTTTTAGACCCCTAGCCTTGTAAACATTTTACTAAGTGCTATCAGCCAAAATGAACACACTGAACTTTATTCAGTTCCTTGCGTACCTTTATCAATGGTGCATCAATAGTAAAATATCCAAAGCATAGAAAAACAAAGTAAAAGATCTATGACTGATTGACATGTAAATAAATGGATGTGTGTCATCTGCACTGAACGAGATTCATAGCTTTAGACATCAAAAAGGCCTTATATTTCTATAGCACAAACAGCTTTCAGAACTTTTCCTATATACTCTTGCATCTGAATCTAACACCAGGGGAAGATACTGCTAAAACCATTTTTCTTTTTTGCAGCTGTGAAAATTGAGCCATGGGGAAGTCACGACTTGCCTGAGACTGTCTAACTAGCAAATAATTGTCAGAAACCGGCTAGAATCTAAAATAGAGAGTTCCTTTCGGAAGACAGGGCAGAACTATTTTCAAGGGAGTACAATTTGCTTTCGATGTCGGATTATAACAAAAAGAGGAAAGGTGGGCAAAGGTTTCAGAAATATTCCTTACCCTCAAAAGCTGTGTGAATTTAATCAAGTTATTACTTGTCCTCCTGGGCCTCAGGTTCCTTATCTGCAAAATGGGAATAATATTGTATCTACCCTCAGAGTTGTTATAAGGATGAAATAAGAATCCAGATAAAATACAATAATGTCTGGTATATAATAAGTACTCAATTAACGTTTGCTGCCATTATATATTATTTTATCATTAATCTAATGAGAAATGTCTTTTAAAATTGCCTAATGAAAGAAATACTGGTAGTATGAAATGAGTAGTTTCTGGTCACCTTGTTCAGGTGATGCTGAGTTGGGCTGCTTATCTTTCTGAAATGCTCAGGAAAGGATTTCTACCTTAGGCAGATAAGGTGATTATTTTCAAACTGTATTCTGAGGGCCCACAGAATTCCTTAAGTTGTTTTCGGGGCTGCTTTGGGGGCTGAAGAGGGGATGCGTACAGAGGAGGGCTCATCGGGGAGTGTCCATATCTTCTCTCCCCCAAGAATAAGGACATTTGCACATTTGTCTGCTTTATATATTCCTATTCCACATGTGATTTCTTATGGATAAACTGCTTTGATGTTAAATAAAGTTTAAACCCACTGAGCTAGATGATCTTGAAGGTCCTGCCCTTTTGAATCTATGACTCAGAATATGCCTCCATTTGTGTACTAAAGCACAAGCTTTTCTTTTTTAAATATAAAATTTTAATTGACTGTCATATTCTCTGCACACACACCTGATTAGTCAGGTTTTCAGTTTCTTCACAAAATAATCTATCTCTTTTGCATACGGTGTCTTTTTCATATTAGAATAGTCCTACTCAACATTTATTGAGTTCCCATGAGGTTCCAGGAACTGGGAGTACAGATACAAGCCAAGACATACCCTTGCCATCAAAGAGCTTACACTTTGGGTGAGGGTGAGGGGCAATATGCAGACTTATTAAACAATGTGATAAGTGCCGTGACAGAAGTAGATATGGGGAGGTACGGGAATTTGAAGGATAGATGGTCTGATTTTATTTGGGGGAAGATGGTCAGGCAAGCTGTAAAAGGTGAGTACATGTTCACCCAAGGCAGATAAAGTTATTTTATTAAGAAGTCAGAATAAACACTGAGGCACAATGTTTGCCAACTTGCTAGTAGATCAATAAAACTGGAGCTCAGGGGTAATGTTTCTCAAACTGGGAGCCTCAAACATATTCCTAATGGCCTCTGACTTGTATAAGATAACTTAAAATTCTGCAGTTTCATTTCATCAGATAATGTGATAAAACTCTGCATTAACTGGATTATCGGGATAACCATGTTACCCCCAAGTCCTGCCACCTAATCTCAACATCCACATTTGCATTTAGGATCACACTGTTACTGGGAAGGATGACTTTCATTATCTCAGACTAATGAGAACAGAGATGGTCTCAGTATGAAAACAATGTATTTGTACCAAATAAAAAGCAAATGACATTGCAGCTTGCTAGACTAGTCAAAATTTAACCACAGATGGAGTAAACGGATGGTATAATTGGGTCATCCTATGGCACTCTAGTCACAGAGAATGAAAAAAATGCCTTCCTGTACTGTAGTATCTTCACATTGTAAATAGCAATTTAGGTTCAGAACATCATTTATCACTTAAAATAATGTAACTTAAATTTTATTGGTTTTTGTATTTTTCTTTAACACGTATATTTGTTTTATAAAGTGTGTAAGACTTATTGGCAGAGTGTAAATCTTATTCTGTATTGGCACACATTTAAACAGTTTAATTAAAATATTTTAAGTCAACACTGGGGTCTTTGAGAAGGCTTTTCCTTTAAAAGGGGGCTATATCTTGGTCAAATCTGAGAAATTGCCATAGGTGAGAGAAAAGCACTGGAAGGATTTAGGCTGTGGAATAACAAATATATCTGTATTATAAATGATGGCTTGAGCTGGGCAGTGTGTAGAAAAGCAGTTGGGGGAGAGAATGGAGCAGTAGATTTGTTTAGGGAAGAATATGATGAAGCGATAGCTATAAACATTGCAGTTAAAAAGACAAGACTGGATTAGAGGGTTGTTTAGGACCTAGACTTACTTCACCTAGCTAAGTGAATGGGGATGCCAGGCCAGGTAAGATGGACGAATTAACATGCTTCCCAGATTTAGGCAGCCCCTCTGAGCTAAGTGATAATGTTATCTGCATTTTTACAGATCAAGAAACTTAGGTTTCAGGAACTTGGACAAGGTCACATTACTAGTAAGAACCTGAATTTGATCCCAAATCCTGACTCTGAGGCCTGTGTGCTTAAACATGGAACAACACTGCCTCCATATTAGTAGTGATAAAGTTTGGTTCAAGATTCCCACAGAAAATATAGAAAGTGAGAAAACAAGGTCAAGTAAGAAAATCTGATTAGTGCTTACATTTAAAAACAGACAGCAAGAAGTACAGAATAGAATCTTTTATAAATCGACAAGAATATGTGAAAGGGAGGGGACATTTTAATTTGCACATATGCAACTGAATACTCAATTTTCCATTTTTGTGATCTGGTCTCTAAAAAACCGATTGCAACATGAAAAATGACAATTTATTTACAATGAAATCAGCTACTCCATAAATGTTCAATTTAATTAAAGAAACTGATGTCTTTGGGATCAAATAGTATTTTAGGAGGACAGTCTTCTGGTTAGTGTTTAAAAGAGGAATGATTTGTTTAGGTTTGTATATGTAAACTCTAAGAATACCTGGAAGCTGATCTTTTTTGGTTTCATTTCAAAAGACTGAGTTTACCTAACAAAGTTAAACATTTGTTTGTATTTTCTACAGTAGTGATGGATTTACAAGTTATTCAAGACATCTGGTGATAAATAATTCATCTCTGCAGCATGAGAACCAATTCTAGTTCTCAAATCATATACAATGAATATCACAAAACACTGTTTGTTCAAAGCCCTAGCCTAACTTGAAAGAACACCCTGATAAGAATATCGAGCTAGTACTAGAGCATGTAGTCTTCGTAGAGTTTTTATAAAAGCACAAACAATGTTCTGGCTCATAAGCGCTACATAATATATCATGTTACAGCTTGAGGTTATGCCAATAGAAGCAGCAGGATCAAATTACCCAATATGATGGCATTACTTTCATAGATTACCAACCATGTGTTTCAGCTGGTAGCATTCTTACCTCTAAAGACCTAAGTTGAGAATTTGATTATAAGAGAACCCACATTCCTGTTTCATCAAAATAATTATTCTAAAAATAACATTTCTTCACGGTCCACCTACAATGGTTTATTATTTTAGTGTGTCATTTACTTCTCAGAGAGAAAATGAATATAGTCTAACAACCCAACATATACACACATCTCGAAAAGCCTTCATTTCCTTCTTCTCCTACCCAAAGTAAAACATTGATGTTAAATCTCTTCAATAGTTTAGACAAGCAGTAATGTCCTTCTAAACTTCTTCACAAAATGAATGAGCCTTTCATCTTCTCTAATATATTCAGTGAGGGTTTTGTACATCAAAGAATAAAAAGTACACCGCGTGATTTCTTAAAGTGCATGTTTACTCTCCAAACACAGCAATTTACACTACCCAAATCTGACACCAGTCTGAGGGCTCTGCTGCCAACTCTGCATTCCTTTAAACAAAACAAGAGGAGGCAAAACAACCCAAAAAAGCCAGCCATATGGAGCTCAGTAGGTTAATGCACTATTCTGACAGTTCCAACTAGTACAATCGAGGGCAAAACATTTTCAAAAGAAGAGGCTGCTATATGATGTATGTCTTTGAGAAAAAATAAGAAATCTTGCAAAAACAAAAAACCTGAAGATTCCTTAGGTTTCTTCAAAAGTTGTGGCATGTTGTTGGCAAGTATTCATATTGTTATGCAGATCCACTTAGTTAAAAAACACAGTGAGAGTATTTCTAGAGGGAACAAGACATTATCCTAAGCAAAAGTTCCTGCGGAGGCAAGAGATGTTCATGTAACATCAGAGATTAATTTCATCTCTAAAAGCATGTATATAGTCACAGAGTGCATTTACATACAAAACCAACCAACACATTATAATTGCTTTACTCCCTTAATATAGTGGGAGGAAACTGACTTTGGAATCATGGAGATTTGATTTTGAATCCAATATCTGCTACTTAGGAATGTTTAAATGTGTGTAACCATTTTTCTGAGTTTCATTATATATTACAGAATTGCTTTGAAAATTTAAATATAAATAAATGTAAGGTATCCAGCACTATGCCTAACACATAGTTAGGTATGCAATGGATATTTATTGCTTAGTATTATCATCAACATCCAACGTCTTGAGCGTACTATGCTCCAGTCACTGTACTAACTCACTTAACATTTATTATCCTAATCCTTGTAAACAATCCTAAAGAGGAATAATTATCCCCAATTCACAAATGAGAAAACTGAAGCTCACAGAAGTTACGAAACTTATCTGAAGTCACACACACAGTTCGTCAGTAGTAGACGTACAGACTCTGGTCCATTTGAACTCCTTGCTGAGGTCCACAAAGCCCTGTGTAATTTTGCCCCTACCTGTCTCTACAACTTCATCTGATTCCATCCCATCCCTATCCACTACTTCCCAACCACAGCAGTCTGTTATCTGGCACTCAAACACCTCAAGCCCATTCCCACACTAGAGCCTCTACACATGTTCTTCCCTCAGCTGGGAAAGCCCTTTTCCTGAATGTGTGCATGGTTATCTTCTTCCCATTATTCAAATACCACCTCCTCACACGGGCTTTCTCTGGCCATCCTACATGACGTAGCCCACCATCAAAAGAGCAACCTAAAAAACTCACATCACTCTTTTAGGGGCTCTTATTACTACTTGGTATATTCTTTGTTTATTACTATTTGCCATATTCTTTGTTTATTCATCTGTTGGTTACCTGTCCGCCTTCACTGAAATATAAATCCCATGGCGTCAAGGGCTTTGTTTCTCTTCTTTTGGGCTGTATCTCCAGTCCATAGCATAGTGCTCAGAACACAGGAGATAATGGAAGGATGGATACCCAATAAGAGCTTTCAACTACGCTGCTTAAATACACAAAAATATACACACACATAAACACAGATGTACACCAGATCTGGAAAATAGATGAGTTACAGGTGATTTTTCATGAGACACAAATTTGATAGACTTTGTGGCATGTTTTCCTAAAATGCTGCCTAGTATATATATATCCGATATACTCATTAACCTGCAATGAGAACAAACTTCTCACCTTCAGTCAGACTCCCTTACTTTTAGAAAGCTATATCTTCTGTTACTCCTGGAAACAAATCTCTATATTCCTGATCTTATGCAAACCTCCTTTGTGTAAGGATCACAAAGATCAACTCTCCTTTTTCATCACACTGGGATCTATAAACCAGTCCATTTGATCTGATCAATTGACAACCCACATGTGTCATTTTAGATGAGCAGAATGTGGTGCGAGAGACTGTGCTAGTCTAAGCTGCCAATTAAAACACAACACCAGTGATACTAAGGAGGCAGTATGCTAAAGAGGGCAACTTGCTGGAGTGGAAGTCATGACACTTAGATTTTAAACCTGGCTCAGCCATTGTTTGCTTTGGGCCGTGAGACATACACAGATTCTCCGGGCCAATCTGTTTCTTCCTCTTATGAAAATGAGGGGCCAGAATATGATCTCTAATGTCATGTGCAGCTTGAACATTCCACAGTTCTGGGACAAAATAAGGATTAAAGATATTGCCTGGGGCCTGTGAGAGAGAGTGGCCACTATCAAGACCAAATATGGGGTAGAAGCACACACACCCCTGAGAGCATAAGTCTCTCCCCAAAAGTGATATTCCATCGAGATCCTGAGTCCTACATGACTTGCCAAATTTTTAATTTATTCTCTGTCCAGAGGTAAACATATTACTTACTCCCGAGTTTACGTACTGCCCCATTATTATTCTCAATAATTCTTTCCTTCATCCACCAGCCACTATAAGTTTTATTTATTCAGCAGACTTCCCCAAGGGCAGTGACTTTTTTGTGATGGTTTATGTAATTCTTCAGGAATATATTTATCATTCAATGTGTGATATATATTTTACATTACTAGAACTCTACAAAATCCTAGGGTTGAGGGAGGAGGCTTCTTTCTTCCACTATATTTTTTCATTTATTGAAGCACACAAATCTGCATGCAGGGTGGAGGGAAGCATTTTTATGAGAAGTATCATATACACTAATAAATGTATTGATGTAGATATCACGACTAATTTGTGACAATTCAAAAAAGTGGTACGTGCCATTACCACTAAATATGGCCCCCCAAATTAAAACCAGTTTGAAACATTACCGACATTCCAAAGCATTCAAAAGCAGTTTCCCTTGGAATACTGAAAATTGCTACAGACTCACTATCAAACTGGCTAAGTCCCCGAAAGCAAAACTAAAACAAGTATTAAAGAGCAAAAGTGCTACTCTTCTCCCAGATAATAATAACTTGTATGGCTTTACACAAAGTATGAGCTCTTGGTGGTCAAAATAGAACCAATCTGAAATATCCTCACCCAGCATAGTTTCCACATTAGAAATGTGAATTTTAAAGAGTGGTAAATGCTTTGAATTCTAGAAAAGTGTGGTACATGTGTGGAATGTTATTTTTATCTAAGATATTATTTCAAAGAACATTTTAGCTCCTACTGTATATTATTTTTCTTGGAAGCAGATGACCTTTATGCATTACTTTTATATCTTATCTCAACCCGCAGATTAATTTCCTCATTAAACATTTACTAAGTACCACTATATGCTAGGCACTGGCTATACAAAGATGTCTAAGGCAACATCCCCTGTCCTCAAGGAGCTCTAAGTCAGGTTGAATAGCATTTTCTTTACCAGGCGAGTTTTTAATGAAAATTTCTAAATGAGGCTTAGGGATTATTCAAATTTGTCACCTAACTCTTCTACTCATCCCAAGGTTTCTACTATTTTTAGAAAATACTTATTCTAGATTAGAAAAAGGGAGATCAATTTACAGACAGAACTTTGCCAAATTCAGAAAAAAACACTGACTCAAGCAATGAGGATAAAGAAATTCTTTTTCATGCCACTGTTTCATAGACCATTTCTTAAATAAAAATATCATAAACTAGTAAAGCAAAATACTTGTCTACTATTGTTAGACTCACCATATTAACTCATGTGGGTTTTTTAAAGAATTGATTCTCCTTCTTTCATTTTAATGTAATATATGATAAATACAGAAGAACATATGTAAAATGATGTAAGTTTTAAAGTGGAAACTAACTGTTCATAAACCCAGTATCACTTTTTGCCACATTTGGGGAAATACTGTAGTCAATCTATACTTTGTATAAATAACCAATAAAGGCTTTAAGTTAACAAACTAAACTAGGGATATAAAAGTTTGAAAGTATAAAAATTAACTTCTACTTTCAAATTTTACATTGACCTTAGTTTTTGATCTCTAATGTTAGAATTCTCTTTGAAGAACACAAATGTATTAGAAAAAATATATTGCATTAATTTCTCTAGCATCCCTGTAAGGTGAGACGTATTATCCCTGTTTTACAGATTGGGCAAGTTCTTTCATCAAATTTGGCCATGATGCACAATGAAAAATGGAACTGGGAATAGAACCTAGGGCATCTGATTTCTAGTCCAGTATTCTATCTATTAGTCTTTCTCTCTTATGCTTTTGGCACTTCTCATTGTCCTAAAATACTGTCCAGGATCACTGACTCTTCAAAGTCCTGGCTCAGTTGTCAAAGCCACAAAGATACTGAACTTAGAAAAAAATTAATTGCTTTAGTTTGGGATTTAACAGAGTAGTACAATATCACAGAGTAATAACTCAGCACAAAGAAAGATTCCAAGTGTAGAAAAAACATAACAGGTGACTACTGCCTTCAAAATACATTGTGTAAGATTCAAATGTGTTCATAAAATAACATACTTTGTTTAATGGATTCACTTGATGATTCAGTACACACAGCTATACAGAAATTATGCACTTATTGACACAGAATACAATTAAAGCAACTAAAAAGCCTGTCCATCCCCCCTCCCCAAAAAAAGCCCTGCCCATGGGGTGAGATAGAAATTCTTTCACAATGCTGATAGCAAGATGAAGGCTTGGCATAATTCCTAGAAAGCCATCTGGTAAGAAGAACCAAGAGCCACAAGAAAAAGTATTCATTCTCTTTGACCTAGTAATGCTGCTTCTAGGAATCTATCATCAGAAATAATCTGAACTGTAGACCAAGCTTTATGCTCTAAGATATTAAAGACATCATTTTCTTGAAAAGGAAACTTGTAAACACTTTAAGAGATCAAATGTAGGGAAATGAAGAGGTAAACTATGGCATCTACTTAAAATGGAATATTATGCAGCCATTAAAATGTTTTCATGATGGGGAAATATATCTTTGAGTCACTGTTATGTGAAATGAGAAATAAAACTCTTTGTACAGTATGATTTCAATTATGTAAAAATGTTTCTATAATTTAAATGGTAATCTATGGTAATGTTAATGGTAATTATCCCCAAGTAATAGAATTTTAGATGTACATTTTCCTCTTCAAAACTTGTTGTGCTTCCAGATTTTCTAAATTTAAGACGATTACTTTGTAATTAAAATATATTAAATATTTTTAAAAGAAAGCTCTACCATATGCTTTGGTTGAATTTACTCATATACATAGGTATAAGGCTTGAGTAAACAAAAGGTGAGAATAAAAGAGATAAGAGGTGAAAGAAAACAATAATAATAAAGGAGAGACACAAAACAATACAGAAAAAAAAAAGAAAGGAATAAAGAAACTTGAGGACACAAAAGAAAACCCTTCCTTCACAAAGCAGGAACAATCTCTCTTGCTTCAACCAAAGATCTGTACACTTTCAACCTCAATCACTAAGAGGATGTTTATTCAAATATGTATCACCTTCTGTTTGTTAAAATAGGCTTCAAGACACATCTCTATAGGCAGACATTTATAAGTAAAACACATTGATGAGGGGAGGAAGAGGTGAAGGAATATAGATTACATGTCACCTGAAGTTCTATGATCAAGCAAAAAAGAAAGAAAAAAGAAAAAAGAACCTTCCCCATAAAGGGTTTCCCACACATATTTCCTTCAGTTAAAAATTCTTCCTCAAATCCTAATATGCTCTCATTGATTACACAGTGAATGATTAGGACAAGCCCTGGACTTTGCCTTAAAAGTTACAGAGCAACCCAGGATCCCCTGCAAGATCAACACAAAAACAGCCACAGTAAAACAAATCAACAACCTAACAATGAGAAGAGAATTTTGACTATTTGTAGGGTGAGGGCATCATTTTAATGGTCACTAAGTAGTACAAGTGAATATGAAACCAGTCTTCTACCTTTAAATATTGTATGTTGACATGATATACATACAGGCACACATACATAAATATACAGAGAAATCTAGCTAAAGTTCAAATTCCAGACATGGTCAAGATCAACTAATTAACACTAGCATTAATTGGAACTTTCTAGCTAGTGTTCAATCTTGGGAACTCAAGGTAATTATCCACTGAGTGTCTACCATGTATAAGTCACTATGTTAGGTTCCATAGGTAAAACAGAGACAAATGAGACAGTCTTTGCCTTCAAGGAACTTAAAGAAGGGAAGAATGCTTATTAACTTCAGTGAGGTGTCACCATTACAATGATTCATTCATTCAAATGCTGAGTTATTCATTCATTTCAAACCATTATTGAAGATGCACTGTGTATGGCATTTGTGCTTGGTGTTAACAAACGGATGATTAAGAAGACGGTGCTCAAATTGGAAGTTGAAAATACAAATCTTAAGGAGTTTACAGTATTCACTGTAGGTCAAAACCAGAGAGACTCTTTCAATGGATACATATTGAGCAGCTCCTATGGGCCCAATCTGCTGAAACTGAGGATCTGGGAGTAAACCAAGTAGACAATGAGCTCTACAAGGGTGGTCCTTACTTTCTAGTAATATGAGTAGAAAGGGGGTAGCATAGGGTTGTATGAGAACACAGAAGGACAGGATCCAGATGTCCAGAAAGGCTTCATGGAGGATGGAATAAAAGATGACTATTCTAATTGTGCTTTCCTGTCACAGCCCTTCAATGATTTGGAGACAAGTATACCCCGCCAAAACCTTCTCTTTTTCAGCTTTCTCTCATTTCAGAATGAGAGAATGCATGCAAAACACTTAAAGTGGTTCCTGGTCCACAGAACATGATCAATACAAGTTGTCGAGCAGCACAGTTTAGCATTCCCAATGTTATTCTTAGAAGTCTGTGCCATTTTTATTTTCTCTACACCCCCTTAAAAATAAGTTTGGCAAGGAGAATGTAAAAAAAAAAACATTAAAAATCCCACCATACCAGACACTAGTTTTTACAGTCATCTAATCTTTGATCATAGGCTTACTAAAATGTAATAGCTGAAAGCATACATCACACCACTCATGTAATTTCTTTTAACCATTGTATCAGATGAATGCTTTCATTTTTCTACACAGCCTATATAAGTCATTTTAGTACCTAGATAATATTCTCCTAAGGGTCTGGCCCATAATTTAGGCATTCCCTTCTTCTTGGAATTAAGGTTTCCACCCACCTTGATTTTCCATTAGTATGAACAATCCTGCAAGGAATCTCTTTTTCCTTCTTTTGGATAATTTCCTCAGGATAAATATTCTGAAGTACTATATAACAGGGGTCAAAGGGTATAAGCATTTTGTATATTCTGTCCAATTGCTTTTCAAACGGATTTAATTCTACCAGCACAAAACGGTAAGGTACAAATTTCACCGTATTAGGTAATGTCAATCTTATTGCTCCAATTGAATAGGTGGAAAATGATACCTCATTTTCAAAATTTGCATTTCTCAGTTGTTATGTTAAAATTTTCCCCATTTTCCTGATTTTATTTCCACTTATGTGAATTCTCTATTTCTTTTACAGATTTATCTATCCAAAACTAAATGTCTCCATCACACTCTATGCAGTACTTAGATACTAACAACATTGATCTCTTGTGTGATAAACTTGTAAATATTTCTTCAGTGTTTTATTTTTTATATTTTCCATACAGTTTAGCTTTTATTTATTCAAAGGAGTAAACCTTTTCTTTTGTTACTTCAAAGCTTACAAAGTTTTCACTTTGCTGTTTACTTTTAATCTCTCTCTGATTTTGGTATACAATATGACTTATGGACCTATTTTTTCCCCGAGACTTATAGGCAGATTAATGAACGGTGTTGGGATGCCTATCTCCTCTCCTTATATTCTACCCTTACAAAACACTTTCTCTTCCTTTATCTCTCTCTCTCTCTCTCTCTCTCTCTATCTTTTTCTTTTCCTCTACCACCAAAATATTGTCCCTGGTTCTCAAAATGGTATTTTACATTCTTGCCAGTTTCTTTTTCCATATATATAACAATCTTGTCATATTCAATTCAGTTAAAATGTCAGTTTTTACTTCATTATAATTAGGTTAAATGTATAAATTTAAAAAGAGAAATTTTTATCTTTATGGTCTTTATTCATCCCGTCTCGAATTGTATTGTCTTTACATGTATTCTCATCTTTTTCTATAGCTCTCCAAGTGATGTAGATTTATTTATGTAGATTATATACATCTATTAAGTTCATTCAAGTCATCTTATACTTTATTACTATTTTGAATGAGATTTTTTCATTGTGTTCTTTTTTTGAAATTGTGGTTAAATACACATAACATAAAAAATTTACCATCTTAACCATTTCATTGTGTTCTTTAACTGGTTATTATTGTCATAAAGAAATGCTATTGAAGCAAATCACTTTACTAAATATCAAACTGAGAATTTAATATTTAATTTAGGTACATAGTCAGCAAATTACTCTCTTGCTCCTCCTGACCCTCAAAATTCTAGCCTTCAGGGGCTTCCCTGGTGCAGTGGTTGAGAGTCCGCCTGCCGATGTGGGGGACACGGGTTCGTGCCCCGGTCTGGGAAGATCCCACATGCTGTGGAGCGGCTGGGCCCATGAGCCATGGCCGCTGGGCCTGCGCGTCCGGAGCCTATGCTCCGCAACGGGGGAGGCCACAATGGTGAGAGGCCTGCGTACCGCAAAAAAAAAAAAAAAAAAAAAAAAATTCTAGCCTTCAACTGGAAGATGAGACAAAAACAACACCTGTGACTCTAGCCTCTTTGATTTCTAGTCCAGGGTTCTATTGTCTTTAGGGGTAGTTTTCAAGTTTTTCTTGGTTATATCAATCAATACCCTTATAAATCAACAAAAGCAGAGAGAAGTAAACATATCTGTAATGTTGCAGATGCGTGTTTCATGGTGCTAGTGTGTTCTATCAGGTTTATATTGGCTACTTCCAAGCACTGACTCCTTCAATCTGCAGGCTCGGTTATGACCAAGGAAACTCGAAGTATTTAGGATCCTCATCACTGCCTATAAGTGGTGTCGAGATTTACCTTTGCTGTCCTGAGTCTAAAGCCCAATATACTTAGGGTAAACATCCCCTGCTGGGTTAGGAACTTGCCCTGAACCCTAGCTAACTTGACATCATGCTAACCTTGTCCCCTAGGAATCGAAGACAGCACCCTACATTATGAACCCCAAAATTTGGCAAGTGTTTTTCCTCCGAACCACTGATCACCTGGAACCACAATGCTGCCAAAGTTTGTCTAGAAGACCAAGTAGCTGCATCCTAACTACCACATCAGAAGACTCCTTGGATATTGTCAATGCGCCAGATCAAATGCCACTTTCCCACATCTCTTTGAACCTTGAATTCATCTATAGCCACCCCACATGGAATTCAACCAAGCTCCAAAACTTTGACTCATGGCTGTCAATTTACTCCCTTTTCACCATGGGCCATTACATCGGTGGTCACAGTAGCCTCAAGGCTGAAATGGGCCAATACGTAGCAGAAATAACTTGTATACACTGTGAATCACTTTCTCTAGTAGCCTGGAATACAAAATTAAAGCTATCTATATATGTGCTTCAAAAGAATCAAATGAACATTGTCATTTTACTTCACATACTACTAAATACCTTTGTATCCATCAAAGATTTTATCATTGGTATATCAGCAAAAAAGAATTCTTATAGGTATATACTTTGCTTCAAACATTTACTGTGACATAATAATAAATCATTTTAACAGGAAGAGAAATTCAGATTTGTTGTTTTATAGCACGCATAGGGTTAACTTCCTCTACTGGATAAAAACACTTATAGCTTAGCTTCCTTATAATAAGTGTACTTGACATTACATAGCAAGTTATAACTTACAAACATTTTCACATATATTATGCCATTTAATCCTCATAACAACCACGTGTGATATTCAGGGCAGATAAGAACAGAACAAAGAAAACAATGTCCAAGCAAGCTGAGTGTGATGCTGAACTCACACAACTTATCCCTGGAAACAACAGATCCCAACTGTTTTGGCTACTCTTGGTCAGTGTTTTCTTCTACATCATGTAGAAAAGCATTTTTAAAGAAAAACTGGGATGTCTGAATGGGAAGAAACGTCTAACCACAAAATAAAATCAGCATAAGTTTCAATAACTACGTGAAACACAATTAAGATTACCTGGTGTGGTACCTTTAAAAGATGGATTTTTCTATGGGCATTTAACATACATTGCAGGAAAATTTTTAGAAATCTGTATTTAAGTGGATTTTAAGTGTTTCCTTGAGATATGGACAGTAGCTTTAGAAATAGGAGTTTGGAACCTTCACTGCTATGATAACTCATTCTGTTAAAGTAATAATTTGCAATTTCTGAACATTTTTAAAAATAGGTAACTATTATTCTTGAGTGTATTTTTCACTCTTTCCTATACAAATGGAAAGAATGCACACCTGCGGATGATGTAAATAAACTTGCAGAACGTTCCAACAAGTGCTGTAACGTGTATACTCAAAGAGCATTCACGTTATATTCATGTAAAATACATCAGAAATGAAATACTAAGGTATTTTCAATCTCTCCCTAACATAAAAACAAAACAAAACAAAACCAACCCTGAATTCAGAAGGATACTTGTTGTTTCCATCTCATGGTCTGATGAGAATGTGCATATCTTTCATTTCACTGGTTATACTGAAAACTCCTCAAGGGAAAAGACCATGTTTTTTCTTTCTTAAGGCTATCCCTTCAATACCATACACCAGAAGCATTCAATAAATACTTGCTGAAAGAGTGAATGAGTTGGTACAGGCAGCTTTGAATTATCAGAAAGTTTCTTGTGTTTTCCCCTCTCTGCCTCTGAACAAGTTTTTTTTTTTTTTTTCTCCTTTTAAAAAAATCTTAGAACAAATAAACATTCAACTCTTTTGAAGTATACAAATCTAACTAATTAGGACGTGCTACTGAAAAACAATACAAATTTGAAAGACGGTGTCACCACAGTAAGAGTGCATCACACACACACACAAACTTGAATTCTATTTTTAAATCTTCTCTTAACTCACTTGACAGCCATACAACTTATTTAACTTTGTGAGAACTGGGGCGTATGAAGGCAGCTAATAAGACACCTTTTATCACCCAGGGGCCCAAGCATACAGTTACCTAGAACAGAAACACTGAAATTTGTTGTTGGATGAAAATTAACTAGCAAACACTTCAATTATGAGTTACTTGGGTCAAAATGTCAGACACCCAGTCGTGGGGTAGTCTGGTTAATAAATGACATGGAGAATTCGGTATCACACTGGCTTCTTACAAGGGTCTTTCATGTTTGAATCTATCCTCCCCCTCCATTCCACACACACATATGTTAATGGATTAGTTTTTGTTAAGTGTTTGCTTTTCCACATTTTGTTCCTTTTTTTTTTAACATCTTTATTAGAGTATAATTGCTTTACAGTGGTGTGTCAGTTTCTGCTCCGAAGCTTCCCCTCTCCGCCACCCGCAGTCTCGGCAGTCTCAGCCCGAGAAGGGGCTTCCTAGTGTGTGGAAACCTTTCCTTCTTCACAGCTCCCTCCCACGGGTGCAGGTCCCGTCCCTATTATTTGCCTCTGTTTTTTTCTTTTTTTCTTTTGCCCTACCCAGGTACGTGGGGAGTTTCTTGCCTTTTGGGAGGTCTGAGGTCTTCTGCCAGCGTTCAGTGGGTGTTCTGTAGGAGGTGTTCCACATGTAGATGTATTTCTGATGTATTTGTGGGAAGGAAGGTGATCTCCGTGTCTTACTCTTCCGCCATCTTGAAGCTCCTCCCCACATTTTGTTCTTAAAGTAGCCACTGAGGGACTTCCCTGGTGGTCCAGTGGTTAAAAATCCGACTTCCAATGCAGGGGATGCGAGCTCGATCCCGGGTTGGGGAACTAAGATCCTACACGCCGCAGGGCAACTAACCCCACGTGCCACAACTACTGAGCCCGCCCGCTCTGGAGCCCACGCAGCACACCTACAGAAGCCCCCACGCCACAACAAAGAAGAACCCACGTGCCACAATGAAGACCCAGCACAGCTAAAAGACAAAGTAGCCATTGACATTTGGCTGGCTGCTAGATTTCCTTCCCAATACTCCAGTTACAGGCAATTGAACCAAAGTGTGGCCTAGAGCTTCATTCAAAATAAAATCTAGATTCAGTAAGATTAATCGTCAGCAAGGTTCTAACATTAGCATATTTTTTTATTTCCATGCTGTTGTAGAGCTCACAATGTTTAAACAGCTTAAATTTTTAGCTTTAATTATCCTCCATCTCTGATTCTATTTATATAATTTTTTTTTTAAATATTAGACTTTAACTTGCCCACATTGAAATATGTTCTTACCTTCTTTGTTTGTCTAATCCTAATTCATCATTAAAGATTCAGCTTAAATATCAATTCCTCAGGGAAGTTTTCCCTGTGTTCCCAAACTAGGTTCCTTTAATCTCCTGGATATCTCCTTTGAGCACTCAGGATAATTAAAATGAATATCGGTTTTATATCTGTCTCCCCTGTCTTCATGAGGATAGGGACTATGCTGTACTTGTCTACTGCTGCATCTGCTTGCACAGTATTCAATGGAAAAATGTATATTTAATAAATGAATATACAACAAAACATATTCCTTTCTCAATATGGATCATATTTATTTAGAAACCAGAAGGCTACATAAACCTTGCTTTCATAAGCTACATACCTAATAAACCCAGTCCTAATTTGAAGGGTATTACAGTAAGGGTTAGAAATGTTTGGGGTTTTAATGCCAAAGCTAGAACCTCAGCTCTCAGTTCTAATTTGGGTAACATACGTTTAAACATAAATTTAATCATACTATAGTGTCTCTAATTGATTAAATGAAGAAAAACCATCTGACTGTACCAACAGTTCAGAGAAATTCTGAGTAGGTATAAATTTCTAATTACCTTAGAGAGATATTCTAAAAAACAGAAAGAGGGAATAATCATAAAATATAAAATTGAAATTTAAGAAAGTTAAAGTGTAGAATGTAGCACAAATTAGATTAAGAATTTTAGAGTTAAGAAGGAAGCCTAGATTTAAAAAACAGATAGCTGCTATAAAATATTCACTCAATACCTAAATTTTCAATTCAGATGCCTCTGAGACATACCTAAAATACAAAGATTATGTTTTGAGCCTGCCACTTGGTTAGTACTTCTGATTTTTTGTTTTTTTAACTAATGGCATTTCATTTCAAAGTACGTTCATATAAAACCCATAATAGAACAAGCTATGCTTAGCAAGGAAAATAAGGTTTGCATGTTTTTTATCCTGCATGTTACTACTTTGCATTTTCGTTTGTCTCCTTTAACTACTGCAAAGATAAACGAGGCCATTTGTATTTTTGTTAGTTTTGATATAAATTTGTGTACACTATTATTAGACTCTCTCATTGTGATGTAAAGGACATATCTAGTACCAGTAGAAAGACTTAGCTTTGGATTAAATCGAATAAGATATACAGGGGGAGGGCTTCCCTGGTGGCGCAGTGGTTGGGAGTCCGCCTGCCGATGCAGGGGACACGGGTTTGTGCCCCGGTCCGGGAAGATCCCGAATGCCACGGAGCAGCTGGGCCTGTGAGCCATGGCCGCTGAGCCTGCGCGTCCAGAGCCTGTGCTCCGCAACGGGAGAGGCCACAACAGTGAGAGGCCCGTGTACCGCCAAAAAAAAAAAAAAAAAAAAAGATACACGGGGAAAAAATATTTCACCAACACCATAGTACCTAATATTTTCATACATCATATAAGGTGACACCAGTAATGTATTAGTGCTGGTACACTATGATACAAACTGAAGCTACCCACGATAATTTTAAAAGCACGATTCTTCAATTTCAAAAATAAATCTAGATCTAGTATATAGATCTTCTTTACCTAGTTGTCAAAAGCAAGCACTAAACATTTAAATCTAGTATATGCACAACAACACATGTGACTGACTTATCCTCCACTAAACTAGGAAACATAAAGCAGCTTTCAAAAAAATAAAACCAATAAAATGCTATAGTCTTGAAGTGCAATTAACCCATTTTAGAAGCTATAACTAATGACAGATATAGTAAATAGTAAATGTTTTAAGATGGGTTCAGAAATATTTTCATAATGCTTAAGAAAGTTTTACAGCTATTTTTGAAAAGTCCTAAAATAGGGAACAGTAAGACACAGTGGCGAATCTATTTAGCAGTATAGGTATCTTTGAAGTGAATGTATTTAAATATATTAATGGGAAATGGGAATTTCTCTTTAATGTGAGAACCAACAGAACCTCTTTCTGTCTTAAGATAAATAGGAGTCTTAAACAGGAAAACACTGTGTGATCCTGCCAAGTCTGAAAACTTGAAAAGGGCATCTAGAATAGGGCTGTGAGCTAGTAAAATCCAAGGATTAGCACTTAGTATTATCTAATGCTGTCATATACAAAAATAACATTCTACTAATATTGTTTAAACTAATAGTATACAAGTTAATTTGCGTCTATAAAAATAAATGTTTAAAACTTCTTGGAATAATTCCTTATAAGACAGATTTACTAAGCACAAGTATACAGAAATGTGTCATCAATTAAGCAAACTATAGTACTCTTTCACCCCTCATCCTCCATTCCCCCAACCCCTAGCCTCAGAAATCTAAAATTAAAATTATCTATACAAAGTGTGTGTCTTCAGAATGGCTTAATGGGAAAAAACACTAACTAGCCTTATAAGCCACAACACCAGAATCAAGTCCCGATGCCTCCATTTTCATTGCCTTTTGAGGGCAAATCACTCAGCCTCTCTGAACCTTCAAGTATTAAGTAGGGATATTAAACAGGGATAATAATCCTTGCACTCCTCAGTGGGTTGTTTTGAGATTCAGATTTAGTTAAGGCAATTTTTGACCTGAAACTTGCTATAGGTAATATCATTATCTTCCATTTGCATTTGGGATCCCTTTGACAGCAGGGGCTCTAGATAAATCACAGAAAAGCCTATTTGCCAAATGTCAATTCCCGGAAAGATCAATTAGCAGAATTTACAAGGTGTATTGGAAATGTTTTTCTGAATTATTTTTAAAGTTTCAAATGAGTCACATTGGATTGGCAGAACAAAAGAAAACTGGGGAGTCAGAGCTCTAGGTTTTGGAGACCTCAGACTCTTTAACTCTTCCACCTGAGACAGAAGGGGAAGGGACAGGACACAAACACTAGACAATGAAGAAGGGGCTCAGCTATTGTGATCCATTAAGACTGGCTAGAAACAGCTGAAACCAAGGTGGCTTTGAGAATAGTCCAGTCACTGGCCTTTAGTTCATTATACCTTCACTGTAATACTAAATATCACTATCCCTTACGCCATGGCAATTTCCAGGAGGACCATAAAAGTCCAAAAAGTGGGCAGCAGCCCAGTTCCTGGGAAATCCCACCCTTCCCGAAATAGCAAGAATATTCCTCCCACTCGTTAGCCTATGAAATTACTTAGCCCATAAAAACCATCAACCCCACGACCTGGCACTGCTTTCGCCTTCTGAGAAGGACAGCATTCTGTCTGTGGAATGTGTAACTCTAATAAACTTGCTTTCCCCTTACTCTGGGTCACTCTTGAATTCTTTTCTGTGAGGAGCCAAGGACTCTCACTTGGTGGTCCGTCCTAAGGACTCCTGCAGGTCCCAGGACAAGACATCTCCCTCTCTTGCAACACACCCAATCTCCTCCCTCACTCTGGTCCTCAGACTCCATGTTCTTAAGGATTACCAATCCAGGCTTATATGTCAACTTGCCTTTGTATCTTTCCCTCTGCAGAGAGTCTCCCTCGGCACCCCAGCTCCCTCTAGTTCTAGCAGCAAGGAGCTGGGTAGAAACAAATATTCCTCAAAATGCTGTTACAAAGACAACATGAAAATGAGACAAGTAAAATCTCCGAGAACTATGAACACCTACCAAAAAGCACTGCATTCACTTTAAGTGCTGTTAAACCAGACATGAATACATTCAAAAGAAGAACAGTCATTTAATAATTTTAAGAAGAATTTTCCTTAAAACTAAGTTTTGGTAAATTGGATCAATTTGACCAACAAGATACTTGAAAAAGCTTACAAGCACGGGAACCATTTCATAATGGTCTTTGAAATGTTCAGTGCCTAGCACATTCAAAAGATGTTTGGCTGAATTGGAATGAAATAAGAGAAATCTGATGTCTATTTTATTTCAACCTGTTAAATTTTAATTAAAGTCAATTACCACTTCAAGTTTAAAATATGAAATGGACTAAGATAGCTGACATTCTAAAATAAGAAGAGGTTTTACAGATAGGTAATATATATTTTGAACTCCTACTTACTTTGAACTAAGTAGGAATCTGAATTAAAAAGCTTTAACTACCATACCAAACAAAATATCATCATCAGTCTGCCCTGTGACTCAACTACAGTGGAATTCGTACAGCACATGTACAATTACTTCTCTTTCAAAATCCAAATACTGATTAACCAGAATGACTGTTTGGCATGAATGATGGTATGTTGTAGTAAATTTAACTTTCACTTTAAACTTTTCATGACTGCACTACCTTTTTTGGTTATTGTTATTTAAACCCATGCTGATTAAAATACTTCTGAAAAAGAAGCATCCACATTCCTGCTTCCAAAAGTACATTCTAGGGAACAAAGATCTTGATGCCTTCTCAGGGTTATCATTATGAATAGTAATTATCACTGTACCTCACCGCAGAATGGGGGTGGGGAGATAAGATCTAGGCAAAATCTTTGCTCATCTTATTACCTAATCTCAGAATTGAGATACCATGCAAACCAAACATTATTTGCTTTATTAATTTCTATTTCAATTGCTATTTAAATCAGCATTTATAAATGTAGAAAATCAATATGTTTGAAAATAACTTCAAGTGCTGCATGCCTCAGAGAATGAAGCAATTACCATGATTAAAATCATAAGACATAATAATAGTTTTTACTGACTTCAGACAGTTCATACAGAGGCAGACACTAGGGGATGGAATAAACAGGCAAAAATGAAGAGCTTCTACTTTTCCCCTTTCTATGCTTTCTCCATGAATGAAGGCCAATTGAAAATGAAATAGGGAAAAAGCAGGAAGCATGGTAGCTTCTTAAAGTATCTACCAGCTGCATAACATAATAGTTAAGAGAATAGATCCTTGAGTCAAATTACCTGGGTGGATTCACTTAACTAGCTACATATTCTTGGGAAAGTTACTTAACCTCTCCGTGCCTCAGTTTAGGCCTCTATAAAATGGAATAAAAATATTACTTACTTCATTGGGATGTGGTGATAAAACTAAGCAGGACCCTGTGGGGCCCTCCCAGGCACAAATCCTTTCCATGTACCCCATGTTCCCCGTTTCTTGTTTGTAGGAAATAGGCTTCATTCAGCCTCCTAGATTCAAACAATTGCTAATCTAGGAAGGGAGGGGATGCAGAGACAAGGGAGGAGCAGTCAAGAAACAATAGTGCAGTGAAGGGGCAGGGTCCCGGTTCCTCCACAAGGAATATACATAACAAAATACCTTTGAGTTCTTCTTCAGGAACTAAGGCCCCCTGGCCCCCCACCAGGTGGAGGAGGTAACTTCAGGCTGAGCATAAGATTCCTGGAGCACCGCCCTGTTATCTCACCACCAACCAATCAGAAGAAAGCCACACCCCCTGCAGCCCTCACCCCCAATTTTGCCTATAAAAACTTCTCCCCCAAAACCATCAAGGAGTTCAGGGTTTTTGAGCACAAACCACCCGTTCTGCTTGCATGGCCCTGCAATAAACCTTTCTCTGCACCAAACTCTGACCTTTTGGCTTGTTTGGCCTCTTTGTGGGTGGGGCACACAACAATGTTTGGCACACAGTAAGGATTACATACTGTTATTATTATTATCTCACCAGGCAATCTCTCTCTGGATTGTGTCTATACTTAATAAGAAATACTTTTTTTTTAGATACGAGCTCAATTTGATGCAAATTCACCATGTTATATTGTGACAGTTAACACTATAAGGATCTGATCCAATGGAGTTTAGTATTTACTGTACCAGGAGGAGCTTGTTGAAATAACTGAACCCTAAGGACAGAAATATCACAAGGTGTCGAGGAATAATTTTTCCCAGGTTTTTTACTAGAACAGAAGTAGAAATGATGGGAAAGCACCAAGTGTGAATCCCTTTAGTGCTACAATAAAAAAACAATAGAAGCTTTTCTGATTATTCTGCTACAGTTTAAGGAAGTATTCTGCATTTGTAGAGGCACTAAAAGGTTATTGAGCTATTAAGCAATATAAAGGTTACTGCATTCTTCTGAACAACTGTTTTACATATGTGCTAAGTGAATAGAAAATGTATTGGTTCATTATTCATTCACAGATAGTTTTTGCAATATTTTATCGTGTAATTATTTTCAATCCAAAAGTATTCCAAATTTCTAGTAACTTTCATCATTCATGAGGAAAGATTTTTATCAGGTATCACCACCTGACAAATGACAGTTGAGAAAAGGAGCCAATGTTTAAATCAGATTAGGTAACAAAAAATATCTTTAATAGAAATCAGGAAAAAACAGTATCATTAATTCTTGGCCCTATGCAAACAATGGGCATCCCTGGGGAAAGAAGCACCTCAAAGTGAGGCAAACTTTGAAAACAATGTTCATGCTTTACATACTAGATTCAAAGAAATTTTTAAAAAATGCCTGAAAAGTATATAACATAAAATCAGAAACCCATTATCCCAATGCTACTGTCATAAATTGATAACGTTCTAGATAATAATTCTGATGACCAAAGAAAAGACAAGTGACAGTTTTGTTGGCATTTACTGAAGTTAAGGTTTAGGATATAATTCTCTCTTACCTTGATCCCCAAAACTCTTATGGAAAAAATCATCACCACTCCTGTCACTATCTTTTATCACTTAAGAACCTCCGAGTGAAGAGGCTTGTACCTTTTAAGATTCTCTTCAAAATGGCAGCTAAAAGTGAATGCATTTTACCATGATCCTCCTCAATTTCCTACGTTTTCCCAAAAATATTATCAGCAATGCAGACATGAAAATTACTTTAAGAATTTAATGTTGACTGATTTTGAGCAAACGGTCAATTTACTTACAACAGGCTGAAATGCATGAAATTGCCCAAAAGCTCAACCCCTGTATCCACGTATTCAACAAAAACATTGACCGTTGCTTGCTGTGGAACACACACATTGTTGGGCATGGCAGAAATAGACTTGGGGGGAATTCCATGGTGGTCCAGAGGTTAGGACTCCATGTTTCCATTACAGGGGACACAGGTTCGATCCCTGGTCAGGCAACTAATATCCCACGTGCTGTGATGCAGCCAAAAAAAAAATAAATTTAAATTTAAAAAAAAAAGAAAGACTTGGAATATGCTCTGAAGATCTACATGAACTATAGCTCCAGATGAGATTAGTGGGGGAAGAAAAAAAAAAAAAAAAGAGTAGCGATTGACATAGCCATAAAAAAAATCATCATCATACTAAAATGTTCCTGCCTGACAACATACATTTTCACTTAAAATGCTGGGGGAAGTGGGGTGGGTCTGGAGAGCAAGGCATAATCCTGTTTTCTCTCCATTAACTACTGACCTAGTTACCATACCATAGACAGAGAAGGGTAGTGCTCAGTACCAGGCAACCACATATCTTTAACAGTGATATAGGATCATATCAGCAAGGTAGATGGGACAACACAAATGATCAAATTTATTTCACTACCTTGTGCAATTCTTCAACATCAGTTTTAAAGAGTAACCTTGGATCACTCATAAAATGAATAAAACAGTAACAACAGCAACTACCATTCATTGAGTACCTATTACATGCCAGGCACAATGCTAAGGAGCTTTACACACACCATCTCTTTTTTTTTTTTTTTTTTTTTTTTTGCGGGCCTCTCACTGTTGTGGCCTCTCCCGTTGCGGAGCACAGGCTCCGGACGAGCAGGCTCAGCAGCTCCACGGCATACAGGATCTTCCCGGACCGGGGCACGAACCCCTGTCCCCTGCATCGGCAGGCGGACTCCCAACCACTGCACCACCAGGGAAGCCCAACACACACCATCTCTTAACCTTTATGTCAACCTGCAAGGTAAGCCCTATCTCCCACATTAGACATAAAGAAACTAAGGTTCTGTCACTCAGTGACTTGCTTATGGCCACACAGCTGTTAAGATGTAGAGCCAAAATTGGAATACAGATCTGTCTGATTCCAAAGCTCACACATTTTTTCCATTATCGTTCACTGCCTTGTCAACAGTGCATTCAGTATCCCTTAAGGCAGACATTCCACATCTGGGCATCTTGAGTTATCAATCACTTAGTTCTTTTATTAATGTGAAACATGCCTCACAGTAACGTATTCCTTGGTTCTACTTATTCCTTTTGGGCCTACAGAGAACAAGTCTGCTGCTGCTTCTACACCACACTTCTTTAGATACTGGAAATTGCTATAAGGCCCTGCTACAAGTTTCTTCTTATATTTTGTCTTTTCACCCACAGAGGCAGCAGCAAAGGATGAGGGCCATAGGGGTGGGAATGGGAACAAAGGACTGATAGCAACTAAAACGACAACAAGTCAGTAATAAAAGGCAATGCGTATATAAGGAATGTATCTAAGCCAGGATATCCTCTCTCAAGAAACACTTATTAACACAGTTATTGATTCCACTAGGCCTGAATGGTCCAGCAGTTGCAGTGGCTATACCATTAAAATAGGTACAATGTAGAACTCAAGTTAGGCATTCCAAAAGCAATTGAGATTTCAGACAGAATTCCTACTGTACTTTGAAACATGGGACCAAAATCTCTGCCAGATTCTCTTAAAACAAACAAACAAACAAACCTATTTTTTACATAACACTTTAGACTTTACAAAAATACTATTAAAGAACACTAAATATATAATTAGAAAAATATTTGCACTATTGATTCATTCAGCCAGAAGATTCTGCAGAGTTTCAAATGCAAATTATAATACTCAAGATATGCATATTTTAACTTTCCTTGCTTTGTTAAATGTGTTAAATTAGAAACTGGACTCAATGAATATGAATATAATTGGATACATTTATACGTTTGCTTTAGTTCAAAGTTTAACTCTGTTAAATTGCAGGTTTCACAATTGAGGGAACTCAAATAAACATATATAAAATATAGTGCTATCATGGAGATCCATAGAAATGCACTGCTTGAAGTAAATCCTTTTTCTTTCTACCACTGCCAGGACTTTTCACACTCAACTGTAAATGGTGCTTTTGCTTTAACTTATACTTTATATTAGGTGAAATTAGAAAAACTAAAGGTGAAATACAAAAATATTCTTGCTATATGCAAATCTGTATCAAGAGCTTCACTGAATAAAATTCATCCTAAATAATAATTGTAAATGCACAGTTTCCCTGCTTCCCTTCATGGAATAATTGTTAATCTGGCTTAACAGAAACAGAAACAGGGAAAATTATTAATCATCTCATTAAAGAAAAGAGTAATACATCCCTGTCTTTTGAACATGGAAATGGTGCCTCATCAATAAATCGACTTCTTAAATCGACATACTTAAAGGGAGAGCCCATCAAGATGGTAATGTTCTTTAATTTATTGATGGCTTGTTCTTTTCCCTAGCAGTTAGCCTTGGTTTGGGCTAATAGGATTAATGTCATTTTAATCAGGTAGTCACCCTAGTGTCTGTGTGAAAAGTAGTCAGTTGAAGGGGAGGAGAATCTCCACCCCAAAATATGTCACTTTGGCATGAGGATCATTTTGAGATAAAGGCAATCAAAACCCAGAAGATTCAGGAAAAGCTCTTTACCTCTCCCCCTCCCCCTCAACTGCCTAAATTTACATTGGAAGGAAGGCCTGTACCTAGAAGAGAGCTTTGACCAGAGATACCTTTTTACCTAAGAAGCTTATCTGCATAGCAAGACAACCTTTAGTTTTCCAAACATCTCCTCTCTTCTTCCTGTGAATGGCCTTCCTCTCCTTTGTATCCCCCAGACCCCTATCCCTTTCCTTAGCTCAGGATGTTATATAGGTCTCAATTACCTGACTGCCTTTGGGTCTCACATTTATGGGACTCCCTTACATCCAAAATTAAATTTGTTTTTCGCTTGTTCATCTGTCTTATGTCCATTTGATTATTAGACCAACCAAAGAACCTAGAAGGGTAGAAGGAAAATTTCCCCTCCCCTACACAGTGTATATTTGCAAAGGGTTGAATACCTATTTCTGAATAACTATCTCTGAAGAGACCAGTCATCAACTAGTAAACAACACGCCACTTACTAAGAAGAACAGGTGATATTAGACAGCTATCATTTTAATTTGGCAGAAAAACTGCAATGCTTCCTTAAGATATTTACAGCATTTTCTAACTTAAAAATCCAGGAAAAAAATGAGAAATTTATGACAGGAAGACAAAAATCTTTTTATAAGGAGAGGTTTTTGCCACTAAAAATGTTTAATGATTAACTGTCTCCAGGATAAGTGGGACCAGTCTATACATAAAGTCAGGATTAATGATGGGGAAAGAAGAAATGTGTTTTCCTTACCAAAGTGTCTTTAAATAAATCTTAAAATATTATATTTCATAACCACAACTGAATTATAAGGAGACTGTTAAAGCTTGCTAGATTTTAAGAGTTCTGGCTTAAGTAATGAATGGTGTGATCAGTGTTTTCAGTGAATGGGGGTTCAGAGAGGGTTAGTATATTGATGTGAAATAGCACTTCCTCTGCAATATGTTAAATATCCCTGAAAAATCTGTGTGTCCACATAAATCTCCTAGACTCACTGGGGTTACTGTTATCCACAAAACCATATGACACAGAGATATCACCATATACTATGGTGGGTTAGGAAATTTGATTACCAAAAACAATTTAGCATTTAGATCTTCAGAGTTTATATATAAATCAATGACAATTTTACTATTGACATTAAAAGGATGGGATTTATTTTATGTTATCTTCTTTCAGCTGAAGCTGAAAGAAAAAAATTTGACTTTCCAAAGAGTAAAGGAAAAGTGAAATAAATGACTTAGTGAAAAATGTTAATATCATTTAAAAGGTGTGACAGAGTGACTATTACCTTCAAATTGTGCGTTTAAGCAAGTATGTTTAATGAAAAATAAGCCACTTAACCTATGTAAAGCTTATGCATAACTGAAAAGAAGGAATTAATTGATGGCAGTTTAAATGGTTACAATATGTTTTCATTTAGCATATGTAGTCAAGAATTATGAATGTAGATTTTAGATGCCTATTGATAGAGCAATTTTGAAATTCATCTTTGTACTACTTAAGAAATATGTTTGCTAATAAAATTAATGGAGTAACAGAGTACAGAAAGAATACTGAAATTAGTTATTGGCATATTTGAAAGGGCGTGTGCTTGGGGGGAGCTGGAAAACTATATATTTGAATGCTACTCCACCACTTACTCACTTTGTAATTTAAGCAAGTGCTTTAACCTCTTCAAACCTCAATTTACAAATCTCGGTTTACCAACCTCATAGGGCCATATGAGGACTGCATAAATTATGCCACTCGACTAATGCTACTTTTCTACCTCTTCCCAAAATACTTCTAAAGCCCCTACTTATTGACATATAATTGATATGCTAATTACTAAAAGCTTTTATACATTCAGTAAATCAGGTTTCCTAAGGTCCTCTATTGGACAATGCTGTTAACCTACTCCCAATCATTATATTTCTTTCAAAGAAAAATTCTGTAATTCAAACTTTTTACTAATTTAGAAGAGTCCTTCTACAGCCATCTTTAACTAACTTACATTTCACATAAGTACATTACCAATAATAACCCTTCCAAAGTTTAGTATACATCAACATAGGGAAACAGGAACATAAGCAAGTTAATTAAACTAGTGCACCTTGGGTAAGAGTTATCAGGTCGAAATGCCTGCATCATCATGCTTGACTCAGTTGATCTAGTTAGCCAAGCTTTTACCTCCTACCACCTCCAAAGTTTCTTTCTTTACCCTAAGTCTGTACTTTCAAATCTAAGGAGGCAACCTTCAGTCACACCTGGATTCAGAGCCTAGCTCTGCCATTTACTGGGTGCATGATTTGGGTAATTAGTTGACTTCATTTAGCTTCAGTTTCCTCATCTTTAAAATGCGAAAACTCTACCAACCACACAGGGTTATTGCCAATACTAAATGAAATTATATGTATAAAGCACCTACTAGGCATTTAATACATGTCAGTTTCCTCCCCATATGGAACTGCTCAGTTAGGACTCCAAAAGGAGTTCTAATGGATTTTAAAAGCTGTAAACAGGGCTTCCCTGGTGGCGCAGTGGTTGGGAGTCCGCCTGCCGATGCAGGGGACACGGGTTCGTGCCCCGGACCGGGAGGATCCCACGTGCCACGGAGCGGCTGGGTCCGTGAGCCATGGCCGCTGAGCCTGCGCGTCCGGAGCCTGTGCTCTGCAACGGGAGAGGCCACAATGGTGAGAGGCCCTCGTAACGCAAAAAAAAAAAAAAAAAAAAAAGCTGTAAACAACATAAAACTCCACAAATATTTACTACATCACTACTATATTCTACATCGGTGCTGGGATTGCAGATATAAATTAAAAATACCTAGCAGAGGGCCTGGAACCTAGATGCTCAATAAATGCCAGTTGTGTTTCTTTCCAGCCCAAGGAGTTTACTATGAAACAAAAGAGACATAAAACTCCCATACAATATTAAAAGCAAGAAACCTGCAAAAAGAAATGTGTTATGAGAATGCCAAAAAAAAAGAATAATTCCAATGGATGGGAGGGACATTATGTAAAACAGTGACCTTTACAGTGGCTTGAGGGAGGAGGGCATTCTGTGTATGAGGAATATCACAAACAGAAGCAAGAATGTTTGCAATGTACTGGGAAATATAAAGAGTTAGGCCAGAGTGCTGAATGTTCAGGTTTGTGGGGGATGGAGAGTGGGGAGGAAGGGAATGACAGGCAGTGTGGATGGAAAGCCAGGCAGCTAAGGAGACTGCCTGTCACACTGAGCTGGACCATTGCTAGACAACAAGGAACAATATGATTCGATTTATTTTTTGAATAATAATTCTGGAGGCACTTTCAAGGGGTAAGAGCATACAACCTGGGAGGCTCTCCTAAAACTCCTGGCCTAAAAACATGGAAGTGGAGAGGGAATAAAAAGAAGGTGGCGATTATTTCAAGAGACAGTTCATTGGAGAGAGTGTGAAACACAGATGAATGGAACACAGTGAGCCAGCTTCATCTACTTCCTGAGTTCTTCTTGTGTTTGTCCTCCTTTTCTCAAATCTAAATTTCTCAATTCCCAGTAAGCTATCACATGATGGGATTTGCATGACCTTATTTGGTAAGAGGGTACCACCAGCATGAAGGTGAAGGGAAGAGGAGACCCTACAAATGCTTAGAAGAGCCCAAGGAACCATGCAAACAGGTAACTCGTTTCCCTCTGATAAAGAAGAAAGTATGGAGAGTGCAAGCCCATCTACATACATAGGACAATCCTACCAGATGGCACACAAAGCAGGGTAAAGAATAAAGAAAAAGAGGTTGCACAAACAATAATGATTAAGTATGAGTCTGGAGTCTGATTCCCTGAATGTGACCTACAAGCCTCACCACTCAGTGGTCGTATGAATTTGAGCAAGTCATTTCAACTCTTTGAGCTTCAATTTCTTCACTTCAAAAAAGAGAGAGAACAAGAGAAACTACCTTCTTTGGTTGTTATAAAGATTATGTTTAAAAAAAATTAAAAGTTTTAAAAAGTTTTTAAAAAAAATTATGTGAGATGATTCAGGCAAAGGGCTTGGAAGAACACTAAGCACATGATCAGTAACTGTTATCTTGGTGGTAGTAGTGTAGTAGAAATACACTTTCAAAAGGAACAAAAAGACACTACCAGTTAATAACGGGGAGGAGAGATGTTTTTCAAAGCAGAGAACAGATTGGCAATTTATTTTCAAAATGCTAAGCAATTAGTTCTGATTTGTTGGATCTACAACAGGGTGTGACTTAAATAACAGGTAGAGATTCAAAGAGAATAGAGGCAATGGACATTTAAAAAGAAAAGTAGAACCATCATTAGTGAAATGTGATGTCTCCATTCCATTAGGTATACAGATTGGAGCAGAAGGAAAACAGATTTATGGCAAAAAGTGAACAAACAAACATGGGGAAAGGCAACCGCAGGATAGAAAGAAATCTGAGACTGCCAACCTTATCCCAGGACATAGGCCCTGGAATGAATCTGGACCTCATTTCCTCATGGGTAAGATAAGGAGATGGAGTAAGATCAATGATTCTCAGTGGAGAAGGCGGCTCCCCTACTTCAGGTGGGATACTCATCAGATCATGTGAAATGCACTGCCCCTCCCCCACCACAAAAATACAGAAGACAGCTCCTGTCACCCGGATTTTCTTATAATGCCTTACCAGGGAGGTATGTCCTACTTGGTAAGTCATTAGCACTACTCTCATATGCCATATCATCAGGGACATTTGGATGGAAAAAAAATTGACACTCCAGATCTGCACTGTCCAATACAGTAGCCACAAGTCATGTGTGGCAACCGATCACTTGAAATGTGGGTAGGTGGAATTGAAATGTGCTTTACATGTAAAATACACACCAGAGTTTGAAGAGTTTGTACCCCCAAAATGTAATATATGTCATTAATAAATTTTTATTGATTACATATTAAAATGATAATGTTCTGAATATGTTGGATCAAATAAAATATATTATTAAAATGAGTTTCACCTGTTTCTTTTACTTTTTAAATGTGGCTACTAGAATACTTTAAATTACATGTGTGTCTCACATTATATTTCTTCGAGACAGCTCTGCTCTAGTTGAAATTTTTACATGCCTTCTGGTGCAATAATTCTATGCTATCATGACTCCACTGTTAAAAGGGTAAAATAAAAAGTATAACTAGCTCTTGCATCTTTGTGGGGAATAACACAAAAATGTTTTAAAAGTTCCAAACATAAAAGACTGACACTAAATACCACTATGTACAAAAGAACATTATATGCACCAACATTAATTTTAAGAAAATGAAATTTAAGTTTATTGCTTAAAAGCATTCGCACACTGACAGTAGAAAAAGAAAAGTTCATGCCCAAGGTAAAATATTCTTTTGTTTCAATTAAACTCTTAAATTAATGTTGAACATAATTTGACAAAAATTAGATATTTAATTGTTTTAGGAATGTAATTGTTTTAGAAGCCGCTCATTGGTGTAGGAAAAACATTAAGTCTCTTAAAATTAAAAATGACGCTGTACCATTTTTCTAAGAAGTAATTAAATCATGGTTGGCAATTTAACATAGTCAAAAATATTCTCTACAATATTTTATTTCCTGAATACAGGCAGGACCTTTGAGTTGTAGAAGGTAAGAACATTAAACTTTATTATACATGATGACGGAAAGATGAGTACTACAGAGAAAAAGGACATGGGCAAAAAAGGATCTATGCAACGAGGGGAGCAGTGTAAGCACTTAGGGGAATGACATTTTTAAACTTCTCTGACCATGAATAAAAGCTTTGGTTTGGGAGTCAGACAGATTTGGCCTAAATCTACTCTACCTAACTCCAAATCCCAATGTCTTAAGCATTTCATGTATCTTCGTGTGTGTGTGTGTGTGTGTGTGTGTGTGTGTGTGTGTGTATACATATATATATATGATTATATGATATATATATGATTATGATTCTGAATTTGTATATAAACACAGACACCTGCTCTTCACCCCTTGGCCAAACTTCTTGAATAAATAATTGACAACTGCTTCCTTATGAAATACTCCTCAGCACATATTTGCCAAGATCTATTTATCCACAACATTTTGGCCTGCTAACATTTTTTCCTTATAAATCCTTTCATTATAATTTCTCTAAAATACTTCTCCTAGCTGCGTACATCCTATGAAATCTGACACTCTATGTGATGTAGATGTGGTTTTGGATTTCAGTTTTTCCCCTGTAATTAACAAATGAGAATTATATGCAGCTATGAAGATTCAAATATATGACTCAAAATTTGATGATAAACATTAGAATCCAAATTTTCTGGCAGGAGAACTACCTTCTCTGGTAGCACATTTAAATACTGACTTAGGGAAATTCATTATAATTCTGTATAGGCTTAGTTCCAATATTAGAAATATTCCTCTAGGCTCATTTGTACAAGAATTTCTTATTCAGCATCTCAGCTGCACAGGTTTCCACACAGAAATGAGCAGGTAAAAATGGTTGGAGCTTCATAATGAGTCAACATTAACATAATTACTTTCCACTTCATCTATTGTGGTACACTGTTTGACTCTCTCATTTCTTTTCATTTCAATCATTCCTTTAGAACACCCACAAGGCCCTGTTAAAGAAATGAGACTTTAGAGGCTCTGCTATAGAAACTGAGGTGAACTAAACACTTTTGAAATTTTCCTTTAGAAATGATCAAATGTTCCACACTACCATAAACGATATAATTTTGCACTCTAATATAATATTTCTTTACATCTCTTAAAACAATGTATACAATTAGATAATGGCGTGAAAATGATTTACTTTGGCATCACAAAGCATGACTATAAAATACCTATCCTGTTTCGCTTTTTAACAAACAGAACTTAATCTTCCAATTGTGAACTGCCTATCACAGTTATCTCAGGGGCTAGATATGCACTATAATTATGCTGCCACTGCTGAAAACATCTCTGAACGTCCTCTTTGGATGAAGGAATTACCTTCAGGGACAGTTTACCCCCCAAATCAATAAAACATGTCTCATTGCTTTATATTTTAAGGCTAGGATTTGATTAATTTAGTCACCCATCTTATTCATCAAATTTAAGGCATAAAATGTCGGATGTTTCTTAAGATTACTTCCACTCTCAGAAGAAGAAGATTTACTACCAGCAAGTATGGATATTCAAGAGAAAAAGCACTTGAGTTCACATAAAAGCCTCGGTGCTTACTATCAAGCAAATGATTGGGCAGCTTGCTGAAATTCTGAGTCAGAATATCTGGTAAATAAGATGACATCTGTAAAAGTACCAGCATGGTGCCTAATAAGAAGTAAGGGATCAATAGATGAACACACTGTATTTACACTGTGGAAAATAAATTCTAGAAGCCACACATGAAAAACCTTAGTGAAATAGTTCTGATGTGTTTCCTGCTCCATTTTAATTACAGAATTATCCTATTTGATACCATACACACGTCCCTGAAGGTAGCATAAATATTTTTATAACCAAATACCAAGTCTCCTTTTTACTTACAAAAATACAATCAAAACTTTTGACCACCTACTATTTCTAGGCACTATTCTAGGCACCAAAGGAGAAAAAGAAAACACAATGCCCTTAAAAAGTAAAATTGGGGCTTCCCTGGTGGCACAGTGGTTGAGAGTCCGCCTGCTGATGCAGGGGACACAGGTTCATGCCTCGGTCTGGGAAGATCCCACATGCTGCAGAGCGGCTGGGCCCGTGAGCCATGGCCACTGAGCCTGCGCTCCGCAACGGGAGAGGCCAGAACAGTGAGAGACCCACTTACCGCAAAACAAAAACAAAAACAAAAACAAAAAAGTTAAATTGACTAGTTACTTTACTTTGACTTGATCAATCAGGGAGGCTACACTACCTCACCTTGAAGTTCATTGGCTGCTCCCGCAGCTACACATACACACACACACACTCTTACACAGTAAGCTGCTAGTAAGATGTAAACATGTTCATCCATGAAGCTACTTATACAGTTCCTTTGGGAACTGGTCATTACCTAATGTGACATATAGTTCAGATTTTTATAACCATACTTCACAAAACACCCTTACCTAATATATAATAACTGATATCTAAAATACGAGTGCTTGGCTTCCCAGTGACATCATTTTTCTTTAAAGCACAAAAGAAAAGGAATACATTGCATGTGAATTTTATTTTACCACTCTTTAGGCTAGAATGTCTCTATTCCTTATAGTAAGTATACCTGTACTGCTGTAAAATGAAATTAATCAAGTGCCTTAAGATTGGAAGTTGAGAAAAATAGTCATCGTGCAAAATAATATTTTGCAGCTATTTTTTTTCTATTCTGTAATGAGTATAAATAATTGGTCTAGGTCAGCCTGATTACTTAGCCTATCAGAGGAAAGAAGAATAGTTAGTCATTAATTATATCATTAAATTATGCAAAATCCAAGACTGTTTTGCTAATAAACTAGAGTATAACTAGCTATATAATTATATGGAAATCAATATGCCTTTGAGAACAGTCATTTATCATGAGAAAAATTCATTCCAGAACCAAACAGCTTTTTATGAGTACCTTAAACTCTGGACAACAATAGTTCTCTAAATCATTTAGATTATATAATCCTATAAGGCAAGGACTCTGGGTACAAACTCTTGTCTAGCTTTCAAGGCCCTGAACACCATTGTAGTTAAGACTCCATGCTTAAACACAGTGGTGCAATTGTAAAAACTAGGCCAATGTCAAATGTGACACTCAGACACTACCCTCCCAGTAGAGGAGAAAGAACTTACTGTATTAGAGTTAAGTAGATAACTGTATTTATAACTAAATAACATTCTTTTGGATAAAAGCAAGTACCTTAAATTTTTTAAATCTTTTAAACATAAAATCTAAAACAAAACCTGATAAGACAATATACTTCCAAAGCAATGAGTATTTAAAATCTTAATAAAATTAATTTTAATTTAGTAATTAAATAAAATATATTTAATTTTAATAAAATATAGAAATATCTTCCTTCTATTTGGGCATTAGCCCCGGTGGGGTAGGAGAGGGTGAAAGGTGATTAGAAAAGTCTTTGGCTCCCTTCTCTTTTAGAAAAGTCTTTAAAATCACCAAACATGGGTGGTGATTGGGTTTTCCATGTAACCCAAGAATTTTTAGGTGGTTTTACTGCCCTTCTGGGGTCAGCCCAGGTGGACATGGGGGAAGGGAGAGATCTCGTTCACCTCTATTTGGCAGGGGGCAGGTAAAGGATAGAAGGCAGGGCCCATGCTCTGGCTACATAGTAACAGAAGAAACTGAGGAACCTTGCTAGAGCTTGCCCTTGCCCTTCCTCTCAATTCTCAGAGGCTTTTTAACATTCAGTGGATTCACTACACTGGCTACATTGGCTTGGTTTTACCACTCCGTACTAATTTACACAGAGGCAGCACAGCATAAAGATTAGATAGAGTATGATCTCCAAAGCGAGACTTCAAACACTGGTTCCACCACTTACTACATGTGGAACTCTGAGCAAGCAAGCTCTCTGGACCTCAGTTTCCCCACTTGTAAAATGGGAATAATAACTGTACCCACCTCATGTTGTTGTGATGGTGAAATTATTTCATGTAGTAAAAGCACTCATAACAATGCTCAACACATAGTAAGTGTCCAATTAATATTAGCTATTTTTATTGCTGCTGTTGTCATTATTATTATATTATTTCCTTACTTCCTAGCACACGCCTTCTTTTTGGATTGAACCAGCTTCCTCCTTACCATTTTTAAAATTCCATTTTTGTTATTCCTCTCCCAGTAACATCCTTTAAAATCCAATTCAACTGTCATCTACTCCACGAAGTCTTTCCTGCTATGGAAGAGGCAATTTAACATAGTAATAAAAATACCTCTGGAATCACAAGGCTCTCTCTCAGTTCTGCCCTGACCAGCTATAATTCCTTAGACAAATTATTTAACCTCTCGCAGAAGATCAAACAAGAAAATTTTAACTTCCTTGAAATCAAGGTATTTTATACTTTCTTCCTATATTCTCCACACCTAATTATAGTGTTGAGTAAATAATAGGAACTCAATAAACAACAGTTAATTGAACAGTAGGCCTGTCTTCTCTGTTTCTTTCCAGCATGCTCTACAATAGAGTATGGAAGAAAAGTTGACTATTTATGACCTAACATGTTTTCGTTTCCATTAAGAATTATTTTTTTGAAAATATGATCAAAAGATAAAAGTAATATTTACCAAATATGCCTTGTTTTCCTAATGTAGTATACTACTAAAATTTAAATGAGGGCTTCCATCTGTATCAGATATAGAAAGGATCTGCAAGCTTGTATATTACATGTTCTTGTGTTTTACCATATTGCTTTTAATATCCATTTTGAATATCATATCTGGTCATTTTCTTAAATGTATTAATTATGCATGCATAACTACTAAAGGGAAATGCTTAGATTTACTAGAAATTTAAGGAAAGGAAGCACATGACACCTACTTCAAAATACTTCTTCAAGATGTATCTCAAACTGTTGAGCAGAATACTAGTCTCACTAGTTGATACAGACCACCAGCCAAGAAGTACATGGTGAATGGTGCAATCTAAATGCAGCAGATTTAAAGAAACAATATTTACATTGAAACATTCCTTGACAGACTAGATGCTCAGTAATGTTGAGGAAATCTTGTTGTCTTCAATGTGATCATGTAAGAGTATAAAGCACATAAAGTACTGCTTTCAAGCATATTGCTGGATGGTAATAAACCCCTTTGAAAAGTCAACAGGTTGAGTAAGTGAAAGATCTACAGACACATCTGAGTTTTCTGGACTCACTCTTATATAGTGATATATATATATATATATATATATATATATTTTAATACCTGAATCTAACCCTTTAAATTTTTTGGCCAGTCTTGGAGAGGACTGTGTTTATCTTCCTATGTAAAATGTAAGTACTACACTACTCATTTTAACACAAGGCTATGAAAACAGAACCAAAATACATATTTAAAATATACTCAATCATAATTTTTGACCTTAACTGTAGCTTTAAATACTAATTAAAATAAAAATATAACACCAGTTTTACAAACACATTACAAAGAGCAATTAAGTATAATAGAAAATTGTCCTTCAAATTTCCTCACAGTGTTTTCTGTATATAAATCTCTTATGACACTCTGTAAATTATTCAATAATTTTTTAATTTCAAAAGTCCTTCAACTTACCACTATATCTACTTTACAAGCTAAATCTATGCCTCCATACAGAACTTCCATGATTTGCGTCTCCCCCTCAAAAAGTACGCATTTCCAAAAAATGTCCCAAAAAAGGTAAACAACAGGGGAAATAATTAGGCATATAATCTACCCAAGTCGTTACAAATTACAAAAAATCTAAACAGAAGTGATTTTTACCTGAAATCAATGCTTCCTCGATTGTCTGCAAATCATACACAGGTGTATCTTCTCATGTATTATTTTTTAAGAAGTATGATAGTTAGGAATTTTCAAGCTGGGAAAAGCCCTGGAATGATTGCCAACAGCAATTTTAAGAGATCAGAAATATATCACCTCCCTGTGTCATGTTTCTAACCAAGTGAAAAGTGATATAAAAATCTTTTTGTGGTCTGCCCCTGCTTCCCTGGCTCATACCTACCCAGAAGACTAGTAAGCTTGGAAATTTTACCATGCAAACTCCCTCCACCAGATAGTTTATAGAACTTTAGTACTGCCACTGGTCCTTAAAGAACCCATTCTATACTTCTCTATGCAGAAAATCATCTATTTACTCCTTTTTTTTTCCTCATTGCTAAATCAGTTTCCTTCTCCGTGAGATGTACAATATGGCATCCCATATTGACTCAATTTTAATAACATTTGTCATGGCACATTGTCAAAGTATAGATGAGGGGAAGCTGAGAGACAATTTTTTTAGTCAAGAAAGTAACACATGTGCACATTGAAAAATATATCAAACAGTACATAAAGGTGTGATGTGAAAAGTAAATATCCCACTTCCCAGAGCAGACCACTGTTAAGAGATTTTTGTGGATCATTCCACACATTTTTATAATATAAATCCAAGAACTTTACACACAGACACACACACACACACACACACACACACACACATCTTTGAGAAGATAGGCTCTTACCATACCTGCTCTTTTGTCCCTTTTTTCTCAATTATATTCCCATTACTAATGACTGATCACGGATATTTCAAGTTCTCTTTAGAGTAAAATAATAGGATTGTACTTTCCTAGCCCTTGAAGTTAGATGTGACTATCTGACTTATTTTGGCTGATGCAATGTAAGTAGAGTGAAGGATGGTACATCTTCTACTTTCTTTTGTAATATGGCAGAGCCAGAATCCTGAATAAGAATAACATGGGACAGAGACCCTCAGTGACATGTGACGGACATGGAGCATGAGTAAGAAATAAGCCTTTGCTGTTTAAAGACTGAGGTTAAATTCTGAAGTTAACATCTCAGTGTAACTAGCCTATCCTCACTAACATCACATCTTGAAGTCCATTCATATATAAACACAGAGATCTACCTCATTTACTGAAATGGTTTCATAATATTCTTTCTTTATGATTCTTTTTAAAAATCCTTTTAAAATTGAAGTATTATTAATTTACAATGTTTCAGATATATTATAATATTCTTTTGCATGAATGAATGATAATTTAATTCACTTGATCAACAAGTATTTTGTGAGTATCTGCCATGTCTCAAATACTGCTTGAAATGTTAAAGTTCATTTAATTCTCACAGCAAGTCTATGAGGTAGATTCTATCCTCGCCCACAGTTTTGCAGGTGATGAAAGTGAAATACATCAAGATTAAGTTAAAATTGTCCTCAAGTGCCCACAGATAGTAAATGGTAGAGCCAGAATTTGAACCCAGCTGTGGCTCCAGAGTCAATGCTTTCAATCAACAAGTTATATATTGCCTTTCCCTATTCTGGGGAAACAGATAATACAAAAATATGCAAGAAAGTATCAAATACTAGTAGCTACTATGATGAAAATAATACATAGTAATACGATGAGGAGAAGGAGTGACTTTATGGTAGGTAGTTAGGAAAGGCTTCTTTGAGGAGTGATAATTAAACGGAGATCTAATTGACAAGAAAGAGTAGGTCATGTAAAAAATCTGCGGAAAAAGCTTTCAAAGTGGAGGGACTAGCTAATGCAGAGGCCCTGAAGTGGAAATGACTGCCTGTATTCAAGAAACAGCAAGGCTGGTGTGGATGGAGTGCACCGAGCCAGGGAAAGAGTGATGGCAGATTATTTTACCAATCCTCCCCTGATAGACACGTTGCCTCCAATATTATTCTACATGCATCTTTTTATGTCTATACAGGATTAAGCATAGGATAAATCCCAACTGGAATTGCTGGGACAAATTTTGATAGACATCATGAAATTTCACTTCTAAAAGATGACAGGGAAAAGACTGGTGCCAAGAGTAGAAGAAAGGGCTTCCCTGGTGGCGCAGTGGTTGAGAGTCCGCCTGCCAATACAGGGGATGCGGGTTCATGCCCCGGTCCGGGAGGATCCCACATGCTGCGGAGCAGCTGGGCCCGTGAGCCATGGCCACTGAGCCTGCATGTCTGGGGCCTGTGATCCACAACGGGAGGGGCCACAACAGTGAGAGGCCCGCGTACCATGCAAAAAAAAAAAAAGAGTAGAAGAAAGTGCTTGTTTACCATACAAACTCTTACACTACTGTCATATTATCAGACGTTTTAACCCTTGCTAATTTAATTTGCTACATTTTTCAAATGTTATGCCACTGCTAGTTTAATCTACATTTATTTAATTCTGTTTAAAGTACCTTTTATATATTTATTGGTTATTTATATTTCCTTAGCTGTAAACTGCCCACTTAAGGGTCTTGCCATTTTAAAAAAACATTTATTTATTTATTTGGCTACACGGGGTCTTAGTTTTGTGGCAGCAGGATCGTTAGTTGTGGCATGCAGGCTCTTAGTTGCGGCATGTGGGATCTAGTTCCCTAACCAGGGATCAAACCCAGGCCCCCTACACTGGGAGCATGGAGTCTTTTTTTTTTTTTTTAAACATCTTTATTGGGGTATAATTGCTTTACAATGGTGTGTTAGTTTCTGCTTTATAACAACGTGAATCAGTTATACATATACATATGTTCCCATATGTCTTCCCTCTTGCGTCTCCCTCCCTCCCACTCTCCCCATCCCACCCCTCCAGGCGGTCACAAAGCCCCGAGCTAATATCCCTGTGCCTTGCGGCTGCTTCCCCCTAGCTATCTACCTTACTACGTTTGTTAATGTGTATATGTCCATGACTCTCTCTCGCCCTGTCAAAACTCACCCTTCCCCCTCCCCATATCCTCAACTCCGTTCTGCAGTAGGTCTGCGTCTTTATTCCTGTCTTACCCCAAGGTTCTTCATGACATTTTTTTCCCTTAAATTCCATATATATGTGTTACCATACGGTATTTGTCTTTTTCTTTCTGACTTACTTCACTCTGTATGACAGACTCTAGGTCTATCCATCTCATTACAAATAGCTCAATTTCATTTCTTTTTAAGGCTGAGTAATATTCCATTGTGTATATGTGCCACATCTTCTTTATCCATTCATCCGATGATGGGCGCTTAGGTTGTTTCCATCTCCGGGCTATTGTAAATAGAGCTGCAATGAACATTTTGGTACATGACTCTTTTTGAATTTTGGTTTTCTCAGGGTATATGCCCAGTAGTGGGATTGCTGGGTCATATGGTAATTCTATTTGTAGTTTTTTAAGGAACCTCCATACTGTTCTCCATAGTGGCTGAACCAATTCACATTCCCACCAGCAGTGCAAGAGTGTTCCCTTTTCTCCACACCCTCTCCAGCATTTATTGTTTCTAGATTTTTTGATGATGGCCATTCTGACTGGTGTGAGATGATATCTCATTGTAGTTTTGATTTCCATTTCTCTAATGATTAATGATGTTGAGCATTCTTTCATGTGTTTGTTGGCATTCTGTATATCTTCTTTGGAGAAATGTCTATTTAGGTCTTCAGCCCATTTTTGGATTGGGTTGTTTGTTTTTTTGTTATCGAGCTGCATGAGCTGCTTGTAAATTTTGGAGATTAATCCTTTGTCAGTTGCTTCATCTGCAAATATTTTCTCCCATTCTGAGGGTTGTCTTTTGCTCTTGATTATGGTTTCCTTTGCTGTGCAAAAGCTTTGAAGTTTCATTAGGTCCCATTTGTTTATTTTTGTTTTTATTTCCATTACTCTAGGAGGTGGGTCAGAGAGGATCTTGCTGTGATTTATGTCATAGAGTGGTCTTCCTATGTTTTCCTCTAAGAGTTTGATAGTTTCTGGCCTTACATTTAGGTCTTTAATCCATTTTGAGCTTATTTTTGTGTATGGTGTTAGGGAGTGATCTAATCTCATACTTTTACATGTAGCTGTCCAGTTTTCCCAGCACCATTTATTGAAGAGGCTGTCCTTTCTCCACTGTACATTCCTGCCACCTTTATCAAAGATAAGGTGTCCATATGTGCGTGGGTTTATCTCTGGGCTTTCTATCCTGTTCCATTGATCTATCTTTCTGTTTTTGTGCCAGTACCATACTGTCTTGATTACTGTAGCTTTGTAGTATAGTCTGAAGTCAGGGAGCCTGATTCCTCCAGCTCCTTTTTTCGTTCTCAAGATTGCTTTGGCTATTCGGAGTCTTTTGTGTTTCCATAAAAATTGCGAAATTTTTTGTTCCAGTTCTGTGAAAAATGCCAGTGGTAGTTTGATAGGGATTGCATTGAATCTGTAGATTGCTTTGGGTAGTAGAGTCATTTTCACAATGTTGATTCTTCCCATCCAAGAACATGGTATATAACTCCATCTATTTGTATCAGCTTTAATTTCTTTCATCACTGTCTTATAATTTTCTGCATACAGGTCTTTTGTCTCCTTAGGTAGGTTTATTCCTAGATATTTTATTCTTTTTGTTGCAATGGTAAATGGGAGTGTTTTCTTGATTTCACTTTCAGATTTTTCATCATTAGTATATAGGAATGCCAGAGATTTCTGTGCATTAATTTTGTATCCTGTTACTTTACCAAATTCATTGATTAGCTCTAGTAGTTTTCTGGTAGCATCTTTAGGATTCTCTATGTATAGTATCATGTCATCTGCACACAGGGACAGCTTTACTTCTTCTTTTCCGATTTGGATTCCTTTTATTTCCTTTTCTTCTCTGATTGCTGTGGCTAAAACTTCCAAAACTATGTTGAATAAGAGTGGTGAGAGTGGGCAACCTTGTCTTGTTTCTGATCTTAGTGGAAATGCTTTCAGTTTTTCACCATTGAGGATGATGTTTGCTGTGGGCTTGTCATATATGGCCTTTATTATGTTGAGGAAAGTTCCCTCTATGCCTACTTTCTGCAGGGTTTTTATCATAAATGGGTGTTGAATTTTGTCGAAAGCTTTCTCTGCATCTATTGAGATGATCATATGGTTTTTCTCCTTCAATTTGTTAATATGGTTTATCACATTGATAGATTTGCGTATATTGAAGAATCCTTGCATTCCTGGAATAAACCCCACTTGATCATGGTGTATGATCCTTTTAACGTGCTGTTGGATTCTGTTTGCTAGTATTTTGTTGAGGATTTTTGCATCTATGTTCATCAGTGATATTGGCCTGTAGTTTTCTTTCTTTGTGACATCCTTGTCTGGTTTTGGTATCAAGGTGATGGTGGCCTCATAGAAGGAATTTGGGAGTGTTCCTCCCTCTGCTATATTTTGGAAGAGTTTGAGAAGGATAGGTCTTAGCTCTTCTCTAAACGTTTGATAGAATTCACCTGTGAAGCCATCTGGTCCTGGGCTTTTGTTTGTTGGAAGATTTTTAATCACAGTTTCAATTTCAGTGCTTGTGATTGGTCTGTTCATATTTTCTATTTCTTCCTGATTCAGTCTTGGCAGGTTGTGCATTTCTAAGGATTTGTCCATTTCTTCCAGGTTGTCCATTTTATTGGCATAGAGTTGCTTGTAGTAATCTCTCATAATTTTTTTATTTCTGCAGTGTCAGTTGTTACTTCTCCTTTCTCACTTCTAATTCTATTGATTTGAGTCTTCTTCCTTTTTTTCTTGATGAATCTGGCTAGTGGTTTATCTATTTGGTTTATCTTCTCAAAGAACCAGCTTTTAGTTTTATTGATCTTTGCTATCGTTTCCTTCATTTCTTTTTCATTTATTTCTGATCCGATTTTTATGATTTCTTTCCTTCTGCTAGCTTCGGGTTTTTTTGTTCTTCTTTCTCTAATTGCTTTAGGTGCAAGGTTAGGTTGTTTATTCGAGATGTTTCCTGCTTCTTAAGGTGAGCTTGTATTGCTATAAACTTCCCCCTTAGAACTGCTTTTGCTGCATCCCATAGGTTTTTGGTCATTGTGTCTCCACTGTCATTTGTTTCTAGGCATTTTTTGATTTCCTCTTTGATTTCTTCAGTGATCACTTCGTTATTAAGTAGTGTATTCTTTAGCCTCCATGTGTTTGTATATTTTACAGATCTTTTCCTGTAATTGATATCTAGTCTCATGGCATTGTGGTCAGAAAAGATACTTGATACAATTTCAATTTTCTTAAATTTACCAAGGCTTGATTTGTGACCCAAGATATGATCTATCCTGGAGAATGTTCCATGAGCACTTGAGAAAAATGTGTATTCTGTTGTTTTTGGATGGAGTGTCCTATAAATATCAATTAAGTCCATCTTGTTTAATGTATCATTTAAAGCTTGTGTTTCCTTATTTATTTCCATTTTGGATGATCTGTCCATGGGTGAAAGTGGGGTGTTAAAGTCCCCTACTATGAATGTGTTACTGTCGATCTCCCCTTTTATGGCTGTTAGTATTTGCCTTATGTATTGAGGTGCTCCTATGTTGGGTGCATAAATATTTACAATTGTTATATCTTCGTCTTGGATCGATCCCTTGATCATTATGTAGTGTCCTTCTTTGTCTCTTTTAATAGTCCTTATTTTAAAGTCTATTTTGTCTGCTATGAGAATTGCTACTCCAGCTTTCTTTTGGTTTCCATTTGCATGGAATATCTTTTTCCATCCCCTCACTTTCAGTCTGTATGTGTCTCTAGGTCTGAAGTGGGTCTCTTGTAGGCGGCATATATAAGGGTCTTGTTTTTGTATCCATTCAGCCAATCTGTGTCTTTTGGTGGGAGCATTTAGTCCATTTACATTTAAGGTAATTATCGATATGTATGTTCCTATTCCCATTTTCTTAATTTTTTGGGTTTTTTTTTATTGTAGGTCTTTACATTCTCTGTGTTTCTTGCCTAGAGAAGTTCCTTTAGCATTTGTTGTAAAGCTGGTTTGGTGGTGCTGAACTCTCTCAGCTTTTGCTTGTCTGTAAAGGTTTTAATTTCTCCATCAAATCTGAATGAGATCCTTGCTGGGTAGAGTAGTCTTGGTTGCAGGTTTTTCTCCTTCATCACTTTCAGTATGTTCTGCCACTCCCTTCTGGCTTGTAGGGTTTCTGCTGAGAGATCAGCTGTTAACCTTATGGGGATTCCCTTGTGTGTTATTTGTTTTTCCCTTGCTGCTTTTAATATGCTTTCTTTGTACTTAATTTTTGACAGTTTGATTAATATGTGTCTTGGCGTATTTCTCCTTGTATGTATCCTGTATGGGACTCTCTGTGCTTCCTGGACTTGATTAACTATTTCCTTTCTCATATTAGGGAAGTTTTCAACTATAATCTCTTCAAATATTTTCTCAGTCCCTTTCTTTTTCTCTTCTTCTTCTGAAACCCCTATAATTCGAATGTTGGTGCGTTTCATGTTGTCCCAGAGGTCTCTGAGACTGTCCTCAGTTCTTTTCATTCTTTTTTCTTTATTCTGCTCTGCAGTAGTTATTTCCACTACTTTATCTTCCAGGTCACTTATCCGTTCTTCTGCCTCAGTTATTCTGCTATTGATCCTATCTAGAGTACTTTTAATTTCATTTATTGCATTGTTCATCGTTGCTTATTTCATCTTTATTTCTTCTAGGTCCTTGTTAACTGTTTCTTTCATTTTGTCCATTCTACTTCCAAGATTTCGGATCATCCTTACTATCATTATTCTGAATTCTTTTTCAGGTAGACTGCCTATTTCCTCTTCATTTGTTAGGTCTGGTGCATTTTTATCTTGCTCCTTCATCTGCTGTGTGTTTTTGTGTCTTCTCATTTTGCTTATCTTACTGTGTTTGGGGTCTCCCTTTTGCAGGCTGCACGTTTGTAGTTCCCGTTGTTTTTGATGTCTGTCTCCAGTGGCTAAGGTTGTTTCAGTGGGTTGTGTAGGCTTCCTGGTGGAGGGGACTAGTGCCTGTGTTGTGGTGGATGAAGCTGGTTCTTGTCTCTCTAGTGGGCAGGTTCACGTCTGGTGGTGTGTTTTGGGGTGTCTGTGGCCTTATTATGATTTTAGGCAGCCTCTCTGCTAATGGGTGGGGTTGTGTTCCTGTTTTGCTAGTTGTTTGGCATAGGTTGTCCAGCACTGTGGCTTCCTGGTCGTTGAGTGAAGCTGGGTGCTGGTGTTAAGATGGAGGTCTCTAGGAGATTTCTGCCGTTTAATATTATGTGGAGCTGGGAGGTCTCTTGTTGACCAGTGTCCTGAAGTTGGCTCTCCTACCTCAGAGGCAGAGCCCTGACTCCTGGCTGGAGCACCAAGAGCCTTTCATCCACACAGCTCAGAATAAAAGGGAGAAAAATTAGAGAGAATTAGTAGAAGTATGAGTAAAGAAAGAAGGAAAGGAGGAAAGGAAGGAAGGAAGAAAGAAGCAAAGAAGGAAAGAAAGGAGGGAGGGAGGGAGCGAGGGAGGAAGGGAGGAAGGAATGAGGGAAAGAAGGAAAAAAGACAGACAGAAAGAAGATACAGTAAAAATAAAATAAAGTATATTATAGTTATTGAATTAAAAAATATTTAGAAAAAAAAAGGGACGGATAGAACCTTAGGACAAATGTTGGAAGCAAAGCTATACAGAGAAAATCTTACACAGAAGCATACACATACACCTTCACAAAAAGAGGTAAAGGGGGAAAAATCATAAATCTTGCTCTCAGAGACCACCTCCTCAATTTGGGTTTATTCGTTGTCTAAAGGAGGAAAGGAAGGAAGGAAAGAAAGAAAGAAAGAATGAAGGTAAAGTATGATAAAGTTATTACAATTAAAATTAATTATTAAGAAAAAAATTAAAAATAAAAAAAAAAAACCATGGACGGATAGAGCTCTAGGACAAATGGTGGAAGCCAGAGTATACAGACAAGATCTCACACAGAAGCATACACGTACACATTCATGAAAAGAGGAAAAGGGAAAAAAATCATAGATCTCGCTCCTAAATTCCACCTTTTCAATTTGGGATCATTCCTTGTCTCTTCAGGTATTCCACAGATGCAGGGTATATCAAGTTGATTGTGGAGCTTTAATCCGCTGCTTCTGAGGCTGCTGGGAGAGATTTCCCTTTCTCTTCTTTGTTCTCACAGCTCACAGGAGCCCAGCTTTGGATTTGGCCCTGCCTCTGCGTGTAGGTCGCTGGAGGGCATCTGTTTTTTGCTCAGACAGGACGGGGTTAAAGGCGCCCTGATTCGGGGGCTCTGGCTCACTCAGGCCGGGGGTTGGGGGATGGGGGAAGGAGGGGCACTGCGTGCGGGGAGGGCCTGTGGCGGCAGAGGCAGCGTAACGTTGCGGCAGAGGCCGGCGTGACGTTGCACTAGCCTGAGGCCCGCCGTGCGCTGTCCCGGGGAAGTTGTCCCTGGATCCCGGGAACCTGGCAGTGGCGGACTGCACAGGCTCCGCGGAAGAGGGGCGTGGAGAGTGACCTATGCTCGCACACAGGCCCCTTGGTGGCGGCAGCAGCAGCCTTAGCGTCTCCCGCCCGTCTCTGGGGTTCGCGCTTTTAGCCGCGGCTTGCGCCCGTCTCTGGAGTTCCTTTAAGCAGCGCTCTTAAACCCCTCTCCTCGCGCACCAGGAAACAAAGAGGGAAGAAAAAGTCTCTTGCCTCTTCGGCAGGTGCAGGCTTTTCCCCAAACTCCCTCCTGGCTAGTCGTGGTGCACTAACCCCTTCAGGCTATGTTCAAGCCGCCAACCCCAGTCCTCTCCCTGCGCTCCGTCCGAAACCGGAGCCTCAGCTTGCAGCCCCGCCCGCTACAGATCCTCTGTGCGGGAATCTCCCCACTTTGACCTCCACACCCGTCGCTGTGCACCACTCCGCGGTCCCGAAGCTCCCCCCTCTGCCTCCCGCAGTCTCCGCCCGCGGAGGGGCTTCCTAGCGTGTGGAAACTTTTCCCCCTTCACAGCTCCCTGCCACTGGTGCAGGTGACGTTCTTATTCTTTTGTCTCTTTTTTCTTTTTCTCTTTTGCCCTACCCAGGTACGTGGGGAATTTCTTGCCTTTTGGGAGGTCTGAGGTCTTCTGCCAGCCTTCAGTAGGTGTTCTGTAGGAGCTGTTCCACGTGTAGATGTATTTCTGGTGTATCCGTGGGGAGGAAGGCGATCTCCGCATTTTACTCTTCCGCCATCTTCAAGGTCCCCTGGAGCATGGAGTCTTAATCACTGGACCACCAGCGAAGTCCCAGGTTTTGCCATTTTTAAATTGGGATTTTAGTTTGCTTGTACTTATTTTGTAAAGTCTTTGTATATTAAGAGCATGAGGCCTTTGTCACACGTGTTGCAAATATATTTTTTCACATTTTAATGTGAAAGAGCAGAGGAGGGGAAGCTAACATGGGTAATAAGGAAAACTGACAGAATCTATGTTAGATATATTAAGTATAAGGTGCCAGTGGAACACTGAAGTATAGCATAAAGTAATCATCATTACGGGCTAGCTAATACAACATATTCTTTTGTAACAAAAGGAAACTGATAAATTAGATCTAAGAGAATAGTATAGTTATCTAGATTTCTACTAGACCTGCTTACATAGCAAGAAGTAGCTCATTTCTATTTTTGTGATTTAGCATAATTTTCTACCCACATAAACACAGCCAATAAAAAAAATTCCACCTAAAAACCTCCATGAAGATATAACTGACAATATTTTTTTCCTCTCCATTCATATTGTTTTATTTTTTATTTATTGCTTTTTTCTTTTCCACCATGGTTTATTACATGATATTGAATATAGTTCCCTATGCTATACAGTAGGACCTTGTTTATCCATCCTATATATACTAGTTTGCATCTGCTAGCCCCAAACTCCCAATCCAACCCTGCCCCCTCCCCCTCCCCCTCGGCGACCACAAGTCTGTTCTCTATATAACTGACAATATTCTTTAGCAAAGTAGTTTTTTTTAACGAAAGAAAGAAAATAAATGTAGTAATCAAACAATTTACATCAAAATTTTGATTTTTTCAAAATGAAAGCTTTATCTGATTAGAAAAGTATTTAATACTTGTGAGGGAGAGAAAAGCTTATTTAGTTACATATAAACAACCACTTACCAAAGGATTAAATGTCTCACTTTAAGAGATATGCCTAAGCAAAGCGATTGTCTTTGCTAATATGCATTTGCTAATATGCAGTATAGGTTTGTAATATGTGGTATATGTTCAATTTAAACCTTTACATAAATAATCAGGGGATAAAATCATATGGTCCATGGACCCAATTGTTTGCATATGCAAATTAACTGACATTTTCTTAAATAGGTCATGAGATTGGTCTTTCGAGAACACATCAAAAACACTTTGAGGGAAAAGCATCCTGATGAACATCTGTAGGTAAATAAACTAGTATATTTGTCCCTTACAGTGATGCACAATGTTATCATCTCTTTCTGAATACCTTATCTAAAACTGAAATTGCGAAGCATTTATTTGTTTGTTTTTCAAGAGCTTATTGCCATGAGTGTGGACCGTGGGACTTTTACTTGTAATACAGACAGTACATGGGAAGATGTTACCAAATATCAGACTTATTTTTATTTTACTCTTCACATCTGTACCAGAGCATTTCAGTCCCAATAAGTTGATAATTTAAGGACATACAATTTCCCCCATGTGGGCTCTTCAACTCTGGATGTCTGGTGCTCAGTTAAATTTCGTCTGTTTGCAATTTTTTCCCTTACAAGGCATTATTTTTAGCTTCCCAGTCTATTAACAAAACAAAAAACTTGGCTACAAATCTATTTCTAAATGTTTACTCCCATTAAATCCATTGTCATTATAGTCTCACCAAATATAAAACCCCCTAAATGTGGTCAAAATAAATTACTAATATGATGCCTTGTCTAAAGGTAAAATCCAGATATGATCAGAAGGTCAGGGTTTGGAAGGAAAGGTGGAGATATTTATGTATCTGTTTTCTTGTTTTCCCTTAGTCAGATCAACAGGACATATGACATATTTGTCTTTTTTAATATCTAAAAGAAATGGTAGGTAAAAGAACTGCTGTGGGTTCCTTCATCCTCTGCCCTCACATCATAAAAAATATCAGAAAATATATTTTCATTCTTTATAAATAAAATGAAATTTAAATAATATTTCTTCTTGCTAAACTCTGAGTTGATAAACAAGGCAGATACAAAGAGTTTATTAGTTCTATCAATGAATGCTACACTGTGAACACTGAGAATACAAATAATGTAATCCAACTTCTTCTTGATCATTTTTTCCTTTTGTCTCATTCCAAAACTAACACAGACTCGTTGGAAATTTGTAAAATAAAGTTAACATAAAAGAAGAAAATAAAAATCACCACCATTTCTCATTTAGTGAGAACTATTAACATTTTAACACATAGTTTTTTTTTTTTTCCTGTGTACAATACAGTGTTAAACAAAACTGAGGTCATACTATATGTTGTATATACATTTCATATCCTGCTTTTACCACTTAATATATCATGAATATCTTTTCATATAATTAAATATATAGAAGATTAGTTTTAATTACCATGTAACAATTACTTAACAAACTCTTATTACTGGGCATCTATGCTCTAAATTTTCACTATTAGAAATAATGCTGAAGTGAACATCCATGTACAGATATCTTCTTTATACATCTGCTTAATTAGGACATTCCATCCAGAATTAGAACTGCTGGATGTCATTATAAACATTTTTATTACTTATGTTTCATTCTGCTAAACTGCCTTCCAGGAGGGCTGTACTATTTTATAAATCAACCATCAAGAAATGAAAGTACATGCTTCTCAGCACCCTCACTGATCAGATAATTATGTTATATCTTTTTTATTAAATTGCACAATTCTTTTAATAGGCATTTCTTTTACCACTAGTAAGGCTGAACATATACACACCCAATGCACAGCCATACATGCCCATACACACCCACATTAAGCCCACCTGTACATACCATACATACCACGTACATTATATATGTAACTTATTGCTATGTCAATATCATGTTCATTACCTTTGCTCATGTTTCTATTAAGATATTTATTTTTCTTTTTGCTGAGTAAGAACACATACTGAAAAGTATTAATCCATTATCAAAATTTTATAAAGTTGTTCTAAATTCATTATTTGCATTTTACTAATGCATACTGTGTTCTTGACTTACAAAAGTTCCTAATTTGTGTACAGTCAAAAATATTTTTTCTTTTCTGTCTTCTATATAATTACACCTAATTCTTTAGGTGTTCTGAATTTTATTTTGATGTATGGTGTGAGGTAGGGGATCAACTTATATTTTCCATTCAATAATTTGTCAGTTGCTCCAGCAACACTTTCCCCTTCTGATTTGGAGTATCCAACGTAACTTCTCAAACTAGAAAAGGATTCTTGCCATAACTCTTCCTCTATCTGTCACATTTCATTCTTAGAAATATACCAGTAGCAACCTAACTATCTGATTAAACATTTAAATAATATGTGCTCAAGGGTATCAAAACCACCCTTGATTTAACACTATCCCTTTCATTCAAACAATACTAGGGGACCATTCATGTATTCAAGCTCCCTTTAGTTTCATGCACAATCCAATAGCAAGCCAGTGGGTACTGGGAAGGTAGGGAAGAGGAACACAATATTCAGGAAACCAAACACAATATTCCTTTGTTTTAAAGTTGTATCATTATATAATAATTTTTTTGATATTCATGAAATAAATTGACAATACAAGGAAATAGAGTTTAATGTGAATTTGACAGTTTCTTATACTCAGGTCTAAAAGACCATTGTTCATGAGATTTAACTGCACTTTATAATATATATGTAACCTAGGAAAGAGTAGTATAGAAACTTTCAAAAAGTCAAGACAAAAAAAAACACAACCTAGCTAGAATGACTTTTGATGTTTTAAAAGCAGCCAAAACAATGTATTCTACAGGAAAATCTAAAGCAGACATATAGAATTTTGCCTGTTGTGAGCCTTGTATGTGGGAGACTTGTGTTATGTAAATGTCTTATATAAATGGATTATACAGCTTTAGAAAAAAAGCTCAATACATCTTTAAAGTGTTTCCAAGGTGAAAATAACTTTCTTAAGAGCTAAAAGTAAGACTCAATACCTGTATTAGTGACAGCAAACTATCAGAGTTACAGTCAGTCTCTTACTTTCAAAGGCAATAAAAGCTATATAATAGAGCCAAATAAAAACCCCAGTCTTAAAATTATGGGAGGGTGATTGATGCTAGATTTAAGATTGAAAACTTGCACTTTGGCCAAAAGGTAACTTAAAAGAACAAAAAATACTATTTTAAAAGCTGTCGATATATTCTTTAGAGAATCGACTTTAATTCCAATTTTTTTTCACAAGTTCAAAATTGTTAAATGTTTGATGCATTCACCTGAGAGATGTAGACATGACCATCATTGATCACCTACCCATCCAGCTATTCAAAAGCTCTTCGGCCTTCATTGCCCCAGCTCAAGGGCTGTCACAACTCCCTCTGTGTGCACATATGCAAGGAAGTCAATGATTGAAATCTAGAGTAAAGCAAAAAGTCAATGGGTTCTGCTGTTTAGCCAAAAGGAAAAAAGAGCCAAGGAGAATATAAAACAAATAAGTTAAAATAAAAGACTGGAACATGAGTTTGCCTGTGTTGACTAAGTGAAGCCTAAATTATTATGACTTCCTTCTGGCTTATAAGCAGCTGGAAAGTTCTCAGGGCTACTCAGGAAGTGTTTTTATTTTAAAGATAGAAAGCTGTTTCACTCAGTTGGTACACATAAACAACTATACTTGATCTGTCCCTTGCTTCCCTGTGTGCTCCCTTCCCATATCCCTTGGCCCTCACACTACTTCACAGCAAAACTGACTTTCTTCCCGTTTTTCCACCATGCCAAGTTTTCCAACATTAAGGTTTTTGTATTAGCTGCTCCCTTAGCATGGAAGGGCATTTGGCTTGATGGTCCCATGGCTGGTTTCTTCATATCATTAAGGATTTAGAATACAAATCACTACTTTAGAAAAGCCTTCTTTCAAAATGAGAACTATAGCCCAGGAGACAGCATTTCAGATAGCTCTGAGAAAGTGCTCCAAAGAGGTGGCGGGGCGGGGGGGAGGTCAGTATATATGAGATTTTGGTGAAGAGGGAGTACATGTAATCAAGCACACATTTTTTGCAGAAGGTCTTGTGAGGGTTATGAGTCACAAGAAGCAGACATCACCATGAAGAAATTTAGTGCTTTTCTAGATATGAGGAGATGCAAGAATTGGGCTCATAAAAAAAAGAAAAGAAAAGAAAAGAAAGAAAAGCCTTCCTTGAATATCAAGTTAAAAGATTCACTCTGGGAGTTCAGGGGTTTTTGAGCACAAGCCACCTGTTCTCTTTCTTTGGCCCTGCAATAAACCTTTCTCTGCTCCAAAAAAAAAAAAAAAAAAAAAGTCACTCTGTCACTATCATACCTCTCTACTTTGTCTCCATATCATTTATGATTGTCTTGTTTTCTTAATCAATTATTTGTTCACTTGGTCACTAATCTTCACTGCAAGCTCCATGAGGGCAGGGATTTTTGTTCCTTTTATTCACTCTTCTATCCGCAACACCTAGAGAACACTGTTACATGCTATGTGTCCAATGGATATTTTTTCAGCAAATACATTTAACTGGTTTGCATTTTTATTTTTAAAACCAATCACCTATGAATGATTCTGATTACCTCTAAGAACAGATTAGATCTAAAAGAGTATGTCTTCAACTATGTCTTAGTTGAAACATAAACCCCCTCCCAGAATATTTTAGGATCAACTAACTGTATTTCTAATCAGCTCTCTCTTTCCCATATTCCTCAATACAATGAGGTTGAACAAGAGTCCATGCCTCTGCCTCCAGTTGGATCTGGCGTACTTGTCTCTTTTATTGCCACAGCAAACAAGGCCATGGTTCTCAACCAGAAAATGAAGCAACTTTGGTGTATGTGAGGAGAAGGCACAAAGAGACAATCTTTCCCATTAATCATCTCAATAATTAAGAGTTTACTGAACTGGCATTGAAGTTTAGTCTCAATAAAATGTAAGTTCTTTGAGGGAAGGAACTTTTTGTCTCTTTGGTTCACTGCTGTTTCTCCAGCACCTAGAAGAGAGCTCAGTGCACAGCAGGCATCCACTAAATGTTTTTTGAATGAATCAATGAATGAAAGAGTAAATGAATGATTATATAGTAAGTTTCAAATACTGACTTAGAAACAAACATACTTAATTGCACAGGTTTGTTCTGCTTCTGAAGCCATATGAAGAAACACAGACTACAGTTAGATTTTATATTCCTACTTCTAAGGAATTCTATACCATGTGCTATTGATCATAAGGTAATTGAGCAAGAAAGAGCTTACAGACAGTTTAGAAAACGTATCATTGATACTAGAAATGCCTCTAATGGTAAAATGACTCAAATATCAAATGCCCTAGAAAAATGGGCAGCCTAGGATATTGATCACTTACATGAATTTTGTAAAAATATTTGAACAGTTATAAATCACTAATGTTTACTTATACTTTGCTTTGTCCTCATGGAATTTGAAGTGTCTTGCAAGATTATGAAAACAGCTAAACAATAGAAAAAAAAATAGAAAACAGGAATAGGAAAAAATGTAAATCAGAACAGGTCAAGATTAAGAAAAATGTTACAAAAAAGATTTAACTGTATTTTCTGGTGGCCAACTCAAAAAAAAAAAAAGAAAGAAAGAAAGAAAATACAGTTAGTTCCTTTTCAAGGAAGCAAAGTTTTTTCTAGCATTTACACTTGAAAAAAAATGGTTCATGTGGGTTTTCATAAAATGCACCCAATGATATAGTGAACCATATCTACAATAGCATTGCTATATTAAAAGTAGTAACAGATTTTTAGATGAGTAGTTCTTGGAATATTCCTCAGGGTAATCTAAAAACAAACAACAAATCAGTAAAAAACAATTCTCCTGGGACACAGGGGATAAGCAAGAAAATGGATCCAAGTACGTAACTCATTTATGGGTATGGATTGATCCACGGTTATACATAGGATATGGAAAATTGATTTCATCTTGCATACCAAATTGGGTTGATTTGTAGTCAATGTCTTTCATGGTAAATTGTCTGGAGTACTGTGTTAAAAATAATACTCATAATCATAAATATTTTAGGTTTTACAAGGCATACAGTCTCTGTAGCAACTACTCAACTCTGTCACTGTAGCATGAAAACCGTCATAGAAGATATGTAAAGAAACGGACATAGTTAGGGTTAAATAAAATTTTATTTAGAATAGCAGGTGGCAGGCCAGATTTGGCCCACAGTCCACAATTTGCTGATCCTTGATTTAGAAGGATGGATGGACTACTATTCCTTCAAATAGGTTCCCAGAAAGATAGTATTACTTGATAGGGCTTTTGATAAAATTTGGATACTTGGCAGATTAAAATTACATCCTCTTTCCAGAGCCCATAGTTCATATTTTCTAGGCTGTTCATTAAGGGCAGATATGTTTTTGAAAGGATAAACAAGCAAATAGCAAGACTGACATTTTAAATTACTAATAAGTATCAAAACTGAGTAAGTTTAATTTATACTAGCACTATACACTAGAAATTTCTATGATGATAAAAAATGTTTTATTCTATGTTTCCTGTCTGATAACAGTAGTCTCTAGCTACTTGTGGTTACCAGTACTTGAAATGTGGCTAATGTGACTGAGGAACTAAATATCTAACTTTATTTAATTTAAATTAATTTAAATTTAAATAGCCATATGTGAATCAGGGCTATTTTATACTTAAACATACCATTCAGCATTTACCTAGCTGTAGACAATAAAAAAGGAGTGCCTTGATTCAAAATGTTAGTGGTTATTATTCCCTTTATCCCAAAAGGGGTTCCTTGATAACGCAGGTTTGAGAAATATTGCTTTTTAAAAAGTTAAACAACAGACTTTTTACAGCTTTTAATATACTAGCACACTTCACTAATTTTCAAGGGAATATGGTATTCAACTTTCCTTTGCTACAAAAATAGCCCCCAATATGTCAAAAGCTAATGTCTTTGTTTGCATTTAAATATGGTATATTTATCTGATGATTTGGAAATTTACAAAAATAAATAGTAAAAGCACCATTATTCTCCATCTTCAATTAATTTCCTATCACTTCACACACTGATAAAAAAGACAGCCATATAAGGGAACAATGTCAGCAAGATGGTAAACTATGAAGCCTCAGACTCCTCTTCCTCCCACAGAGACACTGATTCAACAACAATACCTGGACCAATTTTCTTGGTCAGAAATCCAGAAACCAGTTAAGAGGCTTTGCACTCCAGGTGAGTACCATAGACACACACACACACATCCCCCACACAGAGCCATGCAGTTTGGAGGAAATGCCCGGCTCCTGGCTTCTCCCTGGGGAGGGTAAGAGAAGACTGGACCATATATCCAATGTTCTGATTTTTGGGTGAGGCAGCCCAAGGGAGTGGGGCCTGACTTGGAGAACTGATGACACGTGGAATACTCTAGGTAGCTGGGGGCCATTGAGAACAAAAAAAGAGCTGAGCGACATGCTGCTGCTTCACAGAACCCACGGAACAGCAGACAGATATCAGAGGGAGTAAGAGATTAAAAGTTCCTGAAAAAAAAAAAAAAACGGAAAAGTCCCTCAATTAAAAATCCACACACACAAGTCCAGAAAATACATGTCTAGAAAAAAGGTTTGAGAGGCCCCCAGAATCTCTAGCAAGGCTGATTGGTGAAGGCCTTTCCCAGTTTCTAAAGACTTGGAGACTTGTGTGTTTTTTTTTTTCAAATGCACAGATAACAACACAAAGTTCAATGAACACACACACATACACACAAACCAAGGAAAAATGGCCCAAAGGAACAAAAATCTACAGAAACTGACTCTAAAAAGAAAGTGATATATGAATTTACTGACAAAGGATTCAAAATAGCTATCAAAAATATGCTCAACAAGCTCAGAAAAATGACCAAATTGAGAATTTCAACAAAGAAGTAGAAAATATAAAAAAGAACCAAACAGAAATTTGGGACCTGAAGAATGCAACAGTTGAACTAAAAATTCATTACAGGTGTTTAACAACAGAGTTGATCAAGCAAAAGAAAGAATAGCATATTCGAAGACAAGTCATTTGAAATTACCCAATCAAAGGAACAAAAAGGAAAAAGAATAAAAAAGGGTAAAGAAAGACTAAGGGACCTAAGGGATATAAACGAGAAGACTAATAAATGTATTAAAGCAGTCCCAAGGGGTAAGAGAGAAAAAAGGGCAGAAACTTACTTAAAAAAATAATAGGCCCTTCCCATCAGCACACTTCCCTCTCGTCACCCAAGTATTTGCAAATGATATGTTCAATAAGGGGTTAATATCCAAAATACATAAACAGCTCATACAACTCAACATCAAAAAAGCAAAACACCTGATTTAAAAATGGGCAGAAGAACTGAATAGACATTTGTCCAAAGAAGAAATGAAAATGGCCAACAGGCACATGAAAAGATGCTCAACATCACTAATCATCTGGAAAATGCAAATCAAAACCACAATGAGAGACAGAGACAGAGAGAGAGATGGAGATCTTGTTTACATCAAATACCCAAAGGACACCACGGAATATCAGGAAACATCATTTGTGTCTGGGTGTCCAAAAACTTAATAATTTACTCTTTTATTTGATATAACAATCAATGAAATATGCAATAAGCAATTAATAACATCTTTACCAAGCATATCTTTAAGTACTTTTAAAACACATAAATAGGGCTTCCCTGGTGGCGCAGTGGTTGAGAGTCTGCTTGCCGATGCAGGGGACACGGGTTCGTGCCCCGGTCCGGGAAGATCCCACATGCCATGGAGCAGCTGGGCCCGTGAGCCATGGCCACTGAGCCTGAGCGTCCGGAACCTGTGCTCCGCAATGCGAGAGGCCACAACAGTGAGAGGCCCACGTACCGCAAAAAAAAAAAAACCAAAAAAACAAAAAAAAATACATGATACTGTTCAAGGTAGTGTAAGAAGCCACTTTTAAGTGATGAAAGAGGATAAAGTGAAGATCCCTGGCATTGTGTAATTTAAAACAATCATCAATAGAAGAAAATTTAAGAGAAAATGGTAAGATACCTTTAAAGGGTGATATCCTTAAATAGTCACAAAATCAAACTGTAGACTAATCTTATAGTCCAATGGTAATGATCATTTTTTGGTGTTATTTGGATTTCCGTTAAAGAATTTTTTCCTCAATGTGGTATTTCAAATGTATTTCTATGGACATTCCTGACACAGTAGTAGTTGAAAAACATCTACACTAATGCTTGCTCTGCCAGCCCTCCTCTGTTGAATAAATGGCTTAATAAAAATGTTTAGAGTTAGGAAACCGTTCATGTTGAAAATGTGAAATGTCTTCTTTAATGGACAATTAGGCATTACCATGTCTATGTGAAGCACATACATTTTTTTACTGTAAACTTTTGAGCAAGATTTAAACCAGCCTTGCACATACATTCAAAATAGGAGGTGTGGGGACTTCCCTGGTAGCACAGTGGTTAAGAGGCCGCCTGCCAATGCAGGGGACATGTGTTTGAGCCCTGGTCCGGGAAGATCCCACATGCTGCAGAGCAACTACACTGGTGAGGTACAACTACAGAGCCTGCGCTCTAGAGCCCACAAGCCACAACTACTGAGCCTGCGTGCCACAACTACTGAAGCCGGCACGCCTAGAGCCCATGCTCCACAACAAGAGCAGCCACTGCAATGAGAAGCCTGCGCACCACAACGAAGAGTAGACCCCTGCTCGCCGCAACTAGAGAAAGCCCGTGCATAGCAACAAAGACCCAATGCAGCCAAAGAGAAAGAAAGCAAGAAAGCAAGCAAGAAAGAAAATAGTTTAAAAAAAATAGGAGGTGGGATGAGGAAAGAATGCACATTCATTCTTTTTTCCTTTTGCCTAATAGAAAATCTTTTGCCACTATAAATGCAGAACAATGATTAGTCTTTAGAGTAATACAGGTACTGGTGCAATTGATGGCATTTTGTAAATTTTATAATTCTATTCTTTATTCCATATCCACACCTCCTTTGAGTTACCAATCAATACTGGTGGGATTTTTGCCTATCTATTGAGTATTTGTTAAATCAGCCCCATTGTGAAGATAGGAGAGAGTGGGAAGGATGGCATCTTTATTAAAGTATCTAGGAATGAGAGTGATATGTAATACAAAAGGTCAAGAAACTAAATCTTCCCAATTAAGAGTGGGCAAAAAACTATACAATTTTTAAACCGATTGTGCTTTGAGATACGTTATTTTTAATTTACATGAAACATGGACCTCATAAAGGGCTCACATATTTTTTAAGGTCCACAAGGAGATTTTGTTGTTTTTCTGCAACACCAAGTCTCACCTGTGGTGGACAGTAGATGTAGGAGCGGCCTCCTTCCCAATCTGAGCTTCGTGGACCAGAGTCCCTCTAAGTGTCCTTTCTGCGCTGATATGCTTTTCAGCAGACAAGCTCATGGTCTATAAAACCTTTAGCTCCATATCAAGTTTTATGAATTCCTGGTATCCTCTTTCCTTTGCCGAGCATATCTGACATCTATTTAGGACTTTTTTCTTAGCCCAGATGCTGTTCCTGGGTCCCAGACTCTGGTTCTCAATTTCCTAGACTATCAATGATTCCTCTTCAACACTGAAACCTTGGTGCCTAAACCAATGACATTTACCTATACTCCCTTCCTTACTTAAAGTTGCCCACTGGCCCAGCTGGATTATTATTGACCTGGTTCCTTCACTAAAGAGTCCAGGATGTCAATACCTCTCCTTCCTTGTTGCGAGAGTTAAATATATACAATCAGCTAAACAAACATATGACATTTAACATTTAATGTTAAAGTGGCAATTCCAGTTTAACAGAAACCAGAAGCCAGGAAACTAAGTGAAGGTACATTGGATCATACATAGTTAGAACCTATAAAATTAATAGCTAATCCTTAATTTTTCAAATTACAAGCCCTGTGTGTTCTCACTTTAATATGAGTGATACGTTGCCATATTGGAAAACTGAAGATTTATCTATAAAACTACATAAAAGTAGAAGGAAAACTCCCCAAACAGATTCTAGAATTCTGAATACTGAGTTGGAAAGTCAGGATACAACTATTAGGTTTCTGTGTAGAATAATCACCAAACATCCGGGAAAACAACACCTCTATTTATTCCAATGATACTTAGCAGTAACATAACAAACTAAGAGCCATCTATTCAGAGTTCACTTTCTAGATATTCCAGGTTTCTCAATTACAGTGATGGTGAATAATGGGGAAAGTCAGCAACCAGAGTAGATGCTACATAACTGGAATAGGTAATTTCCTACACTGTGTGATTTGAGGACTACTTTTAGGTCTTATCTGCCTTCACCTTTACCAGAAATTCAGCATTATTTCACTCAGCAGATAATAACATCGGAAGAATTATTTCCAAACAACCACTGTTACAATGGCTTCACATTACGTAGGCGTTTCCAGTAAACTTTCTGGCATTCCTTCTCATTGGATATTTAGATTAGAAAATCTGCACTCCAAAAGAACAAGGTTCAGGGTCTGAGGTGATGTTCCAATCTAAGTCAATTTCATCAGGCGAGGAAACATTACAGTGACATACCTACCCTCAGTGACGACTGTGGGCAGCATGGAACCCCAGAGAGCACACTGACAGTAAAACGAAAGTCTAGGCAGACCACTTCCCCAGAGTAAACTACGTTTTCCCTAGCATGGTTCCCTTATGTTATCAAAGGCAGAAAATGTCACTGTATCATGTCTTACTTCAGTTTTGATCTACTAACTAATTTAGGCACCAAATCCTTTCAGGAATGAAGTGAGAAGTAAATTAAAAACCTACTAGATAAACACTGTATCAGGTGTTTGTTTGGCTCACTCCCTTACCTTATCCTCATCTTCACTCAAATATCACAACGCCTATCCTGACCATCCTACTTCAAATTGTAAACCTCACCCCTGGTACTCTCTACCCTGGTCTATTTCCATTCTTTTCACCACAGCATTTACACCTGGGATTTTATCTATCTATCTGTCTATCTATCTATCTATTTGTGTGTGTACATATATGCATGTGTATGTACATGAACATACATGTGTGTATTTTTTTTCTCTTTGTCCTTACAAGCTGCTACAATAATGCCTGCATCATAGCAGGCACCCAAATATATGTTATTTTACCTATGTTAGTTTACCAGCAAATTCACCTAAGTATCCTACATGTTGGCAGTATATCAAGGATATTAAAGAATTTCAGTGACTCTCCCCATTCCCTATGAGATTAAGGGCTTCCACATTTGGAAATGACACCCTTATGAATTATATGCTTTTCTCAAAAGTTTTAAACTAACTCCATTTAGATTCAGAGAATATTAGTGCCTCACTGGAAAGACATGCTTTTTCTTGACCACCCAGAAGCAATCCCTTTTTTAAGATGATAGTTATCACTTATTTATGCTGAATAAATTATTTTTAAATTTTAGCATATATTTATAACTTTATTTTTGGAACAGTAGAGAGAACTGAACTATGATCATTGTTCAATTAGAATGATCTAGCACTACTCTTATACTATTTTCCAAAATTAACTTGCTTAATTACCCCAAACTGTGGCTGTAAAACGAGTTATATTTGGTGAACAAATATCCAAGTTAACAGTACTCCATATCATTTTGAATAAGTTATAAATTTCTTTCCTAATGCGAGTTTTATAAAATGTGCCATTCCTTTCCTTTCCTTTCATTTAACCAAATAAGAAATTGTTCTATTCCTTCCTAGTTATCAAAGCCTAATAAAACACTTCTATCTACTCTGTGTTTGTTAAATGGAGTAAAGAGGAGGTTGGGACTTTGGGGGGAAGGAGAAAAGAGAAAATAAATGGTGAATATTATGAGTTTCACTTTAGATATTTAAATTTGAGAAGATGAGATGAAATAATCATACCTTTTAGGTATCTGGAAATATAAGATCAGAAGGCAGGTGAGAAGTCTGGATCAAAGTTGTAAATTTAAGGGCATACACATAGGGCTTCCCTGGTGGCACAGTGGTTAAGAATCCACCTGACCATGCAGGGGACCAGGGTTCGAGCCCTGGTCTGGGAAGATCCCACGTGCCGTGGAGCAACTAAGCCCATGTGCCACAACTACTGAGCCTGTGCTCTAGAGCCCACGCGCTACAACTACTGAAGCCCGCACGCCTAGAGTCCATGCTCCGCAACAAGAGAAGACACTGCAATGAGAAGCCCACAAACCCCAACGAAGAGTAGCCCCTGCTCGCCGCAACTAGAGAAAGCCCACGCACAGCAACAAACACCCAACGCAGTCAAAAATAAATAAATAAATTAAAAAAAAAGAGCATACACAGAAGGATGATAATATGAACTCATCACAGCAGGCAAATTTCAGCAGGAAAATAAAGGCCTTGAACAAAAACCCAGGAACTAGGCAAAATTATTGAGGCAGGAAAATGGGAAGCTAGGAAATAGAAAAAGGGTACAGATAGGTAGAAAGCACCAGAGAGTCAAGAAAGAATGGATAGTAGTTGATACCAAATGCCAAAAAAGAATTTCAAGAAGATGACATTTGAAAAAAGGACTTTGGATTTAGACTCTAAGTTAAAGGTCATAGATGACCTCAGAAAAGGCTATTAATAGAGTACATGTGCAGAAATTATGTTATCTAGGATTGACGTATTCTCCTTTGTTCTGCATGGCCACACTAATGCTACCATGAGATAATTGTTGAGAATAAAAATCAGTTCAATCAGTTCAATACATAATTTACACAATGTATGCTGTGTCGCTCCTTTAGCATATGAGGATTAAGGAAAATAAGTGGTTAAATGAGAGGCTAACATATTATGCAAAATTTTCTATATGGACTTTTGTGATTAGATAATATAAGTTGACATATGGAGTCTCTAATGTTTTAATTTTTTAATGAAAATATCATCATGTATTATGTATAACTTAATTTAGTAAGGAAAATATCTCTTAAAAAGACTGACAATAACAACTGATGATGAGTGTAACTACCGGTAGGAGTGTAAATTAATCCACCACTTTGGAAAACCATTTGGCATTACTATTGATGTTGAACCTAGGTATGTAACCTTTGAGGAGGCAACTCTATATACCAAACAGAAATGCATGCACATGTATACAAAAACACATGTATGACAGTATTCATTGCCAAAACACAAAGGTCTGTCAATATTTGAATGGGTAAGTTAATTTTGATATATTTATATAATGGAATACTGTACAGCAGGGGTTGGCAAACTATGGCCCATGGGCAAAATCAGGCCTGCAGCCTATTTTTGTAAATAAAGTTTTATTGGAATACAACCACATTCATTTGTATACTGTCTATGGCTACTTTTGTATTACAACAGTCAAACTGAGCAGTTGTGACAGGGACTACAATCATACACAAAGTCTAAAATATTTACCGTATAGCCCTTTACAGAAAATGTTTGCCAACCTGGGCTATAGAACAAAAAAATGAAAAACCACAGTTACATTCAAGACTGTGAATGAGTCTCACAAACAAGGGGTTGAGTGAAAGAACCCAGAATCAGAAAAAGAGATACTCTATGATTCAATTCATATAAAGTTCAAAAATAGGCAGTACTAGGGACTTCCCTGGTGGTCCAGTGGTTAAGACTCCACGCTTCCACTACAGGGATTGTGGGTTCGATCCCTGGTCGGGGAACTAACATCCCGCAGGCCATGCAGCGGCCAAAAAACAAAAGAGACAGTACTAAACTATAGTGCTTCCAGTCAGATTAGTAGTTATCTTTGGGGAGGAGGAAGGCAACAGGAATTGGGAAGAACTGGCAATGTTCTACTTCTTGAATTGGGTGTTGGTTATGAGGGTGAATTGCCTTTGAGATAATTCATTGAACTGCTTGCCTATAATTTGTGCACTTTTATGTGTATTCCTTCAATAAATGAGTTTTTTTAAAGATATGCAGAAGGATTATACACCAAATTATTAACAGTAGTTAGCCCTAGAGTATAGGATGGGAAGAATGAGAGATTTTATTTTTAATGGGTATACTTCCATATTTTTTAACTTTTTAAATAAGCCTATTGTTTTAGAAAAATGAAAATGAAGTAATAAAATGACATATATTATTACATATCTTCATCATGATGTGGTTTTATATTTTTATCGACAAGACTTAATACATTGTGGGCACTCACAAGTGACAACAGGAGGTCAGAAACTAAATGTTTAAATCACTCAACAACTCTAAGTTTTGTGAACCAACAATAGAAAATACATCTTAAACCTGTTACTCTTTATGTTTTATCTAAAAGTTTCATAATCTTATGAAACCTTCTCACATGTTTTTAAAATACTATCTTAATTATCTTTGTCAGATTATAGCTGTTATACATCCCCTATCTTTAGTAATACTGTGCATTAACATGATGGTCTTAACCATCCCCATAAGCTAATTCTGTTCCTTTTCAGAGATAAAAGACTTCAGGAATTGAAAGTGACATTAAAAAAATGGTGCTGGCAACCACCAATTGTTGCTTAAAGTAAAGATTTAAGAAAGAAATATTTCTGCATGACTTAATGATTGCTCGCTGTAGCAAAGTTCTTTTGTCTGGTCTCTAATATAACTCCCTAGAGTGTCTTGTTCAATATGCAACAAAACAATGATGTAGAGATTTTGACAAAGAGCCCATCTCCCTATTGAGGTGGCATTACAGGATAATAGCTGTCTAAGCTATATAATTCAATGAGATATATTTTAGTATTAAAATATCTGTTAATCAGTTTTTAAAGCTGTGATGTTCAAAACTCAGAACAATATGTAAAACATTCTTTTACCAAAGGGAATGACTAATCTTCTGTACAGCTTTGATAAGTTACAAGAAATAGGTTTATCTCAGAAGACTGGTTATAATTAATATGCAGTTCGTAAAGCTCCTTAGCTCTGTATGGTCTCTCTCTAACTGAATCTAATAAAGATAGGTCACACATTTTTCATATTCCTTTTTCACCCATGACAGATCTCTAATAGGATTTATATGCATTTGATATTAATTGTATCGGAGACTGTACCAACTGCAATAATCCTTCATTTCTTTGCCTTTTTAAAGCTATACATAAATTACAAAGTTTCCATTTTTGTTTGACTGCGGCTCTCACTGACGATCAACCACGTTAATGATACAGAGGTAGAAAAAGATTAAGAACCACCTCACCTAGTTCACTGAAATACCAAATGATACCGAAGGCTATAAACCCAGGTTTGAGAGCTGTTTTCGCTCCCCTCTCCCTTGTGTCAGAAGAACTCAAGCATATAACCTCAGTGAAAATCTTGCACTCTGAATTGGAGAGGAAAGGACATGCTTTTAATAACCATCTCACAGAGGAGTGATGGCAGGAACCCTTCGTTTTGATGAAGTATTGCTTTTCTAACCGTCTACAGAGACAACACAGGAAATGTAAAAATGAGATAGTGCTACCTAGAATGAAAAACCGAGTGTCCTGGGGACTCAATCGAAAACAGTCCTTAATTTTTGCTCTGAACTCAAAAGAGGCTTCACTTATGTCTGGGGAAAAAGAAATGTATCTTGTGTGACTATTCAAATTGTAATTGCAGTTAAGAGAAGTGGACAATTATATTTTCATATTCTATATTCTGTACTATGACATAAATAGTGAAAAATGTCATTCTGCAAGAGAACATATCAAGGGATTTGAGAAACTAGTAAAATGTTGCTTTACACTCTATCAAAACACTTGGCTATTAGTGAATAAAATACAATGGAAAAAAGTAGGTCACAATTGTAATAACTTTCTTTAGTTGAAACAGACTACATAAAATTCAGCATATAAATGTCTCTCATACATACAAGAATTCTAAAAACAACCCACAAACAAGTCTGTATGACTAATTAAACTTAGACAGCTACCTCATGGTTTTATATAGATATTTATGTATATAAAATTTTGCCCTTGAATTAAGAAAGGTTACTTTTTAAATGCAACACCCAAGAAAAAAATGAACACAAATTCAAAAGTCTATTAACTAAAGAATAGCAACCAAATACCCCTCATCCATCTATAAAAGCTATATTAGGGAATTCTTTTGCTTCTGGCCATAAAGGAGTAACTGGTACGAGACTAGCCCTCCATCTGTAAACAACTAGGGAACTACACAAAATATATGAAACAACTGTTTTCAGACACTGGACAACAGGCAGCACAGGGCTGTGATCCCTGAGACAAAGAAAACAAAGTGAGCCCTATAGTCATACCAGTTTTGTGTGTGGAGGCACATTCCCCATTAAAATTCAGGGAGGGGGAAATTATGCAGAGTACTGTAGTCTTACAGAGCTGAAGAGAGAGAGATGCAAGATCAGGGAGGCTGAGGCAGTTTCGATTTATGGGGTACAGTATCAGAGAAGAGAAAGCCCCACAGAAAAATAGTTCCAGACATCCATAGTGGAGTCTCCTTGAGTTTTTGGCTGAATACTAATCTGAACAAGGGTAAGGGAGACTTGACGAGGATGGGCAGAGAACACTACTGTACTAGAGAAGGAATGACTACCAAAAAAGAATAAACATAACACCTGCTGGAGATCACACAGGGCTGGGAGACATTCTGATCAGCCAGAGTGAAAAGACTTCATTGAGTATTCAGAGACCAGAAAAAGTCCACACTTTAGAAGTAGAGCCAAACTAGCCCTATAGGAAATGCTACTTTAGATACATACAAAGTTTAAAAACAAGTCTTGAAATGATCAAGCTGATCTACATATAAATTAACAGCCAGAACAAAGCCTAACACGCTTTAAGATAACCAAATTACTATATTCAACAATGTCACATTCTAATATCTAGAATCCAGTCAAAAATTCTCAGATAATCAAAGAAGCAGGGAAATATGACTCAAAGACACAAGGAAAATCACCCAATAGAAACAAATATAGAAGTGACAGAGATGGCAGAAAAAGCTGGCAAAGATTTTAAAACAGGTATTATTAGTATATTCAAGATTTAAAGAAAACATGAACACCATGAGAATAGAAATGGAACTATAAAAAAAAAGAACCAAATAGGACTCTAGAGTTAAAAACTACAATATCTGAAATGAAAATTTCACTGTATGGGCTAATAGCAGATTAGACACTGCAATAAAAAAAAAAAAAAGATGAGTGAAATAGAAATAATGTCAATAAGAACTACCAATCTGAAGCACAGAAAGGAAAAATAAAATGGTTAAAAAATTATCAGAGAGCTTCAATGACATATGGGACAATATAATGTGATATAATACAGAAGAAACTCCCAAAATGGTGAAGGGATAAATCAAAAGAAATATGTGAATGAATGAAGACCCACAATTTTCTAAATTTGATGAAAAATATCAATTTACAATGTAAGAATCTCAATGAATCCCAAACAAAATAAACATAAAATAACCCCAAGGTACATTATAATCATATTGTTGAAAACCAATGATAAAGGAAAAAACCTTAATAGTAGCCAGAGAGAAAAGCATGTTACATAGAGGGGATCAGAGTTTAAAATGATTGCTGACTTCTCATCAGAAACAGTTCAAGCCATATGAGAAGAGATGACATCTTTAACGTGCTAAAAAAAAAAAAGAAAACCGAAGGAGTGGGGGCGACCTATCATCTTAGAATTCTGTATCCCATGAAAATATCCTTCAAAAATGAAGGTAAAATAAAGATGTTACTAGACAAACATAATCTGAAAGAATCAAGTTGAAGAGAACCTGCACTACAAGAAATATTTAAAGGAAGTTCTTTAGGTTAAAGGAAATCGATACCAGATAGAAACTCAGATCTACATAAAGGAATGAAGAGTGGCAGAACTGTCTGTGAAATAGAGAATGAGAAATAGAGAATGAGAATAAGACATTGTTTCTAGTTTATTTTCCTTAAAATATAATTGATTATTTGAAGAAAAAAATAATGCAATGTAAGGTCAGATCTATAACATGTAGAAGGAAAATGTATGACAACAATAAAACAAAAGATGAGAGGGAAGAATGTAAGTATGCTATTGTAAGGTTCTTACATTATACAGGAATATATACAATATCATTTTAAGCTAGACTGTCACAAGTTAAAGATGCATACTGTAAACCCTATAGCAACCACTGAAAACTAAAATAAAGAAGTTTATCTAATAAGCTAATACATGAGATACAATGGAATTGTAAAAAAAAAAATACTTAATCCAAAGGAAGGCAGGAAAAGAGATTAAAGGAACAAAGGACAGATGAAACAGAAAACAAATAAGACTACAGACATAAACACAGCGATATTAATAATTATATTAAATGTAAATGTACTGACCATACAGATTAATAGGCAGAGATTATCAGACAGCATAAAAAATATATATACCCAAATATATGCTTTCTACCAGGAACACACTTTAAATATAAAGATACAGATGGGTTAAATGTAAAAGGATAGAAAATGATATATTATGCAAATAGTAATCATACAAAAGTTGGAGTAGCTAAATAAATATCACACAAGGTAGACTTTAGGACAAGGAATATCACCAAAGATAAAGAAAGATATTCCATTATTATGAAATGGTCAATTAATAGAGAAGACAATCCTAAATGTGTATATAATTAATAATAGAGTTCCAAAATACATGAAGCAAAAACTGACATAACTAAAGAAGAAATGGACAAATCCATAATTAGAGTTGGTGATTTCAGCATGCCTCTTTCAGTAACTGATAAAATAAGTCGACAGAAAATCATTAAGAATATAGAAGACTCGAACAACCCTATTAACTGACTTGATCTAAATGATGTTTATAGAACACTTTAACCAAGCTCAGAATATATCTTCTCTTTCAAGTGCACCAGGAACATTCAATAAAATAGACTATATGCCAGATCATAAAACTAGCCTTAATAAATTTAAAAGTAATGCAATAAAGCCATAATCACTCTTCTCGCTAGTTTTCAATTATTGACGTGGTAATGAAATAACCTGCCATGTATCAGGAACTATTAGAAGACCAGAACAAACAGCATGGAAGTTAGGCTTAGTTTCAGTACAAATACTACTGCTCTAAACCTCTGTTGAAATGGTAAGTTGAATGGTGGCCCCAAAAATGATATGTCCAGATTCTAACCCTAAGAACCTGTGAATGTGACCTTATTTGGAAAAAGCATTCTTATAAATATAATTAAGTTAAGGATCTTGATGTGAGATCATTCTGGATTATCCAGATGGGTACTCAATCCAATGAAAAGTGTCCTTATAAAAGACACACAGGGCTTCCCTGGTGGCACAGTGGTTGAGAGTCCGCCTGCCGATGCAGGGGACACGGGTTTGTGCCCCGGTCCGGGAAGATCCCACATGCCCCGGAGTGGCTGGGCCCATGAGCCACGGCCGCTGAGCCTGCACGTCCGGAGCCTGTGCTCCGCAACGGGAGAGGCCACAACAGTGAGAGGCCCGCGTACCGCAAAAAAAAAAAAAAAAAAAAAGACACACAGAGGAGAGTCACACTGGGAAAAGGAGAAGACTATGTGAAGTCAGAAGAAGAGACTGGAGGAATGCAGCCACAAGCCAAAGAATATATGGAGCTATCTGAAGCAGAAGAGGCAAGGAAGAAATCTCCCCTAGAGCTTTTGTAGAGAGTATGGCCCTACCAACACCTTGATTTCACATTTCTGGCCTCCAGAACTGAGACAGTAAGTTTCTGTTGTTTTAAGCCACCAAAGTTGTGGTAATTTGTTATGGAAACCCTAGGAAGTTAATACAATCACATAGATGAGAGTTTCTCTAGTGTCTATATATTAAAGGAGATTTTTTTTTATGTCATAGGATATATAATACTTATCTTCAACTTGAATTGATGCTGCCAATTTACACGCTAACATGACTGTACCTATTTACAACACCTATGAGCAGAAAATGAGAGTTTCCAGTACCTGATATTATCAGACTATTGGGGGGGGGGTAGCAATTTAATGAGTGTGAAATGGTATTTGGTTATTTTAATGTTCCAAGTAGATTTGAACTAGTTTGGGAAACTAGACTTGACTTCTAAAGTCCCGGCCCACTCAAAAGTCTATTTCCATGATTTTTCATTTATCCATTGATAAATGAGTATTATTTATTGAGTACCTACTTTGTGTCAGCCAGGCACTGTGATCAGCACTAAGGAGACACATATGAACAACATATTGTCTCTGTCTTTCTACCTCAACAGCTTTCCTCTACTCTATCTCCCCACAACACTTAAATATTGACTGTGTACTATACTATTTTTTACATATTGTCTTATATTATTTAAGTTCTTATGAAAATAACACACACACACACACATATATATATCTACGCATGTATATTTTTTCTCTGAACTAGACTGTAAGTTTGATGTGAATGAGATTCCATTTCTATCATACTACTCTTGCAGTGGCTAGTCCAGTGTTTTGCACATGAAAGTTCAATATGTCCTTTCTGAAATTAGCCCAATGCACAAAATGACCCCACAATTTTCTTTTTTTTTACCTCAAGCCATATGCCCCTAATCAGGTGATAGGATGGTATTTTATGCTCTGCATTATCTCCTTTCTTATATATTTATCTTTCTGACAAAGAAGATAACTTATGGTATGACTGGTAAAGACTGATGCTTCTGGTCAAAGAACAGTGATGATCTCAATAAGATATTAAATGGTTCATGTCAGGAACAGGGTGGAGGTAGAGAAAAATAAAATCCAGGGACATTCATTTCAATTACTATCATGTCCTCAGTCCCAATAACCCATTCTTTAGCAAAACTCAGCTTGATGATTAGAGAAATGTGAAAGAAGAATAAAAAAGATGCATCTTGACACAGTGGAAAGACCAGGAACTTTGGTATCAGACCTGAATCTGACTCCTGATTCTATTCCACAAATTTTGTGACTTTAGGCAAGTTACTTTATCACTCTAAGCTTCAGTTTCTTCATCTCTAAGAGAACAAGAATTCCATCTACCTCACAGAATTGTGAGGATTAAATGAGGTAAAAGTAAATGCCTAGTGCACAGTAAGTACTCAAATACTAAAGTTCTTTCCTAACCTCCCTAATAAAAATGGAACATTAAAGATATAAGTGAGGGTTTACAATTTAGTAACAACTATCAAAAGTCTTCATATAGGAGTATTCCCTGACCCAGAAATTCAACTTCTTGTATCTAAAGACAAAAAAATTAAATAATTCTTCAAGGTTGCAAAAATAAGGATGCTCACTTTAGAATTATCATGGTTAAAAATTGAAAATAATCCAAATGTCTTTCAACAGTGGAATGGTATGAGATATGCTTCCAAAGGGGGGAGGAGACTTTCACTCTGCTCTCTGGAAGGGAACAGTATTAGGAAGAAGACTTAGAATACTCCTGTCCAAGCCCTCGCTTCCTTCTTCCCCTGGAAGGGCAGATTTATCTAATTAATGCAAATGCTGGGACTCTGTCACTCATTAAGCTTCCATTCTCCATGGACAGAGTTATTCAGTTAGAGTTCACTGCTTATGCACTGACCCATACCTTGTTTCTTTCTCCTCTTGACTTGGACCTACATGCCCTCTGTAACTCTATGTGTCCACCTCTGCTTTATATCCCCCAGGTAAGCCCAAGAGCATCTCCCTCCACCCCAAATGGTCTGCTGTTTGTTGGAGGATGGGGAATCCACCAAATCTCCGACATAAAAGAATACTATGGAGTCATTCAAAATTATGTAGCTTTATATATTTTGACATGGAAAGATAACCATACTATCTTGTTGAGTAAAACTAAAAAATAAAACAAACACTAACACTGCTTTGCTCAAGATAGTAAAATTAAGACGCATTGTGGGTGGGGAGGGGAGTCTGGTTTCTTGACTAACTTTTCTACAAGATAGTTGTACTATTTGTATAAAATTATTTTTTTAAGTGTGGAAATAGAATACAAAGAAAAGAGTACAATAAGAAAGATCAGTAATAAAGTACACAATAGAGAGTGAAATCAAAAAGATAAGCTAGAGTGATCTCTTTCATCATTCTCCAATGGTTATATAAGATTCTGGAACCAGGTTCCAAGTATGCGTTCCTCAAACAAAAGTTCTAATATGGTAGAATCTACACTCCAATATCCCAAAATAGCAGACCTTTTAATATGTTAAAGTCCTACTGCTCCTGAAACTATCACTGAATATAGTAAAATCATGATATAGCAAAATTAGTCCTCATTAACAGGTAGTGTACCCTGTAACGGCAGCATTACAAAGAGAGTTTACTGCAGTTTCATTATGTGTATTCATTGACAAGTATAGTTTTTTCCAAAGCACCAAACTCGTTACTAATAATTTAACTAACACCTCCTTGGAGCCTATTTTAAAGTAACTTTCATTTCCAAATGTAATGATATTGAAATAAAAAAACATTACCAGGCCTACACAAACAAACCTATTTTAAAATATCTAAAATTTAAATAAATTAACATTGAAATGAACAAAGCAACTCTGTCTCCAAAGTTACATTAAATTTACATACTATTGAAATTATGCTTTTATAGCAACTGAAGTGTTAAACTAACTGCAGCATACACAATTTCCTATATATCACAGGATTCAAACTGGAATATTCAATCTAATCTGATAGAAAAACTATCCCCAACCCTATCTGTGTTATAGAAGCAGTCCCAATTTACAAGTGGGTTGTATTCTAAAGACAGTGTGCAAATCATTTGGCAAAAAATGCTGGGACATATTTAATAAGAAAAACAAGCTTAAATAAAAGGCTCAAGTTCCAAGGCTATCCTGAAAAACACGGTCAACACATAAAATAATGTGTTATTGTAATAACAGAAGTTCTAAGCCCTGAACTCCCTTGCAACAAGGGATGGGGTCCAGAGGAAGCCCTGAAAACTGGCGGGGAGGAGAACAGCACTGCCTTAATTTTTCTTTGGCCTTGCCACCCGGCTTACAGGATCTTAGTTTAGCATCAGGCACAACCAATCTTCAGTGGGTTAGTCTTCTCTGAATCAGCCTCTTCCTAAACTGGAGATAAAAATAATGACCACCCCATAGGGTTTTAGAGGATTAAATGAGGTTATCCATGAAAACCATTTATCACAGTGCCTGGTCCACACTGCAAGTGGTCAGTAAATGTTACTATATAGAAAGTTACCTAGCAGAGATGCTGGGGCTGGGGTGGACCTTTATATAACCAACTGGCATAAGTCCTCTCCCAGTTGATAAGTAAAACTGCCAGCCTGCCAAAGAACTGCATTCCTTAAGTCTGAAAAGTGGGAGGATTTTTCCTCCCCACGAGATGGCACGAGGGTTCAAGTATCTTTTATCCTATTTCTAGGCTTAATTATCTTCCCTCTCCCCACCAAGTTTAAGACTTCTTTGCCTCATCGAGAACAGGAAACATCTTTGAAAAACAATATATTTTATTTGTGACCAATTGTTTTCTTTGAATATCAATCTCAGAAATATTAATGTGAGCAAGGAGGAAAAAATGCATTCCACATTTTACCAGGTATTTCTGGATACTTCCCTCTTGCACTTGGTGTGTTGCTTCTGTAGTTATAGCCATAAACTTTTTAATTATATTATTGAATAAGGCACAGATATGCATTTGTCCCACAAGCTTTTCATAAGAAGAACAAAATACGAGTCCCTTATCCAGCACAATCAGTGATCTATGAATGTGTGCTGTATAGGTACTTGAAAGATATCTCTTTAAGTGTAACAACTAAAGGGGGAGAGGGGAGGAAGCTAACCATTCCTGATGGAAACTTGCTGAAAATATATTATGCCTAGACTGCACTGATGAAGAGTACATTCAATCTCCCCTTGATGACTCCTCATCAAGATCAATTTCTATTCTGTGCAATAATACAGAGTTGCCCTCTGAAACCACTGAAGAGCAGCGGGCTGTTTTTCTCTCTGTGAAATAACCAAAGACTGCTATATTTTTATAGTTCCTCTTTGTGCTGTTAGCTGTCACATCTCACTGTCAATAGCACCTTTCATTTTTTTTTCTTTTCAAAACACAAGATTAACTGGGTGAGAGCCTGAGGTGACACCACAATTCTCTAAGACACACAAGAGTCTTTTTTTTCCCCTCTTAATTTGCAGAAATGCAGGCCATACTGCAAATAGTTGAGATCAGCCAGAATACTGAGTTTCTGATCAGGCTACCTCTGTTGAATACAAAACTGCCATAATTGTATTCCAAAAACCAGGAAGGTAAAGCCCAATTGATGGAAACCTTTAAAATCAGAAAACATGTTATCACAGAAAACTACATAAAGCAATAATCAAAGGTGATTTTCTATCAATCACCATGGAGATGCCATCTATCAGGGATTCATCTAAACAGCTCAGAAATTAAGCTTTGAACACTTTAGGACGTGATACTACAACAATATGCCCAGATTTTTTGGAATCCTCACTTTTTCCTTTGTTTTATTGCTTTCTTAGCTCCTATCTTATGAATACCCTAACCCACCAACCAAAATAAAGAAAATTAAACACTCAGAATAGAAGCTGTTATATTATGTGGGTTTATAACAACTATCTGTAACCAGGAATCAACAGAGAGTATGGCCTAGTTGACTGTATTTGCAAGAGGACATGGAGTATAAGCAATTGTACTTGTAGCAAGCTCTGTTGTGGGGATGGGGAAGACAGGTATGTCTGGTACATTCATAAAGCTCCAGAAGGGAATTTAGCAACAACCCAAGCTGATGAACAGGCATTTAAACCACCAAGGTATTAAAGGCACCCCTGATAAAGAACAGAAACCTTAATCTCCCTAACGAATTAAGCATAAGACTATTATGAAGAAATAAAAAGAAATGCCATCCAGGTTCCTTCTCCTACCCAAAGTGGTATTCATACAAATCCATGCCATGTAGAAAAGCATTAACATAGCAGGTCTAAGATCAAAGCTTGCTAGCAAGGTTTACCTTTGGCTGGTGTCTGGGAACTTGGTTTTGTGGCGAGTTCCCACTGCTCCTTAACTGATAAGGATGGTTTACTGTGCCTGCTTGTACAAATAATTTGGATTATACTGAGTGCTTGCTTTACTTTAGGGCATCTGGAATTTTGGTACATGCTAAACATAGCGCCTGCATGACTAGCCCCCAGTAAAAATCTTGGGCTCTCACTCCCTAATGGGCTTCCCTGGGTGGAAATATTGCAGATATATTGTTTCATTTTCCCTGTTGAGGGAAGAGAACACTGTATGTGACCCTTATGAGAGAGAGAGCATAAGGAAGCCTGCCCATGGATTCCTCCAGAATTCACCTGTACTTCGCCCCTTATGATCTGGTGGTGTATCCTCACTATGTCACTGTGGCAAATCTTTGCTGTTAGTAGAACTATATTCTGAGTCCTGTGAGTCCTTCTAGTGTATCTCTGAATGTGGGAGTGGTCTTGGGAATCTCCAACTATACATGTGGAACTGTTTTGAATGTGGGACAGAGGAGAATTTTAAAATGACTAATACTTGGGTCCCACCCTCAAACTGCTTATCATTTAGTGGGAGAGCTGGGAGGGTATGCTGGCAGTAAACCAGGAAACCCTGATCATTCATTCAGAATTTTAATGAGCATCATCAATTGCATCACTGGCAATGTTAGGTAATAGGCTTAATAGGAATACAAAAATTAAACACAGCCTTTGTGTAAAGGACACAGTCACAAACAGTCCTCTTGAAAATGACACTGCCTGAAATATTAGAAACAAAAAGATGTTAACTACTCCATCATAGGCATTCCAATTTTCTCTGCCCCATAATTTGACTTGCACAAGTTATATGCTTCCTTGGGTAATACCAGGGACGTTAGTTAATTTTCCTCAAAATATTTTGAAAAGGCAGGGTTGTGGGCCCCTAAATTTCGCCAGACCCTTTAAATGTTAGTTGTCAGCACCTTCCTAGAGTTTATCAGCTATCAACTAAGTATCAAGCACTATGCAAGATTTGTTGCAATAGAAACGTAAACATGTCCCAACCCTCCAGGATCCCATAATCTCCTGAAAGAGAGAAGTAAACAAATTATTAGAATTCCAGGTTAGAGGTCTATGAAGTTTGCAGGAAGTGATGTAGCAGTGTCAATGAAGAGCAAACTTATGATCTCTACCATTACACACCATTATTATTAGAAAACAAATGTGTGAAAAGGAGCTAACAATTATAACACCTGAGTGGCAGAGTCTGAAAATTAACTGAGTCTTACTACTAACTACACTTTAAAATAGTTCTAAATTTTCCTTCAAGTTCTAAACTTAGAAAAACATTTTTATCAAGATATCATTTTTCCTGATAACATCATTTAGTATAAAATATCCAAGAGTGATCACACCATCCTTATCAACAACGGTACTGGTGAATAAATGACATCAGGCCCTGTGCTGGTCCTCACCAACAAACAATTTTGCCTTCCTCCCACTAAAAAAAGTTCCCAGTGTTGAAAGGTATGTTCCATCCTATTTGGCATTATGTTGAAAAGGAACCTAATTTTTTAACCAATTTCCTTTAAGCCACGAAAAACAATTTTTATAAAGGGCAAATAAATCTTGAAATTACTTTTAATCACGTCATTAAATTTAAACCTCTTGGGACTTCCCTGGTGGTGCAGTGGCTGGGAATCCCCCTGCCAAAGCAGGGGACCAGGGCATGTGAGCCCTGGTCTGGGAAGATCCCACATGCCACAGAGCAACTATGCCCGTGCACCACAACTACTGAGCCTGTGCTCTAGAGCCCGCGAGACAAAACTACTGATCCTGTGAGCCACAACTACTGAGCCTGTGCACCTAGAGCCCATGCTCTGCAACAAGAGAAGCCACTGCAATGAGGAGCCCGCACACGTCAACGAAGAGTAGCCCCCACTCGCCGCAGCTAGAGAAAGCCCGTGTGCAGCAACGAAGACCCAACACAGCCAAAAATAAATTAACTACTTTTAAAAAAAATTTAAACCTCTTTACCTTAAAAAAATCACCAAGTTATTTTTCTTTACACAGAATATTACAATCCCCTCTCTTTGAAGACTTCAAAAATATATTAGTTCAAAATCCATTTCTTGGCTCCCACTGAGATTTAAATTACCTGAAACTAATAGCCTCACTGCAAGAGTTCTATTCCATGGTTTGTAAGTTGAGTTCACCAGCATGACATCTATGTTTTATATATGTAAATTCCACAGGTTTACTGTAAATTCATGACATCAACAACACTGGTTGCTGAAAAGATTGGTACTATGACTGAAGCAAATATATAAAATGAGACAGGAAGTAGCCATAATTTTTCCTGCTTGCCTATTTTATTACCGTAACCATAGAAAAAAATGGAGATAGTCTAGAACACAAAAACTAAGATAGCAGCTGAAAGCAATGTAAACTCTAAGAATAAGAGACATTTGCATATAAATCAAAGCAAGCAATAAGGTTTACATCACAGTACATAACATACAATTATTTTATTACAGAAGCTACTGCTTGCATACTAAGTTCAATTATTACATTTTCTAAAATTTGGAAAACACTATACTAAAAGAAAATTTACTAGCAATACCATACACAGTATTGACCAGGACTATCCTTTACCTTCTGAATTCTTCCTAATACTATAGTGAGTCTAGTCCACAAAACAAAACATTAAATTGTTACTGAAGTAAAGTAAAAGGATGAGTGTTGTCATCACTGGAAGTCAAGCAGGATGAGATGCTTCAGTTTGAGGCTCTCTCCTTTATTTACTATAAGTATTTCTTCCCTCTGTTAGATAGCTATGCAAGTAACATTGTCAGTGCTCATCAAACTGGAATCAATAGTTTGTACTTCTTTTTTTAAACACAAACAGGAACTGATTTAAATACATCTGTTATCTTTTCTGTAATAGGAATTACATTTTGAATAACTAAATTGTAGAGTGGCCCTCTGTATCTGCAGGTTCCATATCCGCAGATTCAACCAACAGTAGAGCCAAAATATTCAGGGAAAACAAGAATTCCAGAAACTTCCAAAAAGCAAAACTTGAATTTGCCAGGCACCAGCAACTATTTACATAGCATTTACATTGTAGTAGGTATTTTAAGTAATTTAGAGATGATTTAAAGTATACAGGAGGTTGTGCATAGGTTATACACGAATATTATGCCAATTTACATAAGGGACTTGGGCATTCTCTGGATTTTGGTACCCACAGCCAGAGTGGGGTGGGGGGAGGGGGAGGGAGAGCATGTTGTCCCAGAACCAATCCCCAGTGGACATGAAGGGATGACGATATTTGTTACCATACTTAATACTCTCCCCAAACCTGCTTACAATCCCAGCTACTCACAACAGACCTGACTAATTCCAAGTTCTAATTACCTGAAGCCCCACTCTCCACAGCACCTTAATTACTCCCTGGTAATCAGGTGAGCGCTTACAGTAGGCTACTAACTTCTTCAGAGGTTATCAAGGGGCTGTTTAGTTCATTTGGGCTGCCAAATTCTTGATTACTACTGCACTAAATAACTTTTTTTTTTTTTTTTTTTTTTGCGGTACGCGGGCCTCTCACTGTTGTGGCCTCTCCCGTTGTGGAGCACAGGCTCCAGACGTGCAGGCTCAGCGGACATGGCTCACGGGCCCAGCTGCTCGGCGGCATGTGGGATCTTCCCGGACCGTGTGCCCTGCATCGGCAGGTGGACTCTCAACCACTGCGCCACCAGGGAAGCCCCTAAATAACTTTTATGCTACACAATGGTGTAAAGTTTCACCAACGGTGACAGGGGACTTATAGTACCTTTCTGTGGCAAAAGGCCTGTGGGTACAATCATATTTTGGATTAACTCCCTTGGTTTCTTCAAACATAAACAGGTTTCCTCCACCTTGTGAAAGTCTCACTTGACTTCGCTCACCTCCCTGCTAACGTCTATTCCTCAAGGATACATCCTCCTCTGCTCTTGTATTTGTGCCATTAGCTCTAGCTCATCCTTCTGCTCAGTAAACATGAGCACTTCCCTGCATACACTTTTTGTCCCCCAACTCTTTTCTGTCCACTCTCTCCCCCTCAGGGAGCCCATGTTTTCTAAGGTTTGGACTATGGCTCCTATATGAAGACCCACAGAGTAACAACTCTTACTCTCCCCCACTACCTAATTTCTATTCAGCTTCCCCAGCAGCTAATCAGATATTTCCACTTATATTTGACTACTTCTACAAGCCGAATTCATTTTTTCTGTCCAAAACCATATCCATTTCACTCCCCTAGTAATGACAACCATCACAGTGGCTAACATTTAATTCTCACAACATAGCTTGGAAGTGGATTCTATTTTTTGTCATCACCATTTTACGGATGAGAAAACCAAGATTACACAGCCTGCCAGGATTCAAACCTAGGCAGACTGACTCCAGGGGCTGCCTTCGTAACCACTGTTGCTCACCATATCTTTGATTATCTGACTATGATTTAGCCAACCTTCCAGAAATGGCTACTTTCCAAATTGCATTCAAAGTCCAGCCAACATTTCTAAGGTCTCCATTCTGTATTGATGATTTCCTCCACAATAATCCAATACCTAGACAGTTCAAATAGACTCCACTGAAGCCCAGCTTTATCATCCGGGCCCTGATGCTACTCACTGCCCTCTAAACTCATGGACCATATACCATCACATCTTCCTGTCTCTAATTAAGCAAGTCCTCTACATAGTGCAGGGATATGTAACCACCTCCACACTAATTTTTTCAAACTGCACACCTTTTATAAACCCTGATAGTCAAACTGATGAATTTAATTACACCCATTTAATTGTGGATGCTTATATTTACACTACTGTTTTTACATATACTTAAGATGGGTTTTAGTGTATGGAGGAGCCTCCTCCTAATATACCAAAGTTAGAAGGACTGGATTATATTTCAATCAATATTGCCAATCCCATACATGTATAACTACAAGAAATCAAAAGCCAGAATACGTTTCTTGATTCAAACCAATGGACAATGAAAAAAATCAGTTAAATGAAGTCTGAATATGGATCTTAATATTTTAATAAAAATAAATGGCTTATTCATTAAGATGATATACACACTCATTCTATTCCAGTATTATTTTTAGCCATATGAGAGAATTCTGTACCTGTAATTATGTAATCTTGCTGTGTCATTATTCACAAAGAAAACCAGTGCACCTATGTGGAATATTGAAATCCCAAATAGCCGGAAAGCGGATCAATAAAGCAAAATGCCTCCTGACCTACAATAAGTAGGGAATGAGACATTCTAGGAAAAAAGTATTCCAGGGAAATGAAAGTTTCCATTCCAATGCATCTATTTTAAGTTTTTTGGTTGAAATTTGTCTCTATCGACCCCAGTGATCCGAACACATTACAATATACTACCGATAGAATTGGGATATTCAGATGCAGATGGATGGTACCTTGGGCCAAAAGACTGATCAGTGTGTGTCATGGGTTCCACATTCACACAATACCTTTCAGAGTTATTAAGGTACCAGCAGGATTTTTTTGGACAGACATAAAACACACAGAATAGAGGAGTGTTTCCTACAGGGGAAAGGGAGGGAACTTTTTCTAGTTGCAAGTGTCTGTTCTCAGAATCAAGGGTAGGAAGAGGGAGAGTAGTTCTCAGACTGCTGACATTCCTCATCTATAGTTGAGAATTACCACAGAGGCCATGCCTTGTGACTTAGTCTAAAAGCCTCTTTGCTCCTTGACCTGCTGCTATACAGAGCTCTTCTACACACACGTGTCTTTATTACGTCTCTCACCAGCCAGCTACCTCAATCACTCCTTCTAAAGTCCACTGGAAAATTGTTACCATCATCTCTAGTTTGCATCTGTCTCAGTGACTTGCGGATGTTAACATCCACAAGCCACTAAATGCTGATGCTATTGCTGATCGCCTCCACTCTCACTTTTTAGTTTCTCTTTTTAGCTTCTGTGCAAGAAGGCTAGGCTTTTCTAGTAAGTTACCAGGCAAACAGAACATGCCTTTTTCTCTTGCCATCAAACCAAGGACTTAATGTGTAAAATGAATCCCTAAGTCTCCTTTGGCTGTAGCTCTGGCCCTGCCTGGTGCACTCTTGTGTTTCTCTCTTTCTCTCTGTCTCTTTCTCTCTCCCTGCCGCCTCTCATTTTAGTCATAACTCAGATATTCTGGGCTTTTCTCCCCTCCACGGCAGATCCCCACCCCACCCCTTACTTGCAGAGTGTTATTTGTTCTGATTGTTTCACGAGTATCAAAAGATCTAGCCTTTGCTTACTACTAAGATTTCACTGTGGTCTGATTTAATGCACTCGATGGTTAATGTTAAATAAACCCTTGTAGGGAAAGAAAATACTTTATGAGAGGCTAATAGCAACTGTGTTTTATAAAATAAAATGATCAATTTACACACTAGAAAAGGTGACCTCTGCTCCCCTTAGAGTGAAGACATTGAGACTTACCAAAGAAACATTGTTTCAGTGATCTACTCTAACACTAGCCCAACTAGACTTTAAGTTCTAAGGAACTTTCTTCCTGTATTGTTTTTCTCCCCTCAGTACCTAGAAAAATACCTGGTACATTCAATAAATATTTTATAAATAAATAAGAAATATTGAGGATAAAGAATAGGGCTTATATAACATTAAATAGCAGGATAAAAGTCATAGATTTCACACCTTTGAATTTAAAAGCACTATAGGATCATTTTTACACCTCTGTTTTCAATCGTATGAATTTTATTTCTTAAAATTGACATCGGTAAGTAAGATAAGGTACTTAAATTTATAAATATATGTGTTTTAACATATTTTAGTGTTAGTTCATTCTCTCACTATTTACATGTAACACTTATCTGGGTATAACGTTTTACCTAAGCTATTCTCCAGGCATTATAAAGTAATATAAACAGGATTTTAAAGAATTAATTTATTAACAGCTGTGCCTTACATAAGGAAATTACCCCATGTTCTACCTTCATCCATAAAATGCTTATGTATATTTATGTAGTCTCTTCTTATTTATAGGACATAATATTTCTAGAAAAATAGTTTTGAGTGTAGAACCAAAGGATAATTTTGGCAATTAGGAATATGCTTTTTTCCCTAACCAGACAGCAAGTAATGCTTATAAAATGAAATTTCACAAATCACTTATCCTGTTACCAAAGGGGAGAGGGGGTGGGGGAGGGATAAATTAGGAGTTTGGGAGTAGTATATAAAACAGAGAAACAACAAGCTCCTACTGTATAACACATGTAACTATATTCAATATCCTGTAGTAAACCATAATGGAAAAGAATATGAAAAAGAATATATATACAAAAAACTGAATCAGTTTGCTGTATACCGGAAATTAACACAATATTGTAAATGAACTATACTTCAATAAAATAATAAAAATTTTTAAAAGAAGTCACTTATCCTAATTACTCAAAGAGACTAATTGGAAGGGCAGAAATCAAGATACAGATATAAACTGAACAGTAGAATATGGTAGAGGTAATAAGGAGAACCTGGAAATAGATTATGAAGGGCCACAAAACTTTTGGCTAAACTTCACCTTGATCTTATGGGCAATACAAACTCCAGTGTCAGCTCTAAAATACAGTAATGCCATGAGATTGCTGCCCCCCTCATAGTTCCTTGACCATTTTGCCACAATCTGTTTTTCAGCCACACAGATTTACAGGTAAGTGTGACTGCTGTTTTTCACAACCCCTCGATCCAGACCGCTAAAAGGATTCTTGTTTTTACTTAAGAGCAGCACGAATTCCTAATTTCCACCCTTTATTTTATTAGGATCAAGGAGAGCTAATTGTAAAGTCCTAATTCAATGTTCCATGAAAGGAAATACACTTAAAATTCATACAAACACATATACTTTAAATAATGGGTCTCCTAAATTTACATATTGAAATGGATATTTTCTCTAAGACTGGTAGTTTACAAACTTTTTTGTAAAGACTAACCTTTTTTCCATGTATATTAAAATAGTATTCCATTAGTGGGAATTGATAGGTCAATCAAGAAGAACAATGAGACTATTTGGATAAACAGAAACATCTAACATCAGGCATTTTATAAAAGAGCTATAGTTCTATTAAGCAAAGCATATAAATGATTTACACATTTCATTTTAGTTGTATTATATGAAGAAAACCCACATTTTCACAAATAAATATCTATACATGTTAAGAGTTTTAAAATAGCATCTCTTGCAATCTTAGAATACTTTATCATTGAAGATGCCAAGAGATGGGACTTTCCTGGTGGCGCAGTGGTTAAGAATCCACCTGCCAATAAAAGGGACACGGGTTCAAGCCCTGGTCTGAGAAGACCCCACATGCTGCAGAGCAACTAAGCCTGTGTGCCACAACTACTGAGCCTGTGCTCTAGAGCCCATGAGCCACAACTGCTGAGCCCACGTGCCACAACTACTGAAGCCCGCATGCCTAGAGCCTATGCTCTGCAACAAGAGAAGCCACTGCGATAGAAAGCCCATGCACAGCAGCAAAGACCCAATGCAGCCAAAAGGAAATAAATAAATAAACAAATTAAAGATGCTAAGAGAAGCTACATTCTGAAGTGTACACAAAAATGAATGCATCTGGCCTTATAAATTACTTATCTGGATATCTTTGAACATGGGTGTTATTTTTTTTAACCTTTTAAAATAAGTAAACCTCTCTTTTTAAATGGAACTGGGGAAAAAACCTGCAGAAATCATGAAGCACCTCTACCAAAGCCTCGGGTGAAGAGCATGCAAGGGAGACAGTTTGAAAAGCATTGCTCTGGATGATCAAACATTATGGCAACCCACATTCCTATATGCAAATGCCTTTATTTTTCCAGAAAACACATTTGTGGGTGTTTATAGATTCATGCTTGATAACAGCTAAAGGTAAACTGTCATGACTTTGTAAAGACCCTGGAACTCTGAAAATAAAGATGTCTAAAGGCATTCTGATTCAAATAGCAATCTGATATAAGCTTTCTTATGTCTGATAAGATACAAAAGTAGATTTTAATGTTTAGAATATTCAGAAGGAATATGCAGCAATGAAACTAAGTAGGGCCCAAATATAGCAATTGCAGTGAATAAATGGATCATGTCAGACATTTCATTACTTCAGATTCCACTATACCTGTCTAATGTTTTCTTCTGGAATGCTGGGGTGAGGGGAACAGAACTGCTCCTGGATGAGAGTTAATAAACTAGCATGTGTATAATTACCTCATAAAGTTCAAACAAAACAGATAATAACTGCTTATTTTTATTTGTTATTTTCAGTAAGTAATTAAAAGGTTTTAACAGAGTTCCTACCAATAAGCTAAGGCAGTGAACAGAATTAAATAATGAATCCATTATTCCATAATAATATTTCTTTAAAAATTAAAAGGGGAAGGGGAAACAAGAGAAAGTTCTACTTTAAAGAAGAATGCTTAAAAAAACAGAGTACAAATGAACTTATTTACAAAACAGAAGTAGAATCACGAATGTAGAAAACAAACTTAGGGTCACCAGGGGATGGTGGGGAGGAAGGGATAAGTTGGGAGATTGGGACAGACATATACACACTACTACATATAAAACAGATAACTAATAAGAACCTGCTGTATAGCACAGGGAACTCTACTCAATACTCTGTAATGGGGAAAGAATCTAAAAAAAAAAGAAGAGTGGATATATGTATATGTATAACTGATTCACTTTGCTGTACCCCTGAAACTAACACAACATTGTAAATCAACTATACTCCAATAATTTTTTTAAAAAAAATAGAAGAATGCTAGATGATAAATGTAGAAGGAATGATAAAATTAGAAATCACCATTTTATAAAAACCCCAGTTATAATTTGATTCAGACAAGAATCATCAACCAATGTTAAAACTATGTGAAATGATGCTGGGGAACAGGTTATTTAAGTGATCTCAAAGTATACCCATGTATCATTTGTTAATTGCAAAGAAAAATATGGAAGATACCTTCCCGACCAAACTACCACCCTTAACATCACCAATAATGGGGCAAATTGATATCCACGTGCCCTAGGAAGTGATACACTGAGGACAAACATCACCCACGTAGCATTCTTGAAAATATGTTTACCCTGAATCTAATTATAGGGAAACAGTTTGACAAATGCAAATTGAGAAACATAATGTAAAACAACTGCCCTCATCAAAACATTAATGAAATGAAATGAAAAAAAATTTAAAGTCTAGAAACTGTTCTTGATTAAAGAAGACTAGAAAGATATGACAAATAAATGTAACATGTGATCTCTGAATGGATTCTAGAGAAAAAAAGTTATAAAAGACATTCCCAAAGGGATAGTTGGGGAAACTTGAATATGGGCTGCATATTAGATAATAGTATTGTATCAGTGATAAATGCCCTGCGTTTTAAAATTATACTGTGCTTATACAGGAGAAGGTCCTTGTTCTTAAGAGATACACACAGAAGAGGACAACCTTCAAGATGGTGGAGGAGTAAGATGTGGAGATCACCTTCCTCCCCACAAATACATCAGAAATACGTCTACATGTGGAACAACTCCTACAGAACACCTACTCAACGCTGGCAAAAGACCTCAGACCTCCCAAAAGGCAAGAAACTCCCCACGTGCCTGGGTAAGGCAAAAGAAAGAAGAAAAAACAGAGACAAAAGAATAGGGACAGGACCTGCACCAGTGGGAGGGAGCTGTGAAGGAGGAAAGGTTTCCACACACTAGGAAGACCCTTCGCGGGGGGAGACTGTGGGTGGCGGGGGGGAAGCTTCAGAGCCACGGAGGAGAGCACAGCAACAGGGATACAGAGGGCAAAGCAGAGAGATTCCCGCACAGAGGATCACTGCTGACCAGCACTCACCAGCCCGAGAGGCTTGTCTGCTCACCCACCGGGGCGGGCAGAGCTGGGAGCTGAGGCTTGGGCTTTGGAGGTCAGATCCCAGGGAGAAGACTGGGGTTGGCTGCATGAACACAGCCTGAAGGGGGATACTGCACCACAGCTAGCTGGGAGGGAGTCCGGGAAAAAGTCTGGACCTGCCTAAGGGGCAAGAGACCATTGTTTTGGGGTACACAAGAGGAGGAGATTCAGAGCACCACCTAAACAAGCTCAAAAGATGGGCATGAGCCACAGCTATCAGTGTGGACATGAGAGATGGGCATGAAACACTAACGCTGCTGCTGCAGTGACCAAGAATCCTATGTGCAAGCACAGGTCACTATCCACACCTCCCCTCCCGGAAGCCTGTGCAGCCCACCACTGCCAGGTCCCGTGATCCAGGGACAACTTCTCTGGAAGAACACACAGCGTGCCCCAGGCTATTGCAACATCACACTGGGCTCTGCTGCTGCGGGCTCGCCCCACATGCCATACCCCTCCCTCGCCCAGCCTGAGTGAGCCAGAACCCCCTAATCGGCCGCTCCTTTAACCCCCTCCTCTCTGGGCAAAGAACAGATGCCAGAGGGCAACCTACATGCAGAGGCAGGGCCAAATCCAAAGCTGACCCCCAAGAGCTGTGTGAACAAAGAAGAGAAAGGGAAATCTCTCTGTGCAGCCTCAGGAGCAGCAGATTAAATTTCCACAATCAACTTGATGTACCCTGCATCTGTGGAATACATGAATAGACAACGAATCATCCCAAAACTTACGTGGTGGACTTCAGGAGCAACTGTAGACTTGGGGTTTGCTGTACGTGACTGACTAGTTCCTGACTTACATATTTATCTTAGTTTAGTTTTTAGCACTTCTTATCATTGGTGGATTTATTTACTGGTTTCTTTGCACTCTTCTTTTTCTTTATATTACTTTTTTTATTTTAATAATATTTTTAAAAAATATTTATTTTAATTATTTTATTTAATTTTTGCCTTTCTTTCTTTTATTTACCCCTTCTTTTCTAAGCCATGTGACAGACAGGGTCTTGGTGCTCCAACCGGTGTCAGGCCTGAGCCTCAGAGGTGGTAGGGCTGAGCTCAGGACACTGGAATACCAGAGACCTCCCGGCCCCAGCTAATATCAATCAGCGAGAGCTCTCCGAGAGACCTCCATCTTGACGCTAAGACCCAGCTCCACTGAATGATGAGCAAGCTCCAAAGCTGGACACCCCATGCCAAACAACTAGCAAGACAGGAACACAACACCACCCATTAGTGGATAGGCTGCCTAAACTCATAATAAGTTCACGGAAATACCAAAACACACCACTGGACATGGTCCTGCCCAGCAGAAAGACAACATCCAGCCTCACCCACCAGAACACAGGCACAAGTCCCCTCCACCAGGAAGCCTACACAACCCACTGAACCAACCATACCCACTGTGGTGAGACACCAAAAAAAATGAGAACTACGAACCTGCAGCCTGCGAAAAGGAGACCCGAAACACAGTAAGTTAAGCAAAATGAGAGACAAAAATACACAGCAGATGATGGAGCAAGGTAAAAACCCACCAGACCAAACAAATGAAGAGGAAATAAGCAGTCGACCTGAAAAACAATTCAGAGTAATGGTAGTAAAGATGATCCAAAATCCTGGAAATACAATGGAGAAAATAAAAGAAAAGTTTAACAAGGACCTAGAAGAACTAAAGAGCAAACAAACAATGATGACCAACACAATAAATGAATTTAAAAATTTTCTGGAAGGAAACACAAGAGAAGGAAAAGACCTACAATAACAAACCCAAAACAATTAAGAAAATGGTAATAGGAACATACATATCAATAACTACCTTAAATGTAAATGGATTAAATGCTCCAACCAAAAGACACAGACTGACTGAATAGATACAAAAACAAGACCTGTACATATGCTGTCTACAAGAGACCCACTTCAGACCTAGGGACACATACAGACTGAAAGTGAGGAGATGGAAAAAGATATTCCATTCAAATGGAAATAAAAAGAAAGCTGGAATAGCAATTCTCATATCAGACAAAACAGACTTTAAAGACTATTACAGGAGACAAAGAAGCACACGGCAAAATAATCAAGGGATCAATGCAAAAATAAGAGGTAAGAATTGTAATTTATGCACCAAAAATAGAAGCACCTCAATACATAAGGAAACTGCTAACAGCCATAAAAGGGGAAATCGATAGTAACACAATAATAGTAGGGGACTTTAACATCCCACTCTCACCAATGGACATATCAACCAAAATGAAAATAAATAAGGAAACACAAGCTTTAAATGACACATAAAACAAGATGGACTTAATTGATATTTCTAGGACATTCCATCTAAAAACAACAGAATACAATTTCTTCTCAAGTGCTCATGGAACACTCTCCAGGATAGATCATATCTTGGATGACAAATGAAGCCTTGGTAAATTTAAGAAAATTGAAATTGTATCAAGTATCTTTTCTGACCACAACGCTATGAGACTAGGTATCAATTACAGGAAAAAAACTGTAAAAAATACAAACACTTGGAGGATAAAAAATACATGACTAAATAACCAAGACATCACTGAAGAAATCAAAGAGGAAATCAAAAAATCAAATGACAATGAAAACATGATGGCCCAAAACTTCTGGGATGCAGCAAAAGCAATTCTAAGAGGGAAGTTTACAGCAATACAATCCTACCTCAAGAAATAAGAAAAATCTCAAATAAACAACCTAACCTTACACCTAAAGCAATTAGAGAAAGAAGAACAAAAAAACCCCCAAAGTTAGCAGAATGAAAGAAATCATAAAGATACGATCAGAAGTACATGAAAAGGAAATGAAGGAACCAGTAGCAAACATCAGTAAAACGAAAACCTGGTTCTTTGAGAAGATAAACAAAATTGATAAACCATTAGCCAGACATCAAGAAAATAAGGGAGAAGACTCAAATCAACAGAATTAGAAAAGTGAAAGGAGAAGTAACAACTGACACTGTAGAAATACAAAGGATCATGAGAGATTACTACAAGCAGCCATATGCCAATAAATTGGACAACCTGGAAGAAACAGACAAATTCTCAGAAAAGCACAAACGTCTGAGACTGACCAGGAAGAAATAGAAAACATAAACAGGCCAATCACAAGCTCTGAAATTGACACTGTGATTAAAAATCTTCCAACAAATAAAAGCCCAGGAACAGAAGGCTTCACAGGCAAATTCTATCAAACATATAGAGAAGAGCTAACACCTATCCTTCTCAAACTCTTCGAAAATATAGCAGAGGGAGGAACACCCCCAAACTCATTCTGTGAGGCCACAATCACCCTGACACCAAAACCAGACAAAGATGTCACACAAAAAAGAAAACTATAGGCCAATTATCACTGATGAACATAGATGCAATAATCCTCAACAAAATACTAGCAAACAGAATCCAGCAGCACAATAAAAGGATCATACACAATGATCAAGTGTGGTTTATCCCAGGAATGCAAGGATTCTTCAATATATGCAAATCAATCAATGTGATACACCATATTAACAAATTGAAGGAGAAAAACCATATGATCATCTCAAAAGATGCAGAAAAAGCTTTTGAAAAAATTCAACACGCATTTAGGATAAAAACCCTCCAGAAAGTAGGCATAGAGGGAACTTACCTCAACATAATAAAGGCCATATATGACAAACCCACAGCCAACATTGTTCTCAATGGTGAAATACTGAAACCATTTCTACTAAGGTCAGGAACAAGGCAAGGTTGCCCACTCTCACCGCTATTATTCAACATAGTTTTGGAAGTCCTAGCCACAGCAATCAGAGATGAAAAAGAAATAAAAGGAACCCAAATTGGAAAAGAAGAAGTAAAACTGTCACTGTTTGCAGATGACATGATACTATACATAGAAAATCCTAAAGACTCTACCAGAAAACTACTAGAGCTAATCTATGAATTTGGTAAAGTAGCAGGATACAAAACTAATGCACAGAAATCTCTTGCATTCCTATACACGAATGAAGAAAAATCTGAAAGAGAAATTAAGGAAACACTCACATTTACCATTGCAACAAAACTAAGAAAATATCTAGGAATAAACCTACCTAAGGACACAGAAGACCTGTATGCAGAAAACTATAAGATACTGATGAAATAAATTAAAGATGATACAAACAGATGGAGAGATATACCATGTTCTTGGACTGGAAAAATCAACATTGTGAAAATGACTCTACTACCCAAAGCAATCTAGATATTCAATGCAATCCCCATCAAACTACCAACGGCATTTTTCACAGAAGTAGAACAAAAAATTTCACAATTTGTATGGATACACAAAAGACCCCGAATAGCCTAAGGAATCTTCAGAAAGAAAAACGGACCTGAAGGAATCAGGCTACCTGACTTTATAGTATATGACAAAGCTACAGTAATCAAGACAGTATGGTACTGGCACAAAAACAGAAATATAGGTCAACAGAACAGGATAGAAAGCCCAGAGACAAACCCACACACATATGGTCATCTTATCTTTGATACAGGAGGCAAGAATACACAATGGAGAAAAGACACCCTCTTCAATAAGTGGTGCTGGGAAAACTGGACAGCTACATGTAAAAGAATGAAATTAGAACACTCCCTAACACCATACACAAAAATAAACTCAAAATGGATTAAAGACCTAAATGTAAGGCCAATCACTATAAAACTCTTAGAGGAAAACATAGCAGAACACTCTGACATAAATCACAGCAAGATCCTTTTGACCCATCTCCTAGAGAAATGGAAATAAAAATGAAAATAAACAAATGGGACCTAATGAAACTTAAAACCTTTTGCACAGCAAAGGAAACAATAAACAAGGAGAAAAGAAAACCCTCAGAATGGGAGAAAATATTTGCAAATGAAGCAATGGACAAAGGCTTAATCTCCAAAATATATAAGCAGTTCATGCAGCTCAATATTAAAAAAACAAACAACCCCATCCAAAAATGGGCAGAATACCTAAATAGACATTTCTCCAAAGAAGATATACAGATTGCCAACAAACACATGAGAGGATGCTCAACATCACTAATCATTAGAGAAATGCAAATCAAAACTACAATGAGGGGCTTCCCTGGTGGCGCAGTGGTTGAGAGTCTGCCTGCTGATGCAGGGGACGTGGGTTCGTGCCCCAGTCCAGGAAGATCCCACATGCCACGGAGCGGCTGGGCCTGTGAGCCATGGCCCCTGAGCCTGTGCGTCCAGAGCCTGTGCTCCGCAATGGGAGAGGCCACAACAGTGAGAGGCCTGCATACCACAAAAATATATATATAAATTTTAAAAAAATACAATGAGGTATCACCTCACATTAGTCAGAACGGCCATCATCAAATATCTACAAACAATAAATGCTGGAGAGGGTGTAGAGAAGAGGGAACCCGTTGTACTGTTGGTGGGAATGTAAATTGATACAGCCACTATGGAGAACAGTATGGAGATTCCTTACAAAACTAAAACTAGAACTACCATATGACCCAGCAATCCCACTACTGGGCATATACCCTGAGAAAGCCATAATTCAAAAAGAGTCATGTACCACAATGTTCATTGTAGCACTATTTACAATAGCTGGGATATGGAAGCAACCTAAGTGTCGATCAACAGATGAATGGATAAAGAAGATGTGGCCCATATATACAATGGAATATTACTCAGCCATAAAAAGAAATGAAATTGAGTTATTTATAGTGAGGTGGATGGACCTAGAGTCTGTCATACAGAGTGAAATAAGTCAGAAAGAGAAAAATAAATACTGTATGCTAACACATATATATGGAATCTAAAAATGAAAATGTTTCTGAAGAATCTAGGGGCAGGACAGGAATAAAGACGCAGTCGTGGAGAATGGACTTGAGGACATGGGGAGGGGGAAGGGTAAGCCGGGACGAAGTGAGAGAGTGGCATGGACATATATATACTACCAAATGTAAAACAGATAGCTAATGGGAAGCTGCTGCATAGCACAGGGAGATCAGCTCAGTGCTTTGTGACCACCTAGTGGGGTGGGAGGGTGGGAGGGAGACACAAGAGGGAGGGTATATGGGGATATATGTATACGTATAGCTGATTGGCTTTGTTATACAGAAGAAACTAACACAAAAATGTAAAGCAATTATACTCCAGTAAAGATGTTAAAAAAAAAAAGAGAGATACACACTGAAGTATTTAGGGGTAAAGAGTTATTTATCAGCAACTAAGACTCAGAAAAGAATAAAAAGGAGAAAAAGAAAAAGAGAATGTAGCAAATATGACAATGTGAAAAAATTAGAGAATCATGGTGACGGGTGTGAATATTCATTGTAATATGCTTTAATGATTCTGCAGATTTGAAACTTCAGAATAAGAAATTAAAGCAAATAATAAAATGTGGTAGTGAATTCCTTGCTACAAAAGACAAAATAGGTAACTATAAAGTAATTGATCTGTTCCTTTAATAAAGGTACTGACTGCCAAACTTTCAATCTTGCTTTAACTTAGTGGCAATGGTTAATTTGTTATATAGAAAAAGCTTATCAAATATTTTGGGTGATTTTAATCAATTTCTTAAAATGTGATAACTCAGAAATAAAATTAAAATTATGCACTTGTATACTCACACACAATCTGATGTGACATTGTATAATTGGACTACATTAAAAACAAAAGCATGAAATCGTTTTTGCAGCTACTTCAGCCTTGTCATCTATTTAATACAAGTAATCTTTCCAAATGGTCTTGCTTCATTTGCAACAGTAATTCAACCACACCCCCCAAAAGTAATGAATATAGAGGTTTACACAATTTCATGAGACTCACTGATACACTTTTCTGCTACTTAATATCCACTCAACACCTCTAGATTCTTCTCCAAATTATTCACATCTCATAAATAAGAAAAATGTATTATAAATAGTTACCTGAGAAAATTGAGATTTAGTGTTGTTTCATATCTTGATGGCAATCTGTATATTATGTTCATCCAATAATGGAATACATAGATCATGGACATTTTTCATTAGGTTTTTTTAAGCTACCCAGGAAAACACGTAAAAATGGCCTATTACGGTCCACATACTCAAACATTACTAAATATAAAATCATGCCATAACTATACAAGGCATCAAATGCCTCTAGATACTGTGTTTACAGTAACCAGAATGTAATTAAATGAAGTGAGAGTGCCAGGATTGGTTAAAATACGACTTTGCTATTAGAAGGTACAATTTACCAAAACTCATCTGTATCAGTTTACCTCATCATAAAATAGAGATACATTTCTGAAGAAGTATGGCTACTAAGAGTGATAGAAATCATGTTAAAAATAAAACTACACAGCAGAGAAATGACTGGCTATCAGTACCAAATTACTAACAGTGGTTTATGTTAGGGTTATGAGGGTATGGTCTATTTTTTTTTTTTTTTTAATTCCCTCTCCTTAACTCCATTATCCAATTTTCTGAAACATATTGTATTACTCTTAGAATGAAAATAACAAACTTGAAAAGCATATGCTTTCAGTCATATATTTGGTTTAAAACATATTTAAAGGAAACATGGCCTTTTGTATGTAAACATTTGGCATTACTTAAAAAAAAAAAAAAAAAGCCCAAATTCTTAAGTACTACTACAATATCAAAATACTACTCCAGAAACTTTCCCACCTCTGAGTTCATGTGACTTTAGTTTAGAAGTTGCTGAATCCCTAATTTGTAGAGTATATACAATATTCAGCTGAAGAAAAGAGTTCAAATGAAATGAGAAAATGAGACCATGGCTGTGCAGTTTCAAATGCAGACATTTTAATATTTAGATGGAAGACTGGGGATAATTCTCATGGTTGCTTGTGCCTTTTCATTAAAAGTGTGATTTTAAATGTAGTCTGTGGTCCGGGGAGCCTTCTTGGAAGACCTGAGCTTTTACAACAATTATAACTACAACTGGTTTCGAAACTGACCCTGAGGAATGAAGGAATGAATGCCCGCGTGCATGTGTCACTGTAAGCAGTAGTTGTGCTTTAGCGCTTTCTTCCAAAAAATGTGTATTAGGAACTACCGTGAGAATCATTTCTTTCATGAGTACCATAATAATGATTTCTATGTGCAGTGTGTTTTGCAGTTTACCAAGTACTTCATAATTCTATTAGGATGGCAGGAGAGCTACAGATAAAGAGACCTGGGCTCAGAAAATGTTGAGTGCTTCACCCCAAATCACTTAGTCATTAAGAGACAGAGCCATGAGCCAAACCCCAGGTCTTCTGAGTCCAAATGCAGTAATTTCTACTATGTTATAATTTACGCTCTAAGCATTCATTTTGTATGGTGGCTTATGGATGGGTATGATTTACTTTGTACACCAAGCTGCGAGCAAACAATTCGAGAAAGACTCCAGGTGAAACATCCAGGATGTTTCTAGTTAATGTGATGAGGAGCTATTTTTGGAGTTTCTTACATAATGAGAAAAGAATGGGTGGGGGGACAATTCTCGGTCTTTAATTTTAGTCACATCTGTACATAAAAATCAATCGCTATCAACAGTGTCACCACTAAAACTCAGAAACTACACACACTGAGTACAATGAGAATGAGAGCATTTAAACTGGGTGTATTATCAAGTGGCACTTATACTTCTGAAGCCCTAAACTGTACAGTCCAAAAGCAATTAAAAAGAAGGCAGCATGATATGGAAAAGTTAAAGCAAGTGAGAGAAGAGGAAACTAGGGGCCATTTAAATCTACAAGGTCCTAAGAGAGGTTGCATGGGTGATGATGAACAACCGTCCTCAGCGGAAGTAGGAAACGTATCAAGAGGAAAGGGGCCTGAACTTCAATAGGAGAAATTTAGTTTGTTCTTGAAAAAAATTAGATTTTAAGATGCTGGACTGCATTTCCAATGGAAGAGGACTTCTGTTCTTGAAAAGCATTATGAAAGCACCTTTCTTATTTCAGTTTTTATACAGTTCAGTGTCAGAGGCATTGTAAATATGCAGAGATTGAACAAAAGGATGCTTAATTATTTTATTGCTGTTATAGCCTAGTGTATTTTTAAATGTCTAAGGGGTATTAAGACACAGTCCTTGCCCTTTGGGAGCTTATAAGCATTTTAATTACACAATCTTAATTAAACAAAACTAATGTTTAATTGAAATTAATTATAAAAGGAAATAATGCATAAGAAAGGTGAACACTGATGATATAAAACTTGAAGAAGCACAATGTCTAATCTAATTTAGACACAGGGAAAAGGGCTTTAAGAAATTAAAGGCAATACCTAATAATGGGATTATTTCTAATATTTATGTTTGGTTTACAAAGGAGCAGTGTCTCTTTCCTCACATTTATGTTGCTCAGTACATTCTGTTCATCTGAGGTAACGTTACCTGTTTTTTAATATCTGCTATGAAAGCACAAAGACCACGTCTACTCAGTCATTTTTGGCCCATAGAGAAACATTTGTATAGAGGCACTTAAGTCTCTGTGATAGGGAGGGCTCTCTGTGTTGTTGGTGTGATTAGAAGCATTCTCCAGCTGGTGGAAGATAATCCCCTATTTGCAATCTGTGAAGGACTAAATAATAATGTTAGAAATAAAAAATACTGGAGAGGGTGTGGAGAAAAGTGGAACCTCCTACACTGTTGGTGGGAATGTAAATTGGTACAGCCACTATGGAGAACAGTATGGAGGTTCCTTAAAAAACTAAAACTAGAACTACCATATGACCCAGCAATCCCACTCCTGGGCATATATCCAGACAAAACTATAACTCAAAAAGATACATGCACCCCAATGTTCATAGTACCACTATTACAATAGCCAAGACGTGGCAACAACCTAAATGCACATCAACAGAAGAATGGATAAAGAAGATGTGAGATAGATAGATATAGATATACACACAATAGAATACTACTCAGCTACAAAAAAGAATGAAATTTTGCCATTTGCGACAACATGGACAGACTTGGAGCACATTATGCTAGGTGATATAAGTCAGACAGAGAGAAACAAGTACTGTATTATATCATTTATATGGGGAATCTAAAAAATACAACAAACTAGCTCTTTTCTTGACCTAAATGGTGATTAAGAGTGTTTGTTCTACTTCAAAAAATTAAAAATAGAACTACCATATGATCCAGCAATTCCACTTCTGGATATTTATCTGAAGGAAACAAACAAACAAAAAAAAACTAACAGTAAAAGGTCTATGCACCATGATGTTCACTGCAGCATTATTTGCAATAGCTGAGACATGGAAGCAACCTAAGTGTTCATCAATGGATGAATGGATAAAGAAAATGTGGTACATATGCATTAGTGTGAAATATTATTCAACCATATAAAAGAAGGAAATCCTGCTATTTGTGACAACATGGATGGACTTTGAGGGCATTATGCTAAGTGAGATAAGACAGACAGAGAAAGACAAATACTGAAATATCTCACTTATATGTGGGATTTAAAAAACAAAAACAAAAAGCCAAACTCAGAGATACAGAGAAGACATTAGTGGTTGCCGGAGGTAGGCTGGCACAGGGAGGGGTGGGGTGCAAAAATGGGTGAAGGGGGTCAAAAGGGACAAACATCCAGTTATAAAATAAATAAGTCCTGGGGATGTAATATACAGCATGGTGAGTATAGTTAATAACACTGTATTGTATATTTGAAAGTTGTTTAGAGTAGATGAAAACTTTGTAACTATGTGGGGTGATGGATGTTAACTAGACTTATTGTGGTGATCATTTTACAATATATACATAAAGCGAATCAGTATGTTGTATACCTGAAACTAATAGGATGTTATATGTCAATTATATCTCAATAAAAATATTTGTTGAGTATTTTAAAAAAACGTGTTTGTCCTAAACTATAAATCAAAAAGATACATGTACCCCTATGTTCATAGCAGCACTATTTATAATAACCAAGACATGGAAGCAACCTAAATGTCCATCGACAGATGAATGGATCAAGAAGATGTGGCATACATATACAATGGAATACTACTCACCCATGAAAAATGAAATAATGCCATTTGCAGCAACATGGGTGGACCTAGAGATTATCATACTAAGGGAAGTAAGTCAGAGAGAGAAAGACAAATACCATACCATATCACTTATATGTGGAATCTAAAATATGACACAAATGAACTTATACATGGAACAGACTCACAGACACAGAAAACAGACTTGTGGTTGCCAAGGGGGAGAGGGATGAGGGAGGGATTGACTGGGAGTTTGGTATTAGCAGATGCAAACTATTATATATCGAATGGATAAACAACAAAGTCCTACTGTACAGCACAGAGAACTATACTCAGTATCCTGTGATAAACCATAATAGAAAAGAATATGAAAAAGAATATATATGTAGAACTGACTCGCTTTGCTGTGCAGCAGAAATTAACACAACATTGTAAATCAACTATACTTCAACAAAATAAAATTTTAAAATAATAATAATGTTAGTGAAAGTAAGCACCCATGGTGATGACCATTATCCATAACTGCCTGGAATCCACCAAATTCTTACTCAGGTTTTGGTTAAGAGGCCAAGCTCTGGACTCAGTCTGACTGGATTCAAGTCCTGGTTCTCCTACCTACTTGCTGTGCAACCCCAGATAACGTACTTGCTTTCCTAAGCTTCACTTTCCTCATCCAAACAATGGGGGTGATAATTGTTATGAGGATTAAATTGGTTTTTACATGAAACTTACTAAGCGTAGTCCCTGGCACTCAGTGCCCTCTAAAGGTTAGCTATTATTACGTTATTACGTGTTGAATACAACAGAATGAATATTATATACTGTATTAGTTTGCTAGGGTCGTCATACCAAAAAAAAAAAAAAAAAGAAGATGAAGAAGATGAGAAAAGCAAAACTACAGAGCAGGTGGCTTAAACAACCAAAATTTATTTCCTCACAGTCTGTGGCTAGAATTCCAAGATCAGGGTGTCAGCAGGGTTGGTTTCCTCTTGAGGCCTCTCTCCTTGGCTGACATATGGCCACATTCTCTCTGTGTCCTCACATGGTGTTTCCTCTGTGCATACCTCTGGTGTTTCTTTGTCCAAATTTCCTCTTATAAGGACACCAGTTAGACTGGATTAGGGTATACCCTAACAGCCTCATTTTAATTTAATAAACTCTTTAATGGCCCTATCTCCAAATAGTCACATTCTCAGGTACTAGGGGTTAGGGCTTCAACACAGGACTTATGGGAGACACAATTCAGCCTATAACATATACTTACCTCACTCTACGTGAAAACATTCCACACAATAAGAAAATCTGAAATAATTCTGAGGAAAAGTCTCAGTTCTCATAACTTCTCAGCTTTCGAACATAGAGAGAACCTATGTGACCTCATTTAACTCTGAGAGGATAGACAGATAGATGGATATACAGATACACAGACGCATACGCACACACACACTCTGTCTACCTAGTATACGGGTGCCAATCACACTTTGTAAAACAGCTCTCTGGATGCAAACCACTCTGCCAAAAAAGCATCATCATCAATGAAAATAAATGATTCACCTAAAGTATACAAAGTAGTCACTACACTCAAAGCACAAGAATTACACTGCATGAGCAATTATGTTCTCCTTAGATCACAAATTCATTGAAGAAAGGAACCATGACAGGTTAGTAAAAATTTACAAACAGATCAGCATAAAAAATGAGCTTGGAAAGTTTTTTGTACCTTTGATTGACGCTCTTAAAATTCATTTTTGTTTTCGATATTGTTTTGATAGGCAATTGTGGTCTCAACTAGAATAGCACATGAAATGAATGCAGTAATCCAGTATCTGAATTATGGTGACCACAGTAAAAAAAATTACCTTAAATGTTACTAGTCACATGACCATTATTTAGCGATGCAGGCCCACAAAGCATTAGGCTCAAAAAGCATTTCATACAAGCATATAAACTGGATACTAATTCACGTTATGAATATCTGTTGACCACCGACAAAATACCCTCGACAGTATATACCACTCAAAAAAACTCCATGGAAAATGGCCAGACCCCAGGAATCTGGAGATGGAAGCAATGTCTTCCTGAAAAAATGATGCACAGACCTACAGAAACACATATAGTATGTAGCTCAAATGAGAAAATGTGTGAAGTGAAAGGGCTTTAAAAACTCTAAAGCACTTTATAAATCTAAGGTGGCATTTTTAAGATGATCTTATTCTGCCCTTACCCCATTCAAAGGAGCTAATTATGATTCAACCAGTCTTTTCCTAACAGATAAGCAAGAACAAGAAATCTGATTAACTGAAATGGGAAATTGTATCAGACATGTGAGAAAAAGGCCAAAATTTGATATACAGTAAGTTAAGGTAACTCTTTAATATTGATCATCATCTTAGAGTGTCTAATTTTTCCCCTGCTGACAACACTACCTGGATCAAGAAAGCATTGTCTCGTAAGAAATATCCCTGTGTCATGCCACTTGTTTTATAATGGTAACAGTAAATTTTACACAGAGCTTTTAAAGGATATGTGGTATAGAGACCATACTATTTAACAACCAAAACAAACATTAAAAAACACTTCTCATGTAATTATCTCATGCTCTGTGGCTGACCAAAATTGTTGCCATAATTGAAAAATAAAAAAAAAAATTTAATAATAAATTTAAAAAACTGTTGCCATAAATGAAAAATAAAAAAATAAATTAAAAAATTTAAAAATATGAAATAATAACTACACGAGTGTTAAATGTCTTATACCAAGCATCAGATTTTAAATGTATTATTTTTACCTGATGATATACACAGAGAAAGAAGCTCAATCGAAATTTTTAACATGATCACAAGCAAAATACACAGAAAATAAACTTGCAGTGCAGAATCCTACATGAAAAGGATATCTTTTTGTTTCTAATATCAGGACACACTATAAAACATAACTACTCCATACTCATAAATATTAATGCATCAATTTACAAAATATATGTCTAAACGAAAGTCAATATTCATACTGTCTTTTCGATGTTTCCAAATGCCCAAGGTAAGATGACTTGCTAATACTTTATAATCGACATTATCTTAGCATTCCTTAAACAATGAATTTAATCTGGCATGATGAAATAATGTAATTTATGACAATGCACTGGAAGGGAAGGGACTGATAAGAAATTGTTCTAAAAATGAATGGAGGTTTAAATAACAAAACCTTTCAAAACATATGCAGATATTCCTATCCAAAACAAGTATAATACACAAGCCAGCTTGCAGTATCAAAACATAAGGAAATGGGAAGGAAGCTACTCATTGCACATAATGGATGTGAAATTAGAAAAGACCAAAAGTGGAATTTTAATATTGCTTGTGCTATTTTTAAAAGATCACTTATAAACTATACCCTCATTAAACAGTCTTAGGTCTTATTTTCACCTGATTACCAAATGAGTTTTCTACTTTATATATACTAGTTAAAAATAATTGCACTGATTATTTTTATTCTGATTGAATTTAGATTTTTAACAAAATTTTCACCACCATAAAACTAAATATTTTGCAGTAGCAACTATCCTACAATTTCTAAACCTATAACAAGAGAAAGAGGAACAAAAAACAATCAAATTGGCATACCAAAAAAGCCATGTTTTATCAGGAGGCAGCTACTTCAAACTCCAATAATCAATGTTTTGTCTCCCCCTTCTGGACCATACAATTATTTTTAAAAAAAGAAACAGCAAAGTAAGATTTGATCTTTTTTTCACAGGATATATTCAAATAATTGGTCTGACACAAGTGTAACGTTACATGAAGTAATCATGATGATACTATTAGATCAGTAAACTAATAAAACTTCAATTTAATAATGCAATAGCAGCTTAACAGCCCACAAATACATACTGCCACGCTTAGTGGTATTTTATGGCTATTAGTGGGTAGCTTGTAGTAAGAAACACATCAATAGCATTTTGAATTTATTACTTTGAGCCTGGCTATAAGTTTACTGTTAACAGGAACTTTCTTTCAGCATGAACTTCTTCAACAGCCTAGGGAAACAAATTCATTTGGCTCTATTTTGAGAAAAAGGTCCTATAATATTCACTCAATTGTGCCCAAAATTGCCATGCCCCAATTAGGACAAAGAAACATACATGTGTACCTACCCTTCACCTATGATGGGGCTGTCCTTTTGACTCAGATTATTTAGAAACACTGCAAAACGTACAAATGTGACATCCTAATTACATAAAATGGCTTATCTAGTAAGCAATACTACAGGCCACCAAAATGATTAGCTCTTTTCTATCCAGGTCCACTGAGTCAACAAGAAACACACATGACCTTCATTGCCTAGTACAGGAAATGAGGCTGTGGTTTATAAACAGGTAAGTGTTATTAGAATGATAAACAACATATGTTCAGCAGCATGTGCAGAGAATATATTTACAATAGTTAAAGTAGGTGTTTGAAACAGAAAACCTAATTATAAAAATTCTACTCTATGCTACGAGTGCCAAAGAAATGGTCTTGCGTGGCAATAACATTATTCTTATTTCTGTGATTTTACTAATTTCTCCTTGATTAACATGTCTAAACTGAACTCATCCTGTTTTACTCCAAACGTAGTCTTGCTCCTGACTTCTCCATGAAGGCTCAAGTCACCATCACTTCAGTCACCCATGCTTGCAAATTCACTCATTATTGAGTCACACATCTCCTCTGCCCTTTTTCATCATTTGCTGAGGCTGATATAGTCTACTTCTGCAATCTCTCTCTCATCTATCACCTCCATTTAGTTCTTACTAACCACTCTCCATTCCAGGGTCTTATTACTTCAAGTACAGCGACAACCCCCAGCTTGATCTCCCTGCCCCAGTCTCTAACCTCTCCAATTTCCACTGCTCCATTAATCTTCCCCAAATGTAACTCAGATTTTGTCATTCCATTGCTCAAAACCTTCCAGGATTCCTCACTGACTATTAAAGTACCATCTCCTTGGCATATCCCTCCTAAAATGACCTTAACCTACCTTTCCACATTTACAACCCCCTGATATACTTAACCTATGTTTTTAGTCACCTTAACAAAAACACTCCCGTACTTCCCCTTGGTTTACTCCACTCCAACCACAGTGGCCTCTTTGCAATTCTTCAAATACTCAAGGCACACTCCTGCCTCAAAGCCAGGGCACTTGATGCTCTCTCTGCCTGTAAAGCTCTTCCCTAGATATTTGCATTGGCTCTCCCCAGTTTCACTCATGTCTCTGTTCAAATGTCATTTGCTCAGAGAGCTCACCTACCTAAAACAGCACAACCCTGATCACACTCGGCTTTCTCATCTTGATTTTTTTCCTTCATAGCTCTTACCACTACCTGCCGTTATATTTGATATGCGTCTTATTGTCTGCCTCCCCAAGTAGAAATATAAGCTCCATGAGGAATTTATCTGTAATGGTTCATCACCCAAGCACCTAGAATAGTGTCTGGCACATAATAGGTGGGCAGTAACTTTTTATCTAAAAAAGAAAAGAATCTGTGGCTAGAGAGATTAACCAGACCTAGAGAATGAATGAGTGCTGAATCAGGATTTAAATTCAGGTCTTTATGATGCCAAAATAAACACTATCCCAAAAGACACCCTACTGCTTGCCCTAGGCGCTCAACTATTTCTGTCATTAAGTTACTTTATATTTAACATTGTTAGGTCTGGTCATTATAATTCTATTTTCCAATTATCATATGTAATCATGTCAATTTTTACCCTTTTCTCCCACAGAAGAATGGTTCTTCTTCCTCCTGTGGATACATTATTCCTGGTTTGCAGTGAAATCAAATTAGTCATTTTAGCTGATTCCTAAACCTGTTTCATGCAATGTGTTACTAAATAACAAAAACAATTTATTTTCTTTCAAAAAGTTTACACTTACCTATAACTAGAAGCCATTGAAAAAGTCATTCAGTTCTTTCTATCTCTATCTCACTCTAAGTTCTCTTTTGCTATTTTAAGATATTGATAAGAAGATATTCTATCCTTTCTTAGATAGCATCTATAACAAATCTTCAACTATCTTATTAAATCTTTAAAATAACCTTGTCAATATTATCTTGAGACCATATATGAATTTTTATTTTTTTTCAAAGCCCAGCAATAATCTATACCACATAACACATAGCTTCCAATAAACAGGCAAAACATTCTTTCTTCCATCCAGCCAAATCCTTCCCACCATTCTTGACCCAGAATAAATCACTCTATTAAATAGCACACATCTTGAATACTTAGCAAAAAAAAAAAAAGAGGCAGCTCAAAGTCTCATCTTGTTTTACCATGTTATCTTCATGTTTTATGTCTGTCATACCAAGCATTTCATAAAATTTAATACATTTAACCAAAAAATGTAATTTAGACCTGCTATTTGCAAGGTTCTTAATATAATAAATATATTAAATATAAACAATAAACTTCAAAACCATCCTGAATTGAGTATTATTATCCTCATTGTGTTAATAGGGAGACTGAGGTTCAGAGACATTAAGTAAATTATTTAAGGTCACACAGTTAGTACGTAGCAGAGTTGGAATCTGAGCTCAGGTCTATTTGCCTCTGAATCCATGACCTCTACTAAAATTTGTATCCCTTCATAGGGTCTATATTGTGGACATAAAAAGACAGACCTGCACGGTAACAGTAAGTATTATTCAAGGACATACATTATTATAAACTAAAGTAATATAGGTGTATTATAAAAAAGGCCCTTAAGGAACATATAATGTAATAGAAACTATAAAATAGAGTAGAAAGTGATTCCAAAAGGAAGTTAAAAATAAAGTGCTATAGAAGTTCAGAGAAATTATTAGGAGGAAATCAGGAGGTGGGGGAATGGGGGGGGAAGGTCATTGGGATAGACTTCATGGAAGAGCTGAGGATGGGGAGAATGTTGACACAGGAGGGAAAATATTCGAAGCAAAAAAAAAAAAATGATCCAATGAGCCAAGTCAGAAGCAAGACTGCTTGAGGCTGAGTGGGTGGTTATGTTCAGGTAACAGCCTGATTTGTAAAGTAAATTTCTGAAAGAGAATAGTGAAAACTAAGGCTAATGGTAGTCTGACATCAGGAGGACCTCAAATGCCTCCAATTCTGCTTCTAATCAACACTGGAGGGATAAAAGGAAGACAGGGTCATGAAGACCTGGTTCATTACATATTCCATCTTTCCAGTTTCAGTCTGACTTCTACATCACTCATTTTTTGACCAACATATGTAGTCTTTAGGCAACCAGAATACTTAAAGTGGCTATTCTAGGATTTCTTCTCTGTTGAACACTTCTTATGAAATTCTTACCTGTCCACTTTATCAACAAACACTTCCCATCTTTTGTAGATTAGTGAGACCACGAAAAATAAGCCCTTTTGTACCTGACTTTCAACTGGTGATTTTAAATATTTTTCTTCACTCCTCTCTCTAGTCTCAACAAACAACAAAAAACCTTCCTCCTGAAGGCACCCTTCCCACCTAAACTCTAGAATTAATTCCCTCATCACTTCCTCTAGAAGCTGGTCGATCCCTAGAGTATCCTCCCCTTATTGCAGGATTTGCAAACTCCAACATAAGAAGCAGCTCACAGATAAAACAACGGGTATGAAATCATTTCTATTGTAGATCAATCATAACATCTTTCTCATAGTGTCTTTCAGAACACTCTCAGACAAGATGAAACTGTTCGCTAAACCATAAGCAGCCACTTTGCAACCTTTCCTATATTACATCTTCAGGCCCTATCTTATATTCTGTTTTCCTGTCTACCTTCCCCATTAGACCTAGTATTTTGAGGGCACCAGCTATGTTCATTGGGGAAGAAAAACATATAATTTATCTTAATAAAATGTGCTAAATATTACAATTGAGCTATATACACGGTGCTATGGAAAGGAAGGTGTTATCTAAGATGGCTTTTCCTTCAAAGACTGACATGAAGCTTAATTTTGATGGATATTTAGGAGCTTGCTGGGCACACTCAAGAAGAAAAGGGCATTCTGGCTCAAAGAAACAGAATGTGCTTGATTTAGAGGGATTAAAGAATAGGATGTTAAGGAATTGCCAAGTGTTCCTGTACAGACAGAGGACAGGCACATGTAAGAATGCAGCTGGAGGTGAAATTAGAAAAGGAAGCGGGGATAAGATCACAAAAGGAATAGGGAGACATTTGAAAGTTTTGATGGGGTAGCAGCAGCATCTCTTGTAACCATGTAGAGCATGTGTGGGTGGGGTGTGAGAGCCAAGACTAGGAGAGTATTGAGGAGACGGGGCAGCCACAGGTGTGTTAAATCATGGGTCTGAGATTAGGGGAGAGAGCTGAGAGTTATTTAGGAGAAAGAACTTGGTAACTGGATGTGGAGAAATCAGTAATCTTTCAGTAGCTTCTGGCATAGGTCATTGGATTGCTTATGGTACCAAGACCAGAAATACAGGCTGGCTCTGGCCCACATTAAAATGAGCTCCAGATTCCTTCATTGCCCCAAACTCTGTTATTTAACCCCACCCCTTAAATAACTCTGTTATTTAAGCCTCCAGTTTAATGCAGGTCCTCACTGACTCACACATGTCTCCTAGGTAGCACCCCAAACAAATCTCTCTATCCTAATCCAGTATTTCTCAAAGTCAGCTCTTGAGCCTACCTTATCAGAATCTCCTGTGGTGCTTGATAAAAAGGCAGAGTTCTTGGCCCTATCCCAGACCCCATGAAGGGCAAAACCTGCATTTTGATACTTTCAACTTTGGGAACCACTAGCCTGATCCAGCCTACCTACTACTATCAAATTTATTTTTCTTAAACCCTGCTTCCCTCATGTCACTTGCTTGCTCCAACTAATTTCTAATCTTCTACCCAGACTTCAAGATCCTCTTTCAACTTGATTTTTGAATCTTTCCAATTTACTTTTTTGTTCTCTGTTCCAACAAAGTCAACCTCATCTCTCATTTCCCTCTTCTCCCCCGACCCCCTCCCAAACACAGTTTGGTTCTTTCTCCAAGCCTTTGCATTCAATATTACTTCCAAAATCTGCGAGCTTCTCTATCATCTCTCCTCCCCAGTCAAATCCCAGCCACCAGATCCTGAAAGTCTAGAAATGTGCATGGAGTTTTCTCTAATTACTCTAACCCTACTTCTCTCTCCTGCTCATGTATTCCTATTACACTTACAATCAGCCGGCACAATTTAAGGTTTGATTATTTCAACATATATTATTGAAACTATAAGGTCTTATCTCATTCTTATTGGCCAGTCATCAGTGTGCCTAGCATAGTTCTTGGCACATAATAAGCACTGAAGAAATATTTGTTGATTTTTGAAATCATCCCAAAAGATGAATGGCTTTGTTTTCCCTTAAATGTCACGTGAATTCAAAAAGAAAAAAAAAGAGGACTTCAATTTTTAAAAGCAAAACAAATGTAAATATATTTACTATTCTAGATACCATGGTACCTGATGATGCTAAAGATAATGTTTCCTGGCCTGTTTTTGAAATGCAGTCTGCTTAATCATGAAGGCAAGGTAATTACAAATAGCTCTTAATTACAATACAGGCCACTTTTGGTGTATTGGTATAATAGTGTATCATGTAATTGTGGCACTGAAATGCAGTGTCTGTAGTAAAAGAACCTTTAGAAGACAGCAACAGAAAGAACCTTAAAAGATAACGCAAGCCAATCACTTCAATTTATCCACTTAATAACTGAACCTCAGAGAAACTACATGACTTGCCCAAAGTCACAAAGCTGATGAGTAGCACCCAACAAAGACAAGCACGCAGGTCTCCTGACTGAACATCAAAGGTTGCTCTCGTTACACTATGTGCTTAGGGATACTAAAGTCAAAGTCAGATACTTCAATAAGAATTCCTGTTAGCATAAACCAACCTTTTATGAGTCTCTGCCTGCCATCCTGAAAAACTGAGGTAAAACACACAGTTTTATCAGAATCATAAAGACTGACACGGGCACAATTACGAAAAAAAAGAAAAAAAATTTATAAAGAAGTAAAACTTTCTAAGACAGAATATACAAACATATTCTACTTCTAAAGCATTTCCCAAAGCCACAGGAAAAATACTTACCATAGCTAAATTCTATTCACCTGATCTTAATATTCACCTCACTATTTTGGTAAAATATACACCAAAAGAAGAGCCCAACATATAAAATACTATAAGCAAAAATCACTCAATCCCCAAAAGCACAAATTCACTTCTAAGGGTAAAACACATCTTTTGTACTCACCATAACTTTACTTCCAACTATCTGCATGCAGTGGTCAACGGAGAGTGGTTATGGTGTAAAAAAAAACAAACAGCAACAGTATTAGTAATCAGAAGCTTTTCACAGAAGTTAAGTGTTTAGTAAATTAGTAAATAGCTACCCCCTATGTATACTTTTAATACTTTAGATCTAGAGGCTAACACAAATATATCAGTATTGATTTCTACCGTATTTCAAAAATGTGTAAAGTCTGCAGAATAAAGATTCCCACATAAAAGATTATTACAACTTAAGGATTTTTTTTTAAATTTTCTGTGATGGGCTTCTCAGCTAGTGCAGTGTAAACATCAAGTAATGAAAGATTAAGTGTAATCAGGCATCAGATATTTTATCAGCCCACAACCCCTCAAAAAAATTATCACAAGAAAATCGAATTTTTTCCAAATATTGCTTTTTATCTCTTTCCTTATTTTAACAGGTATACTATTAAGGTTGAAATTATGTATTTTAGAATGTAAATGTTGCATTTAAATTCATGCATTAAGTTAATAAATAAACTTTAGGTTGAAAACTGGAATATTTTATATTGTTATGAATTTAAGGTTTAAAATATTGTTTTATATTATACTTGAAAATTACAAAGCAGATAGATTGCTTATGATTCTAGTTTTCTAGATCATCCTAGAATTTCTATTATAAGAGCACAGTTTTGTATATAATGCAAAGACAAAGAAGTAGTTTGTATTTAAATATAGTTATTCATAAGGAGGAAACAGTTCAAAAATTACAACCTCGACTGAGCTTTTCTAATGGTTAAGAGAAAAGAGAATTTCTGAGAATTTGTGTTTAAGAAAGCAAGAAGTAAAATCATAGTCCTAAAACATAATTTTATACTAAAATCCAATCCAAATCATTGTTATCAGTTTCCTACACTTGAATATCAAGCAATGTTCAAAAAAGACCTAATCCACAATTGAAAACCATTAATCTGATAGCAGTTTTATTATCACTATGTGCTGTTTTTCAGCTAGTACTTTAAAAATAAAAATCAAATATAATTGAAATCCCAATAAGAATTCTAAGTTTAACAGGATACTGCAAAATACAAAAAGATAATGACAGTTTCCCAGTAAATTATTTCAGAGGAATCCATGAATCTCCAAATAGAGAAGTAGCTTTCTTAAATATTCATTCAACAGACTATTTACAGGCAGTGATTATTTAGTTGAATAAAAGCTTCTGTGGTGCCATTAACCACCTTCTGAATTGAAAGATATGCTACTGACCTAAATTATCTCCTCCCACCAAAAAGCCAGAGATCTTATTTGTCCCTTGTTTATTTAGCACAGACATGAAGCTAAAAGTATGAATGCAAGCCTTCTTAACAATTAAGGCAGGTCTATACTCGGTGAAACGACCAGAATACGGCCCATTTAATGATTCATTCCGATTGCAAAATGATTGCATTTAGCTAAAGCACATACAGCAAAGAGATTAGATGAGACAAGGAAAGCTAAAAGAAACTGGTTTGGTCATGTTTGGGTTCAATTGTTTCACCATATCTAGGTGATGCCTCGAAAAGATCTGAGAAAGAAAATATCTGATAATGGCAAAAGCAAAACCATTAATATATGTATACACACATACAAATAGATATACACACATACAAATAGATATACTACAGCTCTCAAATGCTTATTATATGGGTCAATCTAAAAAAATTTAGAGATGTATTTGGTATCACTATTTTGAATTTCCTATTGAGAGTTTTTTAAATCAATGATACCTTTCAATGTCATGAAAATATAATTTTACATATTTTTAAATCTCAACTTCAAAGATTGCTATTTAAGTTAGAAATAAACTAGTTTCTTAACATTCTCATAAGGACATTGACATCTGGCAAACTAATGTTAGGATTTCAGTGACTAATTTTTCCTCATATATAGGAAAAATTATAGGCTGTTAAAAAATAACATGTCTATATAGGCTGTTAAAAAATAACATGCAACATTCCCTCTAAGTCACTGATGTCTTGTGCCTCTCAGGATTATGAATTGATATGACAATGTTGCAATATTAACAAAGCTTGGTTTTCCATTTCTGAAAACATATGTTGGTGTTTTGAAAACAAAGGCTCTTCCAGATTATCTGTGGCCAAATTATCTACACATACTAACTACCCTAGATCAGGTCCATAACCGCACTTGCTACAATGAGCAAATGAGTACAGCTCCAGCAGAGAAGAGGCTCTTTTCCACTCCCTTAAAGTCCATTCATCACTGACAGAGTTACTCAAGCTACTTTTTCCTTCGCATTCACACAACTTAACATTCTCTACTAAGGAACTTGAAAAGGAAAAAAACTAAGCAATAGTTTTCATCATTATCTTTCAATTTCCTTTATATTCTCTTATTTCAGGCTAATTTTGGCATAGTCAATTACACAATAAAAGACTCTCCTTTGCTTTAGAAACAGGTTTTGAGCCCAAACCTGTGTATTAGTTTCATGTTGCTTTACAGTCCTTACCCACAAACCCAGGAGAATGACCCACATCTCTTACTGAGCTCATATTTTATTTGTTTTTCAATTCCACACAAAATGACTAATGCAGGTGTTAAAGGTGGAAATGTATAATTTATGTTTAAATTTAACTGTAATTTTCACACATTTTACATATGACTACAAGACATTTTTCCACCATGGACTATAGTCCTTAACTTTGCTTTTACTTCAAGATGAAAGTTTTGGCTACTTGTAAAGCATTTTCATAAAGAAGTGGTTACAATCACATCTACTTTAGAAGTGGAAACATTTTTAATCAGTGTATCAATATAATGAAAAAGTAAGCATAAAAAGGTATGACAAGCAAAGCATATCTAAAGCCTAATAAAAAACAGCAGGATGGAAACTTTGGTTACACATAGGTAAATGGGCATAGGTTAGGTTATAATTTATGCAAATTTTATTGTCATGATCACGAAGAGGTCAAAAGATGAGAGGATGGTTTGTCACTGAATGGCATCCCTATCACCTTCAAAAGGAAATCACATATGCAATTTCCTTTGTTTTCGCCACAGAAAACACAGCACTAATGAATGTCTCCCCAAAGTGAGAAAGCTTTAAAGCATGCTTATCAACAGGCTTTCTTTCATCATAATATTTGGTCCATGAAAAATATTTGCAAATAAAATGTATAACCTTAGAGCTCTAATGAAAGTTCTGTACACACATCAGGTGCTCCTATGTGTGCTAAAGGAAGCAAATAAGGATCACATACTAAATAGTTATAGTACTGATTTTGAGCCTAACACCTTAAATATAGTATTTTCATGTCTTTTGAGAAACATTCAATTTCCATGTTTCAAATAAAGCAATTGTAGAGAGCTCATCCAATGTTTACCCAAAGTTTAGCATTTTAATCTTAAAAATGAGTCTATAAATTAAAAGTGTGCATCTCTCTGGTCAGTTGAAGAGGAAACAATAGGATAAGTGAAAACAAGCTCTACATAGAGATAGAGTCAATATCAAAAGGTTAAGGAGTAAGAGCTTCATACAATCTTGATTATATTCAGTCCCACTTACACAAACAAAAACAACAAATGAGCCAGAAACACTAACAAAATCTTACCATTAAAAACACCACATAATTATTCATGTAATATTATCTGTACTTTGCACTCAGATTTAGCTATATAGATTTACTAGTGTATTTGCCTTTAGGTATTTGAAAAATAACATTGAATGTACACCCTGCACTTCCTAAAGCATTTTACTGTGAACAATAAGCTGACTACAAAAATGAGGAGATTCATCAGAATTTCAAAGCAAAACCTATGCCTCACCTAATTCTATTGAAAACGACGCTCATGGCAAATTTCACTTATCACTTGAAACATACTTCTGCCCTTGGATACCAGAAGCAAATTAAAAAACATGCTGTTGCTCTGCTCTGGCAGAGCTGCAATGCGTTATGTTTAAATAGTTCAGCATTCAGATTTAGCTTGCTTGAAGTACAATATGGAATCAATACAATTGTAGAATTCAGGGCAAAATGCATCAGTAATTGCCACTGCAATTACTGTACTGAAATAGCATTAATAGGATAGCCAAATAACTTTAGAACATATTTTTCCACTGAAGAGCTATTTTATTCACTGGTCAAGTTTTTACATTTAAAATATGTATGTCTTAAATGTAAATGTGTTTGTGTGTGATATACATATTACACAAACATAAAATCACTGTGTGTGATACATACATACATACACACATGTATATAATATATAACAAATATAGTGATGTCATGAACTCTAAATGTGAAAAGCTTCTTCTTTACAGAAATGTAAAAGATATATTTCACCATTTCAAAAAATACATTTTTTCTTACAAAAATAAATCAAACCTGAAGACTATTTTTGGAAGCACCTTAGGAAATGAACAAAGCAACACATTCCATTAAAACACGAAGATTTTCCTGCTGAAGACAAGTCTTTTCAATGAACCCTACTTTCAAGTCTTTTGAGACTCGCACAGATTTCATTAAAGCTCCTATTAAACACCCTTTTTTATGTTAAATTTAGCTGTATAATAACAATTATGAGGTAGTTTACATAGTTAGCATCACAGAAAATAATGAAAAAAACCAAAACTGCTTATTAAAAACATTGCTAAAAATTTCATGCAAGCAGATACCGGACATATAGCTTTATTGTAAACTTAGTTAAATCTTGTGACTAGGCTATGTTTGTATCTTCTACCTCAAAATCTGAAATGTTCATGTAACAAACTGTGTATTAAGTGGAATACCTGCAAATTGCTGTCATTTGTTAGTAAGTGCACAAAAACTCAGCCCCAAAACTTACTGGATTAACTCAGAGCCCTCTATCCTTAGTCTGTCTTGTTTATAAGAATGGAAGTCTAATTAAGAACAGTTTTAAAATATATACAAAATGTATTAAAGTACATGTATATGCTTCTTTTATGAAGTCTATATAAGTACATTGAGGCAAGAACTTGGAGAGCCAAGATTTGTTTCTTTTTAAGCAGATAACGCTAAGCTCATTATGTGGGTGCCAGGAGATTCTCACTACTTACAGATTTGGCAGTAGCAGAAATATACTGGACGACCATCTCACGCTTGGTGGTAAAATCTTTGTTTCGTAAAGGAGCTTTTCGTTCTTCATTAAGGTTCATGTCCTCCTGTTAAAAAGAACATTTATTGTGAGCATTAGCAAATTTCTGCTTACGAGTTTCAAAAGTGATTAGTAAATATTAAACAACAAGGTCCTACTATATAGCACAGGGAACTATACTCAATATCCTATAATAAACCATAATGGAAAAGAATATGAAAAAGAATATATATATATGTATGACTGAATCACTTTGTTGTACAGCACAAATTAACACACCATTATAAATCAACTATACCTCAATAAAATAAATTTTAAAAAAAGAAAAAGAAAAAAATTAATATTTTTTATCTTAAAATAGTAAGTCATGCTATGACTAACAACAACCATCATTTTTCTGGCTCCTTCACTATTATTTTTCACTCTATATACCATAATCTTGTATAAACTTTACCATATAATCATGGTTCATATCACTACCTACTCAATAAATGAGCAGAAAGAAAAAAAAACTTTTAACTATTCCATAGAATAAACTGGCAATTTATAGTATAGATATACATCATACCTTAGCAAAGCTATTTATTTACACTGATAGCAAAAATAAACAGATAAACAAACACTTTACTATTTGGCATATGTTCTCGTAGGATCATTATTATCTAGAAGAGCAAATATGATTTGTAAATTAATAGGAAATATATAGCTACAATATGTCACTGAAGAAAGATTCATGAGAAGTTGCTGAATTTGGAAAAAAGAAAATCAGAAACATAGTTACCCATATAGGGATAACAAAAACTACTCACTGTAGAGAAAAATATTGTTACAACAACACATTGTTTTGAGGTTCAATAAGCTTTAATTTGGTTGGAAATCTTCCTTTATATTGTGATACACACACATGTATAACATTTTCACTAGACAAATTATTTTTCTTCATTTTGAAACTCATGTTAACCCCTGCAACACATGAAGACGGGGCTCCCAAACCCCAGGCCATGGCCTGTTAGAAACTGGGCCACACAGTAGGAGGTGAGCGGCAGGTGAGCAAAGCTTCATCTGCCGCTCCCCATCGCTCGCGTTATGGCCTGAACCATCCCCCACTTCCCTGTCTTTGGAAAAATTGTCTTTCACTAAACCAGTCCCTGGTGCCAAAAAGGTTGGGGACCGCTATATTAAGACACCCTTGAAGGGTCACAAAATCAAGTTGGAAAGGACTATGCTTCAAAAAGTAACATCAAATGAAAAGACAACCTACAGAATGGGTGAAAATGTTTACAAGTCATATGTCTGATAAGGGGCTTGTATATAAATTATAAAAAGAAGCCTTACAAGACAACAATAAAAAGACAAATAACCCAAATACAAGTGGGCAAAGGATTTGAATAGACATTTCTCTAAAGAAGATATACAAATGGCCAATAAGCACATGATGTTCAACATCATTATTCATCAGGGAAATGCAAATCAAAATCACAGTGAGGGCTTCCCTGGTGGCACAGTGGTTTAGAGTCTGCCTGCCGATGCAGGGGACACAGGTTTGTGCCCCGGTCTGGGAAGATCCCACATGCCGCAGAGCGGCTAGGCCCGTAAGCCATGGCTGCTGAGCCTGCGCGTCCGGAGCCTGTGCTCTGCAACGGGAGAGGCCACAACAGTGAGAGGCCCACGTACCGCAAAAAAAAAAAAAAAAAAAAAATCACAGTGAGATAACATTTCACTCCCACCAGGATGGCTATGACAAAAAAGGTAATAACAATTGTTGGTGAGGATGTGGAGAAATTGGAACCCTCACACACTGCTGGTGAGAATGTGAAATGATGCAGCCACTTTGGAAAACAGTCTAGCAGTTCCTCAAAAAGTTATACTTAGAGTTACCACATGACTCAGCTTATACCCAAGAGAAATGAAAACATCTGTTCACATAAAAACTTGTACATGGGGACTTCCCTGGCAGTCCAGCGGTTAAGACTTTGCCTTCCAATGCAGGGAGTACAGGCTTGACCCCTGTACTGGTCAGGGAGCTAAGATCCCACATGCCTCAGGGCCAGAAAAACAAAAAACATAAAACAGAAGAAATATTGTAACAAATTCAATAAAGACTTTAAAAATGGTCCACATCAAAAAATCTTTAAAAAAAAAAAAGAAACTTGTACATGAATGTTCATAAGCAGCAGAGTGGAAACAATCCAAACGTCCATCAAGTGATGAATGGATAAACAAATGTCATATGTCCATGCAACTGAATATTATTCAGCCACAAAGAGGAATGAAGTACTGATACATGCTATGGCATGGATGAACCTTAAAATCACATTATGCTAAATGAAAGAAGCCAGTCACAAAAGGCCATATATTGTAAGATCCCATTTATATTAAATATCCAGAACAGGCAAATCTATAGAGACAGAAAGTGGATTAGAGGTTGTCAGGGGCAGGGTAAGGTGAGGATGGGAGAATTGGGGTGTGACTGCCAACATATACGGTGTTTCTTTTGGGGGTGATAAAAATGTTCTGAAAGTGATTGTTGTGATGGTTGCACAGCTATTTGAATATATGAAAAAAACACACTGAACTGTATACTTTAATAGGGTGAATTTTATTGCATCTGAATGGTACCTCAATTTTTTAAAAACAGAAAAAGAAATCAGTATTTTTATCCCTTTACTTGCTTAGTAATTCTAACCATTACTATTTTTTAATGAAGTAAACTAATAGGCCAACAAAGAAAAATACTAAAATTATTTTAAAGATTCATATGTGAGAATGTGGGGGAAAAAACAAAGGATACATAAAAAGTAATCAAACTGCATCAATTGAATAGTAACTTCAGTGACAGCAAGAATCTCATGATCTATAGTTGCACCCACTGCAGTGATTCCTATGATGATTAATTGACAATCAATACTTATAAATTTCGTGTATATATACCTATCCCCTTTGATAGGCAGATGAAGGAAGGAAAGGACTTCCACGTCCTTCACCTTGAAATACTATACCTCTATTAATTCAGCTTCAGAATTTATGGCTTTATTGGCAAGTACATCATTCTGCTGACTCATATTGTGTTTGTTTCCATCAAAACCCCCTAAATACTGCTCATGTATAATGGACTATGTCCCTACCATCTCATAACATTCTGGTTAAATTATAGTCTCCTGCAAATGTAGTTAGCATGAATCTGCATCCCCAAGTAGAATCGACTCTGGAACGGTGACAAGATTGTATTTGTACACGTCACAGCCAGGCTTAAGAGTGTCACCTTTGGCAGTCTGTAGGTAGTTTGCTCTCCTTCCAGTGACATTTCTATGTTACCATGTACCTCTAATCTAATTGTTAATGGCACACACTGTTAAGATCATGCTATCAGACTAGAATCATGGAGGCAGGCAGGACATTAAGGGGAATATGGAGAATACAGACCTCAGAGGAATGTCAAGATTAATTGTGATCATGAACCCAAGCCTCGTGTATATTAACTAGCCATCAAAGAATGCTAGCTATTAGTGTTATTATCACTTCCCTGGTCTCATTTCTTTTTTCTCCTGTAAATGGCCTAAACCCTTCTTTTTTTTGTTTTATTTTTGTTGCAGTATAGTTGACTTACAATATTGTATTAGCCTCAGGTTTACAGCAAAGTGAAGCAGTTACACATATACATATATGCACTCTTTTTTTTTAGATTATTTTCCCATATAGGCCATTACAGAGTATTGAGTAGAGTTCCCAGTGCTATACAGCAGGTTCTTATTAGTTATCTATTTTCTATATAGTAGTGTGTATATGTCAATCCCAATCTCCCAATTTATCCCTCCCTGCACCCATATCCCCTGGTAACCATAAGCCTGTCTTCCACATCCATGACTCTACTTATGTTTTGTAAATAAGTTCATTTGTACCCTTTTTTTCTTTTTTACCACTTTTCATCTTACCCCTTAGGTTTGAATGATACAAGCTTGTATGCAGTTTTTCTACATACACTATGCTGTTACACACTTCCATTACTTTGTTCATGATGCTGTTCTCTCTGCCTAGAATGCTGTCAACTTCAGCACCCTCTTCATCTATTAACCCCCATCTTATCCCACCTCACCGCACCCCACCATGCCCAAATCCATATCGGGCTAACTCATGTACTTCTGCTAATTCTTCAGATTTCCCCCAAAGCATCTCATTTAGAAATGACTATCTTCACTCTATTCTTCCATATTAATTTCCTATATTGTATCAATATAAGCTAACTGAGGGAAGAAACTGGGTTCTTTTTTTCTTTGTATTTCCAAGCAAAGAGTATGCGTTCCTGGAATGCACCAGGCATTTAATAAATATCTGTTGAACCAATGTGATACTTAGGAGCTTTTCTCTAAATATTTTAATTTGCTTTACCACAAACACAAAATCCACAAAACCCATTAATTTATAATTTAAAATCCATTAATTTATAATCTTAAAATAATCAAAGATAACTATAATTGCTGTTCATGCTAGGGTATATTTTTAGGTACTAGGGTATCATTAGTTTATTCTCTTCAGGGGTACAGGTCCCCTCGAGATAGAAGTTAAAGAATACTTGAATAATTACTATTGAGAAGCAGAAGGAAGAGGGCAAGCATTAGATGGTGAAGTGAAGTTCAAATTTAAAAACAGCGAGTGGAAAATCCAGCCTTAAACTGGGATCAATGCATGTTGCAGAAACAGAAACAGTTACTTTATAGAAAATATATAGACATTTTTAGCAACTGTATAGAAAGAAGGAGCAAGTATTACTTCTTACAGAGGAGGAAAAGATGTAAAAACATAAAGGGTTGACATTTACCTTTCATAAAACAAGTGAGGAATTTTAAAAAGAAATGTTCTATCCTTTCTAGTTCTAGTAGAGGAATTATCTATAGAGCAAAGCCACAAACATTTTTTATACCTATAAATCTGCTGCATAGGTTGATTGGGACTAGGTACCATTCACATGAACAATGACTCATCTTATTTTTACAGAAAGAAGCAGCATACTACTAATTAGGCAGCTAATACTTCCAAATCATTAACTCCAGCTTTATAATACAATCATAAAACTAAATAGAGCAATACTCATAATTCAATATTAATTCTAAAAAATGTAATTGAATATGAAACTACTTCTAAACACACTGAGTATTTTTCTTTTTAATTGAAATATAGTTGATTTACAATGTTAAGTTTCAGGTGTACAGTAAAATGATTCAGTTATATATATATATACATATATATATATATACATATATATATATACACACACACACACACATAAATATTCTTTTTCAGATTCTTTTCCACTATAGGTTATTATAAGATATTGAGTAGAGTTCCCTGTGCTATACAGTAGGTCCTTATTGGTCATCTATTTTATATATAGTAGTGTTAAACACACTGAGTTCTTATAGTACTCAAAACACAAAAGCAAGCTTTTAGTGTATTTAACATTTAGTTAGTACTTCCACAATACATGAGAAGAATGTGGTATTTTGTAATTTAAGAAATGCTGAAGTAAATAACTGACCACTTATAATATTTGTATCAAGCCATGTTTGTAAACACTAAACCATTTTATCTCCTACCACTTATGCCATGATGCAATTTTCCTATTATAGACAAACTCCTTCACTTCTTCAGCAAATACACATTGTATTCTTAAAGTTATAACTGAGGAGCCGTATAAGAATAGAGTCAAATGAGAAGGTTAAAAGTTGAACCAGCTGCCTATTCATTCATTTGTATTCTCTTTCATTCATTCATTCTCATTCTCTCTCTCTTTCTCCCTCTCACCCCCCAGTAAATCTTTAAACAGGTGACAGTACAATTTTTTAAACTTTCTCGTGTCCTAACATCATTTTCTATTTTCCTAACCCTCCCACTGTTTTCCTCACTTGTTTTATGAAAGGTAAATGTCAACCCTTTACGTTTTTACATCTTTTCCTCCTCTATAAGAAGTAATACTTTCTCCTTTCTATGCAGTTGCTAAAAATGTCTATATATTTTCTATAAAGTAACTGTTTCTGTTTCTGCAACATGCATTGATCCCAGTTTAAGGCTGGATTTTCCACTCGCTGTTTTTAAATTTGAACTTCACTTCACCATCTAATGCTTGCCCTCTTCCTTCTGCTTCTCAATAGTAATTATTCAAGTATTCTTTAACTTCTATCTCGAGGGGACCTGTACCCCTGAAGAGAATAAACTAATGATACCCTAGTACCTAAAAATATACCCTAGCATGAACAGCAATTATAGTTATCTTTGATTATTTTAAGATTATAAATTAATGGATTTTTACATTTATTTCTTTATTCTTTTCTAAAGAAACGTTTATATAAAGATATGCTCTATAGATAATTCCTCTACTAGAACTAGAAAGGATAGAACATTTCTTTTTAAAATTCCAATAAAAGCATCAGGAGTTTTCTACATAAGTAAATAAATGGCCAATTGTACCTGGTATTAATTAACTACCTCATGTCATCAAATGATCTAGTTAAGTTTACCTATATAGAATGTAGCAGCATAACATATAGAAGTTTACATGGAAAACAAAGTTAAAGGGGAAAAAAATTGTCCAAATACATTATCTCTACAAATGGTATGAAGCCAAAAGCCGGGGCAAGCAAGCATGAAATTAAGTGAATGTTACTGAGCGCTGCACAAAAAGTCTTCAGCTATTTCTACTTTCAGGGCCTATTGGAGGAAACTACAACTATGAACACCTACATATACCTCTTCACCATCAATAAGGTAAATTCAGAACATCTATTTAGCTATTAGGAAACCCAAATATTATTTTTACTCTCCCATAATCCTTAATCCTGAGCTCAACATGGAACCGGTGTCCAGAGTCCAAAGATTACTTAAAGGATCCACTGTGGTTTGTGAAATATTGATGTTTATTCAAAATACAAGAAAATAAGCTTCAATATTTAACATGAGAATAACACTGAAGCCCTCACTGGATCCGTAGGTCCAAATGGTACATGAGGTATCTCAAGGGAGGAGTGGGGTATTCACAATGCATATTTTTTCACTGTCAGTGTACTGCAACGTACTGCAGTTTACAAGTACCTGGTTAAGTGGACTTACAGACTATTTTACCAAGTTTTAACTAAGTCAACCCTCAAAACAACAACAACAAAATAGAAAAGTAGCTTTAAAAGATTCTTGCAAAGACAACAGATTGAGGATAATAATACCAATAATGCAAGTACAGAGGAACAAGAAAATACTAGACTGTTATATCTCCTACTCATAGGTCTGAGCCTTTCATCAGTCATGTCATATGATAAAAGTAATAAAAATATAAGGCTGATAAGAAGCTGGTTCCACAAGATTAAAAATTAGTAAGGTAACTATCTGAAATATGCATGTATATTAATTATCACTGATGACTCTCATTTTATGTGCATATTGCACCTTAAAAATATTAGCTAATGATAGTATAAAGCTACCTCAAACTTGCAGACCATTTAAAATCCAAACATCTAGACCATGAGGAAAGCTTTTTCGACTTTCTCAGCAATAATTAGAATCATGTGATACGCAATCCAGTACTTAGTGAAATTTTGTAAACTTAATGACACATGCTTAGAAGACTCTTTTGAATGTTTTCTTTCTTTAATAGCAAAAGACAAAAGGTCCCATGACACTGGGGGGAACACTTGGTAGAAGCAGCTGAAATAATACATGCAAAACAACATGGCAATAAACTAAAACACATTCCTTTGTCAGCAAATACTGTCAGAAGACACATAGAAATCATTGCTGAAAATTTGCTAAAACAAGTATTAGAAAAATTACTCAGTGTGGGAGGTTTATCATACAGCTGAATGAAAATACAGCTGTTTTTTCTTTTAAACAACTCAGCTTATATTATTTGCTAGATTGTTCCAATAATGAAATATAAAAACTACTTTTCTTTGAGTTGCTAATGGAACAATGTAACAGAGAAAACATATTGCCAAAATAAATGATTTATTTAATAAAAGGATGTTTTATGAAAAAACTGTAAGTGGGAAGCATTCCTGAGTAAGGAAGGTTAGCCCACATATAAAATTTAAACCATTGCAAGAAAGAAGTTGAAATCAAAATACACAGTGGTATGCAGAGTCAAGAATATAGGTGTTTTTTGTTGTTTTTTATAAAAGCAAGATATTTCAAATACGGTAAATACTTACAATATTTTAAAATGAGACAGGAAGTGAGCATGAAAACATGTATCTTACAGAGAGATTTCCAGCTATTTCATGACAAAGTATTTTAAAACTTCTGAAATTTCACATAACTTGGGCATTTTTCATTCACAAAAGGACAAGTAATCCCTTAAGAGTTAACAACTGGTGAGAAAGAAACTGCTTTTCAAATGAACTTCATTGAAAAAGCCACACACTGGCAGACCCAACTGCCAGGTGGGTCTCCTTCACCCTTGCATGACTCACCTCTTCTTTCTTCTTCCGGGTATTAGGTACAATGTCTGCAGCGGACATGAGTAGACAAACATTGGGGCGGGGGTCTACACATTAAGTATGTGGAAGGAAAAATGCAAAAAGCCCATGTCCCTGATGACATCTAGTGAAGCCCGTTTTTTAAAGCCCATTTTGAACCAATTTATTCACAAATATAAAAACGCAACACTTCAGATTAGTTCCAAGAACAACTGACCGTCATCAAGGGAGATGGAAATTTACTAGCCGTGGTTCAGCAGGAAACTTTTGCTTGATTCATGGATTGGACTGAGCAAAGTTAATACTATGATTTAATAAGTGTTGCTAATAATGTTCTCATTCCACTTGGACCTATGCATCGTTGTCAGATTTATGTTTCAACTATAACAGACATTAAACCAAATATCAAAATAAAATGGACTCGGAACTAAACCTTCTAATTAGTCTCTTTTTTAAAACAAGACATAAAAAATAATGACATACTGACATTGCTCTCACTAAAAAGTTATTAATCGCGACAGCAAAGGCTTTTGCACCATTAATAAATAAACTCATTTTAAATCATTTTAAAATCTTGTTCATTGCATGTTTTTCTCATTCTTTTCTATGTCTGCATTTTATACATAGTATTAGTATATACATATATGTGTATATTTTATAAATAAAACATATTGGTGTTACTTGCTCAAATATATATATATTTTTTTCTAACGGGATAGGAAATTAGAAAGTTTAGAGACTACTACACTAGTCCAGATGTTGACACTTTTACTATAAAGGGCCAGACATTAAATGTTTTAGGCTTTGCGGGTCACAGGGTCTTTGTCACAACTACCCAACTCTGCAGTTACAGGGTAAAAGGAGCTATCAACAATATGTAAACAAATGGCTGTGGCTGCATTCAACAAAACTGCATTTATGAACACTGAATTTCAGATTTTCATGTGCCCTGAAACAGTCTTCTTTTGATTTTCTGCAACCATTTAAAAATATAAAAGCTATTCTTACCTTGGGAGTCATACAAAATAAAAACCTAGAGGCAGGGATAGTGTCTTTGCCATCTTTATGCTCCCCTGCACCTAACAAAGTATCTGGCATTCAGTAGAGAGTTGTCAAATAAACTTCTCCATGATACAGAAATATGTCTTTGCTTTTCCTTTTTTTTTTCCCCACAATTACACCTTACGTTCTGCTATATCACCTCTACCCTTGACAGCAAGGATTTTCCTTGAGTTGCTCACTCTCGCGCTCTCGCCCTCTCTCTCTCTCTCTCTCTCTCTCTCTCTCCCTCCCTCCCTCCCTCCCTCCCTCCCTCCTCAGAACTTAGAACAGTACCTGGCATATAGAAGGCATTGGACCTTGATGAACTAAGTCATTCAAACTCTGAGAACACTTTAATGTCAAAAAAATAAAGACTGAAAATTCAGAAGTGACACTGGGTTTCGTAGTATATTCAGATCTTCTCTTTTTCCTCCCTGAGCCCCTGTGCTGGCTTAAGTACTCACAGTAGCCTATTCACAGCTGTCTTATTACCATGGAAATCCTGTGTTTACTTGCTTGCCTCCCTGACTAAATTCTGAGCTCTCTGGGGGCAAGGGAGGAACTGGATTTATCTGTGTACCTGCAGCATGTAGCATACGACCTGGCACACTGCACATATCAATACACGGTCGTGAAAATGCCTTCATGGCCAAAAACACTAGTGGAACTTTTCAAACAGAAAAAATACCTTAGGAAACATTTCTATGTACAAATCAAGAACAGAATCAGTGAATTGTGAAGTTTATCAGCTACAATCAGAGTAAATTTACAAACCTAGTTCCCTTAATTCCTCTTCCTGGGACTTCTATCCTACTACTCCCTTATTTGTGAACTTTTGGTGAGAATTATATTTCGGAAGGAAATTTAAAAGTGACCCAGATTTAGCTAACTTTGAGACCTGTTTACAGGGTAAGTTTTGCTCCTCCTTTATATGCTTTACTTGGGAATGTGTGTAAGAAAATAAAATGACTAGAAATGATGCTGGCGTTCTCTCAGTCCAATGATACAGAGTAAGGATATTGGAAATATAAATGTAAAAAATGGAAAGTAGGCTATCTAGATAATTTCTAAGGATCTAGCCATTCCTGAAAATTATTTCCATGCCTTATTATAGATTTTAAGACCTATGTTACCAATAACTTATTTTACAGTAACTTAACCTTTAATTAAAATTACTTATGCTGAGAGCACTAAAAGGTTCTCATCCAAGCTAACCAACTCCTAAAAGACTGCTGTTGGGTGAGAAAGAAACCCATGAGAGCAGTCAGGGGAAAACAAGGACAGCACCTGGGGTCCAAAGTCAAACAGGGTCTCAAAACTGATGAAAGGCAAAAGTGAGAGAACAAAATGAAAAGCTTTGGGATTATTTATGAGTTCTACCAGATGGAATATGGGACAGATAATTTAATATTTATTGCATATGACTGTACAATCATTAAATTATGCCCAAAATGCAAAATATATTAATGTAAATTGCTGAACAGAAACAAAGTATAAAACATCACATTTGCATGTGGAATCATATATTAAACATTGCCTTTAATAACGGAAGTTGAAATGAAGTGTGCCTAGAAATTAATCATAAATCAATAATCATCACTAGCCTCATCTTTTGTATACAATTAAACTATTTAATTACCTATATTAAAACACAGTCCTTATTGACATATCTGTAGGACTCTAATGTGACCAACATCAGCTGGACTTCCACTCAACAGATCCTGTACTAGGTAAAAGAAATTAAATTCCAACTTGAACTTCCAAGACATCTCTGTATGTTTATTTTTTTAAGCTTAAAATGGAAATCCCCTATCCCCTAAGCAAAAAAAAAAAAAAAAACAGTTTTAGAACAGTTGCATACAAAAGGGAAATAATATTCAAAAGGAAATGGACAGAGGGGGAAGGGTGAGCTGTGGCAAAGCAAGAGAGAGGCATGGACATATATACACTAACAAACATAAGGTAGATAGCTAGTGGGAAGCAGCCGCATAGCACAGGGATATCAGTTCGGTGCTTTGTGACCGCCTGGAGGGGTGGGATAGGGAGGGTGGGAGGGAGGAAGACGCAAGAGGGAAGAGATATGGGAACATATGTATATGTATAACTGATTCACTTTGTTATAAAGCAGAAACTAACACACCATTGTAAAGCAATTATACCCCAATAAAGAAGTTAAAAAAAAAAAAAAGGAAATGGACAGTGTCCAGACACATTTCTCTCCTTGCTCTGATTGCATTATTCAAAAATGAGCTATCGCTATTAAACATTTAATAGTCCTTAAGCAGTATTCTCAATGTACAAAGATCAGTTCAGTTATTCTCAGTAAGCTCAAAGGCTATGATACCTTAACATGTTGAATAGTTATTCAATTACAGCATTATTAATTTCCGTATATTTAAAGTGTAAGGGAGAAGATATTTCACCAGTCCTAATTAGAGACAATACAAAATGTCTCTGATTAACATGAAAAAGATGATAAATATGAACCTCATTCAAATTTGAATTGGGGATTAAAGGTGATATGTAATATTACAATAGTTCAGTCATCTTTTAAAATTACCCTCCCCAAAATGTGGAAGCAGTATTGTTGTCTTGGTCCTACTACCTTTACCCACTTGTGGAAGATTTGAAAACACGACTGGGCAGAAAAGGGGAACAGGAATCTTAAAGAGCAAGTATAGTTTATCCCATGCAGGTAAATATAAAAATCATATAAAAACGAGTGAGGGTATTTTTTTCCACTCCTGGAAGTTTTAATAAAAGAACCACTTTCTAATTTTCAATTAATAGGCAATGACCACACTCCAAGTACAAAATCCAGTTTTACAAACTACTGAACACATGCTGATAATAAATAGTGTGTGCTCCATGAAAAAAGCAGTCATCTAAAAGTTTCAAATTTAGAGCTTTACATCCATCAGCAATAGCCATGGATACCCTTACTCAGAAGATCTGTCTATACTTGTTTCCTTGAGCAGCCACAATATGAAAAGTGGCATATCAATGCGTAGAACAGATGTCATTGTCAATGGAACGTTAGTAATCTACTAACTCACTAGTAAAGTAAAACCTAACCATTCAGATCTTTCAGTTAACTGGACTCATTCCAGGATTTTACTTGGCTATAAAGTGTCAAGTGATGTTTAAAATGAGCTATTAGTAGTTAAATACAAGTTACAGTAATCAAATAAAAGAATTAACACTTTTTAAAAAATCTGTAGTAATTTCAGATTGAGCCCAACATTGCCCTATTATCTACATCTACAAACCTGTGCAGGGAGAACTTCTGTTGACAAATATGATCCTCAGACATAACAAGAGTTTCAATTATCAGAGTAATAGAGGATTTATTTGAATATTGCCTTTCATTACTTAAGCCTTTCACCAAAAGTTTCACCAAAATATATCAACCCCCAGAAATTCCAAATAATAAATTATATTAGCAATTTTAATGTAATATATTTCTTGTCAAGCGTCTCATACTCTGTTACTGTCTATAATGTGCTATTTTATGTAATTATTTTAAATGTTTCACTCCTCAAGGTATGCTATCCTAAAACACATACAAGGTGTTTAAGGCCCAATGGTCTAAACATTTGTAGTACTCTAAAGTGTAAAAAGTCTGAAAACAGGAATAGCACAATGAAGGATAAGAATCAAGAGAGACAAGATTGTCATAATAGCCATCAAGTAGGACAAGTACATCTATTACATTATTTGTACATGGAAGGACACCTACAAAGAATGAAATAAAAAAGGGAAATTTCATATCTGGAAATCTACTTCTGATGACTTAAGTGTCTTCTCCCAATCAACTTTGAAGATGGCATTTTAACAGTTTTCCAAAACTAAATTGTGGGCCTCTTTCTTTTCAATCGATGCTCTGGAAAAAGACAACCTTCTGTCATCAATAGGAAACAATCCATCCATCTCGCTTTACCTGCGAGGCAATGTATCTCAGAGTTGCCTTCTACTTCCACTTAGTATGTGTGCAAAGAAAGTGTATTAATTTTACATTTAGCTTAAATGAAATATTATTAAAGACAGAGATTACCAAAATGCCAATTTTTTAGATTTTTATGTACCTAAATTTAAGTTTGAGCTCAGCCCCGTATTAGCTAAGGCAAGTTACAGAACCAATTTCTTTAGCCTCTCTCTAAGCTTTAATTTCCTTATCTGAAAAATGGAGTATAACTATGTTGCCTTCTTTGCAGCACTGTCACAAAGATCAGCTGAAACAATACATGTAAACTGCTCAGTTACATGCTGGGCCCAAGGGTGCACAGTAAATGAAAGCTGTGAAAATTCATAAAATAAGTTGTTCACTTAACCTGATTACAGACAAACTGAAGATAATAAAGAAAATGCAAAATGTTCAATGTACAAGTAGACTTCTCTCAAAGAAGAGATACAACCCTTAAAAAGTTTTTTATTGATCTTTTGTTGTTACTTTTAAGTAAATCATAATTGTCTGATTTCCTTTTCCAACATTCCCATGGAAGGAAAAATTCTCATTAAGGAAAATGTGGCACCAAGTTGTACCTTTCTTTAAGTCACATTTATGAATCCACAAGCAAATCTTTTTAAAAACATAACATACTTAAAGAGGAAAGTGGTAATTTGTTGATGAAACATTAGAATTAAAATTCAAACCACAAAACGGAAATATTGTAAAAGGTTTGAAAACATAGTAAATGCTGTACACAAATTTTGAAAAAGTTTATAAGTGCCAGGAATCATTTTTGCTTACAGCTATCATCATGTAAAAGGCATATGTGTGTGTCACTGAAGCAAATGAAGAGCATAGTAGAGGAAGATATCGAAGAGGTAAAGTGGGGATCAGATCATACAGGGCCTTACAGGCTCTTATAAGGATACTGGCTTTTGTACCCTGAGGGAAACAAGAAGCCATAGTAGAGATTTGAGAACCCAAGTGACATGACATTGTTCACGTTTTAAAAGGGTAATGTTTCTGTGCTGAGAATATACTGCAGAGGGTCATGGTGGAAGCAGGGAGACCAATGAGGAACTGTGTTAATCCTAATAGTTCTACCACTATTGTAGCAGCCTAGGTGAGGCTTCAACCAGTATGGGACCAGTGAAGGCGGTAAGAAATGGTCAGCTCTTGTAAGTACCGTACTTTGAAGGAAGAGTGCATGGGTTTCCTAGTCAATTGAATGTGGAATGTGAGAAAGAGAGAGTAGACAAAGACAATTCCAAAGTTTTAGGCCTGAGTAACTGGACAGATGGATATACCATCAACTGAGAAGGGGGAGACACTGGGAGGAGCAGGTTTGGAGGGGAATATCAACAGTTTGGTTTTGGATATGTTACTTTTGAGAAGTCTACTGACCAATCAGAGAGAGATGTCAATTATGAAGTTTGATTATGAGAGTCTAGAGTTCAGACACGAGGACTAAGCTGTAGATAAATTTGAGAATTGTGAGAATAACAGTGAAATGTAAAGCCACAGTACTGGTTGCAATCACAAAAGAAGACAGTGTAGATAGAGAAGAGAACATGTCCAAGGATGGATCCCTGGGCCTCTCCAACATTTAAAGGTTGAGGACATGAAAAGGAATCCACAAAGAAGATTAAAAAGCAGCAGCCAAAGAGATAGGAGGAAAACCAAATAAAGGGGGAGCAGGGGGCAATTTATGACCAAATGCATCACCTGCTGCTGATAGGTCAGTTAAGATGAGAACTGAAAACTGAACATGGGACTCAGCAGCATAAAGATCTCTGGTGACACTGATAAGAGCCATTTTGATGGAATGGTGGGATGGACGCCTGGCTAGAGTGAGTTTAAGACAGAAAGTAAGACGAGAGAAATGAGAAGCAGTGAATATAAACAAAATTATTAGGAGGTGTCTTCCTTCAAAGGAGAGTAAAAATACAGTGGTAACAGGCAAGGGAGATAAAGTCATGAAAAAGTTGTAAAGTGAGATAGCACATTTGTATGCTGCTGGGAAGGGCAGAAGAGAGAGGAAAAAATGATTGGAGCAATGTCCTTGAGTAAGTAGATCTAAAGGAATGGAACCTTGTACACAAATGGAGGGACTGGAAGATGAAAACTTCATCTATGGTGGTGATAGGTAGCAAGACTGCAGATACTCAAACTTAGGTAGATGTGGTGGTGAGTGTCTGTGGAAGCTCTCTTCTGATCACTTCAGGTTACTCAGTAAATTACGCAGCAAGCTCATCAGCAGAGCATAAAGATGGGTAAGAGTTCTGAGGATTGAGCAGCAAAGTAAAGGTGTGAAATAGTCATCTAGAAGCACAGTGGAGGGAATGGAGTAGGGACATAGAAGATGATTGTGTGAAAACAGAAGGGCCTACTTGGGGCTTTGGAAAAGGAATCTGTTTCAGAATCATGAATAAAGCACCACTGGATTAGAACAGGCAAAACCTGGAGGACAGGAGGAAGACCAGATAGGAGGCTACTTTCGTAGCCCACGAGAAAAAGCCAGAGAGGGATACTGCCTAAAGCAGGGCAAGAGCATCTGGAGGACAACTGAGGAAACAGACATAAAAGTCATTGCAAAAGCAGAACCAATGGGATTTGGAAAGCAATTAGAAGTGACTGAGAAAATGAATGGCGTGGAAGAAGGCCCGTAAGTGTTGAGCTAAAGTGAACTGGAGGGTGGCAATGCCACGATAAACTAAAAGAACTATTTCACTACTGCAAAAATTAGTAACCGATTGGTTAGCTGATTAAAGGAGTAAGTATCATTTGAGTGAAGTTTGAGTAAAGAGAAGAAGAGTTTAAAATAAGATTTAAAAGTTTGATTAATGTCAAAGAATGTTTGTTTCTGTCGTTGTTGGTTTGGGGTGATTAAGATAAGACAACCAAGTTGCAAATTGAGGGGAAACTGAAGAAAGAACAGAGCTTTATTTGCTAAAGGAAGGAAATGCAACAAACATTTATAAAATTATTTTTATAGAAAGTTTTATGCCAGGCACTATTCTAGGAATATCATCTCCTCTAATCCTAAAAATAACCATATGAGGTAGACCCTCTTATACCTTTGTTACAGTTATGGAAAATAAAGTGTAGAGAGGATGTATCACCTTCACAGGGTAATGTGATTAATAGCAGAGGCAGAACTCAGCCTCAAGGCTGAATGACCCCAAAGTCCAAGCTCTTAACCACTACACAAACATGCCCTGTAAAATTAAGGGCCTGGAAAAGGTAATATAGGTTGTTTAGCTTCCGAGAAGAGTTTCAGAGCTAAAGATCTCAGAGGTGGAATCATTCCAAAGAGTGACACAGTCCAAGGTGTAGTCATGTCTATAATTAGCTAAATACATGGATGCAAAGGTCAGAGTTCAGGAAACCAAGGAACTAAGGGCAACAATGTGATGGCAAGGTTATCAATGTAATAGCTGAAATCACCAAAACGAATAGCAAGGGAAGGGTCAAAAGGATAGCCAGATGCTATCATCATCATGGCTGGTCAGCAGATAATAGACTTTACAAGAGAAAGGGTTGTTGAAAGATGGTTCAAAAAATTTGACATAGAAGGAGCAGCCGGAAAGAGGGTGTACCATAGGACTAGGAGGAAAGGCTGAAGAGAGTGGGAATGTCAGGACTTGTGACAAGGGAAAAGCTGGATGTCAGCTCTGGCTAGACAGAAGGAACATTAAAGGAAAAGTTTAAAGATAAAGGGAATTTGTATTCATTCAACAACTTTCAATTACTAGTGGGGTTGGGGGCGGGGTGGTAACAAGATGTTCCATAATGGGCAGAGTAGAAGGGTCTAGATTTCCAGTATTCTTAACCTCTTCTTTTGGTATGGGTAAGGAGACCTTTGAAACTCTTGTGGACCTTAACTCAAAATGAATAGAGATTCACAAAAAAAATTTTGCCATGATAAGTGGGACAGAATTAGAAATTAATGAATCATGAATCAGGATCTCCACTTCTCTGATCAAGGAAACCAATCCAAGATGGCCCGATGCCTCATCTCTCCCCTCTCTTGGTATAAACTGCTGAATAATCAAAGTATTATATTTATTATCTAATATAAGAAATAATCTAGATCACAAGCTATAAAATATAAGAAGTATGCTAGAAAATATAGATGGTATGACTGTTGATAATAGAACAAACTTGGAGGAATTCATTCTTCTGTCCCCTCTACTGTTTTGTTTTGTTTTGTTTTTTTACACTCTGTCCTCCCAACTCTATTTCATATACCTAACAAGATACCTTATGTTATTTTCAGAAAAGTGGACTTAGGCCTGTTTTGCTTTATAGAAACAGAAACACAAGTTAGGTAGTTAAAAAATTGATTCAGTGTGCCACAGACTACTGAATACTAGAGAACAAAAATAAGTAAGACAGCCCCCCCTTTTAGGAGCTCATAGTGGAAGAGACAGACATATTATAGCTCAGAAAGACAGATGCTTTCGAAAACAGTTCTGTTGTATCAACAAGTTTCTGGTCTCTCCTTTATGTGATATAAACACAGTCCATACAAACAGCCCTACTTAGAACCCAGTGCTACTCTGGGCACATGCATTTTAAAATTACAACAAAATCAGGGGGTCTAACTTACCATCATTTTTTCAAAGAGATCCAGTACTTCCTTTTCGGACAAATTCAAAGATCGTTCATCATATAATGGCTGAGCCGCTGGAAACTCACTCATCGCAACTTGAGAATCAATAGGATGTTGGATAAGAGGTTTTTCTTTTTTGACAGTAGATTTTCTAAAACTTGTAATTCGGTCACGCTGCAAACAGAAAAAAACAAGAAGCCCTAAGGAAGAGATCAAGAATCACGAACAAACATGAAGAACTGAAACATCAAAATAGCACTTAGGAATCATTATTGTCTTTTGACAAAATGTTATTTTAAGCAGCAAGCTCCAGTTAGAGATTGTACTATTTTGAAACCTTGAAGTAGCTCTGCAGCCGCAGAAATCTAGGGAGTGAAAAGTATTCCTCAAAAGTAAAACTTAGTCCCTTGTCATTTCTGTTCTGCACAGTAACTAGGTCAGAAAAGTCCGGCCTCAAAGTCGTGTAGTGGTTTGAGAGAGAACGTGTCTTTGGCGGCAACTTTCAAACTATGAGAAAAAAAAAAACAAAGAAAAGAAAAGAATATCCAATTCTAAGGGGGAAATTATAGTAATGTTTCTCTTCTTCAAAGCACCAAAATAATTGTGACAAGTATCTATGAATACTTTGGCAGTGTAGTAGTAGAATACAGTGGTTAAGAGCATGGACTCTGGAGCCAGACTACCTAGATTTGAATCTGCAATTTACTAGGTCAGTTACCCTGTGCAAATTACTTGGTCTCTCTATGACTGCTTCCTCATCTCTAAAATAGGGACAACAAGTTAATGTATGTAGGAGGAAGGAAGGAAGGAAGGAAGGAAGGAAGGAAGGGAGGGAAGGAGGAAGGGTAGACAGAGAAAGCAACAAAGAAACAGTTATTGTGAAATTTAAATAAGTTATATGTTTAGTGTACTTAGCTACTATTTATTACTATTGTTGTTGTTGTTACTATTACTATTATTATTATTACACACACCTTTTTCTTCCCTAAAACGTGGGACCAACAAGGAAGCACAACAAAATTAAAAACATTACCTTTTTGCTCTGGAAATATAACATAAACAGAAATATCTTATTCCTACAAATACTACTATGAAGAACTTGCTATTTTATGGACATTGACTTGGAACCATTGATTCCACGTACAATCTCTAATAATTAGCTTGCGATTTCACATAAAGTGAGTTAACGACTCCACTTGCATGTAAATAGGCCATTCTGTTTTAAACCACAGAACACTGGACATCAAAAATTAGTAATAACCATAAAACTGAATACAACTCAGTTTTATTCTGGTTTCTGTTAGGAAGCACATGCATGCATACTGTCAGCTCACGTTAAACAAGCAGATATGTTAGATATCAGGACAGTGCCTCATCACTGCCACATTACCAAGTCCTTATAAATCACTTCAACAGTATAAAAAGCATCACAGAAGTTCTTACCACAATTATGTCAACTTCTGTTGACCCCCATTAAAAGAACATCCTTTTTTTTGATTCAAAGAACAGTTTTTTTTTCTAAAAGGTGTACTTTGAAAGAAATATGAGCAGTTTTAAGCAGCTTATTTAGGATTCCAAAAATGATCTTAGTACATGGTTGCTTACAAAGAGATTATGTAAATCATAATATTTTAGAGCTGGGAAGAAACTTGAAAAATCATCTAGGCCGACTCTCTCACTTCACAGAAAAAGTGACTCACTAAATTCACGAGTCCCTGGTTCCTAGCCCAGTGTTCACATAAAGATTCATTTCTTCGAATCACCTTCTATATTTTCATATTTTCTTTTAAATTTGAATGTTTTTGAGGAAAATTAAGTTAGATTAGATATGTAATAACCAACTCAAACAACTCAAGAAAAAACATTAAGCAATCCCAAATAAGCTGAGTACATAACCAAGAGTCAAATTTCACTAAAAGATATGGTGGACACAAAAGCATTTAAATATGCAATCGACCATTAAATCAACATATCTCTGTTCCTTTCCCTTCATATCACTTAATATTTACTTTTGCAGTGCTGGCTTTTTCACTGAGTAGCATTATTTACATATATATTTGATCTTCCACTATGCTCTTCACTTTGATCTAGAAAATTGGCTTTTGCTTTCAGCTATATCTTGATAAGAAAATAAAGTTAAGCCACATACTTTCACTTCCTTAAATCATGAACGATATTCTACATTATTTGTAGACAGGTAATTTCACAAAGAAAAAATACTTAAAATACCACATTTTAAAAGCTTAGCTATAAAAGGGCACATTTAAATTTTAAGCCCATAACTTTTAATAAGTTTTACTACGATAGACTCAGATCAAAAATATTTGAGGATTTTAAATACCACATTTCTAACATAATGTACTTAACTTCCTTTCCATTTTAAATTAATTTCCTTTACTGTTAATATTAATGCTTAACATATTCAGAGTCAATTTACATGGCTATTGAGAAAGGAAACATTTGTGTTTTCCAGAGTTAGATTTATACTGATTTTTTTAAAGTAGCTAAGGTATATATCAGGATGGTAATATCAAAATTATTTTGAGAACACATACAATTGCTTATGTTTATATCAAAAAAAAGAAAAGCCACTCTATTGACAATTCTTCCATCTACTGTACTTTGTAAACATCTAGACTTTTTATATCTTTACATATATCAATGCTTTAATGTCCACCCACTTTAATAAAAAGGCAACATGCATAAGTAAGTAATAACATGCTAAGTCCACCTTACCACATCATCTGCCAAAGTTTTTATTTGAATGTTCTATTAAAACCAAAAAGGAAAAAAAAATACCTGTCAGATAAGAGAAATTCATAGATCAAACAAGAAAATAATTGAATGATTCTCATTTTTTATTTTATCAACTATAATTCTTCAAAGAGAATTAGAAACTTTAAATCTATAAACACATTCTTTACAAAAGAAAAAAACAACTTATTAAGGATTTAAAAATGAAGGTTTGGTGAAGGGGGTGTCTCTTCTTTTTTGAAGATGACTCCCAAGTTCCCAAAGTCAGATTTGGAACAGACATCACTACCACAGTGCTCAAACGTGAGAACAGATATAAAAAAGTCATAAGCCCATTCAAGATTTTTCAAAGTTTTAGAATGAATAATCATATTTTTGAGATACATAAAACTTTTAAAAACATGAACAACAGGAAAAATGTCACATTTAATAGTAATGACATATAATGAAACAGCTCAGTCTAGAACTCAGTTGCATCTGATAGATAATTTAACGAACACCTTTATAAATATTCTAGATAACATTGAACTTACTGATTCTGTTAATATATGCCCATTTCTCAAAAACTCCAACACTTTCTCTTTTTTTTGCATGTGGTTTTCTACTTCTAATGTTGAGAATCATTGGAAATGGTATACTCTACTTAATAAAATACAGTGGTTAACAAAAACTACCACATAGAGTACAAACAATACTGGAGTAATAAAGCAATATTAAAGTAAGCAAAGTAACAGCTAACAATTTAGTAATCTTCCAGGATTCAGAAGATACTTCAAGATCTTACAATAACATACAATCAGCACGAAAGCAGTTATTTTTATATTATAAATATGTTGAAATATGTTGCAGTGCTAGTTAAGAGATGTGATTAGGAAAGAACCATATTTTTTTAAATCACCTGTTGGGAACTGAAATTAACCCTTCTGCCACAACCTGTATATTTATTTCCTACAACAAAACAGAAGCTGAATGATGTACATCATGCATGCTCACATCCCTTTTAACTAAGAAAAATATGGTCGTATCACTGGTGGGGAGAATTCCATTAAGAGTTTTAAGTGAGAATTATTTCGTCACAGGATCTCATAAAACTGTCTTCAAATATCACCAACTAAATGCTGTTAAAGATCATCCTCCCCTCCAGCAGTTGGGACAAATATACTATTATATGTGTAGTTCTTTTTCTACTTTTAATATATCTATTCCCTCAGGGATCTACACTTCTACATCTTTGTACTATGTCTTCATCACATCCTGCTGACACAAACCCCAATCTTTACTGCCTAGAAAAAAGAAAAGAAGGGGGATTACTTATATCAGAACTGAAGCCTTTTTAAGAGAGATCAGTTCACCCTAGGACTATCTCTACCTGGTATTTTCTCTTTAATTTTCCCTGTGGGGTACAGAAAACTGCTCTATGCACAGTGACAAGCTTCATGATTTCCTGTCATGTAAAATCAGAGTGAGAAATGTCAAAGTCTCAAAAGTGCCTCAACTACCCTGCTACCATCCAGATATATACCTGTCCACCTGTGTTATTTATTAGACAGATTATACAGTTCTTCAAGCAACCCCTGCTTTTCTTTTCTTCCCATCCTTTGAGGTTATAAACTCAGGATTGGAAACATATAAATCTTCAAAGTGAATATGTAAATTCGGGGAAAATAAGATTTTAGTCAAATTCTCTAAGTTAAGGTACACATATGTCTCGAATGCCTTAAGTCTGTATCTCAATTGAATATATGTTGATAGTTTAATCATGGGGGACAGAAACAACGAAAAAGCATTGCTAGCAATAGTTCCACCTTGTCTTATGGGAAGAGACTTGAGTTTTCTCCTCTTCTCCCACCTCCACTCTCTTTTTTTTTGAAATTAACATATTTTTGTCCATACTAAATCCCACAGTATGGAGTTAGACACTATTAAATTGGATGAAATTTGAGATAATCTGGTCAAAACCTCTCAATTTACAAATGGTGAAACTGAAGCTTGAAGAGGCTAAGTGACTCGCCCACGGACCACAGATCTGGTTGTCACTAGATACTAACTCTTAGTCAACATATGGCCTCTTCAGGTGGTATAATTAGGCTGTAGGATATTAGGGTTGAACTACTGAATTGAAACAGTTCATGGTAACCTCAAATTCACAGATATGCCCCAAGCCCCATCAGTTTCATTTTCCTTTGGGTAACTGCCTTTTGCCATCATTACCAGGGGGTCAAGCATCATCCCGAAGAGCATTCCCCTGGCAACCAAAGTCCTTCCCTAACACGTCTTATGTGTCACCTGCTAAATTCATTTTGACCAATATACACTAATGTTCTTCCAGTGGCTGGTTATTTTTCATATACAAACTATATACAAATTTAGATTCTTTGGTCTTTCATAATTCTTCATTCCTAATTATATCTTACTATTGCCACAATTGTAAGAATCAGAGCTGTTCTCTCAGCTCTCTAGGTGGGTAATAGGAGGGAAAACAGAGTAGGAAAAAATGGGTATATAATTAATAACCCAGTGGAAACACTACATGAGCACCAAGGGTTGTCACAGAGGGTTAGGACAGACTTACAAAAATAGGGTCATGTTTATGGTAATGGTTACCATCCAATTTTAAGACTTCCATGTCACCTTGGTCTCCTCCCTCTCTTCAATCCCTACAGCCAAAACAGTTGTCAAGTTCCACGGTGATCTTTCTGCAGTTTCTTCTTCATTTCTGCACAAACCATCCCAGTTTAGAGTCTAATCACTGGCAGTAGCCTCCTAATAATTACCTCTGCCACCATTCTCTCCTCATTGCCAAAGTCATCTTCTTCAAGCAAAGATCTGGTTCAAGTCACCATCACATCACCTCTTCCCTAGATTTCTGTAAGAACCTCCTAACCTATCTCCCTTTTTCCACCTTTACCCTGCTATAGTTCATTCTGAACACATTGAGGAAGTGACAGTATTAAAACCCAAGTCAGTTTGCAGCCAATTAAACCAACTATGCTCTTTTCCCAGTGGGGGCCAGGTGTGCAATGGCTGCAAACAGCAGCCTCCTCAGTAGTGTATGCAGCCTGTTGCCTGTATGTGTTGCCCTAAGGGACCCTGGAGACAGCCCTTTCCAGTGGACATTCGTGACTGGCATGCTGCCCCCAATCTAGTCTCCAGACAGGTATACGCGGTGCTTTTGGAAAGCCCCAGGGCACAGTGGCCAGGGTCCACATTGGCCACGTCATAATGTCCATCCGCACCAAGCTGCAGAGCGAGGAGCACGTGTTTGAGGCCCTGTGCAGAGCCAAGTTCAAGTTCCCTGGCTGCCAGAAGATCCACATCTCCAAGAAGTGGGGATTTACTAAGTTTAATGCAGGTGAATTTGAAAACATGGCGGCAGATAAGCGGCTCCTGCCGGATGGCTGTGGGGTCAAATACATCCCTAATCATGGCCCCCTGGACACATGGCGGGCCCTGCACTCATGAGAGCCTTGAGGCTGTCCCCTCTTTACTCACGTGCACCAATAAATCCTACTTTCCTGTCAAAAAAATAAACAAAGAAAAGAAAAAGCTAAAGAAATCTGAATAAACCATGGACTTTAGTCAGAAAAAAAAAAATACCAAGTCAGATCATGTCACTCCTCTGCTCAAAACTTTTCAATGGCACCCTATTTTCACTCCCAGTGAAAGTCAAAATCGTTACAATAACCTGCAAGGCCCTATGGAGCTGCATACTCTTCATATCCCTCTGACCTCATCTCCTACTACAGTTCATTTCATTCACTCAGCTCTAGTCACAGCAACCACCTCACTGTCCCCATAAGGCAATAAGCCACATACACTGTCTCTTCCCTCTGCCTGGAATGCTCTTTTCTGTTATCCATATGCTTTCCTCCATCACTCCTCCCCCTTTCAAGTTCTTGCTCAGGGAGACATACTCTGTCCATCCTATTTAAATGGAAACACCCACCTCCTCCACACTCTCCTGACCTGCTTTAGCATGCTCTGCTTTCCTTTTTTCAATAAAACTTATGACATTCTCACATAGTCTATAATTTATTTCTGTCTGTTTCTCCCACTAAAAATGTGAGCTCCATAAGAACCAAGGTTTTCATCTGTTTGTTTCAGGGATATACCCCTAATGCCTAGATCAGTGTTTGGCACACAGAACTCAATAAAAAATTATAAATGACTATTACTTGCCCATCTGTATTCAATGGCTCCTGATGACCTACAGAATAAAGACTAATACCCTTAATATGGCATTCAAAGCCCTATATTATTCAGCCCTAGGCTACCTTCTACGTCTTCCCTCAATGATCTGTGCGCTATGGAAAAATGGAAATCCTTTTCCCACCGCATGCCTCATTATGTCCTGTTTGTGCACCCACTCTTCCCTCTACTGGAATGTCAATCTGGCTAGGTACCTTTCTATTTCTAGAGCTTCCCTTGAGTTTAAAGTTTGGTTATTAATAAACCAAATGTGGACCCATGGTCAAAAATGGAGGAGAACTATGCTTTGTTTAGTGTCTTCTTAAAGACTATTTTTTCCTAAAAGGCATCTTTAAGAATGATAGAGCACCTTAAGACAAAGAGGAAATTATATTCATGTAAAAAATTATCCAAATTACTTGTAATAGAGAACCATAAAGAAAAACACTCTGCTTATGATTTCTTGATTTACAAGTTTCATTCAACTACAGACTGGATATCCTATATAACTATGCACATTTGACTGATATGGATATTTTTCTCATAGATTTCCCTCATGTAAAACTCTGCTGTCATAAATATCTTCTTGAGACCATTACTTAGAACTCTACAACTATTCAGAAAAGAGAGACAAATGTGGTCTATTGAAAAGAAAAATCTTTAAGGACATTTGAAGAGTTTGAGTTTAGGAGGGGGCCATTTTTGGCCACTGCACATTAAAAATACATTGAAATTATTGTATAAATTACACTTAAATTATCTGCAATAGAAAATAAATTATTTCTGCTGCACAACTGTCTTTATTATACACTAGTCAAAAAAAGAGAAAGTTACAAAAGGAGAACAATAACAAAAACACCACCAACATGAAAAAAGTTCAGAGAGCTGTAAAGAGCTATCTCTTTGACAAGATTCAATCGCAGTCATTTTTATGTGAAATGACCTGTAAAACATTTTTAAATGGTTGTATTAAGATACAGTCTCATTTATAATGATGTTCTACAGGGACAAGCTCTCAAATTTTATCTGAATGTAATTTATATAGGTGCATGCACCTCTCTCTCTCACACCACTGGCAAGCAGACATTATGGATTTTACTCCTGTGTAAAAACTATAGAGCTACTATGGAGTTAAAACAACAACAAAAAATGACCAAAAAAATGTTTATCAGAGTCACACCCCTGAATTAAAAGCACTGATTAAAGTCATTTTAGTAAGTTTTTATTGCAAATCTAAATCTATAATGGTCATTAGGATGAGGGCATATTACACCAATAAGTATAGTGACCATATATTTTCATTAAAATCAACTCTAGAAAAGCAATACGCTTGTGAATAGTCAAGCAATTAGAGTTTATTAAACTTCATTTATGAACAGTTATATTAAATATAACTTACTACAGTACTCTATGAGTACTGCATAATTATAAAAGTTTCACTCCAGAGTCTCAACCCCTTAAGAATAAGAGAAATGGATGATTTACTTACAAACTCTAATGCTAAAGTTCTGATTGAAATGCAGGAGCCATTATTGCAAGAAAATTAAGTTTTAATTTTCTCAATCAGGCAGAAATTAACAAAAACAGCAAGATGTAAAGATTCGACTCTCTTATGGCTAATGTTACATGGTAATACAATGTTTTATAAACATCTTGAAATTACTCCAGTACCACAGAAATTGGACAACTGAATTGCATACAATTCAAAAGTCTCACCACCAACTCAAAAACTTGGCCACACTTCTTCAACTTTGACTATTTTCTTCTCTTTTAGAGAAAGTAACTTGGCCATCACAATAAAGATGAAGGGTCAATTATTTACCCAGCTTAAATTTCTTAATCTCTAAGTAGGGCAAGGCAATATAATATAGAAAAGCATGTTCAATTCAATTGAACAAATATTTGAGCATCTACTATGCACCTGTTCAGTGCTGGGCACTAGGAATACAACCATAAACAAGATAAGCATGTACCTTACGGAAGCTGTAGTCTAGTCAAAGATCAAATGAATGAAAGAACAATCACAACAGAGGAATTCTGAGAGCACTGTTCGGGTGGTACTCTATCATAACCTCCATATACTTTCCAAGTAAGAAGGGCCTTCAAGAAAGGTCATCCATCTCAACCAATGATCCAGGGTTTGAAATCTCTAGATGACATCCCTGTCCAATACTGATTCAGATCAGCAGCAGTCACAGAAGGAAGTAATTATTCTTCAAAGTGCTGCCTTTCAACTTTTCAGATCCTGGATTCACCCTGAACTTTACAAATCAGTAAGACCAATCAAGACAATTCAAGGCTATTTAACCATCTGGCAACCAAGCTGAACATTCTGTTCAGCTATTCAAATCCCTTTACTATGAAGATTGTTTTAGTTGAGTACCTCTCCGTTGTGTTTCACAAACAAAGGTATATATAATCTGATTTTTAGAACTGAGATCAACGTAGATAGAGGTTTGATTCTAAGAAGACAGGAGGAAAAGAAAAATTGGCTTTCAAAACCATTGAACTATTACTGCTTGTATTTAAAATTACTCTAAAACATTTTTTCATCTCCTTTCTAACAGTAAGGGGCATTTTCAGACACCCACATGTCCTCTTAGGCACTGCATTCTTCCATCACCATTAGCACTTCCGAATAGATGATAGATCAGCTGGCAGTGTGCGAGGCACTGGGATTTAAAGAGACATGGCCCTGACCTCAAAGGGCAAAAGCCTAGTAGTTGAGAAGATGAAGTTACAGGCATTAAGCTCCAATTCTCCACCTTACTTTGCTACTGTGAGCATCTCAAACTGTCCATTTCATCATTTTAATAGAGCAATACTTTTCTATACTTTTCTATTTTTGTAACCAAAAGGACACCATCTCAGAAGCACTGTCAAATCAAAAGCCTCAAATTTGAACCCACCTGAGCTCTTGGCTACTACAAATCATAATTCTTTCTACCATTTTTACAACAAGAAAAAAATTCCTTTTCGGATTTGCTTCTCAAGATACTCTTTCAATATAAAGAACAAAATGTGTATCTACCAGAAATCAAATATGACATCACAGTATAGGGCTTCAGTTTTCTTCATGAAGCAAAAGACCATGTTAGTTCACTGGGTAAGTTTCAGAAATCTGTCACAACAAGTTTTTCTCAAGCTTAAATTAACTGTCTTGCCACAAACTTCAATATTTAACTGCCAAGAGGGGTGCCTATGATATGGAAATCCAGCAGTCTCTTCTGTGTAACAAGAATGTTCAGCTTGGGCTTCCCTGGTGGCGCAGTGGTTGAGAGTCTGCCTGCCGATGCAGGGGACACGGGTTCGTGCCCCAGTCTGGGAAGATCCCACATGCCGCGGAATGGCTGGGCCCGTTAGCCATGGCCGCTGAGCCTGCACGTCTGGAGCCTGTGCTCCGCAACAGGAGAGGCCACAGAGTGAGAGGCCCACGTACCACAGGAAAAAAAAAAGAATGTTCAGCTTAAGGACTAGGGGTGAAGCGCTCAAGAAACATACGTTTTAGAAAACAAATTTATGGTTACCAAAGGGGAAAGGTACGGGGTGGGGGAGATAAATTAGGAGTTTGGGGTTAACAAATACAAACTACTATACATAAAATAGATAAGCAACAAGGACCTACTGTACAGCAGAGGGAACTATATTCACTATCTTGTAATAATCTATGCAGGAAAAGAATCTGGAAATGAATACATATATGTATGTATGTATAACTGAATCAGCACAACATTGTAAAGCAACTATACTCCAATAAAAAGTAATTAAAAGGAGAGGAAAAAAAACTGAATCACTTTGCTGTACACCAGAAACTAATGCAACACTGTAAATCAACTATACCTCAATCAAAAGAAATTAATAGAGAAATAAAAATAAAATTTTTAAAGAAATGTATGTTTGCCACTTAGGTCTTAAAAAACGTTCATGCTAATGAATTAGAGGAAGTCACTTAGTACCTGAATTAATCAGAAACAATTGCATGAATAATCCAGGTTTTTCAAGTAGTAACTTCTTCTGTAGGTACTAAACCATTTCAAACGGGAAAACTGTTGGGATGTGAAAGTTCTTTATAACTCTATGAATAAAAAGCAACAGAAATGAAAAGAAAGCCAGCTTTGCCCAGCAATTGTACATAATAGATACTCTTAGATCAATGAGTTAGTCAAGTGGGGCTCAATATTTAATAAATAAATTTTTACCTTCTCTGTTTTAAAAAAAAGACAGATGTCTCCACCAAACATTAATGTTTCAGAACCCATCATAGGCTCAGCACTTTGTGGCAAAGAGAAGTTTAAGACGCGATTCTGCCCTTAAGGCATTAACAATCTAACCAGGGAATGAAAACTAACCACAGAGGAGATTCTGAGGTATATTCCTGCTCTTCCTCCCTGGGCACTATCACATGTCCTGTCTTACTATTTTCATAGCAGAACCACTACCTGAAATTATCTGTTCACTTACCTATTTACTTACTTATGTTCTAGCTTCTAGAAAACCAGTTCCCTAATAGCAGAGCCCTTAATTTTCCCGTCTTAATCACTTTTGGATCTCTAACATTTAGAGCAGTAGCTGGCACATCATACCTGCTCAAATATTTGGTGAATAAATTAAGTACAAGAGGAATTCAGAGAAGAAATAAATATAGCTTCATTAAGAAACTATAAAGAATTGTGCCCTAATTGCTGGGTAGGATTTGAATAGCCAGAAAGAGAGGAAGAAAAGGAAGTGAGACAGGGAGCAGTGTTAACATTTTACTTTAGGGAAGCAGCCTTAGGAAACAAAGGGTTCAAGTTAGAGGGTATTAAATTTCGAACATGTAGGGTGGTGGGGCTGAAAAATGTCGCCTGCCATATCAGTAAACAAAGGATGTTGCAGCCATCAAGCCCTCAGCCACTGCAGTCACCCCTAACTGTGCACCCTGACGGGATTCAGGATGGAGAAAAGCAGGTACTGGCCCTAGATTGTTAAGGTGCATATCGAAGGAATGATTTCAACGAGCCCACACTCTTGCATCTTCCCATACCTAGAGGAGCGCTAAATTCATTAACCTGAGATATCAGGTTTTCTTTAATTCACAGTAATCTTTTGATGTTCTGACTACCTGTTTTTGTTGCAAAAACTCCTATGTATCCTGGCTCCTCCCTTACCTCTTTGGAGCACTCCCTCAGAGCGATCTGAGAGGTTGTCTTCCGGGCTTAAGTCCTTAGAAACTCTGCCCAATAGAACATAATTCTCAACTTTTAGGTTGTACATTTTTTTCAGTTGACAGTGGGGACAGATTAGAGACAATCTTGAAAACCACAAGGCGTAGTCTAGACTATGTCTGACAACCATCGAGGGTCCTTATGAGTTCCTGATTCAGAGACAGACATGGAGAAGGTGGAATTTTAGAAAGATGACTTCGGGTGGTACAGGTCCACAATCTCTTATCTGAAACCCTTGAAGCCAGATGTGTTTTGGAATTCAGAATGCTTCACATTTTAGAAAGGAATACGGTATGTGTGCCATATATTACAAAACACACCCAGTGCGATCTGGGCTGGCACCCTAAATCAAATGCATTCAAGGTTAGCAGGGAAACATGAATACTCCACAAGACAGGATAAGTAAAGATTATATACAGCCTCAAGCCAGGCTGGGTTTCGGGGCCAAATGATAAAATTCTGTTTTCAGAACTTTCAGATTTTAGCATTTCCGAGAAGGGTTGTAGGCTGTAATATTCAGGATAGACTGAGGAAGGAATCAAAGGCTAAAAAGGCAGTTTGCAGAGATCAGCAAGTTGGATCTATTCTACCTAAATACTAGCCACCATTTACTGAGCATTTATTATATGTCGGGCACTATGCTAAGAGCTTTACATGCATTGCCTCATTTAAATACTCACAGCAATCCTATGATATAGGAATTTATTGTCCTATTTGGCAGATCAGGGAATCAAGGTTTGCAGGCATTAAGTTACTTGCCTAAATGCACAAAGATAATTAATTACTCAGTTGGAATTAGCATTTAGGTCTGAGTAGAACCCAAGCTCTAAAACCTCTATCTATATTCTGAAATCTGTCTTCATCTTATATAACACATATATGATGAAGTGTCTTCATCATATATAACAATACTGGTTAGAGTACAAGTTCTCTTTCAATCTTGGCCTTTCCATGTAGACTTTGCTCTGCTTCAGGCACTCACCCCTCACCCACTCCTTCATCTGCCCATCTCCTACTCACCCTTTCTGGTCTCAGTTGAGCTGAAGTTGGTCTTGTTATCATCTCCCATGGTTCCTGACTTCTTTTACCTCAATTATCAAATTATAATTCCCTATCAATGCCAGTCTTCTGGCTATACTGTAAACTCAGTGTAGTAAGGACTAGGTCTCTCTTGGTCCCCACTGTGTCCTCAGTTTTTTGCACTGTTTCTAGCACAGAGCTGCACTCAAACCTGTCATGATTTACTGAATTGGAGATGCAAACAGAGAAGAGAGATAGAGAGAGATCCAGTTGTGAGGTGATAAGAGCTTAGACTATGATAGTAGCAATAGGAATAGAGAGAAGGCAGTTACTATATATAATTTTGTTTAAAATTATGCATGTTTTTGAGGCAACTATACCCAGACATATGATTGCTGCTTGTATTAAATGGAGTAATTTAATATCTGTTGTTGTGATTACTATCTTTATAACACCTAAATGGCTATGATTATCACTCTGGAGATATTTCACCTCATTTATCTACTTCAAGTACCTTTTATAAATAACCACATCATTTAGTTTTCTGACGTAGCTGCAAAATTAATCTGACAAAACAAAATAATTCACTCCTCTATAAAGATTCAAGAGTATGAATTGCCTAAAGCTGAAAATTATACCTGAGTTGTGAATAAGGTGTTATTACAACATACTTTTTGTACATTGTAATAATACATATAATAACATATCTTAACATGACATCATCATAATAACAACATAATAATAACATACATATCTTTAGGAAAAGATAACTAAAGTCAGCCAATGATCTAATTTCACAATTAGTACTTTTAATTAATATTCTTGAATTTGCAAACAATTCCCAAGTCAGGAACAGGTTGTGGTCTAAAAGTTCAATTGTGTGGCAGTTGTTTAGCTCCTGGAACACCGGTTTCCAAAGGTGCAACTAGTAAAACTGGCTTCCAAAGTGAAAGTGGACAACCTTCTCCCCACAGAAAACAAAACAGTTTATTTGGACTCATACAGGAAGGATGTTTAAAATAACTAATTATAACAAATATTGAACACTTAAAAACTTAAGCAAAACATAATTATATGATAGACAAAAATGATTTAAAATTTCAGAAAACTTCAAAAGGATCTTTCAAAGAATTTAGGATTAGCAAAAAATTATCAAATTTGGTAACCTTCAATTTTTTCCCCATTGGCTTAAGATTCTATGCTGATTACTGATAACTCCCTTTAAAACTTCTGTCCTATAGCATTCCTTAAATGGTTTTTTACTTAGTTTCCATCTAGATGAGGAATTCCATCTTAAGATAGTGACAGAAATTCTGTCAAAATAACACATTGCAGAGAAATTTCATTTATGTCACGGTTTTACAAATAGTATCATAACAAACTAACAGGTAGTTTTAAATTCTTGACTGTTTTTGTGATTTTAGGCAAAGCATCAATTGTATTAATGTTTATTCTGATAAACCTCAAATTTCTTCCACTCTAACAGTGTTTTTCACAATGGACTCTTCACGTTTTGAATTAACTGAGGTGGAGTTAGGAACTACAACTATTAAACAACAAGGTCCCACTGTATAGCACAAGGAACTATATTCAATACCCTGTGATAAACCATAATGGAAAAGAATATGTATGTATGTATGTATGTATGTACCTATATAGTAAGTCCCCTACGTATAAACCTTCAAGTTGCGAACTTTCAAAGATGTGAACATGCATTTGCATGTCCAATCACATAAGTTAGACCATATGTCTGACGTACACTGTCACATGTGTGCATCCTCTACAAGTGGTTGTGCTTTTATGTACTTTACTGTACAGTACTGTATAGATACAGTAGTATGGTATCTTTATTTCAAGCCCAGGATGTCTGGAAGCAAGTGTAAAAGCAGCAGTATATGGCCAATTGTGTTAGTTGGGTACAAAGGCTAACTTTGTTGGACTTACAAACAAATTGGACTTACAGACGCTCACCTAGAATGGAGCTTGTTTGTATGTAGGGGACTTATATAAGTTTAGATTCATAGTTGTAGTTTTTTTTTAATTTTATTGACGTATACTTGATTTACAATGTTCTGTTAATTTCTGCTGTACAGCAAAGTCACTCAGATATATATATATTAAAAAAAAAACTACAACTATAAAACTAAACTAAACCAGCAACTATACTTAGCCTCTGAAGCCGTGTATGTAACGTGTAACCAATTTACCAATTACAAGATAAAATAATGATTAACTGTATGTCCTTATAGGCAACTCAAGAACTACCATAATGGCCCTTACACATGAACAGGTCAAAGCAGATGATTCAAACTTACTTTTTTTTTTTTAATTTGGATTATTTTTTAATTTAATTTAATTTTTTTTTATACAGCAGGTTCTTATTAGTCATCCATTTTATACACATCAGTGTAAACATGTCAATCCCAATTGCCTAATTCATCACACCACCATCCCCACCCTGCCCTCAGCCTTCCCCCCTTGGTGTCCATACGTTTCTTCTCTACATCTATGTCTCAACTTCTGCCCTGCAAACCGGTTCACCTATATCATTTTTCTAGGTTCCACATACATGCGCTAATATACGATATCTGTTTCTCTCTTTCTGACTTACTTCACTCCGTATGACAGTCTCTAGATACATCCACGTCTCAACAAATCACCCAATTTCGTTCCTTTTTATGGCTGAGTAATATTCCATTGTATATATGTACCACTTCTTCTTTATCCATGCGTCTGGCAATGGGCATTTAGGTTGCTTCCATGACCTGGCTATTGTAAATAGTGCTTCAATGAACATTGGGGTGCATGTGTCTTTTTGAATTATGGTTTTCTCTGGGTATATGCCCAGGAGTGGGATTGCTGGATCATATGGTAATTCTATTTTTAGTTTTCTAAGGAAATTCCATACTGTTCTCCATAGAGGCTGTATCAATTTACATTCCCACCAATAGTGCAAGAGGGTTCCCTTTTCTCCACACCTTCCCCAGCATTTGTTGTCTGTAGATTTCCTGATGATGCCCATTCTAACTGGTGTGAGGTGATACCTCACTGTAGTTTTCATTTGCATTTCTCTAATAATTAGTGATGTTGAGCACCTTTTCATGTGCTTCTTGGCCATCCATATGTCTTCCTTGGAGAAATGTCTATTTAGGTCCTCTGCCCATTTTTGGATTGGGTTGATTGTTTCTTTAATATTGAGCTTCATGAGCTGTTTATATATTTTGGAGATTAATCCTTTGTCCGTTGATTCCTTTGCAAATATTTTCTCCCACTCTGAGGGTTGTCTTTTCGTCTTGTTTATGCTTTCCTTTGGTGTGCAAAAGCTTTCAAGCTTCATTAGGTCCCATTTGTTTATTTCTGTTTTTATTTCTATTACTCTAGGAGGTGGATCAAAAAACATCTTGCTGTGATTTATGCCAAACAGTGTTCTTCCTATGTTTTCCTCTAAGAGTTTTATACTGTCCAGTCTTACACTTAGGTCTCAAATCTATTTTGAGTTTATTTTTGTGTATGGTGTTAGGAAGTGTCCTAATTTCATTCTTTTACATGTAGCTGTCCAGTTTTCCCAGCACCACTTACTGAAGAGAATGTCTTTTCTCCATTGTATATCCTTGCCTCCTTTGTCAGAGATTAGTTGACCATAGGTGCGTGCGTTTATCTCTGGGCTTTCTATCTTTGCCCATTGATCTATGTTTCTGTTTTTGTGCCACTACCATATTGTCTTCATTACTTCATTACTGTAGCTTTGTAGTATAGTCTGAAGTCAGGGAGTCTGATTCCTCCAACTCCATTTTTTTCCCTGAAGACTGCTTTGGCTATTCGGGGTCTTTTGTGTCTCCATACAAATTTTAAGATTTTTTGTTCTAGTTCCGTAAAAAATGCCATTGGTAATTTGATAGGGATTTCATTGAATCTGTAGATTGCTTTGGGTAGTATAGTCATTTAAACAATATTGATTCTTCCAATCCAAGAACATGATATATCTCTCCATCTGTCTGTATCACCTTTAATTTCTTTCATCAGTGTCTTATAGTTTTCTGCAAACACGTCTTTTATCTCCTTAGGTAGGTTTATTATTTAGATACTTTATTCTTTTTGTTGCAATGGTAAATGGGAGTGTTTCCTTAATTTCTTTTTCAGATGTTTCATCATTAGTGTATAGGAATGCAAGAGATTTCTGTGCATTAATTTTGTACCCTGCAACTTTAGCAAATTCATTGATTAGCTCTAGTAGTTTTCTGGTGGCATTTTTAGGATACTCTATGTATAGTATCATGTCTTCTGCAAACAGTGACAGTTTTACTTCTTCTTTTCCAATTTGTATTCCTTTTATTTCCTTTTCTTCTCTGATTGCCGAGGCTAGGACTTCCAAAACTATGTTGCATAACAGTGGTGAGAGTGGACATTCTTGTCTTGTTCCTGATCTTAGAGGAAATGCTTTCAGTTTTTCACCATTGTGAATGATGTTTGCTGTGGGTTTGTCATATATGGCTTTTATTATTTTGAGGTAGGTTCCCTCTATGCCCACTTTCTGGAGAGTTTTTATCATAAATGGGTGTTGAACTTTGTTAAAAGCTTTTTCTGCATCTATTGAGATGATCATATGGTTTTTCTTCTTCAATTTGTTAATATGGTGTATCACATTGATTGATTTGCATATATTGAAGAATCCTTGCATCCCTGGGATAAATCCCACTTGATGATGGTGTATGATCCTTTTAATGTGTCGTTGGATTCTGTTTGCTAGTATTTGGTTGAGGATTTTTGCATCTATATTCATCAGTGATATTGGTCTATAATTTTCTTTTTTTGTTGTATCTTTGCCTGCTTTTGGTATCAGGGTGATGGTGGCCTCATAGAATGAGTTTGGGAGTGTTCCTTCTTCTGCAATTTTTTGGAAGAGTTTGAGAAGGATGAGTTTTAGCTCTTCTCTAAATGTTTGGTAGAATTCACCTGTGAAGGCATCTGGTCCTGGACTTTTGTTTGTTGGAAGATTTTTAATTACAGTTTCAATTTCATTACTTGTGATTCATCTGTTCATATTTTCTATTTCTTCCTGGTTCAGTCTTGGAAGGTTATACCTTTCTAAGAATTTGTCCATTTCTTCCAGGTTGTCCATTTTATTGGCATAGAGTTGCTTGTAGTAGTCTCTTAGGATACTTTGTATTTCTGCAGTGTCTGTTGTAACTTCTCCTTTTTCATTTCTAATTTTATTGATTTTAGTCCTCTCCCTCATTTTCTTGATGAGGCTGGCTAATGGTTTTTCAATTTTATCTTCTCAAAGAACCACCTTTTAGTTTTATTGATCTTTGCTATTGTTTTCTTTGTTTCTGTTTCATTTATTTCCGTTCTTTATGATTTCTTTCCTTCTGCTAACTTTGGGTTTTGTCTGTTCTTCTTTCTCTAGTTCCTTTAGGTGTAAGTTTAGATTGTTTATTTGAGATTTTTCTTGTTTCTTGAGGTAGGCTTCGATAGCTATAAAATTCCCTCTTAGAACTGCTTTTGCTGCATCCCATAGGTTTTGGATTGTCCTGTTTTCATTGTCATTTGTCTCTAGGTATTTTTTGATTTCCCTTTGATTTCTTCAGTGATCCCTTGGTTATCTAGTAACATATTGTTTAGCCTCCATGTGTTTGTGTTCCTTACATTTTTTTCCCTATAACTGATTTCTAATCTCATAGCGTTGTGGTCACAAAAGATGCTTGATATGATTTCAATTTTCTTAAATTTACTGAGGCTTGATTTATGACCCAAGATGTGATCTATACTAGAGAATGTTGCGTGCACACGTGAGAAGAATATATAATCTGCCGTTTTTGGATGGGATGTCCTAAAAATATCAATTAACTCTATCTGGTCTATTGTGTCATTTAATGCTTCTGTTTCCTTATTTATTTTCATTTTGGATGATCTGTCCATTGGTGTAAGTGAGGGGTTAAAGTCCCCCACTATTATTGTGTTACTGTCGATTTCCTCTTTTATAGCTCTTAGTAGTTGCCTTATTTATCAAGGTGTTCCTATGTTGGATGCATATATATTTATAATTGTTATATCTTCTTCTTGGAATGACCCCTTGAACATTATGTAGTGTTCTTCCTTGTCTCTTATAAGATTCTTTATTTTAAAGTCTATTTTATTGGATATGAGAATGTCTACTCCAGCTTTCCTTTGATTTCCATTTTCATGGAATATCTTTTTCCATCCCCTCATTTTTAGTCAGAATGTGTCCCTAGGTCTGAAGTGGATCTCCTGTAGACAGCATATATATGGGTCTTGTTTTTGTATCCATTCAGCAAGCCTGTGTCTTTTGGTTGGAACATTTAATCCATTCACGTTTAAGCTAATTATCGATATGTATGTTCCTATGACCATTTTCTTAATTGTTTTGGGTTTGTTTTTGTAGGTCCTTTTCTTCTCTTTTGTTTCCCACTTAGAGAAATTCCTTTAGCATTTGTTGTAGAGCTGGTTTGGTGGTGCTGAATTCTCTTAGCTTTTGCTTGTCTGTAAAGCTTTTGATTTCTCCATCGAATCTGAATAAGATCCTTTCCGGGTAGAGTAATCTTGGTTGTAGGTTCTTCCCTTTCATCTCTTTAAGTATATCTTGCCACTCCCTTCTGGCTTGTAGAGTTTCTGCTGAGAAATCAGCTGTTAACCTTATGGGAGTTCCCTTGTATGTTATTTGTCATTTTTCCCTTGCTGCTTTCAATAAATTTTCTTTGTCTTTATTTTTTGCCAGTTTGATTACTATGTGTCTTGGCGTGTTTCTCCTTGGGTTTATCCTGTATGGGACTTGCTGTGCTTCCTGGACCTGGGTGGCTATTTCCTTTCCCGTGGTAGGGAAGTTTTCAACTATAATCTCTTCAAATATTTTCTCTGGTCCTTTGTCTCTCTCTTCTCCTTCTGGGAACCCTACAATGCAAATGTTGTTGCATTTAATGTTGTCCCAGAGGTCTCTTAGGTTGTGTTCATTTCTTTTTATTCTTTTTTCTTTATTCTGTTCCACAGCAGTGAATTCCAGCATTCTGTCTTCCAGGTCACTTATCCATTCTTCTGCCTCAGTTATTCTGCTATCGATTCCTTCTAATGTAGTTTTCATTTCATTTATTGTATTGTTCATCTCTGTTTGTTTGTTCTTTAATTCTTCTAGGTCTTTGTTAAACATTTCTTGCATCTTCTTGATCTTTTCTTCCATTCTTTTTCTGCTGTCCTGGATCATCTTCACTATCATTATTCTGAATTCTTTTTCTGGAAGGTTGCCTATCTCCACTTCATTTACTTGTTTTTCTGGGGTTTTATCTTGTTCCTTCATCTGGTTCATAGCCCTCTGCCTTTTCATCTTGTCTGTCTTTCTGTGAATGTGGTTTTTGATCCACAGGCTGCTTCTGCTGTCTGCCCTCTGGTGGATGAGGCTATCTAAGAGGCTTGTGTAGGTTTCCTGATGGGAGGGACTGGTGGTGGGTAAGGCTGACTGTTGCTCTGGTGGGCAGAGCTCAGTAAAACTTTAATCTGCTTGACTGCTGATGGGTGGGGCTGGGTTCCCTCACTATTGGTTGTTTGGCCTGAGGCAACCTAACACTGGAGCCTACCTGGGCTCTTTGGTGGGGCTAATGACAGACCCTGGGAGGGCTCAAGCCAAGGAGTACTTCCCAGAACTTCTGCTGCCAGTGTCCTTGTCCTCAAGGTGAGCCACAGCCACCCCCTGCCTCTGCAGGAGACCCTCCAACACTAGCAGGTAGGTCGGGTTCAGTCTCCCCTGGGGTCACTGCTCCTTCCCCTGGGTCCCGATGAGCACACTACTTTGTGTGTGCCCTCCAGGAGTAGAGTCTCTGTTTCCCCCAGTCTTGTTGAAGTCCTGCAATCAAATCCCACTAGGCTTCATAGTCTGATTCTCTAGGAATTCCTCTTCCCGTTGCTGGACCTCCAGGTTGGGAAGCCTGGCGTGGGGCTCAGAACCTTCACTCCAGTGGCTGGACTTCTGTGGTATAAGTGTTCTCCAGTCTGTGAGTCACCCACCCAGCTGTTATGGGATTTGATTTTACTGTGATTACGCCCCTCCTACTGTCTCATTGTGGCTTCTCCTTTGTCTTTGTATGTGGGGTATCTTTTTTGGTGAGTTTCAGTGTCTTCCTGTCGATGATTGTCCAGCAGCTAGTTATGATTCTGGTGTTCTCACAAGAGGGAGTCTCTTTTTTTTTAATATTGCAAAATCACAGACACTTTTCAGTCAAACAATTTTGATGTGAAAAACCGTTCTTGGGGGGCTTCCCTGGTGTTGCAGTGGTTAAGAATCCACCTGCCAGGCTTCCCTGTTGGCGCAGTGGTTGAGAGTCTGCCTGCCGATGCAGGGGACACGGGTTCGTGCCCTGGTCCAGAAAGATCCCACATGCCGCAGAACGGCTGGGCCCATGAGCCATGGCCGCTGAGCCTGCACGTCCAGAGCCTGTGCTCTGCAATGGGAGAGGCCACAACAGTGAGAGGCCCCTGTACTGAAGAAGAAAAAAAAGAATCCACCTGCCAATGCACTGGACATGGGTTCAAGCCCTCGCCAGGGAAGATCCCACGTGCCACGGAGCAACTAAGCTCGTGAGCCACAACTACTGAGCCCATGCTCAGCAACAAAAGAAGCCACCGCAATGAGAAGCCCGCACACTGCAACGAAGAGTAGCCCCCGCTCGCCACAACTAGAGAAAAGCCCACGTGCAGCAAGAAAGACCCAGTGCAGCCAAAACTAAAAATAAATAAATTTTTTAAAAAAGAAGTTGTTCTTGGGGCTTCCCTGGTGGCGCAGTGGTTAAGAATCCACCTGCCAATGCAGGGGACACGGGTTCGAGCCCTGGTCCAGGAAGATCCCACATGCCGTGGAGCAACTAAGCCCGTGAGCCACAACTACTGAAGCCTGTGTGCCTAGAGCCCATGGTCTGCAACAAGAGAAGCCACTGCAATGAGAAGCCCACGCATCACAACGAAGAGTAGCGCCCGCTCGCTGCAAGTAGAGAGAGCCCGTGCGTAGCAACGAAGACCCAACACAGCCAAAAATAAATAAATAAATTTATTTTTAAAAAAAGAATTCTTTTTTTCCCTTTTCACCTAGACTTTAAGACAACAGTGGTGTCTCCTATCCATCAATATATAGATCACATGTTACACAAAGCTGGAAAATATGATGGGGCTATTAACCTCTTCTGCAATTGTTTGACCAACAAAGGCTGCTGACCAGCAGAATCAAGTTCTTTCCTGGGGGTGCCTAAAAACCAGTAAGAGATACATATACATCTCTGCTCATAATACTCCAGCCATGTTAAACTTGCCAATAACACTCAGATATCAATGAGAGGTGATCTTTGATAAAACAGAGAAAGTCTAATTTATAAAGGGTAATTTGAGAAGTTCTGAACTTATTTTAATAACATTTGTTCAAATTTCTATTTTCCTCACTGCTGAGTAATTTGGCTTTATAACAGGTTAGTCAATTAGAGATTGGGAAGGTTGAAAAACATTGCTATGCAACTGATGGAAAGATTTATAAACAGTAGATCACTGAAGTACAAATATAGGTGTGCTTTAAGATTTATAGAATTTCTCTTACTATACTGTCATGAATTCTAGCCCCAAATTAATGAGCCAGCATCAAAACCATAGCCAGGTTTTTTACAAAATTCCTTGAATTCTCTTCAAGTATCATTCTATTTGCTAACAGTGTTATACTTATTTTTAACGAAATTACTTATTTAACTGCCATGTCATCAATAATATTGAAGTTTTGGCCAAACAGGGGCCCTTTATAGCCCTGAAGCAACATAGAGACTCAGTTCTGCTACTATATTTTGCTACAGAGACAAAGTTCTCAATGATGGTTGAATTCCCAACTCAGTTTACAAACTCTTATTTCATCTATAATACATTTTCAGATTAGCACTAGTAGTAGTATTCCAACTGCATCCTCCTTTGAAACACTTTCTGTAGAAAATATATATTCTAACCCAGGATGTGAAAAACTTGGTTTTCCCTTTCTGCAGGCAGGGCTAGCTACCTAGCAATGGTACTTAAGGGGATAGAAGAGAGACAACTGGCCACTTACTTCAGTATAAGGTTTAGAGAGTAACACAGGAGGGGTTGAAGCTCCTGGAGTATCTTAACTGGGAAACCGAGGGCAATATGCACCCTTTCCATTAAAAAAAAAAAAATTGTCCTGGGACCTAACTCTCTTCATAAAGGCTGCCTCTAGAGTACTTACAGTGAATCTGTTCAAGTACAAACCTGACCTACCAAGTTGAAGTCTCTCCATTTTCAGATATCCACTGAGTTCTTAATATCTCAAATTTCACAAACTATACACAAGTGCCTTCCTAGGTGAGTTCTTAAACAGTAACCATTTATTTTAGGAAGGTACTAGAATGACCTCCTCCCTTTCTAGTAATAACATAATATAATGTGCCAAGAGAGGTGTTTTCTTTTACATAAAATGCAGAAATGAAACTTTATGTAGGCCCAAAGCTACAGTGACTAAACATGAACATGTAAGCCATAGACATTAAAAGGGAGGCAAAGTTGTAAAACTCAAAAGTCAATGAAGCATGGTGTCTGCCAACGACGTTGAGTGCCTGCCTCAGCGAGAGTATGCTTTAAAGAACCCGGAAACATCACAAAAGTGGCATCTTTTTTTTTTTTTTTTTAAATTCCTAGAGGGTATCATTCTTGATGTCACTCCCAAGGTCTTAGGTCAAACCTTGATTATAGCATTTTATCAAAGTATGTAATTTCCCACTAGAGAGTATGAATTTCCTAAGGTAGGGACTGGCTCTTAAATAGTTTGGGGTATGTGATATAAATGGGTAAAAGATGGCCTCTGTATATTGGTCCTATGTTGTCTACCTCTTACAGCAGCTAAGACCCATTAAAAGTCCACAAGTACCAAATGCAAATTTCTACACATCCAATTTTTTTTGTTGTTTTGTTTTGTCTTTTGTTTTTGCGATACGCGGGCCTCTCACTGTTGTGGCCTCTCCCGTTGCAGAGCACAGGCTTCCAGACGCGCAGGCTCAGTGGCCATTGCTCACAGGCCCAGCCGCTCTGCGGCATGTGGGATCTTCCCAGACCGGGGCACGAACCCGTGTCCCCTGCATCGGCAGGCGGACTCTCAACCACTGCGCCACCAGGGAAGCCTCATCCAATTGTTTTAAATATCACCCCAATAAGCAGATTTTTCAGCCATTAGAACCTGCCTGGTTTGCATACACTGTGAAACTACACCCAACATCTGCTGGCCAAAGATAAAATAATCCCTGTAGCTATAAAAAACCGCAATCACTGCTGTCCTCTGGAGCTCTCTGACCCAAAGATTCCCCATTGTGCTGCTGAGGGACATCATCTACACACATATGCTCCCTCTCTGATCCTCCTCACCCCAAGGTGTTCCCTTGCCCTCCCCCCCTTCTGGGTAGTGAATGACCCCCCTGCTGTTGTCTCTGGAAGGTCTCAGGCTATGAGGGGGCTTCCCCCACTGCAAATCTGCCAAAGCATCACCCAAATAAAGCTCACTGTGTACTACTGTCATCTTGTGGTCATATCTATTTTCCTTGATCAGCCCCCAAATCCCTCAAATTCACTATACGATACCTAGCTAATGGCCCTTGGAGCAGCTACACATTTCTTAAATGAATTACTGGAAGCTGGTAATTTCTCAATTTAAGTAGGATCTCTCTCAGGTTTGATAATAGCCCTTCCCACTACTGGAACTGTCCATCACATAAAGAACCTCTGAGACAGAACACTGGTTATCACAAAGCTGAAATGGTAAGAGAGGAGAAGCGATAGGAAGCTATAATATGGATGCCAACAACAAAAGCATAATTATAATTATCATTTACTGAGGGGTAACTATGTTCCAAGTACCATACTAAGCATTTTTACATATATTTGAAGATTTAATTTATGCAACAACCCTTAACATACATTCCATTATTTATCCCCATTTTACAAATGAGGAACCCAAGGCTTATAGATATAATTTAACTTAATCATGGCTCACAGATGTTAAAAGATGGAAGCAAGATAATCCAGATTTGTTATTCTCTAAAGTCAATGCTCTTAAACAATATATCAGAGAAATCACATATTTCTCTGATCACATATCAGAGAAATAGAGCACCTAAGAACTCAATGACAGCTAAAGAAATATCAGTAGCCAAAGAAAAAACAGGGCTGACCTTAGAAAAGAGAGCATATAATAGGCATTTAGGGCCACCACAGCCAACTCAGCTAGAGGGAAAGAGGGTGGGGGGTTAGGAAGTTAGTAATCAAAGAGAACAATATAGAAGAATTTTAAAACCAAGAAAATAAATCTACAGAGAAAAATCCAGACGAGCAAAGAATTACCAGCACCCTAAAAAACATGAAATTAACATTTAACCTTCAAAACATAGTCATAACATTCACTTAAACATATCCTAAGAAATATCTGTAATCTCTATGGTTTCCACTGACCAACCAGACTAGCTGATTAAGTTTACCCACATTCCTACCTTTGAGGCCAACAAAAAGTGTGTGTGTGTGTTGATGGGCGAGGGGATCATTCAGGAAGGAATTATATATACACACCTCTGGAAGTTACATATTCAGAAACCCTGGGGGGGTGGTTGTTGGAAAGTGACCTCCCCCCTCACCCTAGTTATCTGGTTGCTTGTTAGGTGGGGGAATAAAATAACAAGAAACAAATAGGAAGTTTATTTTAAAAATCAGTGTTTAAATACATTGCAAAATTTAATCTGAATTTTATAAAAACATAAATTAGAAACCAAAGAAAGGGACATCTGGGTCTCTTTTCCTCTTCTGGATATATGGCTTCAAATTCCATCTTCTAATCAAACTGCTACAGTTCAAAGTGCAGTATTTACATCTGAGTCTATTACTACTGCCTCAGCTAGACAGCAACAAGTACAAGAAATGCAATGGAGGGAAGCAGGGAGGGAGGGAAAGTGGGAAGGTAGGGGAAAAAATGAGAAGGAGAGGGAGGGGCAGGGAGAGGGAGGAAAGGATAGAAATGAATGAGACTCTCTTTAACTGCCAAATTGTAGAGGTGACCATTTAACAAGGAATGGTGTTAATTAATCATGTGTATACAAAAAGAAAGAAAAGCTAGACCTAAAGAGAGACAGACCATCACTACTCTTAGTGCTACTAATTAAGATTCACTGAGAACCTACTATGTGCCAGGCACTATTCTTAGTGCTTTAGTTTAATTAATTAATCCCCATAACAAACCTGTAATGTAGATATTAGTATTATCCCCATTTTACTGATTAGAAATCCGAGGGACACAGAACTTAAACAAAACCATTTTATAATATTCTCTGACCTGTATGCAGTATTGCCACGCCAGCTAACAATATACCTTCACAAAGTAATTAGCAAACAGAACTAGGGATGGTGTGATCCATCACAGTACAGATGGCAGCACCTTACCATCTTCGATAGTTGAAAACCAAGGGAAGTTTTTAAACTGACATCTTAGGTCATTTACATAGTTTACTTTCAGAATTCGAGCAGAGAGCTATGGAGCACAAAGGTCACATGCCTCCCTGATCACTCACATGAACTCAGCCGGTATGACTCAGCTTGTATATAAAAGCTATTGAATTTATTTTCTGACACCAATAACACACAGACCTTTTCAGGTGTTCATTAGTCAGCACTTGACTAACCAACTGTAAAATACAAAATAGTCAGTATGTGACAAAAAAGCACTGATGAGCACATATGAGAAGATCTTCCCATGGTGTCTGCATTTAAAATATACAGAAGGAAAACTTCACGAAATAAATGTTAATGATCTCTATAAAATGAATTCTCAGTTTGGATTTGCATTAAAAAATGTTTACTCTCTTTATTTAAATTATGTAGAAAAAGAATTAGGTACTCCCATCTAACATAAGAAGCCCTACAACAGAGATTAAAAACCTTCCCAGTTTTTGCTTTCATCCCCCTAAATTTAGTTTCAGCAACATACAAGATGAGTATTTTAACTTAATCCCTCAAGGACTTGACAACTGGAATATAAATTTAGGAGACGGTCAGCAATGAAGAATTCATTCCCTTTGACCTAGCTTTGTCAAACAGAAGCTTCCCTTGAATTCCAGAAAGAAGGTAGAACCACAAACTTAACAGTCTTACTGAATGGAAACAAGAGGGGGAAAACCAGTACAAAATGAGATCATGTATTTAATATGCTTCTAGTCTCTACATCCAATATGTTTTAAATAAATCATTATAGGGTACAGTTTCAAGGAGGGGGGAAATACCTGGAACTGAAAATGAATTAGAAAGGATTACTTCAGAAATATCCATTTATAACTGAGTGGTTTGTTGCAAGCCCTCTAGAAGTACATTTATCACGAATAAAATCTGTCAAATTGATGGGAAATTTTCTGCCAAAATCCATGTTGATGTGATCACACAGGACAAATGCAACATTTGTTCTTAGTGAACAGTGACTTGGATTTTCTTCCGCCTTCTCTTCTCCCTGCCAACAGGACCAATGAGAATGTTCCAGCTTAAAGAATACGCGAGGTTATACTAATAAAATAATCCCTAAATTATATTATGTATTTAAAGCATTCTAAAATGGTTATATCTGAATGTTTACAATAATCAAGGATGGTGACTTCCCTGGTGGTCCAGTGGCTAAGACTCCACGCTCCCAGTGCAGGGGGCCCAGGTTCGATCCCTGGTCAGAGAACTAGATCCCACATACTGCAACTAAGACCCAACGTAGCCAAATAAATAAATATTTTTTTAAAAAATCAAGGACGAAAATATCTTAAATATTGTGTGACAAGGCAAAACATCAATGGCAGCTTACCAGAAAGACTGAGAAGTACACTCTCAATCTCCTTACGTATAAGTGATAAACTGCAAGGTTCTCCTTAGCACTAAAATTCTGTTTCTGTTTTAAGTTTCTAGTAAAAATATGATACATGCTTCAGCTGGAGACATTGATATGTGAGCCCAGAAGGATAAAATTTTGACCAAGCCTGGAAAGGTTGTTGTAATAAACAACCAGAAAGGAACAGATGTATCACATGACCAAGAAGAGAACAGTTAGGAGGAAAAAAATTGGAAACTGGGACAAGCTTTATGTATGCAATTTCTCTGAACTAACCCAGCTCAGTAAAGGAAGGAATTGCCAAACAACTATTGACCATAATAAAAGAAGACTGCCAGACTGAGGTAAAGTAATTGTTGGGTAGGCAGTTTTGACCTAAATCCAAGAGATTATACCTGGACACTAAGTAAAAAAGTTGCAAGGGGTTAGCTAACATTCAGCCAAGACTGACCAGGTGCTGGGGTGGGGCAAGAGGTAGCGAAAAAGAGAACCATAAAAATCTCGATCACTTTAATTAGCTATGTCAAACCGGTTTGTTTTTTTCAATGTGTCTAGGACTTCCAGTTCTGCCTAGACTTACCATCCTGCCTGAAACAACCAAAACATAAAAGAGAGACATAAATATTTCAAACAATGGTTTTCAAGACACTAGACATCAGGCAAGAAGGTCCAGTGATCCCCCAAAGACAGTAAGAAAAAATGAGGCAAGTCCTACAACTGCTCCCACATACTGCTTTGGGAGAGTGGGCAGGTCGTGGCTAAGGGAAGGGACCCAGGCAAAGCTCTACAGACCAACCACCTGAGTTGAGGAACTGAGAATCCAGGGATACTAGACTGCTGGAGTTCACAAGGCAGTGTGTCAGAAAGGAGAAAGCTACACAGAGACAAAACTTAGCTGACCTGTGGAGGTCCACCCCGCATGTTCAGCAGAGTGCTGAATGGTGCATGTATGTAAGAAAACCACCTGAGGATGGGAAAAGAAAGAACCATCCAAGAAGCTCAGAGAGAGGACATTGCCTGGCACTCACACAGAGCCGGGAAGAAAACCTGTTTTTACCAGCCAGACTGGAAAACCTCATAATTAATGAGGCATTGCATAGAGCTCTCAGAAGGCTCTTGTTCAGTAGTAAGAGAATAATTAGCCCTAGACTAAACCTTGCTCTGGTCTTGCCAAACACATCTTAAAAGCAGGACCCAAAAGGATCAACCTGTTTCCAAGTAACTTAACTGCATCCCAGAACAACACTCTAGAATAATTACAGCAATACAAAAATATCCACAATCCAACAAGGTAAAATTCACAAAATCTGGCATCCAATCAAATACTGCCAGGCAGGCAAAAAAGCAGGAATATATGACCTATAATGAAGACAAAAAGAAAACTGACCCAGAACTGACACAGCTGTTAAAATTAACATATAAGGGCACTAAAAGTTATTTTTTAACTTGTATTCCATATGTTTTAAAAGTTAAGTAGAGATATGGCAGATATAAAAAAGACCCAAATTGAACTTGTAGAGATGAAGATTGCAACGTCTGAGCAGAAAAATTCACTAGATAGGATTAATGGCAAATTAGACATTGCAGTAGGAAAGATCGGTACACTTGAAGACATATGCTGTAGAAATGAAACATATGCTATCCAAAACGAAAAACAGAGAAAAAAGAAACAACAAATAAAAATGAAAAGAGCATCAGTAACATGAGGGACAATTTCAAGTAATCAAATATATGTGTAATTGAAATCCCAAAGGAAAAGAGGGTGGGTGAATAACAAATAAAGATAATAATGGTTAAAAATGTTACAGATATGTTTTTTAAAAAACTATAAACCCACTGATCCAAAGAGCTCAATGAACCCCAGCACAAGAAACATGAAGAAAACTACACCAAGGCACATCTTAATCAAATTACTGAAAACTAGTGATAAAGAGAAAATATTAAAAGCAGCTAAGGGGAGGAAAGAAAGACATGTTACATAAAAGAATGGAAGAAGATAAACCATGCTAACACAAGTCAAAAGAAGGCTAGAGTAGCTATATTTTAATATCAAAGTGGAGTTCACAGCAAAAACATATTTACCAGGGATAAAAAGGTCATTTCATAATGATAAAGGGGTCAATGAATCAGAAGGATATAACAATTCAAATGTTTATGCCTATAATAACAGAACTTCAAAATACATGAAGTAGAAACTGATAGAAATGCGAGGAGAAACAGACAAATCTATAATTCTAGTCAGAGATTTCAATATCCCTCTCTCAATAATTGGCAGAACAAGTTGACAGAAAATCAGCAAGAATATGGAGGAGTTGAACAACACTGTCAATCAACATGATCAGATTGACATTTTTAGAACATTCCTCCCAACCACAGAATACACATTCTTCTCAAGTACACATGGTACATTTACCACAAAGTCTCAATCAACTTGAAAGTATTCAAGTCATACAAAGTATATTCTCTGACCACAGTACAATTACATTAGAAATCAAAACCAAAGATTTCTGGAAATTCTCCAAATATTTGGAATGAAATACACTTCTAAATAACAGATGAGTCATAGAAGAAAGCAAAAGAGAAATTAGAAAGTATTTTGAACTAAAGGAAAAGAAAATCACAACATATCAGAATTTGTGGGATGCTACAAAAGCAAGAACTAGGGGGAAATCTATAACAAAAATAACATTTATATTAGAAAATAAGAGTTCTCAAATGAATGACCTTAGCTGCTGCTTTAAACGAATAGAAAAAGAAGAGCAACTGAAACCCAAAGCAAGCAGAAGAAAGGAAATCATAAAAGTCAAAATGGAAATCAATAAAATAGAAAAACAATATAGAAAAATCAATAAAACCAAAAGTAGTTTAAGAAGATCCATAAAACTGATTTTTCAAAAAAGAGAGAGGAGACCCACCACACTATGGCTTCACTGGTGTATTCTACCAAAATCAATTATACAGAAATGCTTTCAGAAAATTGAAAGAAAATGCAAACCAATTCTTGGTTTGGGACGAAGGGGAAAGGGAGGGACTCACAAAGGGCATAATCCCTTTGTGGGAAGGGGTGGATACATGTTCACTATCTTTTTTTTTTTTGGAAAGGTTGAGATTCTTTTTATTATTATTATATTTTATTTGTGGCTGTGCTGGGTTTTTGTTGCTGTGCACAGGCTTTCTCTAGTTGCAGAGAGCAGGGTCTACTCTTCTCATTGCAGTAGCTTCTCTTGTTGGGGAGCACGGGCTCTAGGCACGTGGGCTTCAGCAGTTGTGGCTCGTGGGCTCTAGAGTGCACGATCAGTAGTTGTGGTGCATGGGCTTAGCTGCTCCGCAGCATGTGGGATCTTCCCAGACCAGGGATCGAACCCGTGTCCCCTGTGTTGGCAGGCAGATTCTTAACCACTGCGCCACCAGGGAAGTCCCACATGTTCACTATCTTGATTGAGGTGATGGCTTCACAGTGTGCACATATGCAAAACTTGGCAAGCTGTACACTTTAAATATGTCTGGTTTGTTGTATGTCAATTACACTTCAATAAAGCTATTTAAATAGATTGATAGACAGAATAGACAGATAGATAAATGACTATAAGTAACCAACTTACCTCCATTTACAAGGTATGAAAAAAATAACAGGACTGAATTTATTCTTTAATATACTAGAATGTACATATTCAAATCACCTGTTCCCTTTCAAATATCATAAAATCTGATTACCAATGCAGGTACTCAAATATATGCCAGACTCAAAGTAAAATGTGACCTTGAATGTGGCTTTCTATGTCTCTTATAAACTGGTTCTGAATATAGTTCCCAAACATTCCAAAAGGCATTCTGAGAAAATGGTAGCAGCATCATTACAAAATAAAAACAAAACCCCTATCACCCAGGGTGACCACACTGAGGGACAACAATTGAATGTATTTACAAGGATTTGTGGACTTTAATCTATTATAGCCTTAGTCTATCATCTGTAATCTGAGATTTTTTTTAACATTTTGACAGAACAGGTTTTACACCCTAACCAGATGACTGAAAGAGTTTTATGGTTGACCCAGTTCAAAAGAAAGGTACCCAAAATACATAAAAGGGTCTAGGTTGTGCCTTTTGTTTTGGAGCCATGTCAGAAGACATTTAAAAAAAAAAGAGAAAAGATAGTCCAAAAGTAAAGGAGACAATGGAGGAATGTTATGTTTATGAAGTAATTTCTGTGATAAGATTCCTACTTTTGGCTATGTTTAAATATACACTGAGTAGCAGTCACTCCCTCAAACCCTCATCTTTTCTCATCAATAATCAAACATGAAGACACTTATTTTAATTATGTATCAAACTTCTCGAAAAACACTCTGGCTTAGGTCATGGAAGCTTAAAATAGAAATAAACATGAGGCAAAGCATCACATTACATCTTACACATGTCCCACTTCCTCTTAACTATGACTGCTTAATTCCAATGATGACAGAGAATCAATCTTCACTGTTTAATCGATATTGCCATGTGGAAGCATATATAATCCAGCCAAAACAAGTGAAGTTTTGCAATCAGTGTCCCTAGAGTGTGACTTTCAATGAGATTTGGCTCCATTAATAGCTTGCATCATTATTCAATAATTGTTGCCCTGAATTGAAACTCTTTGTTCTGAAATTCACTTTCAACTGCAAGGATATTGTGGTGCACAAAAGTGAATGATTCGAATGGATGCTTTGCTCCATAGATATTTTTTTTCAGGTTAAAATATAATCAAATGATTATCAAAAATAAACTACATACAAGTCTTAAGATTTAAAGTATATGTATTTTTATTGTGCAATATACATTTATCCTGTAAGAATGCAAGCTAAGTTTTTTTTTTTTAATATGTATTTATTTATTTGGGCTGCACCAGGTCTTAGTTGTGGCACGCAGGACCTTCGTTGCAGCATGTTTACTTGTGGCCTGTGGACTCCTTAGTTGCAGCAATGTGTACTCTTAGTTGCAGCATGCAAACTCTTAGTTGTGGCATGCATGTGGAATCTAGTTCCCTGACCAGGGATCGAACCCAGGGCCACTGCATTGGGAGTACGGAGTTTTACCCACTGGATCACCAGGAAAGTCCCAAGAATGCAAGTGAAGTTTTAATATAGTGATTTTTATAAAACACACAGAAATTTCCACTTCATGATTTAACCATTCATGGCACTCAAGAGAAGTCAGGAATTCTCTCTTGTTTAATAACGACTCACTTCTCCAAAAGAATTACCTAATGGGCTTCCCTGGTGGTGCAGTGGTTGAGAGTCTGCTTGCTGATGCAGGGGACACGGGTTCATGCCCCCGTCCGGGAAGATCTCACATGCCGTGGAGCGGCTGGGCCCGTGAGCCATGGCCGCTGAGGCTGTGCGTCCGGAGCCTGTGCTCCGCAACGGGAGAGGCCACAACAGTGAAAGGCCCGCGTACCGCAAAAAGAAAAAAAAGAATTACCTAATAATTTTCTTTGCTTGGTCAACAGCCATCACAAATTGATTAATTTGCTTGAAAACATGCTATTTTTAGTGCTTAAAAATACACATACACAAGTATGTGTACCTATGTGTGGATAACACAGAGACACAGACTTTGGAGTTTAGAGAACTTTTGTGGCTCATCTCTTCTGACCTGAAGTTTCAAATGGTTTTGCCTATTTTTTCTGCAGTCTTCTAGGTAAAATTCTTCAAGCAAAATAAACTTGCCAAATCAAAACATAATTATCAATCATCATGGAAAAAGAACATTGATGCAATTTATTTATTTACTCATTCATTCGTTCATTCAATATATACTTAAGAAATACTTGCTAAAATGCCAGACACTGTGCTAGGTGCTAAAGATAAATTGGTGAGCAAATAATCAAACAGGATCCATGCTTCCATACAGCTTACAAACTTGTGGGAAAGACAGACATTAAAGAATCACACGCACAAACTTCCAATATGATAAGTGCTATAAAGGAGAGATACATGTGCTATGACAGCATGCAATGGGAAGAAATTACTGAGTCAATGAGGTGATGAGAGAGAACTGAGCTGAGGTCTTAAGGAAGAGTAGAGGTTAACTAGAAAATAAGTGGGGGCTGTAGGAACGACCCATGCAAAATTCTTGATATAGCCACTTTAGAAGACAGTTTGGCAGTTTCTTATAAAACTAAACACAGCTAAACATACTCTTACCACTCCTTGGTATTTACCCAAAGGAGTTGACACTTACATCCATACAAAAATCCACACACAGATGTTTTTAGTAGCTTTTTTCATAATTGCCAAAACTTGGAAGCAACCACAACATCCCTAAGTAAGTGAATGGATAAACAAACTCTGGTACATCCAGACAATGGAATATTATTTAGCATTAAAAAGAAATGAGCTATCAAGCCATGAGAAGACATGGAGGAAATATAAATGCATATTACTTAGTGAAAGAAGCCAATCTGAAAAGGCAGCATGCTGTATGATTCCAGCTACATGACATTGTGAAAAAGGCAAAACTATGGAGACCATAAAAAGATCATGGTTGCTGGGTGTTAGGGTGGAGGGAGGGATGAATGGGCAGAGCACAGACAATTTTTAGGGCGGTGAAACTATTCTTTATGACACTGTAATGGTCAATACATGTCATTATACATTTGTCAAAACCCATGGAATGTACACAAAGAGTGAAGCTAATGTAAACTGTGGACTTTGGGTGATAAAGATGTGTCAATATAGGTTTCTCATTTGTAATAAATATACCATCCTGGTGCAGGAGGTTGATAGAAGGGAAGGCTGTACATGTGTGGAGGTAGAGGATATATGGGAACTCTCCATACTTTCTGCTCAATTTTGCTGTGAATCTAAATCTGCTTTAAAAAATAATAATAAAGTCTATTTTAAAATCAAATAAACACGCACTATCCTTGAGGCAGGAATGAGCCTGACACTGCTGCCAAGACCACTGATTGCAAAAACTAAGAAGGACATGCTCTCAGAGCAAAGGAAATAAAAACAAAATTAGGAGAGAATGTGTGCATTGAAACAAACTCAAGTTCAGGCTGTGAATTACTCCAGCTCACCTTTATTATCTCTTCTCACATGCATGAACTTTGAAATATGTACTGGGGTGTGCACGTGCACACACACAAGAATGTGAACAGGAACACACACACACACCCATACCACTCTTCATGGTAAGCAGCCAAACCAATTCAAAGATAAATGATCAGAAAGGGACCGAAAGAGAATCTATGCATAAAATTTGCAAAAAATCCAGATGGACTTCAAATGTTGTTCTTCATGGTCTCAAATAAATCACATGTGATCATGTAAAAAGAGATCAAAGAAGGTATACTCTTAAACCAGAAGAACTAAAAACAGTGATAGCAGTATTGTGATGATAAGCATGGAATGGTGACGGGTGGCATGAGCTCAATCCTCTTCTATCATAGCAAGAAGTCAATAGATAGTAACTAAGATAGATAAGGTAAGACACAGCAGTATAAGCATACTACTTGGAGATAAGGAGCAAACTACCAGACAAAACAGTTAAAAGGGGTTGCCACTGGTGAACAACACTAGGGATGGAAAGAGATGGGGCATGAGAGGTTACTATTTATTACAAGCCTTTCTGTACCACTGACCTTAATTATATACATATACTATTTTGATAAAACTAAAATCCTTTTAAGAAAAAAAAATTTAAGAAAATAAAATCCTTTTAAGAAAAAAAAAATGATGAAAGAGAAGGAGGAAGTAAAAACCATGCTGGTAGAGTTCTAGAAAGAAAAGATGAAAAATCATAAATAAAATCCACAAAGGAGGCAACAGCAATAAAGAGGACAAGACATTTGAAACACAAAGTTAGGAACAAGGTTGATAGGCTTAAGGAAGTCAAATAAAACAAAATTGCAACAAACAATATATCATGATTATAGAGAAGATGACAGATATGGAGAACAAAGGAGAGCCAGAATAGTGAAGTAATGTGGCCAAAGTCACAGAAGGTTCAAGGTTGTTACCCTCACAGCAGCTTTGTAATAAACCCGCTTATTTAGCAGAGTTCAAAATTCTAAGAATTCAATACCTAGCCAGATAATCACTTCTGTTTGTCAAGAATGCTGTCCATTTAGAAGTTTGGGGGTTTTAATTTTGTTTTTACTATAGACTTGTTTTCTATAAAAAGCCCACCTTGATTATATGCAGGAACAGAAAATGCTAGCAAATATTATGACATTTGAGTAGACTGCTGCATCAAAAACTGACTTAGATAAACACAGCAGTAGTAAACTAGAAGAAAAAGCTCTTTCTGAAAAGAAAAAAATGAGAATTTTTTTTAAAACTGAGACCCATTCTTCTCTACTTCATACAATTTCTCTGATATTTCACCCATTTAAGTATCCAGCTAGCACGGTAACACATAAGCATTCAATCATTTTGAATCAACAAAATATTTACCATATACACAAACTATAAAACTACTTTCCCAACCAGTGGCTAATTTTCTCTCATCCTACAGTGGGGAAGTTGAGGGGAGGAATCATGGGGGTGTTATATGTTATCCAAAGATTCACTAGCACTAGCCCTTCAAATCCAGGGCACTAATCCACACAAAGGAACAAGAGAAAAATGGAAATTTCTTTTTTGCTCATCAAAAGCAATCAACTCAAATTTTTAAATATCAGGAAGAACATGGCAGACAGGATGGTGAAGGAGCAATTTGCAGTAAAAATTGTGATATGGTATACTCCTCTGCATATGAATTCTAACCACTTGACTATTATACATTCTAACATTAAAAAGACATAAAGGATCCTTGGTTAAGTATGTTATTTTTTCAATACAGTAGGGACAAAAGTCAATCCAGCAAACTCCTTGGGACAAATTGCTTTATTCATCCTCCCTTGAAGGCTGAGTCAGATCAGAGTAAGCCTAGGTAGTTGAATGACTGAAAAGAACCGTTAAGATATGGGAAAGGTTCCAGAGTCCCCCTATCAGACCTCACTCATAAATGACACTTAGCAACCTCCCTACTAAAAATCCTACCAAAAATGCAGAATACTGTGATAAATGTCAATGTACAAATATATAGAATCCCTTAAGACTACCTAAGAAGACCACAAAAGTTCCAGGAAGTCTACCCCTGGATAAATTCTTGAAAAAATTCTGTAATTAGACAAGAACTCAATCACTATATATTAAAATCACTGCCTACTTTTTCATTTCCACAAAATAAAATTTCCACATTCAAAATATGCCTTCAGGGGGCTTCCCTGGTGGCGCTGTGGTTGAGAGTCCGCCTGCCGATGCAGGGGACACGGGTTCGTGCCCCGGTCCGGGAAGATCCCACATGCCGCGGAGCGGCTGGGTCCGTGAGCCATGGCCGCTGAGCCTGCGCGCCCGGAGCCTGTGCTCCGCAACGGGAGAGGCCACAACAGTGAGAGGCCTGTGTATCGCCAAAAAAAAAAAAAAAAAAAAAAAATGCCTTCATCTCTCATGGAAAGGAAGTTATAATAAATTAATTTGTGATCAGTCAATTTTGAAAAATGAGAATACAATCTGATTGACTACCATGGTCATTCAATAAGCAATTTGAAGGCATGTTGGTCCCTCACTATGCCCAGAAATGACAAAGAAGTGACATGCTAACTAGAATTTCATTTCAGAGCATGGAAAATGAGCCTTTACTGTATAGTATTGTACAGACATGATAAGGTCCAGTGGGTGGTTACTTTTTAAAAGTTGATTAAAGTGAGGAATCATTAAAAGTAAAAATTATCTTCAACATTTTATTGTAACTTACAATATGAAATATACCTCATTCATTAATCTTCTGACATAGAACGAAGGCCTTTTCTTTTAATATAGGCTCCTTAGCAAGAGTTCAGAGCAGTTTTCCTTTCATAAACCGCACCCTCAATGCATTCCCTACTATTTGCATTTTCTTTAGAAGAGAGAACTTAAAGATAGCTGCAAAGCCATAGGAATCCTTTTAGATTTTTGTTATTTTTCCCTAGACTTTCAGTTGCCTCTGAAAGTAGACTTTCTGTGCTTAATACAACAGGCAATCTTTTTAGCTGCTTTATTAACTCATGCAAAACACTTCTACTTAATTTTCATAGGAATATATCTTTTTTCTCACACTCACAGTTCATCAATTTCATGATGTTTAAGTAAATCATATAATTACAATAGCAATTACAGCTGGCAGTATAGGTTTGCAAACAAACAAAGCGACTCTTTGGTAAGCATACAACTCAACAGATAAGAACAGAAGGTAGTTTATAAATTATTAGAAACCAATGCTTTTAATACTATCCATCATTTGCCTCAATAATCAAATTGAGCTTAGAAATTACATTTCACCATTTGTGGGTAAGAAATATGAAACAATTTTTTATTAGTTAATTGTTGCTTATATTAAGCCATCTTGGAATATACCCTTCACTCAAAAGGTCGTATAAGCAGTCTCAAACTTAGAAGAGTCACTCTTCTGGCCCTGTTTACCTACCCTCAACTCCAGAAGCCTCTCTGCTGCTCTCATAGAAGCAGTCATGAATACAGAGAAGCTCTGAGAGAGATAGGCTCATAAGTGAAGAGGCAAGACTTCCTCTTTCTCAAAAGGAGAAAGAACTTAGAGGTAATTATTCCCAAGTGAAAATATTAAATCAGGGCTGCTGATATAACGACCCACTCCCCTAAAACATTCTTTCATTATCTAACTTTATTCACTTTCCTGTGCTACCTGCTGGATATTTTACCGAGCAATTAATTTTTGTTAACAACCGTCTTTTAAAAATAACAATAACATTGCACCAGCAGAAATGATTTTAGCATAACTTAGTTTGTTCTGATACTTAGGAGAGAGAAGCTATACGACAGAAATGAGGAGTTTAGGAAGAAGGGGTAATGAATTTTGGAATACTGAGGAACATGGAAGGTCTGCGAGGGGGGGATCACAGAAGGAGGGGTGTCATCTGAAGGGAGGGGCACTATTGAATAGAAAAGGGGTACACAAAGGGATTTGGGGAATCCCAAAGATAAAATTCACTAATTTCAAAATATTGCCAACGGTCAGCCCGGTACCTAGAAAAGAGACAGGAAGGATCATTGTTCCTACACTATATGGTACATGATTGCTCCCAGAGTCCAGACTCATACTATTAATAAAACAGGTCATGTGAAATGTACATTAAGTCAGATTTGAAAAGGGGGAGCTACCCTGGGAACCTAACCTCCCTACATAACATGTTCCCAAAGAAACAATGTTTTCAGAGATATAAAAAAAGAAAAAGGTCTTACAAACACTTTTTGGAATACAGCGTGTTCCTAGTGTCCACAGTACTAAAGAATACTCACAAAGCAAAACTAAAAATGTAGAAGAGATCAAGGAAAGTTACCATTTGCAAGAAAGCAGTGGTTGTCATTAAATCACTGTGTCATCTTGATATGCTACAGCAATGTGTCAACCTTTGCTAACCTTTGATGCTTTAGATAAAAATCTCTCACACTCAAGGGACTTGGATACACCTCTGCCAAGGGATTCTTTGTTCAGCGCCTCCTCCGGGGTTAGGTTAAGGTGACGATATGCTATTTTCTGTCTATTCCTGCTAGTCACAATTTTGTAGATTTTTTTTTCAGCTTGCATTAGGAAAGCAGGCAGGTTTTTTAATATGCTTTTTCAGTCAAAACACATAGATCCAGGACATTTTTATATGCTCCTCTCAGAGTCATCCTCTCCTCTAACACAGTAGGGAGGGTCTCTGCTCCCTAACAAGCTATACCTCAGTACCTAGCAACGATGTCCCACAACCACCTAAAGTTATTGTGTCCAAAACCAAACTCCTCTTCCCACCTACTTCCCTCTCTCCCTACTCCACCATGCCTGTTCTTCCTTCTCCCTTCCAGATCCAACCACAATTCAGTCAGTCACCAAGGTTGGCAGCTTCTACATAATTAAACTTCCTCCTTTTCTCCACCACTCTTACCACTGTCCTAGTTCAGCAGTTCATTTCTTATCTCTACTATTGTAATAAATTCTCTGGTCTCCCAGCCTCCAATTTCACCTCTTTCCAATCATTTTTCCTCACTATTTTTTAACTTTTGGATTCAGAGTCAAAAACTCAAATGCATACAGATTCTAAGCAGGGGATATAACTGGGTGATGCAGCTCAACTGTAGGAAAGTAAATGTCACCTAATACTAGACCCCAGGATGAAATGCGGTTAAGGGTGGACTGTGGTTAATCTGGGAATACCTAGCCCATTCAAATGGGTACAGTGGACTGCTGACAGTCACATGGGAACATGGGTTCAGTATTATAAAATTACACTGATGTTTCAAGGGAAGCCAGAAATTTGGATTTAAATGTGTAAAATCCCAATTTTTAAGAGCTGGCAAACAAATCAAATTTTCAAAACCATACTGCCAAGACTGCAAGCCAAACTAAACAAATCTGTGGGCCGGATGTGACTTGCAGGGCTGCCATTTTGCTAACTGTGCATGAGATTATTGGTTCTCCAACTTTAGGGTACAGAATCATCTGGGCAGCTTATCAGTGCAGATTCGCAGGGCCCACTGGGGCTCCAGAATCTATGTTTTTTAGCAAGCTTTTCTGGTGGCCTTCAGGCAAGTGGTCCTAAAATCACTTTTTTCACAAATCTGTATGAAAGGGCATCTAGAGGATTAGAGGGAATGAGAAGAATAGAAGAATGGAAACTGTATTTCTAATGCATTTAAAAGACTTTAAATATTCTCATTTGCTGTCCCAGGGAAATACAACTTAGCATCATACTTGTTTCAACTTTGAACAATAGTGCTCATTCATAAACACATTTTCAAGTAACATATGAAACCAGTTAGACTTATCAAGAAATTACTTTTTTTCAATGTACTGGGCAACTCTCATTAATAGTATGGCAATGGTTATAATTAGCATTAAAATATAAAGTGGTCTTCTAAAAAAATCAGGAACATTTTGTTTACTAAAAAAATCAACTTTAAAAGTTTTATTTGGTTTTTATTATAACTTTTTTTTTTTTGGCTGCACCACACGGCATGCGGGATCTGTTTTGAATTCTGAATGCATTTTCCCCATGAGGAATGTGGGGGGAGGGAGGAAGAAGTACCTAGTGAGTCAGTTCCTAGTGTATTTCAACCCAAATTATTAATCTTTCCTGTCTCTAAATCCCAGTCATTCATATGGCACTAATCAAATACTGACATGTATACAAGTCATATTCTCCTTATAATATTGTAAGACCCTTGATGACAAGCACCTATATTTCACAACTCTATGTCCTTCAGCATTAAATAGAATATTAGGAAACGGAACTGTACTACAATATTTATCAAATAAGGGAAAAATGTCTAAGGGAAAATGCATCCCCCACTATTAGGCAAGGAGTGGGGAGGGGCAAGTAGCAAAGGAAGAAGTTCAGGCCTCTCATCAGCCCCTACATTTAGGCAATAAAGTCAGATGGTAGGGCAAGTGGGAGAGAGACTTGAGAAGTAAATTGTTTCCAGTGCCACCACATTTATGGAGGTCACTGAGAAAGAAAGAAAACAGAGACTTATTCCTACTCAGGATTGGGTCACCAATCCCAAGTCCCAAGGCAGCATCACTGGGAAGGAGAGGCAAAAAGCCAGGCAATATTTTTGGCTCTCACGTACCAGGGGAGCCCCTGCTCAAGCGCCTTTCATACGGCCATGTATTTATAACTCAGAGAATTCTTGTCCTCAGCTTTGGTAGTAATACTCTTCGCACTTCGAGGCTCAAAAGGGATTCTGCAAGAACCACAAATCTCTCATGAGAAAGTTGTCTAGCAAAGGATGATTCATGTCCTACAGACCAATGTCTTTTTAGAATAATTTTGTAATGCAACAAGGAGCTTGAAAAATTTCCCAGCCTATACCTTGCAAAATAATGTCCTGTTTCTATAGCTACAAACCACTGCACAAAAAATAATCATTTGCTTTCAGTAAAACAAATGCTAGGTAACATCTCTAAACTCAAGAAAGAAAATAACCACAAAACATTCCATTTTGGCCTAAGTATCGATAGCTTTACCCTCAACTAAATGAAAACACTGAATAACAGTTATGTATATAACAGAAAGAGAGTTTACTTTTACTTTTAAGGGAGCAGCTAAACCTCAAAACCCTATACATATTTTTTAAATTTTATGTTCAAATCAACATAATAATAAAAACAATGATAATAGATACTATTTCAGTCACATGTTACAAAACCAGTTTTGTGCAAAAACTAGATTTGAACACAGATTAACACATACTTTGATATCCGGGATATGTGAAATCCTTTGCATACGGACAAATTTCTATTCCTCTGGTTCTTATCTCAAATTCATTTGGGCCTCTGCAGTAATAAAAGCTTTAAAAGCTGTAGTAATAAAACTAAGTTGACAGTGTCTTTTAATACAAAGCTCACCTGTTTAAGTGAATTATCCTAAGTAGGGGACTTGAGTTCAAATTATAGCCCTTAGACGACTTTACCATAGTTGGGAGCAATGCATCTCTTCTTACACTGTCCTAGGAGATTCATACGTGAAAATGGAAATAAACAACCAAATCATGACAACACTTCAGTGAGGGTAATTTCACCTAGTTTTGTGCATCATAAATCTTGCAGCTTCTCTGAGATTATTCTGGGGACTGTAATTCAGCCCAGAACAGAACACATCAGTCTGACAGCAGCAGCATTGTATGTAAGCTACCTGACCTTTACAGCAATATCAATTTGCAAAAAACAAAACAAAAACAAAAAAGCAAATAAAAAACAAAACACTGTATACTTAGAGGCACTGATCTACAGAAGAAGGTGGGAGCGAGGGCCAATTAGGTAGCTACAAAACTGTAAGTTATCAAAGTGCCCTATTTACAGTACATGTTTAATTTCACTAGTTCAAAGCTGTCAAATAAAAGCATGCCAGAAGGTATCAGAATTAATAGATGCCTTTCTATTTACACTACAAACAGGCCAATTACCACGGAGTCTTGACAAAAGATTTTAGACTTTGTGATACTTTGAATTATAAAAAGTCTAAAGGAAGGTCTGATTGTAAGGCCTATCACCTCACTCCCCTGCTTAGATACTCTTCCAGGGTTACAGAATGGGGTCCAAACTGTTTAGAGAAGCATCTGGCCTCACCGTGATGGAGCGGCTCTCTCCCTGCCCACCACTCTCACTTGTACAACTGGGTCTCCCTGGCCTAAAACTCTTAAGGCCTCAAACTTGCCCAAACTCCTTAGCCTCCTGGCAGTGGTGCATACTGTTCTCACTACAGGGAATGCCCCCTCTCCACTCTCCACCATTGTTTGTTTAAGAAGGACTCACTGTACTTTAAGACTCTCTTCTATTGCCAATCTTTCCATGAAGTCGGCACTATATTTGCAGCGCGTTTTGCCTGTGCAGTAGCAGTTACCACATTCCCCCCGCAACCCCGCCACCCTAGGTCTGTGTTCCTAGCAGGCCAGGACTATTGATTTTAGTACCTTAATAATGCTTAGCACAGTCCTCTGAAACACTTATTAAATTAGATTAAGCCTTGAACAAGACTTTCAGAGCTAGAACTTTTCCACCTGAGTAGCCTGCCCAAATCCTCAGTGGTAAAACGAACCGTATTCAGCTCTAAATTAGATGTCTGTGGACAACTCCCAGCCAGGTCCTCAAGCTCTATTCTTTCTCAGCTAACTTAGTCTAACAATGAGGAAATGTGATAAGACACATTTATTAGACTCTTAGTAAGGTTTGTGATAGGAGGAAAAATAAAATATAAAAATACGAAGTTGATTTTCATAAAGTAGAAAAATATTATAGTTCATTTCTAAATTTTAAATATAATCTGTTACTTCTGAGAAGGCAGCATGTTATCATAAAAGAGTGCGTATTCTGGAATCAGAATTAACCTCTCTGAGACTCATTTCCCTTCTTTGTAAAATGTGGGAAATAACTACACTTTCCATATACATTTAGGATAAAAATTAAGTCAGGTGGTAATATAAAGCTCCCAAAACAATGCCTGGAACGCTGTAGGGGCTCAGTGACTGTTAGTTCCCTCTCTCCACCTCACTTACGAGTTGGTGAAAATATGCTTCATATGATCATCCATATTGGGTTACAAAGCAAGTTGTCACAGCCTTCCTTCCCTCCCAGATCTTGACATTTTCAAATCAACGACTCTTAAAAACAAAAACCTGCTTTTCCATAACTCTAAACGGCTGTACATGATGATCCCTCTATTGAGAATGTCCTCCCTTTTAAACTTACCAAACTATTCTTCATTCTCCAGCACTCAGACTCCAGTATGGCCTCTGCAAAGTCTCTCCCCTCCCTGCCAGGCTCAGTATGTGACATTCCCAAGAGCACTATGCCCATACCTGTGTATCATAGGACTTACTACTTGAGACTCACCTGTCCCTCTTTTCTCGCTAGGCCACAGGCTCCTCAAGAGTAAGACCTATGTGTAGTTGTGTTTATCCCCTCAGTATGGTGCCTCGTACATAATGAGGATTTGATGTGTGGAATGATCATACACCGTAACATCCATTTATAATGAGCACAACCATGAACATGGCCACGCGTGTAGCAGAAAGAACTGGTTCTCTATAGGAAATTGCAAGTTGAAGGGGAAGAAGTTGACCATAACACTTTCAATCAGGCAGTTAAGATTTTAAGAATTTATGAAAAAATGGAAGGAAAGTACGTAGATTCACTGTGAAGAGAAAAACAGGATAAGAGGTCATTTCAGGCAGATGGACCAACACAGCTAATGGCTTCACTTAAATAAATGTGCAAACATAAAAAGGAAGATAAGAAGATAAAACTAGGTAACTTAACAGTAACCCTAAATATGAACACAAGCCTGGTCCTGATGAGTTGGGTGAGAAGTAGTCACTGACTTTCACTGGTGAAAAAGGGAAGTTAACCTTGATCCCAAATGGAACAGAAACTGTAAAGGTTAGTCAGTGACTAATATTATAGTAATACAGTCTGGTGATAAGTGAGGCAAGAGTAAACTTCATTGTGAATAAGTAAGCTTAATAAATACCGTGTGTGTGTGTGTGTGTGTGTGTGTGTGTGTGTGTGTGTGTGTGTCTGCCTGTCTGTTAAAGGGGTAGGGGTGTAAAGTTAATTTTACTTTCCCTGAAAAAAGGAAGAATATTAAAACCACTGCCATAAAGTATTTCAGGTTTCAGATGGGTCTCAGATAAATGAATCAACAACTATATGCTGTTTTTAGTAGCAGCGCACCATAGTTAAGAGATGTCTTCCAGCACACAATGACTTAGTATTGAACTAAGAGTCAGAGTAACTAGAAAGGCTTGGCATCAACTGTATTCAGGTAGCACTGGAAGGGGCATATGATTGCCTGCAACTGGACGTGGAAAAGAGCAGAAAATTTTTTGAGGTGGGAGGCAAGGAAAGCTGTTACATTTGGCAGTCAACCAATTCGGAGGCAGAAGCTGCCAGAGAAGACTGGACCACGGAATCTAAAATCCGTATAGATGATGACTTAAAAGTGACCAGTGTTGGGGCTTCCCTGGTGGTGCAGTGGTTGAGAGTCCGCCTGCCGATGCAGGGGACACGGGTTCGTGCCCCGGTCCGGGAAGATCCCACATGCCACGGAGTGGCTGGGCCTGTGAGCCATGGCCGCTGAGTTTGCGTGTCCGGAGCCTGTGCTCCGCAATGGGAGAGGCCACAACAGTGAGAGGCTCGCATACCGCAAAAAAAAAAAAAAAAAAAAAAAAAAAAAAAGTGACCAGTGTCAAAAGTTGTTGACGTATCAAGGAATCAGCAGATAGAAAAACAGCCTTTTAAATGCATTAGGATGAGAATGAGTATTTTTCTTAGAGGTCAGAAATGAGATAAACGGTAAGAGGCATCGTTTACAGCTACGAAGTTATAAACACTCCTGCCCAGCAGATATCCAGTAATGGAAAGGAAAGAAATGAAAATAAAATTGGTGGGAGTCAATGAAATAAACGATGCTTCCTTGAAGACATCTTCCTTGAAGATCTGGCCCTGTCTCAATACAGAGGAAAGGACAGAATGAAGAGTAAAGAATGGCTAAGGAGCCACAAGCATTTTTCAGGCTAGGTAAACAAAAAGTCATAGGTTCCACAGTGGGGTTTCTCAACCTTGGCACTACTGGCATTTTGGGTGGGATAATTCTTTGTCATGGGAGGCTGTCTTGCACACTATAGAATGTTCAGCAGCATCCCTGGCCTCTATTCACTAGATACCAGTAGCATCCTCCTCCCCTATTTGTGACAATCAAAAATGTCTGGACATTTGACAATCAAAAATTACCAAGTGTCCCCTGGGGGGTAAAACTGTACCTCACTGAGAACCACCGGTGTAAAAAAAAAGAACCTACTTTGGGGGACAGAGGAATGCTACATCCTTCCTTAAATATTTGTCCAAAATACAAAGCTCTTTGTGTTAGATGAGGTCAAAAACCAAAGAAGGACATCAGCAACCACTACCATATTTGGAGGAAACATGAATTTGTAAGAAGAGATAGGAGGGATATTTGAAAAACAAAAATTTTTTAAATACTCAGTCTGCTTAATTATCTGCTGTCCCAGTTCTGTTTATATCATCATGTGAGCTTAAGACAGCCTTTACCTCCTAGTTCATACATAGTTGTATGAAAAGAATGGTGCATAGTTCTATGGTACATACTGATGGTACATAGTTCCATGAAAAGAACCAACCTAGAAATTCCAGCTCATTAAGATCAGTGATCATAAGTGTGAAATAGCCTGATTCCAGGCATATACTGGTGTATTCATGATCTATTTTACTCATCACATTTTGTTTGAAGGTTCCCTTTTCCTTCGGGGAGGAATGATGGTTAAGGCTGAAGAACTAGACCACAAATCACATTATGAACTTCCATATCACTTGGCACCTAAGCCCATAGTTTAGGACGCTATTACTTGTCAACACGTTAACGCAAAAACAGTTTGTCACAACACTTTGAGCAGCCTAATTAAAAAAGATAGCACTTGGCTGAATATGCCACACGTTTTTAGCAGCCAATCTTTAGGCAAAGCAGGAAGGAGAAGGAAGCAGCAGGAGAAGGTAGGTGGTTCTTGGCACTACCCTCAACAAGGAACAATGAATGTCGTGTACTTGTATAATAAGAGATAGCATTAGCTTTTCCAAAGCAGTTTTACTTCACACAGAATTTCACAAACAGAAGGAGAGTGGGGAAGGGAGGAGAGATAGAAACTACAAGATGAAGCAGGCAGGATGGCTTGCAAAGTAACCAGTTCAGAAGCTACGCTCTTCATGGCTAACAAAAAACAGACTAAAAAAAAAAAAAGAGAGAGAGAGAGAGAATCATATGGAATATGCAACAGTAGTAAAGTACAGGAGGCCTTATGTTGAACATGACATTATTTGATAGAAGCCAGACTGGTATTTTTAAGAATTACATTCATGCATCCTTAAAATCCACAGCCTCATCACTTTCATTCTCATGGCTCTTTTCTAATAAGCAAGTGGTCACATATCCGACCCACTACTTCATGGCAGTGATTCAAAGAATCTTAACTTTTGATTACCAGTGGCACTAAAATGAATGGGCCCTGACCTCTCCCTTCCAAATTAGACATAAGCATAATGCAAATCTAGAGCAGGTCCAACCACCACCAGTCTAGAGAACCATTAGGTCTTCAGGTCACTTTACAGCTACTCTGAAGTTTACGGTCTTAGGCAATATATTCAAAATCTTGGTGAAAAACATATATTTTTATAGGCACACTGGTCTTGAATTCCAAATTCACCACTACATATCCTCGGGCAAGTTACTGATTGGCTCTGAGCCTTTTCTCCACACCTACAAAATAAATGTTGTAGCACATTAAAAGGATTATACACCATGATCAAGTGGGGTTTATTCCAGGAATGCAAAAATTCTTCAATATATGCAAATCAATCAATGTGATACACCATATTAACAAATTGAAGGAGAAAAACCATATGATCATCTCAATAGATGCAGAGAAAGCTTTTGACAAAATTCAACACCCATTTACAATAAAAACCCTGCAGAAAGTAGGAACAGAGGGAACTTTCCTCAACATAATAAAGGCCATATATGACAAACACACAGCCAACATCGTCCTCAATGGTGAAAACCTGAAAGCATTTCCACTAAGGTCAGGAACAAGACAAGGTTGCCCACTCTCACCACTCTTACTCAACACAGTTTTGGAAGTTTTAGCCACAGCAATCAGAGAAGAAAAGGAAATAAAAGGAATCCAAAGAGGAAAAGAAGAAGTAAAGCTGTCACTGTTTGCAGATGACATGATACTATACATAGAGAATCCTAAAGATGCTACCAGAAAACTACTAGAGCCAATCAAGGAATCTGGTAAAGTAGCAGGATACAAAATTAATGCACAGAAATCTCTGGCATTCCTATACACTAATGATGAAAAATCTGAAAGTGAAATCAAGAAAACACTCCCACTTACCATTGCAACAAAAAGAATAAAATCTCTAGGAGTAAACCTACCTGAGGAGACAAAAGACCCGTATGCAGAAAATTATAAGACACTGATGAAAGAAATTAAAGATGATACAAATAGATGGAGAGATACACCATGTTCTTGGATTGGAAGAATCAACATTGTGAAAATGACTCTACTACCCAAAGCAATCTACAGATTCAATGCAATCGCTATCAAACTACCAAGGGCATTTTTCACAGAACTAGAACAAAAAATTTCACAATTTGTATGGAAACACAAAAGACCCCGAATAGCCAAAGCAATCGTGAGAACCAAAAACGGAGCTGGAGGAATCAGGTTCCCTGACTTCAGACTATACTACAAAGCTACAGTAATCAAGACAGTATGGTACTGGCACAAAAACAGAAATATAGATCAATGGAACAGGATAGAAAGCCCAGCGATAAACCCACACACATATGGTCACCTTATCTTTGATAAAGGAGGCAGGAATGTACAGTGGAGAAAGGACAGCCTCTTCAATAAGTGGTGCTGGGAAAACTGGACAGGTACATGTAAAAGTATGAGATTAGATCACTCCCTAACACCATACACAAAAATAAGCTCAAAATGGATTAAAGACCTAAATGTAAGGCCAGAAACTATCAAACTCTTAGAGGAAAACATAGGCAGAACACTCTATGACATAAATCACAGCAAGATCCTTTCTGACCCACCTCCTGGAGAACTGGAAATAAAAACAAAAATAAACAAATGGGACCTAATGAAACTTCAAAGCTTTTGCACAGCAGAGGAAACCATAAACAAGACCAAAAGACAACCCACAGAATAGGAGAAAATATTTGCAAATGAAGCAACTGACAAAGGATTAATCTCCAAAATTTACAAGCAGCTCATGCAGCTTGATAACAAAAAAACAAACAACCCAATCCAAAAATGGGCAGAAGACCTAAACAGACATTTGTCCAAAGACGATATACAGACTGCCAACAAACACATGAAAGAATGCTCGACATCATTAATCATTAGAGAAATGAAACTCAAAACGACAATGAGATATCATCTCACACCAGTCAGAATGGCCATCATCAACAAATCTAGAAACAATAAATGCTGGAGAGGGTGTGGAGAAAAGGGAACCCTCTTGCACTGTTGGTGGGAATGTAAATTGATACAGCCACTGTGGAGAACAGTGTGGAGGTTCCTTAAAAAACTACAAATAGAACTACCATATGACCCAGCAATCCCACTACTGGGCATATACCCTGAGAAAACCATAATTCAAAAAGAGTCATGTACCAAAATGTTCATTGCAGCTCTATTTACAATAACCAGGAGATGGAAACAACCTAAGTGTTCACTATCAGATGAATGGATAAAGAAGATGTGGCACATATATATACATATATAATGGAATACTACTCAGCCATAAAAAGAAACGAAATTGAGCTATTTGTAATGAGATGGATGGACCTAGAGTCTGTCATACAGAGTGAAGTAAGTCAGAAAGAGAAAGACAAATACCGTATGCTAACACCTATATATGGAATTTAAGAAAAAAAAATGTCACGAAGAACCTAGGGTTAAGACAGGAATAAAGACACAGACCTACTGGAGAATGGACTTGAGGATATGGGGAGGGGGAAGGGTGAGCTGTGACAGGGCGAGAGAGAAGCATGGACATATACACACTAACAAACGTAAGGTAGATAGCTAGTGGGAAGCAGCCGCATAGCACAGGGAGATCAGCTCGGTGCTTTGTGACCGCCTGGAGGGGTGGGATAGGGAGGGTTGGAGGGAGGGAGACGCAAGAGGGAAGAGATATGGGAACATATGTATATGTATAACTGATTCACTTTGTTATAAAGCAGAAACTAGCACACCATTGTTAAGCAATTATACTCCAATAAAGAGGTAAAAAAAAAAGAACTGTTGTGAGGATCAAATGAATTACTATTGATGGTGGGAGGATATCCGCCATCAATACCCAAGCATCCCTGCACATTCTTGCTGGGTTTGCCAAGGCTGAAAGGCCCTACAACACTTCAGCCAGGCCATTTCCCAAGGTTGTGTTTGTAGCAAGTGACCGAGATGATGAGGTACTAATATCAACCCTCCCCAAAGAGCAGGCTTGCTTCTGCTTACCATAAAAGTGGCAAGTCGGGCTTCCCTGGTGGCGCAGTGGTTGAGAGCCCACCTGCCGATGCAGGGGATACGGGTTCATGCCCCGCTCCGGGAGGATCCCACATGCCGCGGAGCAGCTGGGCCCGTTGAGCCATGGCCGCTGAGGCTGTGCGTGCGGAGCCTGCGCGCCGCAACAGGAGAGGCCACAACAGTGAGAGGCCCGCGTAACGCAAAAAAAAAAAAAAGTGGGACGTCCACCAAGTTCAGTGTTCCTCTCCTGTAGTGCAACTGACTGCCTGGGTAGGCATCCGTCCTGGGCTACCTCATGGGACTTAGGACTGTAGTGAACCAGCATGTCATGCTGACATTCTGGTTACTGGTTTTGTAATGAATAAGAAAACATCTTTTGTCGCTGACCCAGGAGTCTCGAGTCCTCTGTAATCATCCGGGAAACAGCAACAGATCGGTACGCAGGATAAAACTCCAGACCCTGCACGGGTCTTGACAATTATTGGGTTGGCCAAAAGGTTCATTCGGTTTTTCCTGTAAGATGGCTCTAGTAGCACTTAGTTGTCTTTAACTTCATTCAAAATAATTCTGTTAGATTGTACGTGACAGCTGTCATATCAGCATGCATTTAAAAAAAAAGACATTAAAATTGGTGAATTTTTGTGTAGCCATTTTAGTATTAAAGATGGAAGAAAAAAAGCAACATTTTCAGCATATTATGCTTTATTATTTCAAGAAAGATAAAAACACAACTGAAATGCAAAAAACGATTTACACAGTGTATGGAGAAGGTGCTGTGAATGATCGAACATGTCAAAAGTGGTTTGCGAAGTTTCGTTCTGGAGATTTCTCATTGGACAATGCTCCACGGTCAGGTAGACCAGTTGAAGTTGATAGCGATCAAATTGAGACATTAATTGAGAACAATCAACGTTATAGCACGTGGGAGATAGCCATCATACTCAAAATATCCAAATCAGGCACTGAAAATCATTTGCACCAGCTTGGTTATGTGAATAGCTTTGATGTTTGGGTTCCACAGAAGTTAAGGAAAAAAAACCTCCTTGACTGTATTTCCTCATGCAATTCTCTACTTAAACGTAATGAAAACGTTCTGTTTTTAAAACAAATTGTGACGGGCCATGGAAAGTGGATACTGTACAATAACGTGGAATGGAAGAGATCATGGGGCAAGCGAAATGAACCACCACCAACCACACCAAAGGCCGGTCTTCATCCAAAGAAGGTGACGTGTATATGGTGGGATTGGAAGGGAGTCCTCGATTAATGAGCTCCTTCCAGAAAACCAAACGATTAATTAGAACAAGTACTGCTCCCAATTAGACCAACTGAAAGCAGCACTTGACGAAAAGCGTCCAGAATTAGTCAACAGAAAACGCATAATCATCCATCAGGGTAACGCCAGACTGCATGTTTCTTTGATGACCAGGCAAAAACTGTTACAGCTTGGCTGGGAAGTTCTGATTCATCCGCCGTATTCACCAGACATTGTACCTTCGGATTTCCATTTATTTCGTGCTTTACAAAATTCTCTTAAGGGAAAACCTTTCAATTCCCTGGAAGACTGTAAAAGGCGCCTGGAACAGTTCTCTGCTCAAAAAGATAAAAAGTTTTGGGAAGATGGAATTATGAAGTTGCCTGAAAAATGGCAGAAAGTAGTGGAACAAAAGCATGAATACGTTGTTCAATAAAGTTCTTGGTAAAAATGAAAAATGTGTCTTTTATTTTTACTTAAAAACTGAAGGCACTTTTTAGCCAACCCAATACATGCAAGGTACTTAGGGTAACAACTGGCACATATGATCTTACTGGTTACTGAGAATCAGCTCTGGGCAGGCTTGAGTACTGTGCTTGGTCAGTGAACCAAGGCTACCACCCAAGGATGAGGATGACCCAGAGGAGAGCCAGCAGGGCCCTGCACACAATGCATGGTTAAAACCATGTTGACGTTACCTTCACTGAACTAGGCTAACTCAGACTCCAGAAACAGGACAGTAAAGTTAACTTGTATTTTCATCCTTAGCATTCAGCCTTAAACAGTCATCTTTCATGACTGCCAACTTTTTTTCTAACTAGAACCCAGATGTCATGTATTTATGTTAGGGCAGATTCATTACAGCTGTCAATAACCTTTGACTCCCAGAATGTCAGAGCTGAATGGAACCTTGAAGACTTTATTTCAACTCCCTTATTTTACAGAATAAACTGACACCCAGAGAGAAAAGAGATAAGTGACTTGCCCAGCGTTACATTTTAAGAAGTAGTTAGCTTACTCTCTATATAACCTTTTAAAATTGCCAAGAAACTCTTAAAAAAATACAACTTAATAGGATCAGTTAGATATCCTATTTAGCTTATTTCAACTCTGTATAGCATGATTCTATAAAATAAGATGCACCTTGAAAATACGAAGTGGTGGTACTAAGATCAAAATGAAGTTTCTACTAGTTTATGGCAACATGGTTGATGACAGGTGTAGACAGGAAATGCTTTTAAATAAATCTTTCACATTCAGTCATTGATTTCCTATCCATTGGCCACCCGTCTGTATGTTACTGCTGATTTTGTAATGCCATAGGATACACCATTAATAATATTTGTAGAAACAAGTGAAAATGATGGTGATGATCTTCAGGGTTGGAAACATGCAAGTGATAATAGATTACTTAAAGGGAGGGCTGAAAGCAGGGGTTTGTAATGTAACATTCTGATCCACAATTAGCTACAACAGAGCTGGTAGAAAGAGCATGGAGCCCTGCACAATTCCTACTTTAAGGTATAGCTAATGCCTCAATTCCATTTTACACAGAGATATGGCCACTTAAAGCTTCGTATTTGGTCTCAGACCTACTCGGCTTATATAAAAATGGAGGATTTGGAGCTCTCAGAAATTCACAAGACCATCTGAAAATGGTCTGATGAAGCAAGCATAGGATATACGCAGCAAGCCTGAGAATTTAGAGATCAGAGAACATGAGTTAGCCCTGCTTTAGTAAAACAAATACATGAAAAGCCAAACCACCAGCATGGATAAAATCCAGGCTACTTTTATTTTTTTGCATTGTAAGATTATTCTTCCCTTTAATAGCTTGTTTAAAGACCATTAGCTACTCAACCAAAGGGGGAGAAAAATGCAAGCTAATGCACTGCCAATGAAAAACAAGCTGTGAGGTCAGCCCAAGAAAAGATTATTTCTACTCACAAACGTTCTGCATACACACTGACTCTTCTGGAACACATTGATTTTGTAATGCAAGGTATTAGACTGCAGAGCATATTATTAGAGGAAATGCTTCTGCCAAATTTATTTTAACCCATCTTAACTTTCCATAAGTTCTTGCCTTGAATCGTGGGCAATGTAAGTGAAGAGAAATTGAAGTTATGACACAAACTTCAAAAAAATGCAGTCTTACCTGTACAATCTGTAACCATGTGAAGCACTGCAGGACAAGAAAGTCAAGAAAATGACTAGGAGGAGGGCAGAAAGGGAGGAGCCTTAGGTCAGAGAAAGTAATCAACGTATTGAACCTGTAGCCTAGATCTTCAAAGACACAGCTCTCTACGTTTGAGGGCTGCAATCATCATTCACAAGCAGGTTTAGCACAACATAGTACATACATGGACACCTTATACTGTTTTCTCCGAATCAGTGACAAATGGAAAACACCTATGATAAATGAGACATTAAACTAAGTTCTGTGCCTTGCTGAATTTCTCATCTGGTGTGAGAATAAAATCCAACTGGTCTTAACTGCAGTAGCTAGCCCGTATGGCACCTCTGTGTGAACTAGGAAAAGTGGTCCCCAGAAGTCACAGTCCTGTGAATAGGCAAATGATTTGGTAAGTGATGTGACCTCTGTGGTCTCACACCCGTGAGCGGGGCCCAACCATACACAGCGGCCCTGGTCTCGATTACACATTTAAGTTCAAAATGTCAGTGTGCAGTCTACACAAAGTCTTGCTTTCTCCACATAGAATCTTCCTTAAGCAGCTTCAGCCAGCATAATATGCTGTTAAGCCTTTGAGATTTTATCAGTGATTGATCTTGAAGCACATAAAACACCACCTCCAGAGTTGTCCCTCCCTCGACCAAAACGAAAGGTGAAAAACGCCACCTGTCCAGCCCCAACAATTATCACTCATCTCCTGTTTTGAGGAAAAATCACCCACCTGATTGGGTCAGTAAATGGTTAGCTTAGAAGTTGCAGAGTGGAGATGGGTTCCCAGCCTAAAGCTACCTGAGTCCGCAAAGCTCAAGAAATTATATGCCTATTGCCACGCAGCACAATAACAGCACTAAATTGCTGTCTGGAAAGTAGTGGTTACACAATTTCTTTAGTAAATCTGTGTGGAGTGTAGGCCTTTTGCCCAAGTCGATTTCTCAAACTTACCCACTCCACCCATCCCCAGCTCTATCACCTCATTAGTGTAGCCTGGTTTTTCAATTTTAACCCCACAAATGTCTAAATAAGGAAACTTAATAGTTCAGACTTCTTTGTAAACCTTTGCTCACCCAATTATCCATATGCGGCAACTTAGATTATATTAAAAAGGCTAAAAAACAAAGACAGACACTTCAAGTACCAAATTGGCCTGTGTATGGAAATTGAAACTAGAGCTAGTAACATAAACTTAGTTATATGCATGTGTATCAAAGAATTACATGAACCCTTTACTGACAGAACTCAAGAAGACGGTCCTTTGCCCAACTGTCTACAATTTCCCTGGGAGGGAAATTCTTGCATATAACCCCACTCCACAAATTGCAAAATGAAGAATAAGTGATTACTCAATTAGTGAGTGGAACCAAAAGTCTTAATTTGGTCTCTTTTCTCAACACATAGTAGCTGTTCTAAGGAGCCTCTCCACACTTGTACAAACTTTCCAGATAGTTCTACAGAATTAAAGACACAAGTGAACTTAACTGGAGCTGATACTTTACGATAGCACTTTATGTGGAGCAACTTTGAACGACATTTTACCATTAATTTAAAGCCATATTTGTTTAAAGAGCTCGATGACATGTACATTAATTAGGCACACATGAGATTAAAAATCTGTTTTTTGAGGCAACTGGGGATATTTGATTATGAATTGAGTGTTAGATGATACCAAGGAATATGTTAATTTTTAAAGAAGTGACAAAGTCAGTAATTTTTATAGAGATGCACACTGAAGTACGCAGGAGTAAAATGACGATATCTGGGATTTGCATTAAAGTACTTTAGCATGGAAAAAAATAAAGGATGGATGAAGCAAATGTTGAAAATCAAAATAACTACTATACATAGTTAATGGTATAATACCCAATGGTGGTTCATTATACTATCCTCTCTACTTTTTAGTATGTTGAAATTTTTCATACCTTTTATTTTAAAAGCCTTATTAACTAGCCCATATTATAACTAAAGTGAAAACTCTATTTTAGCTCTTTTATTGATACTTTTAGCTAGGGGAAAGACCAACAAATTAAAGGTAGAGAAAAATTCCTCATAATTTTGAGCAGATCTTTACAAAAGCATGTGGATATCTATCACAGAAGAACAAATAGAGGGTGTTTTTTTAAGGATTTTACCCAACATCTTTTCTCCCTTGGACATACACCAGAATTGCCAGGTGATTGAATCAATAACGTTTGTGAAATCATTCATTCCTAATGAAGTCGTAGATTCCTACCTAGGCCTGCCTGAATAGCCAGCTGAGAAACTTCTCATTTGCACTAGGCACCACGACATAGAGCCCTAGCAGATGGAGAGACTGGAGGCCGATTTGCTGTTCTGTATCTGGTAGCAATGTAGCTGACTCTCGCTAAAGCAATACAGCAAAACCTTCATTAAACCAAAGCCTGTGTAAGTGGTGATTAGTAAGATTTTGCTTTCTACATTCTTTCATGAGAAAGGCACCAATACCCTTTTCCCCAGGCCACCTCACATAAAGCAAGCAAGGATCAGGATTCAGCTGAATGTCTGTTCAAGCTACAGCCCAAGTAAATCATTTAGACTGAAATGGATTCAGCCTGATCAGGTAAATAAGTTTTAAATTAGTGTGAATTGATTTATTTCTACTACATTCATAATAAATAGCTATGTGAAAATGTATCTCAGCCTCCCTTTACATGCATCATTTTTGAGCTGTCTTCCACTTGAGTATCTTCTACAAGATGCCCACTTGGATATCAAGTATATAACTGTATTTCAAGTCATCTGTCCATCATCTTAGTTTCTTCAGTCATGAGACAAAAGAAAATATCAAACAGCCAAAATCTGACAGAAGGAATTGGTCTCTTCTGCATGGCAGACGGAATATAGGACCAGGAGAAAGTTGGGTCTTCAATAATCATCCCAATGGTGCTACTGATATCCAGTGCTATTTAGTCAAATGTGCTTATTCATGTAAATTAGCATATATTATGTATGTACTATTTTCAGAGCATCCTGTTATTTACAGTGTTCTTTGAGACCAGGTTGGAAAAGAATATGATTTTACTTCAATGACATGCTGCTATTGCCAGAGCTCTTGACACTCAGAGTGAAATCTAGGTGGATTACAATGATAATTGTTCCAAAAAGGAACAAAAAAAGAGATTGAATAATTTTTCACTTTCAGAGTGCCTGAAGCATAATGACTCAGTGCTATAGCTAACTTTGACAAGAGAACTGAGAGCTTTTAAACTTATCTCTAGGTCAGACTCCTTAACACATCAGTGACTCAGTTTTCTTATTTGTACAACAGCAGTAAGCTGCCTGACAAGACAGAATTGTCATAGGTATCTAGTGAAGCTTTCTTAACAGAAATTTTAAATGCCTCAAATTGATACATGGAAAGAAAAGGATAGCCTGATTCTTTTTTTAAAAAAATTACAGTGAAAAATAAAAGTTAAACTCACATCTTGTATTCATTAAACACAAAGAATTATTAGCAGAAGGACAGAATGTATAATCTTTCAAATGGACAAATGGAATTGCAGAGAGAATAAGCAATCAATCAGCATGCAGCCATATTATGGCACTTCATACAATAATAATCTTAGAACTATCAAATTGCAAGAAAGCCATTAAACTATCCAACCACAATACATTTGATTCAGGTAATGCAAGGGGTTAACAATAATGCTCTATATTTGCATAGCAATATAGAATTTCTCATATGCTTTCTCATTCATTTCTGTGTTTTATCTAAACCACCTTGTAAAGCAAATCAGGGAAGCGTTTATCGCTGACTGGCAGATGTTAATCAAGGGCTCAAACCTCTGGTATTAAACAGCTCATCAGAGATCACAAGCAACTAAAAGATAGAATAAATACTGGAACCCAGGTCCTTTGGTCCTCCATTCAGTATTCTTTAGCCAATAATCTGATATCTCCTATTAATACCAATAAAATATTACTTGGGTCATCATCAGTTGTTTTTTTTAAAATTTTTATGGGAGTATAGTTGATTTGCAAGGTTGCGTTAGTTTCTACTGTACAGCAAAGTGAATCAGTTATACATATACATATATCCACTCTTCTTTAGATTCTTGTCCCATATAGGTCATTACAGAGTATTGAGAAGAGTTCCCCGTGCTATACAGTACGTTCTTATTAGTTATCTATTTTATATATAATACTGTGTATATGTCAGTCCCTATCTCCCAATTTATCCCGCCTTCACCAACTTCCCCCTTTCTTCTATGGTAGCCATAAGTTTGTTTTCTACATCTCTGACTCTATTTCTGTTCTGTAAATACTTTCATTTGTACTTTTTTTTTTTTTTTTGATACTGGTTCCCCACATGGAAGTTCAGGCTGTGACATCACAAGAACCCAACCAAACAAACGAGGCAGTAAGGGATGAGATCGTCCAGCCAAGAAGTTTCTCGACTTTCAAAATTAAAGAAAGGACACAGAAGAACGTACAGATAGGTTCATTTGATGGAGCATATATTCTAAGAGAAAAAATGGCACATTTCTTTTTCAAAAAGCCTCTTTTCAACAATTTACACTCTCAAAATGTCTGGCCTATAGGGAAAGAATTCCCAGCTAATAATCATTTGTTGAGTAGCTCTGCACACCAGCACCGGTCTGCAAGGTTTTCAAGAATAGGCATAAAGCAGGACCCTTGCCCAGAAGCACTTTAAAATCTTTTGGAGGTATGAGATCAGCATATAACATTCAGACCCACGATAGGAATTCAGAATAAGGAAGAGCCTTCAGTAAGCTGAAGTTTAATGGAAGAATGAGAGAATTATGAGGCACCAGCTGGACTGTGAGAGGCGGGTTAGATTTATAAAGGAGAAATATGGTGGACATTTCCAATTTGGTGAAGATGTTCAGGGTGGGTAGCAGGAAGGAGAGGCAATGGATCGGCAGGAGGAAACCGAGATGTAGAGAAATATGCCGAGTAGATGGATGAGCTAGGAAATGGATGAATGGATGCACTGCAATTGGAATCCAGGTCTCTAACCCTAAACATCAAACTCTTATGCCATTCTGCTCCTCCTAACTGGTCTTCCTGCCTCCATTCTGACATCCTTGTCCAAGAAATTCTCCATTGTATTAAGTTTCTTTCTGAAACACAATTCTGATCAGCTCAGTCTCCTCCTTAGCATTTTTTCAATGACTTAGTATGGCTTTCAGAAAGAAGCCGAAACTCTAACATGGCATACAAATACCCATCATGAACTGGACTCACTCTCTTTTCTAACGGGTCTACCATATGGAACCTTTGTTTCAGCCACTAATATCTATCCACAGCTTCTTTACTGGACATGCTACCACGTCTCTCTACCTTTGTATTTGTTGTTCTTTCACTCGTAAATGCCTTTCCCTCCCCTTCTTCAATTAATGCCTTATTCTTCAAGCCTTGGTGCAAATGTCACCTACTATGGTAAGCCTTTCCTTACCACACTCAAGCATCCAATTAGATTCAGATGCCTCTCCACGTTTCTATTATCACCCTGCTAATACATATTCCCATTGTTCCTTATCACACCACTCTGTAGTCATTAATTAACTTCCCTGTCTCCCTCACTAGACAATGGCACCTTTGTATCACCAATCTTCGGAATAATGCCTAGAACGTAGTACGTGCTCAGTAAGTGTGTGTCATACAGGAACACACTGTGCTCAGCCTTTATCAATTAAAATCAAAACATGATTTATCCAACTAAAAACAAATAACCAAATACTCAGGAAGTTATGTAAGAACCAGAACATTAACTTCTGTTATTTCAAGTTACTAATGTGACTCTACTATCTAAACCAAAGCCTTCAGGAATTATACAGAAACACAAAGTCAAAATGCAAAAACATCAAAGAATGTTAAGCCACTCTACACCATGGTATGTGTGTGAGGACTGCTGGTTCTACCTTAACACTAGCCTCTATTAATGGTTAAGTCACTGCCTTAAAAACGTGGGATTTAGGATGTCCCCTTCATGACACTTCTAGAGCTCTCTGTACTACTTGAGTTGACAAAATACATTCCATGGTTGACATCAAATTACTAATTAAGATTCATGCTGTTTGATGACATGCTACAATCTGGGCCTAACCAGATAGTTACATAAAATACAAAGCTCTACTACTAAGGCATTATCCAAACTGTGATGAGTCCAAAACAAGGTTGCCTTCATTAAAAAGAACCAAAATAAAAGGGTCATTATGAGGATGCACAGATGAAGAAAATGGAAGTAAGCTTTGTCAAATTGATTTAATTAATCTCAAGCAGAAGTTGTTAAGAGTCCTGAAATGTCACTCTGAAAAAATTCTAATACCCATCAAAAGGTTGAGGATATAAATGAAAGTAGTTCCTCTCTATAGAAAACATGCCTTCCTTCTCCAGTTTCCCAGAACAATGAGAAACTAAATGAAAACAACTGAATCACAAGCCTTATACTGTACGCATCCACTATACCATAGCTATCAATTTAAATTTTGTATGCAGTAAAAACTTTCATTTTAGCTAATACTATATAGATGTGTGTAATTAACTGCTTACTCCCAGACGCACTATCTTCAATATCTACCACTCGTGTGGTCAGTGTTATTTCCCTTCTCCCTTGTCGGTGACCTCCTCCTCTCCCCAGTCTCTTCAAGTGGAATCAACCGGCATTTCCTTTACTCTCTCTCTGGTAACCCAAAAGTTCTTATTCTTCTATAGGAGACATATGCCTTTGAGAAACTGATGAAAACTATGAGGCCCAGAAAACTGAATGTACCTACATACACTCAAATTTTTTCATATGACTTCAGTTTAAGAACCCTTATCCCCCATAATCACCTACACAAATAATTTCTACTACCATATGGCTCTCTTTTACAATCCCCCACAACTCCTTTACACACACACACAAACACAATTAAGGACTACTACAGTGGTTAACAACATAATACTCAAAAGAATAAAATTTAGTCTAGGTAAAGCTTTATTTTACCAGCAATATTTATTAAGAATCCCAGATGAACTCCTCTCTACATGGCCTTAGAACATGTTGAGCACTTCAATAAGACAACTCAAAATAAGGAGTAAGGCATTTACTTTAAAAGTTTTCCAAGTCTTATTATTTGGTCAACTTTCTTGCCTTAAAATGTGCTGAAATGTCTTCCTAAATTTATGTTTATAAACTCTGACATATCTGCTTGTAAAATCATGTAAGGCTCAAAAATTATTTTGAGTACAAAAGCAATTTCCCATTGAAATTCACAAACTCTTGGATTCAAATACTTGTTCTACTATATCAAGCTATACTCAACACCAAATAGTGTTAGCTAGGAACTGAAAGTGATACCATCTCATAACTTTCTAGTTACCTTGTCAAAGCATAAAAGATGAAACAGGACAAATGACCAAAAGGATGGGAAGAATAGAATCAAGGTGTTATTACTAACAGACAGAGATAAGTGCTTTTTCTTGAGCTCACACATCCTAAAAGTGGAAGGCTCTTGCTAGATGCACCAAACTCTTTGTGGAAACTATCAGTTCGCTTTTACTTTTGCTTAAACTTTTAATCACTGTTTAAACCAGTTTTGTACTGGATCCAAAAAGAAAAAAGAAAGAAAGAAACATGATCACTCTTTTACCGCAAACTGATAAAATTTCAACATCAGGATTTTTAAATACATTAAACTTTGGTAATACACTCGCAAAACTTTTCTAAGTTTTATAACAGGGGCACCCATTAATCCCATTAACCCCCTGCCAGTATAGACAATTCACAAAGAGCTTGTGACTCAGTTCCTTCACTTGTAAATACTTGGCGGGGGGGGGGGGGGGGGGGGGGGGGGGGGGAATAAGAGGACACATCAAGTAATTCTTAATTTGCCGCAAGTTAGGGTGGAATTGATGAGACTTTAGACTGGTTGTTTTATTCTACCCCACTAGGTCCCCTTCCACATAATGGAAGGCTACATATTTCCTGCAAGGATAACACTTCGGTCACTGTTTTCCAATCTGGACCGTTCATAATTGAAAGGCAAACAGCAGGCAAGGGAGAGAAGCACAACAGGTACATACCAAATGGCCAGATACCTAAGAAAAGGCTATAGTTATACGTCACTGCTTCCTTCCTTATTATAATCAAGTTGCTGGTTAAAACAGAAAACTAGATATGCAACATGGGGCTTGTGCTCCAGACCTAAACGAAGAACCTTCAGACAGAGTATTTGCTGAATTTGTGCTAGAAAACCATATCCCCTCTGCCACCCAAATTAGAAAGTTTATTGATAAACGTCTGCCTAATATTTGACAGTGTTGGCAAAAATAGTCTTTGGCCAATATACTGTAAGAATTTGACCTGTTTTTAAGTTTCACTATTATTAAAACATTTTCCTATAAGCTGAAGGAGAAAAAAAAAAAAAAAGAGGAACCGTTTTAACTGATGAGTTGAAGACACTCCAGTATTTCTCAATCTAATACCAGGCCCCATAGATTTCATTCCTCTGCACATGAAGTCAGGGGCAGGAAATGGACTGCTCCCCACTGGGGCACACACTCTCAGGACGGGGAGATTTGTGCGGTCTGCCTACTGCTTTTGAGCGTTCTTAATCAACTAACTGGAAGTACTGGCCGACTCTGACGATTACACACACGACAGTTGGTGGTACCTCAGCCAGCCTCTAACTCCCACGCTCCCCCCACTCTTCCAAAGAAATGTTTCTTGGAAGAGCACATGGAGAGGCAAGGGGGAAAAAATCATGTAGGCGCCTCTTCCTTAGATATCTGGTCAAGTAGAAAGACTGGGGGCCTACATTGTGTGTTTTTTGTTGTTGTTTTGGGAATTTTTTGTTCGGTTGGTTAATTGGTTGTTTTGGGGTTTTTCTGTAAGTCTGTGGGTGGGCTCCCAAGTAGTGGGACTGAAAAAAAGAGCTAGGTTCCCCTGCCCGAACCCTAAGCTTTAAGAGGCAAAAACCCAGCAACTGACAAGGGTGGGAGGGGAATGGAATCGCGCAAAGAAGGTTCGCGCCCACAAGTTAGACAAACAACAGCCCCTACCCGGTACTCGGGGTCTCCCCAAGTTGGGGTGGGGCCTTTCTCCTTCCCGCACCGCCTCCCGGGCTGCCAAGAGGGAGAAAGGGGTTAAGTGAAGAAGGGGGTGCTCTTCCGCCCCCACGCCGTCTCCGCGCCTCGGCGTGGCCGCTGCTTTAGCGGCTCCCGGAGTTGTACAGCGAGGTCGCGGTCACCCTTGGGAGGGGGCCCCGGGTCCCCCCGTGTTCAACGGCAGGAGGATCCCGGGGCTCTCGCTGTCCCCAAGGCCGGCGGGGGCTGCGGGAGCACTCACCAATTTAGGTTTGTTTTTCGTTTCCTCTTCGTTGGCGGCCCGGTTCCCCGCGCTCCGCTTGTTGCTTCGGCCCCCACCGGGTTCCTCGCCGCAGCCTCCGGCGCCCGACGCCGCCGCCGCCCCGGGCTGCTCCATCTTTCTCCGGCCCTGTCACCTGTGCCCTGGAACCCCACCTCTCCTCCACTGAGGAAGCCCCTCGGGGCGGTCCCGCTGCCCCGCGTGGATTTGGCAACACCTCCTCCTGGGAGGGGGAGAGAGTGGGTCTGCCGAGTTCACGTCCCCGGGGCTCCCGACGCGACAAGCCGTTGCCACTACTCTGCGCTGGGGCAAGCCCTGCCCCCGAGCGGCTGCAATTACCACGGTCGCCGCCGCCGCCGCCCTCAGGGTGGTGTTTAGGGTGGAGGGAAAGTAGGTGCCTATCTCTTTAAGAGGGCCTCCGCACACGTGATTCATCAAAGTGCCCGCAGCCCGCCGCCCGGGCGCAGAAAGCTGCTTCCTACTCCTGCTGCCGAGCCGGCCGGGCTACTGAGCATGCCCGGCACGGCGACAGCTGCCAAACTAAAGGACTTTAAGCTGCGGTTAAGCACTGATTTCCCTTCCTAGGGGCCTAGCGTGAAATGGGAGGGAACTAGCCAGGAGAGAGGAGGTGTAGCCCATTTTACAGATGGGGACACTGAGGCCCGGCAGGATTCACGTGTGAGTTTTACCTGAGTCTCCGCTTCCACTCGTGTAGGCCAGAGCACCTTTCCCGGCTGGCCGAGGCCTCGCTGGGGGTGTGGTTGTGCTCCACTCCGTGGGAGGGGTTGATTGGCAAGGCAACTAGCATCCTGTAGGAAAACCCTCAAGGGGAGCGCTGATTAATTGCCTAGACAGACTACGGGTGAAAGTGGAAGAAGTGGGTGCTTTCTGTTGCCATGATTGCGTTGCGACCAAAGAAATACAGTCGTTCCTTTATTCCCAGGCTGCCAGGTAGTAGAAGCAGCAGGCGCCCACTGCTTAATCCCAAGGAGGTGTAAGGCTCTTTAGCCAAAGCACCTATGGAGAGCTAACAATTGGATTGAGTGCTATTTTCAGTTTCCTGAGCTACTTTAGGTTTATAGTTGTTGTGGGGAGCGAATAAGATCATGTGTGTCAAAACTTTGTTAAAAATGTAAATCTCTAGACAAATGCTAGGTGATTTGGTGCAGCAGCAGCAACAGGGCACCGCTGGTATTCGTAATCTTTCCTCCTGCAGTTGTCAGGAAGAGGCCCACGCCGCTTTAAAAATAAAGTTCACATTGAGAACATTAGCGGGGCCGGGCAGAACTTGAATGAACCACCATCATACAATCTAGAGAAGCTACCTGAAATGTAAATTTAGATACCAGGTCTATAAACATGCTCATGTGCCTGTTATTCAGGTATCTTCAGGCTATGACCCTTTTGCCCTTCTCCCCTTCAACCTAACTTCTGCTCTGCCGAAGCTAATATGTTTATGAACATATTTTTTGAGAGTGCATTAGGATAAATTTGACCATGCTGTAGGTGTGATTGTGATGAGGCAATTAACTTGGAAAGTAGAATAAAAAGAATGTTAGACATCTGAAAGCGGTCTTAATCCTGGCTTTGCCATCGTCATTAACTTTCTTTTTAATCATGCAGATGGTAAACTACCCAAGGACAGCAGAGAAGAGGGAATACATGCTCCCAGACAGGATGGGCAAGGAGTCCTAAGGTAAATTTGCTTTGTTGAAGTTTCTGTTTGACTTAAAATTTGATGTATATTCTGAATTTAACTCACTACACACACACACACACACACACACACACACACACACACACACACACACTCACGTGTGATTTGAATTACTTAAATGCCCCCCCCCTCCTGAAAAATGGCATAGAAGTGGTTGCTGCAGTAAGATGTGACCTGGTTATCCACTGCTTTCACGTAATTCCTGTTTGAGAGATGTGGGTGTGAGCCATAGCTGAGTAACCCCCAAGCTCAAATGTTGCTTAATAATCTGCCCAGTAGATCTTTATTGAGCTCCTTAGAGTATACCAGGTGATATCCAGAGTGCTGTGGGTTAGGAGGATGAAGCTCACAGTCCTGCCCTTTAGAACCTCCTAGTCTACTGGGAGAGGCCAGTTGTTAATGACTGTGCTTCATTGCAACACATAGGAACAGGGAGCCCAAGGAGCACATGAGGGGGGTCACCACCGGAGTGCCAGAGGCTCTGGGACACCTTACCAAAGAGGATGATGTTTGAGCTGAGTCTTAAGGGTCTGACTGAAGACACTAAGTATTTGTTGACAGCCTACTAAGTGTTTGATACCCTGCTAGGCATTGAGGTTCCAGTGGTGAACAAGACGGATGTGGCTTGCTCTTGTGGAACTTTCTGGCTATCGGGAAGGATATTAAACAAAAAAGTATTGAGCAATTACAAGGCAAAAAAGGAGAGTGAAGAGCATCCCAGGCAAAGGAAATGACCATAGCATGTGCAGAGACTCTGTGGTTAAGAAATTGGAGGTGACGGATAGGGGCTGCTCTTGGCAAGAGAAGCAGAACAGATGAGCAGCTTCCAGATCATGAAGGTCCCCACTTGTAGATCTCATTGGTCTGGTTTTAAAAGCGGTGAAGGCGTTGTAATACAAGTGACTTCTGTTTTGAGTGTGTGAATATTTGAAAATGGATCAACATTATTTTGAGTGTAAGGCTGGGTTTCACCATCCTCAGGCCAGGTGAAGCTACATTTGAAGTCAAATGAGAGGTACTTGTAAAAGATGCATAATCTGTACTGCAAAAAGTGAGAAAGTTTGTCCCTGAGATGGCTTACATTTGACTTTATTGTGGTTATCTCAGCCCCATCTTAATTCTGGCTGTTTTCTTTTCAGCATTTTGTTCCAGTTAATGTAAACAGTCATTACAAACAAACAAACCAACCCCCTTCCTTCAAATACCAGGGCCTCTCTTGGAAGCTAACACACAAAAGGAGCCAGTGGTCCCCTGCAAGGACACTTTGTCCACTGATTATGAACCAGGCACCTCACCAAGTGCAGTCCTAGGGCTGATCCCACTACATTTCTTTATTTTTACCTTCCTGGGACACACAAATGGGCCGGTGGATGGAGAGACATCTTTTCTCTGATGCTGCAGAAAGAAGAAGGCTACTACCATCAGTTGGGACTTCAAAAGTGTATGTTAGACCCGCTGACCTTGTAGTCTCTCCCTCTGGCCTCTCATGAGTTTAGCACCCGGTTAACATTAAAAGCCAGCCCTGGGAAAAAAGAAAGATAAAAGGCTGCTAGGCTCTTTCTTCAAACTGATCTTAGAGCCATCCATTACCCCAGAGGTTTCTTTTTATTTTTTCAATTGGGGTAGAGTTGTTTTACTATGTTGTGCTAGTTTCTACTGTACAGCTAAGTGGAGCAGAGTTCCCTGTGCTATACAGCAGGTTCTCATTATTTATCTATTTTATACACATTAGTGTACATATGTTAGTCCCAATTCATCCTGGCTTTCTGTGTCTCCCTTCTGCTACGTGTTCTCCTCTAAATAATCTGGGCCATTAATAGAGAAATTAAAGCCAACATGGATTAGACAAAAGTAAGAAATAAACACCTCCAAGGTTATGGAAAAATATTTATGAATTAAAGGTTGCCTGAGAATAAATAAGTATTTATTAAGCACATACTACACGGGCAACACCAAACTAGATGTCGTGCGAATAAAAAAGTACCAGATGTTCTGCTCTAAAGGCATACATGTCTTCCTGAAGAATCTCCTGTTCTGCAAAATTGTACACTAAAAATAACAGGGCTTCTGGGGAAAACGTGGTTAGGGAAGGTCACTTAAACCCAATGCAAATTTGTAATCAGAGCACTAATGTAAACAATAACCATCCTAATAAAAACACTCAGGAGGTTGAATCTCCACTGGCATCTGCACCCAGCATCACAGCCATCAATGCTTGGTAGCCTTCACACTTCCTCTTTCCCCAATGTGAATCCTCAAGGGCATTTACTTTTAATAGATGCCATTTTCATCAGAATTAAAAATCTAATTGAGGAGTAACCAACTTTTTAGAATCACACAGTGAAAGGTCTTCACAGCTTCATTATCAGTACTCACAGCTTCACCAGCTAGTTTAATGTGATGGGAAATTTAGAGGTTGTTGAAATCACTAAACCAGTCACAAAAAAGGGGCAGTTTTGTGCAGGCTTCTTCTTCTTTTCTGAAAGTCTTCATATTGTGAAGGCTTCTCTTTAATTGTGAGAAAGCTGGCTCCTGATCACGTCAAAACTTAAAGTGCTAAAACACTTCACACGTGAACCAGCTGGCCTTCCACCTAATTTTAATGACACCATTCTCCTATTTACCAATCACTAATGTGCTATTTGTGGTACACAAACCCTTGTAATGGAACAGAGTGTAAAATATAAATTCTTTACCATCAAAGTTATAAAATCTGCTTGAGAAAACAAACAAGGAAACGAATGTGTGGAACAGTAAGAGCAAATTGGCTGCCTAATTCGGAGGTCCTGACCCAAAATTCAGGATAATGTGGTAAAGGGGTGAGATTTGTCAGGCCTAGAATAGAAGAAGAAGTTTTCAAGGAGAACTTGAACTGCCAAGGGCTGAAGCAGAAATCATACTTGAATAGCCAAAGCAAAGAAAGGAAGTAAGGAAAAGACAACATATGGAATGGCCTGGAAACAATACTGACCAATAATGTAGAGGGGCCAGTGGGGCTTGAGTAGAATGGTGAGAACATAGATGTTGAATAATAGTAGGAAACATGGTTCTCCCCATAGCGTTTGCCCAGTATGTAAACAGATTTAAATATAAGACATAATAGTAGTGACTGATAAGGATATTTAGCAGGAATGTTGTAAAATAAAGGAATATTTTAAGGAGCTGGTCTGGCAGTGGTATGCAGAATAACTGGACACTGATTCTCCAACTTATTTTTCTCTCAGTGCAGAATTTTTTTCCCCCAAACAAAACCTTTACAGAAGCTCAGTATGTACAACAGATACAAATCTAGCTGACCTGTTTGAAGTTACTGTGGGAATGGAGATTTCAGTCCTCATGACCGCTTGGCTTCTCTCTTATCCTCTGAGGCGACCCTTTGAGGCACCAGTGCTGAACTCTAGCTAAAACTAGATAGAGTCCTGCTGGATAAAGTCATGAGGATCAGAGCTAGAGTAGCCCCAGAGGAAATAAAGAGAAAGGAACGAATCCAAGAGATGTTTAAAGGAACACACTGTTCCTCTCCACAGATTACATACAGGAAACAAAGGGAATGAAAAAGTAAACAAGAATTACTAAAACGTTGGCCCAAGGCAATAAAAACCTAGTAGTAAACTGGGAGATAGTATCTTAACAGGTACTTGTCATTGGCAGGCAGAGACAGACCAAGGAGCCTGATACCCAGACACTAAAGAGACTCATTAGGTCAGGACAGGAAAGCTAACAAGGTTCCTGTAGTCACCAACAGAAAGAGTCTGGAAAGGCTGGTAAAGCAGAAGGTTGTGTAACAGTAGGCAAGAAGGCAGACAGCTAAACTCTGGAAGTCTAACGATGGATGTCCTGTCAGGCAGGCAGAGAATAGAATCCAGTCTGGTGGCAGGCACTAACTAGGCAGAGAATGAAGCAAGCAGTACATAGTAGGAATCCAGTCAGGGGGTTTGGGATTAAGAAACAAATGAACAATCCCTTAAGAGGTCTGGAAAAACAGTGCTAAACAAGGCAGCACACCAAGCCTAAATGAATCGGCATGTCAGGTGAAGTCCACGAGAAAAGGCAGAGACAGGTGAATAAAAATGGCACCCAAGAGACCCAGTTACTTCAATTGGTCTGTGAGATCTAAGTAGGACCGGAAGCAATAGGCCCACTGGATGCTAAGCCACCAGACTACTGAAATACTGCTCCTCAAATCCTCTCTGAGTAGAAGCAGGATTGGTCCCAGTAGAAGAAAAGTGGACAACAAGAAAAGGCCTGGAAACAGTAATGACCAATAGTGGTCACTTACCTGGATGTAAAGGTTAATGTGTTGAGTTGTGATGATTACAGGGTTTGGTGTAGCTAAGACATAGCCCAACAAAAATCAGTCTAAGAGATAATAGTGCCAATGTCTCCTTTTGGGGAAAATGTTGAGACTGCTAGAGACTGAGAATTCCCAGATTTGTGCTATTTATGGTTTTATACAGTATGCCGAAAAGCAACCCTTTGAATTTTATCTGGAAAATATGCTTCTAACAAAGAACAGACTTCCTGTTCTACATTAACCAAAGCCCCCAGAGTGCTTTTCAAGAGTGGCTTAACAGATCATAAATGGCAATTGTCCAATCTATAAGTTACTAGGACATAAATGTAGTAATAAACAGTGAGAGAAAAACGTTCGGTTTGCTTGCTAAATTATGTGGATCACAGAAGCACACATTGGTGGTTATAGGGATGCTATCTATTTAATGAAATTGAGTTTTTTTTTAAATCAGTATAAACAGTCTCTTGAAGATGAGTATAGTTCAAAATTGAGACTACAATTATGCAATTAAAATTGATTGTCTCTTTTACTTTGTGGTTTGTGTTTATTTTCTGACCTTTTCAAAATATAACTAACTACATGAAAATTAAGGAATACATGTTTGACATCTGTAAACAATAAAAACATTTTCATATCTGGGCATCAGTAGTTAGGCAAGTCTTAGAAATAGGTTTATTTTTGTTTTACATATTCTCCCACATAAATTTTAACAGCTTTATTGAGATATAATGCACATAACATACAATTCACCTTTTTAAATATACAATTCAGTGGTTTTTAGTATATTCCCAGAATTGTACAACCATCACTGCAATCAATTTTAGAATTTTTTCATTGCACCAGAAAGGATCCCTTCCTTAGCCATCTTCCCTCCCCAGTCCTCCCAAACCACTCCTCAGACCCCCACCTCAACCCCCAGCCCAAGGCAACCACTAATTTACGTTATGTCTCTGTAGATTTGCCTATTCTGGACATTTCACATAAATAGAGTCATACAATATATGGCATTTTGTGACTGGCTTCTTTCTCTGAGAATAATACTTTCAAGGTTCAAGCATCCCACATCAGTTTTTATTTGTTCATTATTACCTATTTTTTTCTTGGATGCAAATACAGATCAATTGTTTAAGCCACCTCCCCTGTTATACACACAGTGACATACACCTACTTAAAATTCCAAAGAGTTGACATTTTCACACAAACACCAACCTTGCCCCTCCTTTCCTGGCAAAACCAGGAGATCTGGGGTTTGATTTTCCTATACAGTGATATAACAGAAGAATTTATTTCTGACGCAGGGCCTAATGTTTTACGGAAATGACCACAAGCACCATACTTAATCAAGTATACATTATGTACCAGAATAACTCTTAGAAGTTTACATAAATGAATTCAACAGAGAAACCCAGAAACCAATTACATTAAGTTGTGTTTTAACTAATACAGTAGCAGAGAATATATAGGTCTTTACTTTCAAGTGTTCCATTATAACATTTTAGAAGCTAAAATGTACATCAGATTCATTCAGGAGGTCTTCTTTGAGATTTGTACATGAATTTTTAAGAAAATTTTTGGGAAAGACTTTTCATCATTGGATGATTAATTGAAAACTAGATTCTAGGATATCTATTTTGCTGCTACTTTTATCGTATTTATTTATTTTCTCAAGTAGCCCTGTATCATTGGCTTTCTGCTGCCTTCAAAACAGAAAGGCTAATGTGAGCTGCCGTATCATCAGTACTAGCAGCTTCACCTCACACCCTGACATTATACAAGGGCAGACCCGCCTCTAAACTCTATGAACCAACCCTGATTTGCATCAAAATTTCCATCCTTTAATCCCTCACCATGTTGTTGCTTTACACCATCAAAATGCCTCAAAGCCTTGGCTTTGATAGTGGCCAAATTCAAAGACACACAGGGCCAAGCTTGATCCTAAATCTACAGAATAAATCTTTTCCATCACAGGCACAGCCCTGTGATAATATATAACTGTTATTAAAAGACTGCTTTTTTCCCTTTTATACTATTTTCGATTATTAAAACTGTAAAGTAATTAGATTTTATTTTAGCTAGTATATTAGAACTTATACATATAATTTTAATTAAATAATATATTAACACATATTGAGTAGTAACTATATCTAGGGCATGGTGCTAAGGATAAGTGACATACACTATGAATGATCTCAACGGCCTTAGGATGTAGTCAAGGCAACTGACAAGTAAGTATACATTTAACTGCAAAAGAATGTTACAGAAGCATATAGGAGGAAGAGAATAGGGGAAGTTTCATGGAAAAGCTGGACCTTTAAGTAGTATCCCAAAAGTTGAAAATTAGAGAAAAGGGCATTTGAGAAAGAGGGAACAGCATGACCTACAGCATAGAGAAAGGAAAATGTGGGCTGAGTTTGGAAACTGACTAGTCATCTAATGGGGCTGGAGGGTAGGTTTTGTAATTGTTTAGTGGGAGATAAAGCTGGGAAAGCACAATGAGACCAAGGTGGGAAGTCTTGGAATGCCATCCTGAACTCTGAATTTATTATTTAAGCTGTGGAGAGTCATGAGAGATATATGAACAGGAAAAACACATGAGTAACCCTATGTTTTAGGGAAATGCTCTGGCCTTGGTATGTAGGATGGTTGTAAGATGAGAAACTAGAGGTGGGGGATATATTAGGATACCACTTTCAAAAGCAATTCTCTCACTGGGGAATAAGTATGTTAGCTCAACCTGAGTGCCAGCAATAGGAACCTGACATCATGTAGGTATCCAAGATAGTCCAGAGAAGGAGGAACTAGAAGGATGAGCCAAGGCAAAATCTGCTAAGAATAACCAACGAGTCAAAAATAAATAGGGAATTCCTTGGTGGCCTAGTGGTTAGGATTCCAGGCTTTCACTGCTGTGGCCCAGGTTCTATCCCTGGTCGGGGAACTGAGAGCCGGTGCGGCAATCAATCAGTCAATTAATTAATGTAAAAATGCACAGGACTGGGACTTCCCTGGTGGCACAGTGGTTAAGAATCCACCTGCCAATGCAGGGGACACTGGTTCAATCCCTGGTCCGGGAAGATCCCACATGCCGCAGAGCAACTAAGCCCGTGCTCCACAACTACTGAGCCTGCACTCTAGAGCCCGTGAGCCACAACTACTGAGCCTGTGTGCCACAACTACTGAAGCCTGTGCACCCTAGAGCCCGCACGCCACAACTACTGAGCCCACATGCCACAACTACTGAAGCCCACGCACCTAGAGCCTGTACTCTGCAACAAGAGAAACCAATGCAATGAGAAGCCTGTGCACTACAATGAAGAGTAGCCCCCCACTCACCACAACTAGAGAAAGCCCGCATGCAGCAACGAAGACCCAACACAACCAAAAATAAAAAATATAATAAAATAAATTTTAAAAAATTAAAAGAAAATGCACAGGACTAAAGTCTCCATTAGACTTGGCTTGTAGACCCAAGAGTTTGTAAGGTAGAGTCAGGATCGTAGGGAGAAGGTGTCTTAAGAAACAAAAGAGAATCAGTAGTAAACAGCCTGGAGGCATCCATAGCTTAACTTTATTGCTTGGTGGATATGAGATGCATGGATGTGTTGGGCTGGTTCAAGCGACCAGGGGCAGTTAGTTAGATATTTCGATGATAATCTCACGATAATAAGACCACAAATTGGGGCAGTAGAAAAGAGAATGGAAAGATGGGAACAGATCTCACAGGTAATAGTTCCAGGATTTGATGACCTGTTATAGGCAATAGGGGAATGGGAAAAGTAGAAGATAATTCTGAGGTTTCAATACTGAATAACAGGGAGAATGATAATATTGCAATGCAGATTAGGAATCTAGGAGGAGAAGTACACTTGGAAAATATAATACTGAGTTATGTATGAAAGAAACCACATTTCAGGTGCCTGCAGAAGGAAATGGCATTAGACATTAGGTCTGGTGTTTTTGAGAAGGTTTGGAGACAGACATGAAGATTTACAGTCATTTACATAACTATTAGGTGAAGATGTGGCAGTAGGTAAGATAATCAGGGAAGAGAGTATAGAGGGTTATGGGAAGCAAAGAAAGAAGTTTGTTGAAAGCTCATTTTTAAGTGTGGACAGAGGGAAAGAAATCATCCAAGGATATCACTTAACAAAGTTTACTACTCCTGGTAGGTTCTTTGATTTCAGTACTGAGTGACAGGGAGGGTCGTGATAGCAGGATACTAGAATGCAGATTGGGAATCTGGGAAAAAAAAAACATTTTTGATATTGGATGGTGGGATGCTAAAAAAACATTCGGACAGGTAGGATGGGATCCAGGAAAGTACAATGACACAGAGGCCAGACATTAAAGAGATGGTAGCCAGCAGAAAAGTCAGAAAGGATGAAGCCTTTGGTGATAATAAATACAGAAATTGGGAAACTGATGAGCAGATTTCTTCTTGGAAACAATACCCACTTGGAAGACTATACACACGTTAAAATAAAGCTAATGTTGCTCAGAACTCCACCCTTGAGATGGCTTTCAGAGACAGTTCATCAACCAAACAATAAAAACAGTCTAGTTTCTTCAGAGAATGCTCACTCTTGACATACACATGAGTCTCTTTTGGCTTCTTTCTCTCTTGAATCCTCTCTTTTCTCTCTTCCCTCCTTTCTCTCCTTTATTCAGCTTAGTTCATTATCTTCCCCCTCCTGCCAGATGTAGTAGTTCTAACCCCCTCACTGCTTCATGAAAGTCTCTGCTGGAGTTGGCTTGTGACCAGACACAGGGTAGAGGGACTATGTAAGGTGGAGGCTAGGTCCAAGGAGTCAAGTTGAAGCTAATAGCCAGGGGGAGCAGTACTCAGAATGTATCAGAAAGGAGACTGCCTGCCATATTTTATTTGTGTGCTGGAAGCCTGCTCTAAGTGCTAGAGGTTTATATCATGTAAATTACATTAAGTTAAAAAATGCCTAGATGTATCTTTATATATTAAAAAACATACACAAAGCATGCAAATAGATAGACACATAGGTAATCCTTAATTTGTCCTGTTAATGTATACACATGCAAACATATCCAAATTAATAATGACAGAGAGAATGAGTATGAATATGAGAGACCACATTCCTTTTGGTTATTCAGGAGTAGGTTGCACCTCATTTTCTAAATTTATTCTTCCTCTCAGTTACTTCTAGAAAGCTGAACTAGCTTAATTTGGACAGCAAGCTACATTTTAGAAATACGTTTCAGAAGCTTTAGCACATAAATCTTACATCTTGATTCTGAGTTCTTACCTCTAGAGAGCACAGTGAGTTTCTACCTTTAGAGTAACCCAAGATCAGGGGCTCTGATTTAAAGACTTGCCTCTGGGTGATGGTGGCATATCCAGAGAGTTTACCATGTGGGCCTCAGAGGTCAGGATTCTTAGCCACACCTGCCAGCTTTGCACATCAAGGCAGTTCACAAGAAAGGGCCTAGTGGACAAGCCATAGAGATAGAATGGTGATCTGTATGAACAGTGTTGATCTAGAACAGTGGTTCTCAAAGTATAGTCCCCAGAGCAACAGCATCAGCATCACCTGGAAGCTTGTTAGAACTGAAAATTCTCGAGCACCAACCCAGACCTACTGGATCAGTAGCTGTATGGTGTAATCCAGCAATTCGTGTTTAACGAGCCCTCCAGGTGATTCTGATGCATGCTCAAGTTTGAGAACCACTGGGGTAAAAGAAAACAAATCATGAGCCAGAGGGTTATAGGACAGAAGAGAGAGAACAACAAGGTACCAGCAAGGGAGATGGAATTGAATGAAGGAGGGGGAATCCTGAATTGTACCTCTCCGACTGCCATCCCAAGAACACTTCCATTCAGACGTTTTCAAAGTGCTAAACTGCATGTTTAAAATATAGCAATAAATGGAATGGAATGAGAGACCAAATGTTGAACGAAGGGTGAGAACAGAGTCAGGAGTAAATGGTAGAAGAAAAGGATCAAATCCAAACCAGCAGGAGCTGTCAGGAGTAGAGCAAAGCACAGCAGCGGTAGATGAGCAAAAGAGGCAAATTGGTTGCTTCTGATAGTTTAGGAAAACTCTGATGCCCCTGACACTCAACATTGTACTACCAGAGAGAACAAGCAGCTCCAGGGGTGGCAATGGGATCAAGGAGATGGGATATATTTATATTCAAAAATTATCTGAGTTCACACATGAAGGAAACAAGACATTACTGTAATCCAGGCCCTTGATATTTCAGCAGGGAGTATGGCTTATGAAACCATCTTATTCCACATTAACAGCTCTCAGCTGTGCATGGAATTTCTAATGTGAACAGAAATCAGTGGATCTATAAGAAAGGAGATACATTTAAATATGAGTAAGATGGTTTGTGACCTAGTCTTTGTCATAACTTGGATATACTCTGCTAGGAGGCTTTATGGTTATCAGTAACACAAGTCTGTAAGGAGAGGAAACTAACTAGGCGTGGTAGAGACCCAGGTATTTAAGGTCAAGGATCTGGGAGAACCAATTTATCTGTACAAGGTGGTGGGGAAGGGCAAGGAGGCAGTCAGTCAGGTAGTAAGGCTTGGCAGGCTCCACTGTAATGCAAGCTGTAGTCAGTACCTGAGTATCTACTCAGACAGGTGGACCAAAGCAGTGAGGGATCCACACAACAAACGACTGTGTTCAGCATCAGGCAAAGAGTGACCTGTCTAATCAGGCAAGTATCAGATCCATCTGCATGTTGGTCCACAGATCCAACTTCTTAACAGAGTAGTTCTCAACCTATTTTATCCTGGGACTCACCTGATGGATGAAGCTCCTTCGTTCAAATCTCCGCTCCTCCACTACTTACTATATAATTTGGAGCATGTTGCTTCATTCTACTGTGCCAGTTTCCTCCTCTGTAAATCAGTACCAACTTCATAGTGCTGATGAGGCTGAAATGAGATAGTGCATGTCAAATGATTGACTCAGGGTCTGCTACATGAAGTGCTGAATATATTTCAGCTATCATCATGAGAGGAAGTACACATTATGGTTTACTCCACATTTTATGAGACATTATGACCTTGGCCAAGTAATTTAACTTTACTATGCCTTAGTTTCCTCATAAATAAAATGGGGTTAAGAATAATACTTCCATCATAGGTTGCTTTCAGAATGAGATTAATTAATGCATAGAAAATGCTTAGTGCAGTACTTGGCACAAAGTAAGTACTCATTAACTGTTAACTACAATTATGACTTCTCACAGTTATGTGCAATTCCCTGGACTCTTTTTTTTTAATAAATTCTATTTTTTTTATTTTTCAGTTTTATTTATTTATTATTTTTGGCTGTGTTGGGTCTTTGTTTCTGTGCGAGGGCTTTCTCTAGTTGTGGCGAGCGGGGGCCACTCTTCATCGCGGTGCGCGGGCCTCTCATTGTCGCGGCCTCTCTTGTTGCGGAGCACAGGCTCCAGACGCGCAGGCTCAGTAGTTGTGGCTCACGGGCCCAGTTGCTCCGTGGCATGTGGGATCTTCCTAGACCAGGGCTCGAACCCGTGTCCCCTGCATTGGCAGGCAGATTCTCAACCACTACTCCACCAGGGAAGCCCCCCTGAACTCTTTATTGAGGTGTAATTGACAGACAACAAACTACACATATCAAAGTGTATGAGTTGATAAAATTTGTATCCAAAATAGTCAAATTCATAGACATGAAGAATAGAATGGTGGTTGCCAGGGGTTAGGGCAGGGAGGAAAAGGGGAATTGCTAATCAACAGATATAATTCAGTTATGCAAGATGAATAGGCTCTAGAGATCTGCTGTACAAAGTCATGCCTATAGATAATACTGTATTGTACACTTGAAAATCTGTTAAGAGGGTAGATCTCCTGTTAAATGTTCTTACCACAATAAAATACTTTTAAAAAGACATATGTATATAACCTTGTGCAACTATCAGCTCAGTCAAGAACATGAACATATCCATCGGCCCAAAAGAGTTTCCTCCTGCTCCTGTGTAGCTCCTCCTTCACACTCCAAGCTTGTCCCCAGGCAAACGATGATCTGCTTTCTGTCACTGTAGATTAGTGACAGAAAAAAAAAACCCTGCATTTTTATACAGTTTCTTATAAATGCAATCATAGTATATACTCATTTTTCCTCTGGCTTATTTCACTCGGCATCTTTATTTTGAGATTCAGCCAAGCTGTTGGATTCTTATTGCTGAGCAGTATTCCACTGTATGGATATACCACAGTTTGTGTATTCAAGTATGTCTTCATGTATACATAGGCTTTCATTTCTTTCAAGAAAATACCTAGGTGTGGAATTGCCTGGGTCATATGGTAGCTGTATATCTAACTTGTTAAAGAAACTGCCATGATTAGGGCGCATCCATACAGTAGAATGACTGAGCAATAAGAGGATGAACAATTGATATGAAAAAAGTAGATAAGCCTCAAAATAATTATACCAAGTGAAAAAGAAAATAGTGCATAGTATATGATTTCATTTTCATTATATAGTATTCTTGCGAATGCAAAATAATCTATAATGACAGAAAGGAATCAATGGTTGCCTGGGCATCAGGGGAGGGAGACTATAGGGGCAAGAGGGACAGATTAGAGAGGGACTTAGGAATCTTCTGGGCCTGAGGTGTGTGTTAATAATCTTGATCATGGTGGTGATTTCATGAGGATATGAATATGTCAGAGGTATCAAACTGTACTTTTAGATATAGAAAATTTATTTTATATCAGTGATGCCTCAGTAGAGCTGTTAAAAATGTGTCACAAATAAAAATTTTCTTTAGATATCCAAAAAAAGATGTACAACATGATTAATATAATTAACACTGCTGTATGTTATATACAAAAGTTGTTAAGAGAATAAATCCTAAGAGTTCGCGTCACAAGGAAAAGATACTTTTCTCTTTTTATTTTATATCTGTACAAGATGATGGATGATCATTAAACTTATAGTGGTAATGATTTCATGATGTATGTAAGTCAAGTCATTATGCTATATACCATGAATTTATACAGCGCTGTATGTCAATTATATCGCAATAAAACTGGATTTAGAAAAAAGAAAAAAGAAACTGCCGAAGTGTTTTCCAAGGAAATGGTATAATTTTACATTCCCAACAGCAATGAATAAGAGTTCCAGTTGTCCTGTGTCCTTGGCATTACTTGTTAATGCCATTGTCTTTTAATTTAGCCATTCTGATAGATACATGGTGGTTTCTCGTGGTTTTAATTTGTATTTCTCTCATGACTAGTAATATTGAGCATCCTTTCACTGTTTATTTGCTATCTAAATGTCTGAAGTATCTGCTCCAATATTTATTTTTAATTGGGTTGACGGTTTTCTAAGTACTGAATTTTGACATTCTTGCATTCTCAGTAAGAGTCTTATATCAGATATATGCTTTGCAAATATTTTCTTCCAAATCTGTGGCTTGTTTTCTCATTCTATTAACAGTGTCTTTTGAAAAGCAGATGTTTTAATTTTGATGAAATTACAATTTACTGATTTTTATTTTATTGACTGTACACTGGGTATGATATCTAAAAAATCTTTGCATAACCCAAGTTCACGAAATTTTTCTCCTATGTTTTCTTCTAGAAATTTTATAGTTTTAGGTGTTACATTTAGATCTATGATCCATCCTCTGAGTTAAATTTTGTAATGGTGCAAGGGATTGAAATTCTGGTTTTATTTTTGTTTTTGTACATGGACATCCAATTGTTCCACTATCATTTGCTGAAAAACCATCTTCTATCCACCTTGCACTTTTCTCACACCTTTGTAAAAGATCAGTTGTCTATATATGTGTGTGTTTATTTCTGGACTGTTTATATTCTATTCATCTATTTGTCTATCTTAGGTCAATACCACATTGTTTTGATTGCTGTAGTTCTATAATATGTTTTGAAATTAGATAGCATTAACCCTCTAACTTTGCTCTTCTCTTTCAAAGTTGCTTGCATTTCTATATGAATGTTAGAATCAGCTTGTAAATTTCTTTTTTAAAAAAGCCTTCTGGGTCTTTGTAGGAATGCATTGATTCTACAGATATATTTGGGAAGAATTGGCATCCTTACAAAATTTAGTCCTTCAATCCATGAAAAAGTATCTCTCTCCATTTATTTAGGTCTTTTTAAATTTCTCTCAGTAATGGTTTCTGTTTTCAGTTTAAAGGTTTCACTTCTTTTGTCAGATCTGTTCCTAAATGTTTTATAGTTTTTGGTCTACTATAAATGGTACTTTTAAATATTTTAGCTTCCTATAGGTCATTGCAAGTATATAAAAATACAATTGATTTTTATATACTGGTCTTATATCTTGCAACTTGGCTAAACTCACTTATGAATTCTAGTAGCTTTTTTGTAAATTCTATTGAATTTTCAATATAAACAATCATGTCTTCTGCATATAAAGACAGTTTTACTTAATCCTTTGCAATCTGGATGTATTTAATTTCTCTTCCATGCTGGGTAGCACAAGCTAAAACCACTAGTAATAATGTTGAATAGAAGTGTTTAGAGAGGGAATTCCCTGGCAGTCCAGCAGTTAGGACTCTGCATTTTCACTGCCAAGGGTGGGCGTTCAATCCCTGGTAGAGGAACTAAAATCCCACAGGCCCCACAGTTCAGCCAAAAAGAAAAAAAAAACAAGTGGCTAGACAGTGTTGGATTTTGTCAACTTCCTGATTTCAAAATTCAGTAGAAAGCTATAATATTCAAGACTGTGTAGTAGTCTTATAAAAATAAATCAGAAATAAACCAATCACTTATGGTTAACTGTTTTTTTCTTTTTGGCCATGCCACATGGCTTGCAGCATCTTAGTTCCCTGACCAGGGATCGAACCTGGTCCCCCCAGCAGTGAAAGAACTGATTCCCATCCACTGAACCGCCAGGGAATTCCCTGGTCAATTGATTTTGTTTATTTATTTATTTATTTTAATTAATTAATTTATTTTAACATCTTTATTGGAGGATAATTGCTTTACAATGGTGTGTTAGTTTCTGCTTTATAACAAAGTGAATCAGTTATACATATACATATATTCCCATATCTCTTCCCTCTTGCATCTTCCTCCCTCCCACCCTCCCTATCCCATCCCTCTTGGTGGTCACAAACCACCCAGCTGATCTCCCTGTGATATGTGGCTGCTTCCCACTAGCTACCTGTTTTATGTTTCGTAGTGTATATATGTCCATGCCACTCTCTCACTTTGTCACAGCTTACCATTCCCCCTCCCCATATCCTCAAGTCCATTCTCTAGTAGGTCTGTGTCTTTATTCCCGTCTTACCCCTAGGTTCTTTATGACCTTTCTTTTTATTCCTTAGACTCCATATATATGTGTTAGCATACGGTATTTATTTTCCTCTTTCTGAATTACTTCACTCTGTATGACAGACTCTAGGTCCATCCACCTCGCTACAAATAACTCAATTTCGTTTCTTTTTATGGCTGAGTACTATTCCATTGTATATATGTGCCACACCTTCTTTATCCATTCATCTGTTGAGGAAAATTAGGTTGCTTCCATGACCTGGCTATTGTAAATAGAACTGCAATGAATATTTTGGTACATGACTCTTCTTGAATTATGGTTTTCTCAGGGTATATGCCCAGTAGTGGGATTGCTGGGTCATATGGTAGTTCTATTTGTAGTTTTTTAAGGAACCCCCATACTGTTCTCCATAGTGGCTGTATCAATTTACATGCCCACCAGCAGTGCAAGAGTGTTCCCTTTTCTCCACACCCTCTCCAGCATTTATTATTTCTAGATTTTTTGATGATGGCAATTCTGACCAGTGTAACATGATATCTCATTGTAGTTTTGATTTGCATTTCTCTAATGATTAATGATGTTGACCATTCTTTCATGTGTTTGTTGGCAATCTGTATATCTTCTTTGGCGAAATGTCTATTTAGGTCTTCTGCCCATTTTTGGATTGGGTTGTTTCTTTGTTTGTTATTGGGCTGCCTGAGCTGCTTGTAAATTTTGGAGATTACTCCTTTGTCAGTTGCTTCATTTGCAAATATTTTCTCCCATTCCGAGGGTTGTCTTTTGGTCTTGTTTATGGTTTCCTTTGCTGTGCAAAAGCTTTGAAGTTTCATTGGGTCCCATTTGTTTATTTTTGTTTTTATTTCCATCTCTCTAGGAGGTGGGTCAAAAAGGATCTTTCTGTGATTTATATCATAGTGTGTTTTGCCTATGTTTTCCTCTAAGAGTTTGATAGTGTCTGGCCTTACATTTAGGTCTTTAATCCATTTTGAGCTTATTTTTGTGTATGGTGTTAGGGAGTATTCTAATTTCATACTTTTACATGTAGCTGTCCAGTTTTCCCAGCACCACTTATTGAAGAGGCTGTCCTTTCTCCACTGTACATTCCTGCCTCCTTTATCAAAGATAAGGTGACCATATGTGTGTGGGTTTATCTCTGGGCTGTCTATGCTGTTCCATTGATCTATATTTTTGTTTTTGTGCCAGTACCATACTGTCTTGATTACTGTAGCTTTGTAGTATACTGTGAAGTCAGGGAGCCTGATGCCTCCAGCTCCATTTTTAGTTCTCAAGATTGCTTTGGCTATTCGGGGTCTTTTGTGTTTCCATACAAATTGTGAAATTTTTTGTTCTAGTTCTGTGAAAAATGCCAGTGGTAGATTGATAGGGATTGCATTGAATCTGTAGATTGCTTTGGGTAGTAGAGTCATTTTCACAATGTTGATTCTTCCACTCCAAGAACGGTATATCTCTCCATCTATTTGTATCATCTTTAATTTCTTTCATCAGTGTCTTATAATTTTCTGCATACAGGTCTTTTGTCTCCTTAGGTAGGTTTATTCTAGATATTTTATTCTTTTTGTTGCAGTGGTAAATGGGAGTGTCTTCTTAATTTCAGTTTCAGATTTGTCATCATTAGTGTATAGGAATGCCAGAGATTTCTGTGCATTAATTTTGTATCCTGCTACTTTACCATATTCATTGATTAGCTCTAGTAGTTTTCTGGTAGCATCTTTAGGATTCTCTTTGTATAGTATCATGTCATCTGCAAACAGTGACAGCTTTACTTCTTCTTTTCCTCTTTGGATTCCTTTTATTTCTTTTTCTTCTCTGATTGCTGTGGCTAAAACGTCCAAAACTATGTTGAATAATAGTGGTGAGAGTGGGCAACCTTGTCTTGTTCCTGATCTTAGTGGAAATGGTTTCAGTTTTTCACCATTGAGGACAATGTTGGCTGTGGGTTTGTCATATATGGCCTTTATTATGTTGAGGAAAGCTCCCTCTATTCCTACTTTCTGCAGGGTTTTTATCATAAATGGGTGTTGAATTTTGTCGAAAACTTTCTCTGCATCTATTGAGATGATCATATGGTTCTTCTCCTTCAATTTGTTAATATGGTATATAACGTTGATTGATTTGCGTATATTGAATAATCCTTGCTTTCCTAGAATAAACCCCACCTGATCATGGTGTATAATCCTTTTAATGTGCTGTTGGATTCTGTTTGCTAGTATTTTGTTGAGGATTTTTGCATCTATGTTCATCAGTGATATTGGCCTGTAGTTTTCTTTCTTTGTGACCTCCTTGTCTGGTTTTGGTGTCAGGGTGATGGTGACCTCATAGAATGAGTTTGGGAGCGTTCTTCCCTCTGGTATATTATTGAAGAGTTTGAGAAGGATAGGTGTTAGCTCTTCTCTAAATGTTTGATAGAATTTGCCTGTGAAGCCATCTGCTCCTGGGCTTTTGTTTGTTGGAAGATTTTTAATCACAGTTTCAATTGCAGTGCTTGTGATTTGTCTGTTTATATTTTCTATTTCTTCATGGTTCAGTCTTGGCAGGTTGTGCATTTCTAAGAATTTGTCCATTTCTTCCAGGTTGTCCATTTTATTGGCATAGAGTTGTTTGTAGTAATCTCTCATGATCCTTTGTATTTCTGCAGTGTCAGTTATTACTTCTCCTTTTTCATTTCTAATTCTATTGATTTGAGTCTTCTCCCTATTTTTCTTGATGAGTCTGGCTAATGGTTTCTCAATTTTCTTTACCTTCCCAAAGAACCAGCTTTTAGTTTTATTGATCTCTGCTATCATTTCCTTCATTTCTTTTTCATTTATTTCTGATCTGATCTGTAAGATTTCTTTCCTTCTGCTAACTTTGGGGTTTTTTTTGTTCTTCTTTCTCTACTTGCTTTAGCTGCAAGGTTAGTTTTTTTTATTTGAGATATTTCCTGTTTCTTTAGGTAGGATTGTATTGCTATAAACTTCCCTCCTAGAACTGCTTTTGCTGCATCCTATAGGTTTTGGGTCGTCACGTCTCCATTGTCATTTGTTTCTAGGTATTTTTTGATTTCCTCAGTGATCACTTCGTTATTAAGTAGTGTATTGTTTAGCTTCCATGTGTTCGTATTTCTTATAGATTTTTTACTATAATTGATATCTACTCTCATAGCGTTATGGTCAGAAAAGATACTTGATATGATTTCACATTTATTACATTTACCAAGGCTTGATTTGTGACTGAAGATATGATATATCCTGGAGAATGTTCCATGATCACTTGAGAAGAATGTGTATTCTCTTATTTTTGGACGGAATGTCCTATAAATATCAATTAAGTCCATCTTGTTTAATGTATCATTTAAAGCTTGTGTTTCCTTATTTATTTTCATTTTGGAAGACCTGTCTATTGGTGAAAGTGGGGTGTTAAAGTCCTCTACTATGATTGTGTTACTGTCAATTTTCCCTTTTATGGCTGTTAGTATTTGCCTTATGTATTGAGGTGCTCCTATGTTGGGTGCATAAATATTTACAATTGTTATATCTTCTTCTTGGTGGTCAACTGATTTTTGACAAGAGAACTTTGCAATGGAAAATAGTAGTTTTTTCAACAAATAGCACTGAGTTAACTGGGTATACACATGAAAAAGAAAGAAGTTGGATCCCCACTTCACATCATGTACAAAGATTAATTCAAAATGGACTGAAGACCTAAGTGGAGAAACTAAATCTATAAAACTCTTCAAAGAAAACATAGGTGTAAGTATTTCTGACCTTGGTTCCTTATGTATAATAAAACAAAACAAAACAAAAAATGGAACTTCATTAAAATTAAGCACTTCTGTGCTTCAGAGGACACCATCAAGAAAGTTTTGCAAATCATATATCTGATAAGGATCTAGTATCTAGAATATATAAAAAACTCTTACAACTCCACAATAAAAAGACAAACAATCCAATGTAAAAAAGGGCAAAGCATTTGAATAAACATTTCTCAGAAGAAGATATGAAAATGGCCAATAAGCACATGAAAAGCTGCTCAATATCATTAGCCATTAAGGAAATGAAAATAATAACCACTATGAGATACCACTTCACACTCACTATGATGGCTATAATCAAGAAGACAGAAAATAACAAGTGTTGGCAAGGATGTGGAGAAATTGGAACCCTCATACATAGCTGGTAGGAATATAAAATGGTACAACTGGGGCTTCCCTGGTGGCGCAGTGGTTGGGAGTCCGCCTGCCGATGCGGGTGATGAGGGTTCGTGCCCCGGTCCAGGGGGATCCCGCATGCCGTGGAGCGGCTGGGCCCATGAGCCATGGCCACTGGGCCTGCGTTTCCAGAGCCTGTGCTCCTCAGCGGGAGAGGCCGCGATGGTGAGAGGCCCGCGTACTGCAAAAACAAAAACAAAAAAACAAAAGAAATGGTACAGCTGCTTTGGAAAACAGTTTGGCAGTTTCTAAAGGAGTTGAACATAGATTTGCCATGTGACACTACAATTTCACTCTTAGTTGTATACTCAAGAAAGTTAAAAATATATGTCCTCACAAAAACTGGTACGTGAATATTTGTGCCACTATTATTCATAATAGTCAAAAGATGGAAACACCCCAAATACCCATCAGCTTACGAGTGATGTAAGCTATAACAAAATGTGTTATATCCATACAATAGATATTAGTTAGCCATAAAAAATGAAGAGCTGTTTCATGTTATAACATGTATAAACCTTGAAGACATTATGCTAAGTGAAAGAAGCCTGTCACAAAAAGGTTACATATTGTATGATTCCATTTATATGAAGTGTCCAGAATAGGTAAATCCAGAGACAAAAGTACATTGGTGGTTGGGGGAGGGGGATGGGGAGTGACTGGTTGTACAACTTTGTGAATATAGTCATAACCACTCAATTGTACAGTTTGAAGGGTTACGGTATGTGAATTATATCTCAATTTTTTAAAAAAGAATTTTTGTATAGTGAATAGCCATGGAAAAGAGATAGTGTTTTCCTCCTGAGATGACTACCGATTATAAGGTGACAAATTCAGGATTCCTCTCTTAAGATACACCCTATTGCATGGGCAGGTATCTTTCCAGCCCTCTCTGCATCACCCTGTGGGAAATGATGCTCAGGGACCTGGTACAAGTGCAGATACTGTAGCAAATGCTATTGTTGGTGTTAATAAACTGTCCTTTGTCTCTGACCCCAGCGTCTTTTGCCAGCATCTATGAAACTGTGCCAAACTTGTTAACTTGTACATAGGGTAAAACCTCAGACTCTTCAAAGTTCTTGACAACGACTGTAAAATTAATTTAGTTCAACTTTCTCATTTTACATATTTCAAAGCTACATCACATAGCTATGTATTTTATTTCAAGAAAGCCAAGGAAGAAGAGATCAATAGGAAGAAAAAATTGGTTTCTTTATGGAATGGGTTTATCAGCCCTTGACAACTTCGTCCTTAATTTGTTAGCATTTGTCATGCCATATTTCTTTTTATTTGTTAGACTCATATTAAAGTACCATTTTAAATACATGACTCCAAAGAGGATTCTCTGACCTTTTTTTAGTGGTATTTGCTGACCTAAAACCTTCTTCTTCCACTTGTAATAGTATCTTTGAAGGACTAAAGAGAAAAGAGATCTATAACGAAGATTCACTGGTATATGTAGAGATCTGTGATCAATTTTTCCTTGGTTATCAGGAAAATGGTGGTATTATGAAAAATAATTTAGACACCATTGGATGTTTCTTGAAGTGTATCATAACTTCAGGATAACTTTTATAAAATAGGTATCTGCTAAGTGGTACAGTGCTTGATAATAAATCGGGTTATTTCACTACTTCTGTACCCTGGTTCTTTTTTTTATATATATAACTATTTTATTTTTATTTTTGGCTGTGTTAGGTCTTCTTTGCTTCGCGGGCTTTCTCTAGTTGCGGCAAGCGGGGGCTACTCTTCGTTGCGGTGCACGGGCTTCTCATTGCAGTGGCTTCTCTTGTTGTGGAACATGGGCTTTAGGTATGTGGGCTTCAGTAGCTGTGGCTCATGGGCTCTAGAGCACAGGCTCAGTAGTTGTGACGCACGGGCTTAGTTGCTCTGCAGCATGTGGGATCTTCCCAGACCAGGGCTCGAACCCGTGTCCCCTGCATTGGCAGCCGGATTCTTAACCACTGTGCCACTAGGGAAGCCCCTGTACCCTGGTTCTTATATATCATTAGGGATTGTTCTAGTTCTTGGCAAACAATTCATGTATAGTTTGTTTATTTTTTTAAAAACTGTCCTTGAATTTCAGAGTTCTTACATATATCCTTGTGTTCAATGGTGGCTTAGCTTATAATATCTTATCAAAATAGATTTTTAATTTGTGTAACACACTCTGCAAGGTCATGATCATCATATTATGACAAAACATGAACATATTTCTGCTGAGGTTTTGCTACAAATATAAACAGCACTTTACAAAGTTTTTATTAAAAAATATATACATGGAATGGGTCTTAAGACTTTAGGCAAAAATTAAATAGATGAATAAATTTTCTTGAAAATAATAAGCTCTGATACTTTATGCAATAGTGTTAATTAGGCAGTATTCTAGAGCTTAATATATTCCTTTATCTTGGTTGGGTCACCATGGGTCTAGCTGAATTTGCTCCTTCAACATTGCATCTCCTCTGTAATAATATTTAGCACATTTTATTGTACTTGCTTGTTTATATTGATTCCCCTCCTCCAGACGGCAAACTCCTCAAGAACAAGAACTGTGTTTGTCTTTCCAGCTCTAGGACCTATGCCAGTGCCTGGAACAGAGTAGGCATCCAGAAATGAACATCGATCCCCCAGGCAGATCATACCTTTAGAAAGGTAACTCACAGTCAACTAGATTTTGCCAAAAATCCAATTTTAAAATTTATATTAGATGATATATATTTACAGGGACCTTTCTTTGTATTAATACGTGTGGAAACCTGAAATAATAACTGTTAATGGGCTGAATTGCTTATCCTCCCAAAATTCATGTATTGAAGTCTTTTTTTTTTAATTGAAGTATAGTTGTTTTATAATGGTGTGTTAGTTTCTGGTGTACAGCAAAGTGATTCAGTTATACATACATATACATATTCTTTTTCATGTTATTTTCCATTATGGTTTATTGTAGGATATTGAATATAGTTCCCTGTGCTATACAGTAGGACCTTGTTATCTATTTTATATATAGTAGTTTGTATCTGCTAATCCCAGCCTTCTAATTTATCCCTCTCCCACTCCCTTTCCCCTTTGGTAACCATAAGTTTGCTTTCTATGTCTGTGAGTCTGATTCTGTTTCGTAAATAAGTTCATTTGTGTCATCATGTATTTAAGTCTTAACCCCTGGTATCTCAGACTATAACTGTATTTGAAGATAGGGTCTTTATAAAGGTAGATAAAATGAAATGAAGTCATTAGGGTGCGCCCTGATCCAATATGACCCATGCTCTTATAAAAAGAGATTAGGACAGAGAGACACACAGAGGGAAGACCATGTGAACACAGAGAGAAGATGGCTATATTCCAGCTGAGGAGAGAGGCCTGAGAAGAAACCGACCTTACCGATGCTTTCATCTCAGATTTCTAGCCTCCAGAATTGTGAGAAAATAAATTTCCTTTTAATCCACCAGTCAGTGGCACTTGGTTAAGGCAGCCCTAGCAACTAATACAATAGCTAGCAAACTAATGCAGTAACTAAAAGATTGGTTTGGTAAGTATAGAATTTAAAAAAAGAAAGAAATCTCATGGTTCTGTGGGAATATTTTATATACACTACATTAGAGCTTCTTCTCCTCTACAGAACATATACCTTTATAGTAACCCAGTATTTATTTATTTTCTCTAGTATCTTTCCTTTATATAAATTTGCACACACACACTGACAATTCCTTATTCTCTCTCTAGGTTTCATGGTTCTTTTTTTAAACAACATAATCCCTCAGTTCCTGGGTGGAATCACAGTAGAAGTAACAGTTTATTTCCCCATCACACCTCTTATATTCTCTAAAGCATCTTCTAACTTCTGTGTAACCAGGAGCTATCATCTGCTACTCCTGCCTTACTGACTTACTAGCACAGTATATGAGCCAGGAAATGTATCTTAGAAAACTATGAATGATAAATGGAATTAGTGGATCAACAAACAGAAAAGTTAGTTCTCTTATGAAATCTTATTATTCTTCAGGTTTAATTTCAGAACCAGAATTGACTTAATTTTATCACAGGAAAGGGCCTTGTATAGTGGTCTTTTCAAAGGAGGCAATTGTTTTATGATGTGATTTGTTTCCTAGAAAAATTACAAGGAATGAATAGAAATAGTCACAGCTTTCCTCAAAACAAAGTAATATGTTACAATCTTTTGAAGTTAAAGTATGTTTCCAGCAAGATATACCCAACTCTGGAGACCCATGTAGATAGCTGCTTTGACAAAATACAAAACCTATTAGCCAATTTCTCAGAAGAATAATATTTCTAGCCATAGCAGAATATTCATAGGCCATCAAATTTAGTTTGAGAGTACATCCCTGGGATTCCATAAGGACACAAATTAATTCTCAAGAGTAATCTATTTCACAATGAACTTCAAATTGTGTGTTTCCAAACATATAGTTATCTTTTTTATGGAGACATAGATAGAAATATTTTCAGATTGAACAGTAGACAATGGATCGACTTGAGATTTCCTCTTTTCAGGATAAAAATTATGGGAAACATGGAAATTTTTATTCCTGGAATTACTGATCAAATGAAAAACTAAACATTTAGTGACTTCAGGTAAGAGGAATTCACTAGGAAGAGCTGAGTATAAAGTGCTAGGTAACCAGTAAAATGTGAAAACAAAATCAGGGGAATTCATGAGTGTGTTGTATTTGTTGGCTGTTGTTATTGTGTTGAGGACCACATTCAATCAGCCAAATCAATTGTTGATTTCTTTTTCATCAGGGTGCCTGTATTTGACTTAGGACCAGCTCAGAGGAAAACTGCTTTCCTCTTAGTCTTATCTGGCTCATTTTTCCTTTCTAATGACGGAAAACAGATGGTGTCATTATACTTTTGCAAAATCTCCCTATTCCCCATTTTCCCACTAGGACTTCCTGCTAAAACTGGCAAGAAGAGAGTAGCAACTTGAAGATCACAATTCTTTGATTTCATCATCCCCAAAGCCTTTTCTCTCCATTCCACTTTAGCCAAATGTTCCCATGGTCACACCCTAGTTTGTACAAAATTTAGCACACAAACCATCTACTTCAGAATCACTTATAGAGAACTGGTTTAAAATGTGGATTCCTCATGCACCCCACCCCAATGATTCTGATTCAGTAGGTCTAAGGTGGAACCCAATAATATTTAATTTGATAAAGCCCCTCTGTGATTCTTATGCAAGTGAATTGTTGACCACACTTAGAGGAACACAACTCTAGACAGGTGTGTATCATAGTGGGAGATAGTTGAGAGAACCCTCATTTGAAGTCCTCTGTTTTCCTTGTAAAATAGGCGAATTTATCTTCTTTCCTGACCCTCATCCCATTAGCACACTTCTATACATCCATCAATATCCAAACCAAAGTAAAACCTTTTTAACTTCTCCCTACCCAGTTGATCAATCTTATTTTGAGTCATTAGGGTATCTCATGCATATGTTTATTATGGTTCTTATCATACATGGTAACAACTGCTTCTGTCTCCTTAAATCTTAGTGTTCCTTAGGGTTTTGTTGTTTGTCTTCCTCTTTCCTTACTCTTCACATTCCTTGGGCAATATCATCTGTGCCCATGGATTCAACTATCACCCCTTAAACTAATGACTTTCAAATCAGTAACTCTAGCTCATGTATCTCTCTGAATCTCCAGATCCATACTTCCATTGATCTACTGGGCATCTTTACTTGATTGTTTATAGATATCCCATGTCTCAGTATCAAAAACTGAATTAGTTTTCTTCCTGTGTCCCCAACCTCTTCCCCAAACCTGTTCCTCCTCTTCTATTCTTCTGAATGGCACCACCATGTACTTAGTTGTTGAAGGCAGAAATTAAGCAATTATTAATTTAAGGAAGCAATCATTCTTCCCCCACTCCTTCCCTCATTTAATACTGTCAGACCTTTTTCTGAGATATTTCTCGAATCTCTATTCTCCACTCCCTCACTGCTACTACATTGGATAAAAGATAGTTTATTATAGTATATGGTAGTTTACGGTAGAGCCAAGAGTAAATAAAGATGTTACTTGGTAAAAAGCAAGTAAGTATATGTATATGAATTCTTCAAAAAATTTTTCCATATTTATTCCATTCCTAAAGATGTTGAAAAGATAATTAGATAGAGGGAAGTACAGAGTAATATGTTAGCCAAATCCTCGTCTTTCATAGCATGGAGTAGATAAATAGTGTCTAAGATCGATAAATTAGGAAATGGCAGAGCAATATGTTAAAAATAGCACAAGAATACAATGAGCCAAGTCCAGAATGTGGGAGATTCCTTAGCACAAGTGACCTGGATTATTAAGAAAAAATAAATGGCATGGGAAAGTGGGATAAGGGAACTATTATAGATTATTAGAGACTTAAGAAACATACCAACATAATGCAATATGCTGATTTTGTTTAGATACTAATTTAAATAAACAAAAAGATATTTTAGGGATAGTTGGGAAAATTTGAACACAGATTGGGTACTGGATGTTATTAATTATGATAAAGGTATTGGGATTATGTTTTTAAAAATTCTCCTCAATCTTGTAGAGATACATACCAAAGTATTTATGGGTGAAAAGATACAATGTCAAATATTTGCTTTAAAATACTCCAGGTCAAACCATATACAAAAATTAGCTCAAAATGGATCATAGACCTAAATGTGAAAGTCTAAAACTATAAAAATGCTAGAAGAAAACATAGGAAAAATATTTTAAATCTTGGCTTTGGCAAAGATTTCTTAGCTATGATACCCTAAACACAATACATAAAACAACAAACTGATAAATTGGACTTCATCAACATTAAAAATTCATGCTATTCAAATGATACTGTTAGGAGGATAAAAGGACAAAGCAAGCACTGGGAGAAAATCTTTGCAAAGCATATATTTGATAAACGATTGTATACAGAATATATAAAGAACTCCTAAAATTCAATAATAAGTAAACAACCTGATAATAAAATGGGTGTGAGAAAAGAGTTAGCATAGCAGGTCTTATTACTCACTCCTCACACATCTCCAGGAGAACTTGGAGCCGTTACTGAATATTGGACACCCTTTGCGAATGTGGTATCTGGATGGTTCTTTATGTTAACAATTAAGGATTTTATTGTGTATACTGAAACAGTGGACCATGTCATACTATCTTGTCCGGATTGCTTTGCACAAACATCAAGTTGATTACGTACACCTGACTTCATTGTTCCGTCCTGAGTTCTGGTTGCCATAGCTGGTTGCGTAGCAGGATGTATCCATGTGCCCAGCCGTCAATAAAAGCCTTGGACTCTGAGACTTCAATGGGCTTCCCTGCACAGATGTCCCTATAGTTCACAGCCAGAGAAAAAGTATGTCCTCTGGGACTCCAGATGGGAAAGAACTTGGAAAGCCTGTGCCTAACCACTCTGGACTCCACCCAGTAGATATCTTGTTCCTATTGCTCGTGCTCTATACACTTGTTCTGTAACAGATGTTAGCCACGAGTAAAACCTGTTGCTGAGTCTTGTGAGTCCTTCTAGTAAATTAGCAAATGTGAGGGTGGTCTTGAGACACTTGAGACGATGGGAAAATAATTTGAACAGAAGCTTCACCAAAGAAGATATGAGTGGCTAAGTACATTCAGAGCTGCATAATAATATTAGTCATCTGGAAAATGCAAAATAAACCACAATGAGATATTGTTTTGTACCTTTTGGAATGATTAAAACTAGAAAGATAGATAATAATAAGTACAAGGAGGTAGAGGAATTGAAACTCTCATACACTGAACGTATAAATATGAAATGGTACAACCATTTTGGGAAAACAGTTTGGCAGTTTCTTGAAGTTCTGCACATGCCTACCACACAATTCAGCCATCCCACTCCCATATATTTACCCAAGGGAAAAGAAAGCATGTGTTTGTACAAAGGCTTCATACATGTTCATAACAGCTTTATTTGTAATATGTCAAAACTGCAAACAATCCAAATGTCCTTCTAGAAGTGAATAGATAAACTAATTGTTGTATATTCATCTATCAATGGATAACTACTCAGCAACCAAAATAAAAGAACTATGGATCCACACAATGTGGATAAATCTCAAAATAATTATACTTAGTGAAAGAAGCCAGACAAAAAGAGTACATATCGTATGATTCCATTTATTTAGAACTCTAGAAAATGTCAACTATAGTGTCAAAAGCAGATCAGTGGTTTCCAGATTGAGGAAGGGGTGTGGGGAGAGGCAGAGGATATGAGAAAACATTTTGGGGTAAGGGATATATTCCTTACTTTGTGGTGATGGTTTCATGGCTGTATACATATTTAGGAAGTTGTGAAATTGTACACTTTTTTTTTTTCAGAATCATGTTGGTTGTAATGTAGCTTTATTTATTTATTTGGCTGCATTGGGTCTTAGTTGAGGCATGGGGGAATCTTCGTTGCAGCATGTGGGATCTTTTTGTTGCGGTGCACGGGCTTCTCTCTAGTTGTGGCACGTGGGCTCTGGAGTGCGCCGGCTCAGTAGTTGCAGAGCACGGGCTTAGTTGCCCCATGGCATGTGGGATCTTAGTTCCCCGACCAGGGATCGAACCCGAGTCCGTTGCATTGGTATGCGGATTCTTAACCACTGGACCACCAGGGAAGTCCCTGTACATGTTTAAATATGTGCAATTCATTGTATGTCAATTATATAAAAAACATAAAACTAACAAATGCCTTTTAGGAAACAGGTAGCCCAGTGTTACAAATTCCACCATATCTCCTGTGTTCCCAGCAACCTAAATTGTTTCCTTTGCAAACAACAGAACAAAGGCATAGAGTTCCAGGCATTGAGCAAGAAAGAGAGGAGCTGAATATTGGAGCTAAAAGTTACACTTGACCCCTGCCCCAAGGACTGGTTAGCTAAGGAGATAAAACCTGAAACTATAAGAAGCTCTAGGAAAAAAAGAGAAAGAAGGGTCTAGATGAAGCAATATTGGCAAAATGTTCATAATTTGTGTAGCTGAATGATGGGTATATGGTATTTTTAAAATAGAAAATGTGTTACTAGCTTTAGCATATGAGTTAACAGAAGAACTGAAACCCAAAACATTCAAAAATGGTTGCCTATCAGTAATGGAACTGTGGGAAAAGGGGCAGCCATTGTTTACTGATTAAATTTGTACCTACTTTGTATATTGCTTTGTTAAAAATAAAAAGTTTTGCAAAAAGTCAACATCAGACCTGTGTAAAAAAAGTGTTCTTCTTCCCTTATGCGAAGTCACTAATTTGTTTAACTCAGTTAATGATTCATGCAGTAAATTTAGCCATTTTGATGATCACTTGATTTTTGAAAGCTGAAGTTTTTTAAAAGTTCTGATTTATTCTTATTTGTACAGTTTTGGTAGAAGAAAAGGATTCTAAAATTGGAGGTTATAAGTACTCAGATATTTGAAAGCCATTAGGTTTTATTTAAGAATATATAATTTTGGTAAGGCTTTATGAGATGAAAAGAATTATTGACATGCTGCTTATACTTATATATATCAAATATCTTGTACTTCCAGTTGAGAGGTATTTTTATTATATTCTACATCACTATTATCCTTCTTTGCATAATGGCGAGAAAAATTTCAGGAACAGGGGAGAATTCAAGAAAGGAAAAAGAATATCTTTATGCTTCCTCCCCTCATCACTTTGGGGGAATCTTTGACCACCATAAAGGAAAATTTTGAAAAATATGTATTTTTTACATATTTTATAATATGTTAAAAAGTCTATAAATTTGAGAAATTTGGGGTTCTGAGGATTCAGAAAAATGGTTCTGAATTCATAGTGAATTTGAAACAATTGCTTCTAATGGTATCCTAACTGACTAAAGGAATTAGTTGCTGGTAAACCTAAGAAGGTAAGAACATAGGAAATGCCTTATTGGATCAAATCAGTGACTCTCTCCAAGGTACCAAGGGATATTTTGGTGGAAGTACCCTGTGCTTTCATTACAAAGCAGTAACCTCAAAATGTTTTTCAAAACACCCTGTATATCCTAAAATGTCCTTTCATATCTCATTAGGGATCTACAATCAGTGAATTTCCTAAACCTTCCTTAGACCTATTTGTAGTAGAGTCTGTGCAGCCAATTTAAGGGTACAAACTGCAGTCAAACAAACCTGGGTTGGAATCTTAGATCTTGGACAAGTAATGTCTCTGAATCTCATTCTCCTCATCTGTAAAATGCAGGTAACTAAAGCAGCTACTTGACAAAGTTTTGGGAAGTATACAGTGAGAAAATTCATGTAAATCATTGAGCATAGGGCCTGACAATTAGTACATAGTAAGTCCTTGTTATTTTGTATTTTCAGCCTGTACATTTTCTTGGTGTTAGTTATCAGGTCCATTCTACTAATTAAAAGTGAAAACCTTTTTTACAATAAAGGTTGGGCTTTAAAAAGGTGAAATAGTCAATCATCTACATGGTTTGATTTTAAGAGTATCAGGAAGATTCCAAACCCTTCATTTCCCCTCCCCCCACATAAATACAGCATACTCTACTACTCACTTTCATTCCATCAATAAAGCTCCATTTCCTTATTGACTTTGATCAAAATTCAAGTCAAACTTCAGATGTCACCAGGGTGGGTACTTCTGACTCAAGCCATAGATTGAAGACAGGTGAAATTTTAAAAAGTTAACAAAAAATAGATGTCCACTAAAAAAAAAAAGATTGAATGAAGAATCTAAGGGTTCTTTCAATTCTCTGGGGAGAGACTAGGACAGGCACTGAATGGAGGAGAGTGGAGCAAGGGGTGCTAGGAGCTACCAGGGAAATGGAGCTCTCCTCGACCTTATGGCTAGGGAAGCTATTTAGTGGAGTGCACTTTTTCCCAAAATAAGAATCACCTGGGTCATTCATTAGACAAACGGAATCACAGGCCCTTGCCCTGGAATTTGGTAAATGTAGGGTGGGGTTTAGGAATCTGAAGGGTTAATGACCACTCAGGGGATTCTTAAAACCTGACAAGTTTGAACAAAACTAGAGCGCTTAAGAGCCCAGGCTTTGGAATCAGACAACACCTGGGTTCAAATCCTAGCTCTTCTCCTTAAGGATGACTGATCATGGAGTTAATTAACCACTCTCAACCTTGGTTTCCATCTCCATAAAATGTTTGGGGATTAAATAAATTAATGTGTACAAGACATTTGTCTCACATTAGACACTGAAAAAAAGAATTGGCATTATTATTATCAAGTGTCTTTCATTTCAATTCTTTCATACTTATATATGAATCCTTAGAGTCTCCTGGGCAAGGTGCCAAAGAGGTCAATGATTTTCTAGAACTTTTTGTTTGCTTTCTGACATGTCCTTATCTTTGAAGCCAGAGTTAGAGAAATTAGCACTGTTATTGTGATTAGCTGTTGTGGGCCACCTTTTATATCTTAATGCCTTATCATGTAAATTAGGCATTCAGAATGTCTGAGGATTTCTATTCAGACCCTTTTCCATAGGCCCTGATGTCACCTGTCCCTGAAAAGTTGATTTGCCTCGGAGTTACAGGGTTTTCAGACTTTAGTCTTCCGTCTGAGTTCCAACTTGAAAAGACCCAATAACACTCGACTTTGAGTTACAGTTTAAGCGAGGCTTTGAAAGCGCTTCAGAGATTGACTTCCAGGTTAGAAGGGGGCAGGGTGTCAGAGAAACAGAAGTGAACAGAGGAAGACAATGCAGGGAAAAGTTAAAGACACATCAACAGTAAAAAGGAAATGACCATGAAAAAAGAGACAGAAGGGCAGGTTGACAGTGCCAGATAGAGGAAGGGGAAGGGTGGGGAGACACAGAGAGAGACAAAGATGGAGAAAGCAGCAGAGATGGAGCTAGACCTGAGGACAGAGACAGACAAACACAGGCATGGGCTGGAAGGAAAGCTTCTCTATTATTAATAAAAGTAGGTTTCTACGGAAATCTCCCTAGAAGTTGAAAAAGGGGAATTCATTCATTTAACACAATTTTAAAGTAATTACTATGGGAAAGGCACTGCTCGGAATTGTGGTGGAAATACAAGCATTTCAGCCCCTGGGTGGGGGAAGGGTGTGTAAGGTAGAAGGTGATGAGCAGCATGAAGAAATAAAGTGCTTCTTAGTTCAGAGAAGGGAAGAATGCATTCAGTTCGAGGCTGGAGGAGGTAGCCTTGGAGCTGGACCCTGAAGGATGAATAAGGGTTTTAACAGATGGGGAGGGGAAGAAATTTTCAAACAATGGGAAGGGCACTGGTAAACAAGAGATGTGTTCAGGAAAAGAGGAATGGTATGATTTGGCTAAAGTTCAAATTACAAGTAGAGGAGTAGTGGGAGAAAGCTAAAAAATCATTTTCTATGCAGGAAGAGGGGTTGAAGGCAAGACTGGGGAGCAACTGAGGGTTTGTGGACAGGGGAGTAACAAGTCTGTGAGTGGGAAGCATTAGGAGGACAGAAACCGGAAGCCGGAAGCCGGGTAGTGAAGACGTGAAGGATACTGTTGCTATTGTGCGTTCCAAGAGGTGAGTCCTATCAGCTATCTCTTAAACATCCCTTCCTCTCTGTTTTGCAGTGTCCTAGTCATTACTGCTTGGATCAGTAACGGTCCAAAGTCTTGATTGAAGGTAGAGGATAAAGTCAAGGGAGAAACTGAAGACGACCTGTAGGTTTCTAATTGGAAGGATGGTAATGTCATTACCAGAAATGGTTTGGAGGAGATAGGTTTAGTTTTTGATATGCAGTGTTAGTGTGGATGAAAAATGTCACCTGCCATATCAGTAAACAAAGGATGTTGCAGCCATGAAGCCCTCAGCCACTGCAGCTGTCCCAGCTGTGCACCCAGAGGGTATTAGGATGAAGAAAAGCAGGATACTGGCCCTAGACAGTTAAGGTACATATGGAAGTAATGATTTCAATGAGCCCAGACTCTTGCATCTTCCCATACATACATAGAAAAGTGATAAATTCATTAACTTGAGATGTCTGTTTTTCTTTAATTCACAGTAATCTTTTGATGTTCCAACTACCTGTTTTTGTTGCAAAACTCCTATGTATCCTGGCTCCTCCCTTACCTCTTTGGAGCACTCCCTCAGAGCAATCTGATAGGCTGTCTTCTGGGCTTAAGTCCTCAGAAACTCTGCTGAATAAAACATAATTCTCAAGTTTTAGGTTCTGCATTTTTTTTCAGTCAACATTAGAGATGCTAGTGCAACATTTGGATGATATCCAGGAGGTGATTGGATTATGGATCTAGACATTTGGAAAGAGTTTGGTGCTCTAAAGCCTGGAGGTAGACTGTGATGTGTTCCAGGAGATGGACTAAAATAGGCTCTGTGGGAAGAGTTCTTATATGCTTCCTTTTAACCCTGAGTTCCTTTTCAGTTAGACCCTGAAACCCTGTGTTAAGGGATCATGACTCTCAGTAGTAGATTTAAATCAGTTTCGCCCTTCTACTTGATTGTCACCTCTACTCCTAAGACATCCTTGCAGACCCAGAGGAAAAAGAGAGAGGGAATTAATAGACAGTCATAAGCTATAGGCAGTGGAATGGGATGAAGTGTTCTCTTTTTCCAGCTGAGCACAGCACCTACCAGCTAGATGGGTTACTCCAGCTGATGAGCACAGAGCAACAGCAAATGGTATGAGAACACAGGTGGCAAAATGAGATGGCTCTGTGTCTATTCATGCTGTCCTACTTTGCTCCTCCAGCTAGGGAGAGGGTATTCTGCTGAGTTTTACAGAACTGATAGGACTAGCTCAAATGGCTGAGGAGAGAACCCTACTATCACCATGTGGGTGCTTGCTTCTTCCTTAAGGACTCAGCCCTCAGCCCTTCATGATGCAGGGTGGGAGGGTGATTTGCTGTGAATAAAAAGGGAGTGAGGCCAGATGAAGAAACACTTGGCTATCTCAGGACCTGTCATCACCTACCTCTCACTGTACCACTTTTAATTCCCTCATTTCTTCCATAGTATTGCAAACCTTTGCTTCCCTCCATCCCCAAAACCTGCAGTGCTTACTCCAACCACATTCAGTGTAAAGTATCCCTTAAGCACTTAAATGTGTGTAGCTTTGTCCTTTGAAACAAGTATATTCCAACAATGAACAGGTGCCTGGGCCTTCTGTAAGTAACCTCTTTCACTCTGCCAGCTGCTGGACACCTTGAAGCAATTGATCTAGTGCAGTGGATCTCAACTGATGAAATACATCTGAATAACCTAGGGGAGCCCTTTAAACATACAGATGTCCAAGCCCATCTTGTGATTATAACTCCTTTGGCTTTGGAGGTAGGATCCAGAACTATATATGTTTAACAAGCTTCCTGAGTGATCCTCATTCACATGAAATGTGTTATCAGCAAATTGAATTATTTCCATCTTGGCCATTGACTACAGTAGTTGGGTCTTACAGGCTTTAGGTCCTATTCCCTAGTTGTATTAGCATCCTCAATTTAGTGAGCATGAGTTTCACAAAGGGGAACATGTGAAAAAGCGTATGCTCAGTCCCCATTCCATAGCTACTTGATCAGAATCTCTGAGAAGAGGGTGCTGGAATCGGCATTTTTACAAACACCATAGTTAGTTATAGTGCACTAGTCTGCAAACCACACTTTGAAAAGTACTGAACTAAGTCTGGGAAGTGAAAGTTGGCAGGAGCGATGCAGTTTGGGGCACAGTAGAAAGAAGAGGTAGATCAGATGAGCTGTTGAGTCACTGCAGCTCAGTAGACCAAAAAGGTCATGGTTGGAGTCTCCGCTTCAGTAATGTACTGGCCTGTGGTTACAGCCTAGGTAAATGAGGCCAGATGACAGCTAGAGAAGACTGCTAACTAATTAAACTTGGTCTAAGGTCAGGCCACCAATTGGCAGACACAATTTCTTTTTTAAGTTGGAGAACATGGATGAGAAGTATAGGAGAGACCTGAAATATAAGAACTTTTCCTTTGACTTCTCAAACCCATTTTCTTATTTATTTCTCTCAGGGCTTAACTAGTTTCCTCTGTAACAGTATCAGCATTGACTCATAAATTATTATTCATTGTTAAATTATGTTAGGAATGCATTCGAAATGCAAGAACAAGGTGTACAATGTAGACACTATTTGACAAGGCACTTAGACTTTCTTTCTTAAGTGAGGGAGGAATATTTTTTCTGTGATATTTGAAAAATGAAAGAAATGTTTGCATTTGTCATACAGTATATTTTGCAAAATCATCTGATTTCCTATTAAGTGTCCTTCTTCTATGAAAAGCCGTGTAAGGTAGGGCTGGTTGCTTTTCTGTTAGTGGGGGGCACAGAGGGTATAACTCCTACTGGCAGTTAAACTGAGTTTGAGATTTCACATATACTGTGATTTTCTGTTGTGATTTAAGCTTTTGACTGTTAACATATTACTCAGACTTCTGTCTCCTCTTCCAGTCAACTAGATGGTAAGCTTCCTGAAGGCAAGCATCTTGTCTCAGACTTCTTTATAGTCCTCTATCTAGCACAGGACCATGCTCGTAGTGGTCTCTCAATAAAGGCTGAACATTTTTAATGGCTAAGTAGTATTCTAGTGTGTGTGTGTGTGTGTGTGTGTGTGTGTGTGTGTGTGTGTATCACATCTTCTTTATCCATTCATCTGTTGATGGACATTTAGTCTGTTGCTGACATTTGCAGCATCATGGATGGGCTTGGAGGACATTATGCTAACTGAAAGTATTCAGAGAGAGAAAGACAAATACTGTATGATATCACTTACATGTGGAATCTAAAAAATGCAACAAACTAGTGAATATAACAAAAAAAGAAGCAGACTCACAGATATAGAGAACAAACGAGTTTTTACCAGTGGAGGGTGTGGTGAAGGGACAATATAGGGGTAGGGGATTAAAAGTATTATATATTAGGTATAAAATAAGCTACAAGGATATATTGTATGACATGGGGAATATAGCCAATATTTTATAATAACTATAAATGGAACATAACCTTTAAAAATTGTGAATCACATTATTATATACCTGTAGCTTATATAATATTGTCCATCAACTATACTTCAATAAAAAACAATTGAACTTACATGAGAGTACTGAGATGGGAATGACAGGATTGTGCACCTCCACTCCACTTGTGCTAAGTTGTAGTTCTAAGACACAGAGCAGCATGAGATAAGGAATGGTACGATTTTGGCAAATCTGCCCCAGCACTTGCTATTTATATTATGCACCCTTAAGCTGTGATATTTAGAGTTGATGATAGCTGAACCATTTTTAGCAAAATGGGTAGAAGACTAAGAAAATTAGCAGGTCTCATTCACAAGAGTTGAAGAGAAGGACTCGTCCTTCTGCTTTGTAATGATGAAACTAGTGACTGTAGGCCCTAATGTATGAGTCATAGAAACTTGAATGAATCTGCCCACTTCCACAATATTTGTGCAGACATGAATTATCTGCTACTTACCTCTATACATATTATTTCAGGTGAATCTGTGTATAAGTACACTAGGAGTAAGGAGGAATTGTCCCCTATGTAGACAACTGGGCATGGAGGTAGAACCATTCTTTGTAAAGGAAAGGATTCAACTTTACATACAGTGATATTTCATAAAAAGCAGATATGCTAGGTTTTTTTTGCCTTCTTCCTGACACTTCCACTTAACTAATAATTGCCATGAGAAAACAAGATAACTCTGTTGTGAAAAACACTAAACTTACAGTGTCCTGCAGCTACAACCATAAATCTGAAATAGAAAGGTTGATGTTAACCACCACTTATATGAAAAAGAAAATGCAGTTGTTGACTTCCTAAGACTTTTAAAAAAATTTTTTATTGGAGTATAGTTGTTTTACAATGTTGTGTTAGTTTCTGCTGTACAGCAAAGTGAATCAGTTATACGCATACATATATCCACTCTTTTTTAGATTCTTTTCCCGTACAGGTCATTACAGAGTATTGAGTAGAGTTCCCTGTGCTATACAGTAGGTCCTTATTAGTTATTTATTTTATATATAGTAGTGTGTATATGTCAATCCCAATCTCCCAGTTCATCTCACCCCCCTTCCCCCCTTGGAAACCATGTTTATTTTCTACATCTGTGACTCTACTTCTGCTTTACAAATAAGTTCATCTGTACCATTTTTCTAGATTCCACATATAAGCAATATTCCTAAGACTTTTAAGAAACAGAAAACATTATGCGAATTAGTTGAGACAATTAGGTATTTAATAAAGAGTTTGGTTTCATTCAACTATGTGAATATTTCTCAGAATTCTTATCAAATATCTGCTTCCCTTTTTGATTCCAGGTCTTCTCTGATAAAGTGCTTCTTAGGTGAACCCAGCCCCACTACAAGTGTCAGAACCAGCCTTTGGTTGAACTGACAGAATGGGCCAGAGAGGGGATGGATGGGGCTGAGAACCTAGATAGACTTACAGGTGTCAAGCAGCCAGAGAGGCAGGCAATCTGGAAAGTTCCAAGCAGCAGTCATTAGGAAAAGGTCCAGACAGTTAAACAGAGCCCAGATGATATGTTGAGATCCAGACAGGCCAACAATTGGTATAGGAGAGGTCTTGTAACAGATGGCAAGGAACAAGTCATGAAGACAAGGTTTAATGCAGATAGAACCTAATCACAAAGACATATTTTGGACATGAATTCTAGGTTAGGAATGAAGCTAAGATTGGTTATGATAAGGCAGGAGGTCAGAATGAGATCTAAAATGAAGGTGGCAGTACTGATCATTGAGATTATGGTTCCAGAATTGGAGATGAAGTTGAACCCATGGGCAGAAATAGAATGGCTTCAGCTGCTGGGATTAGTTAGCTGTTGGGGTTCTAAGCTAGATACTAAGATTAGTATATTCCTGTGATAACTTTATTTAGATAGATGCCTGCTGCCATTTCCCAACACAGAGGAAAACTTAATTTTTATATCCTTCTGAGTAGTGCAACTTACTTATAAAATCTCATCTTAAAATGTCTTCTGTTACATATTCATTCCACAAACATTTATTAAATTACTGTATTTCATATACTGTGGAATACTGAGGTGAGTAAGACACAGCCATTGGCCTTAGAAAATGTATAGGTTCATGAAGGAGCAAGCATCTAAAGTAATGATTACAATATGGTGTGCTAAAAGCACAAGGAATAGACGTAACTTTCATGAAGTCATTCAATCAACCAAATGTATGGGGTGCCTTCTATTTTACAGGCACTGGTCTGGGAACACAGGATAACACTGAGTCCAAACTTGTGGTGTCATAAAAACCTTCCAAGAGAAGGTGAAACTTGATCAGAATTTTGTAAGAGGTAGCCAGGTAAAAGGATGTGGCAGACATTATCCATTCTCCCATTCCTGCATACAAATAGAACCCTGACTTTTTGAGGCAGCATTGTGTCTAGTTAAAAACTGCCTGCCCATTCATACCCCATTCTAGGTATGAGTGACAGTGTAAGTGAAAGCCTCTTGGATGGGGCTTTGTTGAAAATCATTTTTTCCCAATGAAAATGAACTTAACTGACAGTTTCTTCACTCTTCCTTTTCTTCATGCTTGGAGTGCAGATATGAAACCTAGAAATGGAATCATCATCTCACAGCCTTGAGTACAAGAGCCTCCTTATAATAATGGTAAAATAAAAAGATAATAGTAGTCTTGGTCCCTGATGATACCATAAAACTTCTATTTCCTTTGGGTTTTTGTTTAAGCCATTGTAGCCAGTTCTCTATTATGTACTGTTAAACACAATTCTAAGTAATAAGAAGAGTACTGGAGTTTGGTAGTAGAGAGTTCAAGAGAAATTTGCCAGGCATAGGAAACAATGGCACATACAAAGGTGTGGAGTGAGAAGCTTTCAGGATGAAGTAACTGTAAGGAAACCAAACTAGTTGGAGTTATGAAGGGAAGGAGACCAGAGATGAAGTTGGAGAGGTAAGTAAAGACCAGTTCCTTGTAACCCATATTAAGGAGTGTGGGCTTTGTTGTAAAGGCAATACAGAATCTCTTATGGATTTTTTAATGACTTAACCTTTGCATTTTAGAGAGAACATTTTATTAGAATATTTAGGAACATTTGGGAAAGGAGAGACTGATGGCAGGCAGACTAGATAGGAGATTTATAATCGTCCAGGTGATTAAAAACCAAAGCTGGGGCTTCCCTGGTGGCACAGTGGTTGAGAATCTGCCTGCTAATGCAGGGGACACGGGTTCGAGCCCTGGTCTGGGAGGATCCCACATGCCGCGGAGCAACTAGGCCCGTGAGCCACAGCTGCTGAGCCTGTGCGTCTGGAGCCTGTGCTCCGCAAGAAGAGAGGCCGCGATAGTGAGAGGCCCGCACACCGCAATGAAGAGTGGCCCCTGCTTGCCACTAGAGAAAGCCCTCACACAGAAACGAAGACCCAACACAGCAAAAATAAATAGATAAATTACTAAAAATCTCCTACCCCCAACATCTTCTAAAAAAAAACAAAGCTAAGGTAGTAGAAATGGAAATTGATAGACCAGATTGGAGTTATTAATTTTAGGTCTCTAGAAGAGACTCGAAATATATCAAGGAGGTAGAATCAAAATAGATTGGATGTATGAATTTGAAATGGAGACCATCTCAAGGATGATTCTCAGGTTTCTGTCTTGGGTGACCAGATGGTTCACCAAGATTGGTACTACAGGAGGAGATGGTTAAGTAATGATCCAAACTCTGATATCTCTGATAGCCAGAGAGAATTTAAGTATGTTTTTCCAATTGTAAAAGTATCTCTCAGGAGCAGTGATAATACAGCCTCAACTCTTAAGGTTGACATTTATATAAACTTAGTGTTTTCAGAAAATTCCTAAGTAGCTTGAGATAGAGATAATGGTATTTTACCTTCATACAATACAATGTTTAGGCTGTTCTTTAATATTTCTTAGAACACTGTTAGAAACAGAAACAAAATATGAAAACAAAGATAACAACACCAAAACAGCTATACTACAGGAACCATAGTAATGTTTTTTGTTTCTTTGTTTCCTATTTCAGCCCAGTTCAGCTCGGTAAGGAGAAAATGATGAATAGAAAAGAATAAGAGGGAAAGAAATGTGCCATAAGAGACATTTAACAGATGTTATTTTAATGTGTCTAACATAGCTCTGCATAGTTTTACACCTTTATGAGTTTATTGTGATAATGGTGGCAGGAAGATGCAGGCTCCAGGCACTGGTAAGTAATGAGGCAATTTTGAGTTTTACTTGATACTTCCATTAAAATCTGTTCACAGTGTCTGTGCTCTTTCAATTTAGCCTAAAGAGTACTCACACAAAAAGCCCTAGCAGTGGCAAAGGGAATCAAAACTGCCTGCATTCTTTTCCATCTATATGTCTTCTCTTTAGTTTGGTCGAGCTGAAGGGCAGAGTAGGTTGGCACTTGTTATCAGCCCGTGTAGCCGCCTCACAGTAAAAATAGTGATGTCCAAAGTCTAGTAACCATGACTAGAAAGGTTTGGTTGTGCCTAAACTTCTGTACTTGTTTTCATAAACCAAGAGCCCATATTTGGACAAAAGTAATGAGAGAACTGTAATCATTCATTTCATCTTGGTAGGATTTGGCTTATTGCTACTGCCTTCTGAATTAAATGGATTTAAAGGGGCACTTAAAAGACTTAGAAAAACTACTCTTGCTACAGATGTTCTGCTGCTTTGTTTATTTGTTTGTATTTGGCCGCACCTCGAGACTTGCGGGATCTCAGTTCCCTGATCAGGGATTGAACCCAGGCCACGGCAGTGAAAGTGCCAAGTCCTAACCACTGGACCACCAGGGAATCCCCCCTGCTGCTATTCTTAAACAGTGGAAGACTGCTTCTAATACAAGAGAGGATATTGGTGTGATGGGAGAAAACCAGATATTGTGGAAATAACTAGGTTCTTACGAGCTAGAAATATGGATTAGGAAGTTGTTGCCTATGGTCACTTGAGCTTTATTGGCATGTCAAAGGAAAAACTGAAAAAGAAAGGGTTGCTTTATAAAATGTATTTTTGGGGGGACCATGCTCGTAAGTAAGTTTGGAAAACACTCCTTGGAGTAGTCAGACACTAGGATAGTATTTGCTAAATTATCATTTCAAGGCCTAGATACCTAGGCATCAAGTGTATTTTTAGTTATATGTTTAATTCACATCTTTCTGACACAGTGCTCAACAGTGAGAGGAAGTTTACATCCCACACTCTGGGATTGGATAATAAAACACTCCAAGGGGAATTTTTTTCCTGAGCCCACTTTACATTCATCTCATACTCAGAAGGACAAAGGCTCATTTCACTTTTAACTTTTCTTTTTCCCTGCCACAACCTCATCACAGATGGTTTTCATACAAATGTGTGCTCTTTTGTTTGATTTACCACAATTACTGTTTCTACCTTTCATTTCCTAGAGTACTTTGCAGAATCCCAAACTATTTTAATTCCAAAGCAGATTAGTTATATACCAGTACAAAATCCAAGGCTCACCAATCAGAAAGCTAGGAATGAAATAGGTGTCTGTCTGTGAAGGCATCATAGTGATTTGGGGCTGGACCAGGTGGTGAGGTAGTGACAGAAGATCTTCACTGTTGCCACTTTGCTTGGAAGTAGGAAGTTACAGGAAGAAGCAATAATGCCTTAAGAGGAGTATAACAGAAAGGAAAAGAACAAGAAATAAAGCTGAACGCATAGAAATAGCTTCCACTTTACTTTTCATTATATCTAAAGGCTCTAGAGTGCCATCTGACATTTCTAACAGGAGAAACAGTCAATAAAAGGTATGAATAATTTTCATTTATATATACATTTTATACCCCAAATGTGGAAATCAGCCCATCTGAGAATGAGCATTCCTAACTGCACCATCAATGAGTTCAAAATCAACTGGACTGTGACTGTCAAACCCCTTTGAAACAGTCTAATTGTTTCAAAGTCATGTTATTTGCCCTTGTAAGAAGCAAAATAAACAGAGTAGTTTAAAAGAAAGTTGGGAGATAGTTGGGCTTTAAGAATTTGACAAGTTTGAGAAGTAAAAAAGAGAGAACTCAACTTTTCTTTTATATGGTGGGGGGGTGTTTATCCTATATTTAAAAAATCAGAATCAATAACTAATTTATTCAACAAACAATTATTGAACACCTTCTATGTGTCATTTGGTGATGAGCAACATACTAGATGTGTTAAAAATGAGAAGCAGGCAGGATACATTTCAATCCAGGAGAGGAAGAAGGTGATTCCATGACAGGATAGCAGGTGAGATTTTAGGTCAAATGTAGCCATTAAGCATCTCTCATATTCTACCAGGTAGGTGACTACCTACATAAAGACCAGCCCTACCCCACTCAGTAGGAAATAAATAGAGGCCCTGAAATGTATTCCCATTTTTTCCTCCCATTCCTACATAATGAAGACAATAAAAACATCATTTTAATTGAGAAGTTGATGGGTATGAGTAAAAGCTTGCATGCTTTTAAAAATTTCTGCAGTTCTCAGCCTTTCTGTATTCTTATGATAAAGCCCACAGTGGCTACTTCCTTAGTGTATCCCCCCAGGAACCATTGGCTTTTACTTTACTTTTTTTAATAGACTTTATTTTTTAGAGCAGTTTTAGGTTTACAGCAAAACTGAGGAGAAAGTATGGGGAGTTCCCATATACCCGCTACCTGCCCCCCGACACACAGCCTCCCCTTCTATCAACATTGTCCACCAGGGTGGTATATTTATTACAAATGAGGAACCTACATCAATACATCATTTTCACCCAAAGCCCATAGTTTACATTAGCTTCACTCTTGGTGTTGTACGTTCCATGGGCTTTGACAAATGTATAATGACATGTATCGACCATTATAGTGTCATGCAGAATAGTTTCACCACCCTAAAAATTGTCTGTGCTCTGCCCATTCATCCCTCCCTCCACCCTAACACCTGGCAACCACTGATCTTTTTAGTCTCCATAGTTTTGCCTTTTCCAGAATGTCAGAGTTGGAATCAAATGGTATGTAGTCTTTTCAGATTGACTTCTTTTTACTTAGTAATATACATTTAAGATTCGTCCAGTTTTTTCATGGCTTAATAGCTCATTTCTTCTTAGCACTAAATAACATGCTTTAATAGCAAACGATGATACCCACCAGAACTACTAAAATTAAAAAAAAAAACAACTTTCAAAATTAAGTGTTGGCTGGGATGTGGAGCAGCAGGAATTCTTTTTCTCTAGCTGTTGTGGCCTCTCCCATTGAGTAGCACAGGCTCTGGACACGCAGGCTCAGCGGCCATGGCTCACAGGCCTAGCCGCTCTGCGGCATGTGGGAATCTTCCTGGACCGGGGCATGAACCCGTGTCCCCTGCATCGGCAGGCGGACTCTCAACCACTGCGCCACCAGGGAAGCCCAGCAGGAATTCTTATACACTGCTGATAGAAGAGTACATTAGTACAACCACTTTGGAAAACTGCTTCCCTGTCTTCATCAAAGCTGAATATGCGCTTAACTTACGACCCAGGAATTCCACACTCAACATAAATATATACATAGATTCACCAGTGGCATGTACAAGAAATTTCACAGCAACATCATATGACAGCCAGAAAATAAATGTTTATCAACAGGAGAATGGACACATAAACTAAGGTGTATTCAGATAATTCAATGCTTCACAGCTATGAAAATGAACAAACAACTACCACTGGCAGCAATGTGGAGGAATAGCACAAAAAATGTTGAGTGAAAGCTGTCAGACACAAAAGACTACATAGTCTTTGATTACAATCATATGAAGTTCAATAACCCTAATCTATGATAATAAATAGTGATTAGCTTTGGATAAGAGGGGGATAATGAGTGGGAAGGGGAATGAGGGAGACTGAGTTTGATAATGTTCTATTTGAGTTGGGTGATGGTTACACAGGTCTTTTTTTTTCTGGCCGCACTGCACGGCTTACGGGATATCAGTTCCCCGACCAGGGATTGAACCCCAGCCACAGCAGTGAAAGTGCTGAATGCTATCTCCTAGAGCACCAGGGAACTCCCACACAGGTCTTTTCATTATGTGAAAATTCATCCAGCTGTATGCTTGTGGTTTGTATACTTTTTGGAATGCATATTGTTATATTTCAGTAAAAACATTTATTAAAGAAATGTATAAGCAGTTCAGTTGGACCTACTGAGATCTAGAAAAGCTATCAGAATATCTATGACAGGAAGTCTACATTTTTTCAAACACTCACTTGTTGGGAATTAGTAAACTACATAGTGGGTTAATCTCATGTGCTAAGGATTGCCATTTTATAGATGCAGTGGGATTGGAACTTTGGTGTGTCTGATTTCAAAGCCTATGTTCAGTCACTATCCCATACTACCTTCTATTATAATTACACACTCTCTTCCAGACATACTTAATGCTAAACATTTGTGGTTCTGTATATTTTCTTATTTTATTTTATGACACCAAGGGATAGTGAAATGCTAAGTATATCCTTAATTATGCTTCATGACACCAAAATAAAATTGAAAGATATTTGCTTGCTCTAAACAAGGCCAAATAACTACTGTATGTACATATGTACTATTTTGTGCGTGTTGTGCTCACAAACCTTAGGTATATGTATGTGGTGTATCATTATATCTTTTGACTAATTCTTCACTTGTTTCAAAATGCTTTAATATTTTGCTTAGCATTTGACCACAGCTGAACACTGAGCAGACAATCTCACTGAATTGTCTGTGTTGGACATTTAAGGGTTTTCCACCCCTCTCAGGATGTATGAACTAATTCAGAATCTTTCAGGGTATGCAAGCAGTTTAATTTTTTCCAATGTGCATTGATTGTATGCAGAGATATTAAATTGTATCTGTCAGTGTTCATCTGTTGCCCAATAACATTTGCTTAGTTCCCCAGGAGTGTTTTATAATTCCGCTCCCCTGCACCTTGACTAACTCTAATATTCATCCTTCTCTGGTTCTTAATAAACTGGTGAAATTGCAACCCCACCAGTCATACATAGGACTGCAGCACCTCCCTATTAACCTTTTATATACACTGAGATTTGGTCATTCATTCTTACTCTTAGCCTTCCACGTCTTAAACACTTTATAATCCATAGCTAAAGTAGCGCATGTTCACCCTTTATTTACTGAATTTAAAATGTAAGCACGAAAGGATGTGAGGATAGTACTGTTTTCATAGAAGCACTTTTTTTCCCAGAAGTTAGCCATTTAGTTTATCTATTGACTATCATAAATGATACTTCTTTGACTTTTTTCACTAATAACAGTTTGTCCAGTGTTCTAGCTTTCCTCCTGTATTCATTATGGTTGCTTTAACTAAATGCAACTGATATCTTTGAAAGCATATATTCATAAGACACTTTATGGTATAAAGTTTCAACTCATATTTTTATGTAACAGTAGTTTCAAAAATGACATCAGAATTTAATGTACACATCTTTGTTTGTGATATAATCTATCAATTTTCTTCACTTAATTTTTCAGAGACTGTACTACAGAATTCCTAAAAGGGCAAAAACAAATAAAGCATTATTTCCTAAAGTAAGGCTTGCAAAATTAATTAACATGACAAGGGAATTAAATTTTTGACGTCCTTAACATTGTAATGCATAGAGCTAGTCCAGAAGACCATTAAGTAATCATTATCTAAATTATGGAGAACAGTAGATCCCCATTCTGTCAGGTAGATGCAACAAACTAAGAAATCTTTCTTTCTTTTTTTAAAATTTTATTGAAATATAGTTAATTTACAATGTTGTGTTAATTTCTGCTGTACAGCAAAGTGATTCAGTTATACATATATATGTTCTTTTTCATATTCTTTTCCATTATGGGTTATCACAGGATATTGAATATACTTCCCTGTGCTATACAGTAAGACCTTGTTGTTTGTCAAACCTTTCTTCATTATAGAGTCTAGGTACTAATTATAGAACAGCTACCGAGGTTTGAACTTGTTCAGAGTTAAAAACAATGGTACACCCACATGCTCTTTCAGCCACCTTTCAGTAACCTGCCTGTTTCAAAACTTGGAAGCTTCAGCTCAGATTGTTAGCTTTTACTGTTTTTTTTCTTTTTTTTTTGCAAGATACATGGAAAGGTGAAATAGGATAGAAAGTCATTACAATTCAATGGTATTCCTGTATTGCCTGTAGACAATATTCTGACTTGTTTTTCTCATAGACACTTGGTTATAAATCCAAATGAATATTTTTTTAATCAGTCTTGGAAGAGAAATATCTCATCACAACCTGTTAAGCTTTATTTGTGAGAATATAATGAAAAGTTTAAGAAAGGAAGAAGAAACTTACAATACCAAGATTTTCATGAAAATTAATCTAATCTATTGCTAAACTCAAATTCCAAGTCTGAGTTTTGAAACAAACTTTCCATGGCATTCTAACTAATCTGCGATGACTGTTACATAAATAGCTATTTTTTCTCTACACTAAATACAAAATGCTCTCATTTCCAAATCGCTGAAAAGCTGTTTGTGATGACATTGAATAAACAGGAATCCTTTTAAAAGAATAGGCCATTGCTACAAACAAGTCAATTTCAGCATTCCTTTCCCAGAGCTATTTTGCATATTGGGTCATACAACAGTTTTAGTCCTAGTAACTGTCTATTTTGGGAGCTCACCTACAATCTGGTGACATTATGGAAAAAGTATGAAATTAGAACTGCAATATGAATTTTTAAAAAAGGCAAACATCCAGAGTTTAAAAGATTATATTAGTACTTAGCTACTTTTCATGTAGAATGGTGCTTTTCAAGCACTAATTAATCCGCTTAAAACCCCTGTGAGCATGGCTGGGCTAGAAGAAAATCAGAGTTTTGAAGAGAGAAAAGTGAAAAGTTTCTAGTGGAGCTATATTTTTCCATAACTCATCTCCAGGCAGAATCTCCTAAATAGGTGTCAATTAAATTCTGCCTATCTGAATAGTCAGGCTGTTCAGTAGATTAAGAAATTCAGTTTTGCCTGAAACCCTTAGGGGTAACCCAAAGCCTTATCTCATAGTCAAACAAAATCTCAGATTGAGAAATCAAGGAAGCCCAGAAGTATCCTGGATATTTGTACATATTCAGGGTCAGTGATGGACTAATATAAACCTAAATACACTGGTTCTAACTAGAATTGGACATATTGCTAGGAAAATAACCAGTTAACTAACTGTGTCTAATTCCTTACAGGTCAATAATTCATTTCTGACTATGGCAGTTTCATTCAAACTTTTGGGGTGAAGGAATCCATTATGGGTGTCACTGACTGCCACTGGCAGGCCTGAGGCATAAACAAGAGAGAAGACCAAACAGAAGGGAAGAAGTGGTTGTGGTAGAAGATCACCAACAAATTCTTAAGATGTCAGCCATAATTTCTACCAATGGCCTGGAGGGCAGGGAGATAAATGCATTACCTGTTAAAGCAATGGAATGAGTAAAAGTAAATTCAAGGAACAGGTCATGCTAGAAAGTGCAGGAAGATCACCACATATAATAGCCAATTCATGTGAGAACCACGTCACAAGCCAGGATATTGCACGTAGATAGAATCTATGAGCTATGCAAAACACAACTCAAGAAACATGTCAAATTCAAATACGACATTGTGGCAAGGAGCAGCAGTACAACTACCCACACACACGGCACTTATACACACATGAGTTATCACTTCCTAACATACTTCACAATTGACTTATGATGTTCCCCTCCCACCCTCCCCCTACAGAATGGAAACTACTAAGGTAGAAAGTTTTGTACGTTTTGTTTACTGATGAATGCATATACAACAGTGTCTGGAATATAATAGGCTCTCGGTAACTATTTGCTGACTAAGTGAAGTTTAAGAAATGAGTATGGGATGTTACAGAGTGGATGAGTGAGGGGTACAAAGCACACTGAGCTCATTACAGTGGATTGTTTAGCAACTACTATTTCTATAGCCATGTGGACTCTATCTTAAAGTACAAGTTCTCTATGGCTGCTGCTTTTTAGACAAATAGAATGGAGACCATTGAAGTGAACTGGGAAAAGGAGAGAGCAACAGGAGAGGGGTCCAGAGAATACTGAAGGGTGAAGGGGTGATATATTCTGTAGGATCCTGTTGTCCATTGTAAGGATTTTGGCTTTGACTCAAAGTGAGGTGGGATGCCATTGGAAAGTTTTGAGGAGAGGAGTGACTTGATCTGACATAGATTTTAAAAGAATCTCTTGGGATGCTGTGTGAAGAATAAACTATAGGAGTAAAAAGGCCAAAGCAGGGAGACCAGTTAAGACACTACTACAATAATCCAAAACACAGATGATGGTGGTTTGGACCTGAGTGATAGCAGTGGAGCCTTTGAGAACTGATCAGACTGAGGGTATGTTTTGAAGGTAGAGCCAATGGGATTTCTTGATGGATAGGACATGGTACGTGAGAGAAGGGGAATGAATCAAGGATGATGACAGTGTTTTTGCCCTGAGCAAATGGAAAGATGGAGATATTTATTGAGGTGAAAAAGGCTTGGTAGTTGAAAGATTGGGGATGTTAGAAAAAAAAATAGGTTGGAGATTTCAATACATTTTCAGATAATTTTCTTCCTTGGCGGGGGCAGGATAGCAGTGGTGGTGGATACTAATCATTTCATTGTTGCTTGTTTAAGTCAACAAAACTGTGAGTGGGGATTTGGGGGGTGGTTTTTTGGTTTTACTTCTGAGATGGAATATGATGCAGTACAAAGAATCTTCAGAATATCTATCAAGGACAGAATAGATTTTATTATAGTAGATTAATGAGCACATTAAGATAAACTCATTTAGTGTTTTACTGTGATAATTCACTAAGAGAAATTAAGTATTTTTGGTGCCTATTGGTCCTCTTAAATTGACTGATACCAGTAAACTGTAAATTAAATATACATATGTGTACCAGGTGGAAACCACTAGCAAAAACAAGATCAGAGTGACAACCAGCCACACCATATTAAACTAAAAAGGCTACACACACACACAACTCAGAAGTTACACTACTTTCTGAAAGTGAAATCTTAAGGAGTGTATTACTGATTTCATTCTTGTAAAAAATCTGTACAAACTCAGTATGGCTAATATTATGGCATTTGTTAAGCAAACAAATATTTGGAGACACACCCATATCCTTTGATCCAGAATTCCACTTCTACTAATTTCTCTTGAGGTAATATTAAGGATGTGCACAAAGGTTTACATCCCAGAATGTTTCTCAGGGCTTTTGTTATAATAAAAATTGGAGACTGTTTAAATAGCCAAATATAGAGGATTTTTAAAATTTATGCACATTCACTCAATGGAATACTATGCAGCCAATTCAGAGAATATTGTTGAAGTGTACATATTAGTACAGTAAAACCTGCCTGACACATGAGTGAAAAAAACAAGTTAGAAAACAATATTACATATGACCCCACTTGAAGAGGTGTGGGGTTAATCTATTTTTGATAAGAAAAGTTCTGCAAGTGTATACCACAAAATGGTAACTGGTTTCGATGGTGGGATTATGGACAGTTTCTATGGTTATCTCTATTTTCTAAAATAAACTTGTACTACTTTTATAATAAAAACGTTCAAATGCATAGAACAACAAAGATTACAAGAGATTAAAGTATTTCATGGTTTAGAAAGATAAACAAGTCTTGTTTTCCCTGGAGACACACCCTTGTTCATGCATCATAGGATAAACCTCTAACAGCATATTATTACTGGCACTCCCTGGCTACAGTATTTCTGGTTGAGATTAGTATGAGTTGCCAAGTCAAGTATTTAAAACACTCACAAAAAGCCCTTCCAATGTAAGAAATGTGGCTAAATACCCACATGTTCATAAAATGACTTTCAGGGTTTTACCAATTACAGTAATAATTTAAACAAATAACAATTAGTATGCATTCTCGCAGAACCTTGTGTGCTTTTGCATTAGCTATACAAAAAAGGGACTAGGGAGAAAACTCTCAACAGAAATGAGAGAACAAATAGCCAGTATCTTTAAGTTTCTCATTAAAGATCCACTTTTTTCTCCATCTGGCCAGGCAAATAATGTAGAGATGGCCAACTCTAGATTATGCAGGGTCATGAGGGGCAGAAGCAACGTGGATAATTGAAATCCACTGATAATCTGGAAACCTAATTTTATCTAATAGTTGCAACCACCTCCTGGACAGGACCCTCAGTAGAGCTGCTAATGAGAAGCATAATTGAGTGGTTTGAGTTCATCTGCTTTCAGTTATCCTTTGCAGGTGCTAATGAACAGTGAAGTGGTCAAAAGGCTGTCAGCCAAAGGAAGTGGTAGGAGAAAAAGCAGGACATGGATAACCCCAGAAACTGGATAATCAGCCTCGAAATTGTTGAGTTGACTAGAGTGAGGATCAGCTATTAATTATCTGCTTAACTAAATTCCACAAGGATATATATCATGAAACCAGATCTTCATATTAAGGGTGTTCATGTATACAGAGTCTATCTTGGTTAACATGAATTATGGTATAGTCTTAGAAACTCTCTATACTGCAGTGATTTTCCTGGGCAGCAATGATAGGATATTTATTGTCAGAGCACAGCTAATCAACTACAGGCTCCACGGCTAAATATGGCCAACAGGCTGCGTATGAGTCAGGGCTCTGGCAGACAGCCCTTCTTTTAGACCAATGGGAGTGTGATCGACTCACTTCCATGCCTTTCTGGGAGAGAATATAAGCATTGCTGGTATCCAAATTGTTTTTTTTTTATTATTACTCCAAATTCATGTTTTAGTAAACAGCTTTTTGAAAGTATTGTTATGGTGAACATTTTGTGGTTTATGTTAAGCATTTGGTTTTCAAGAATTGTTGAAAATAAATGCTTTTAGAGTGCAGTTATTTTCAAGTATTACACAATAAACTCTAATATTTGTAACTAAAACTGTATCTATGTTTGATTAGTAATTAAGCTCTCAAATAGTTATGAAAGTAATTTCCTTTTATAAGGCTGTACTTTAGGACAAATTGCTTGATACATTCACTAATATTCAGAGCTTCAGCTATTTCTACATATGATTATGAATGCAGCTCTCTATAGTGGTAGTAAAACTTTTCCATTTATGGCAGTAGTTTAAAACAATGTACAGTGTAAACTATCTGATATTTGTAAATAAAACTGTATCTGCACATGAACATTACTTATGTTTTCTATAGTAATTGTGAAAGTAATCTCCATTTATAGCACTCGTTTTGAGTAAATGAGAATTTTAATCATTTTAACATCAACTGTTATTTCTTGATCTTGTCCTATGATAGTGTGTCCCTTTGCCCATATTGTGAGCAAAAGGGCAAACAAACTAGTTTTATAAAAGGGGATTGTTTAAGCCACTTGAATATTCTAGATTACTCCTTAACTTTTGCTTAAAACTAAATAATTTTCATTTCAATTACAGATAACATTTACCAAATTCTACCTAACTGAAAAAACAAGTCCCCAAATTTCCACTTTAGTGAAAATTTGGATAAACTCTAGCCCAATTTACTTCCATAAAAAACAATGGCATGAGTAGATGAATTGTAAAATTTATTCATGTTACTTTATATGTATTGACTCATGTAATACTTGGGGGAGATGGTACTATGACATCTCTAATTTATTATAGATGAGAAATTAAGATTAGGTAATTTGTCAAAATTCACCTAGAGCTCCTAAGTGGCAGGGCTCAGATTTAAACCCAAGCAGTTGACCTCTGGAGTCAAGCTTTGTAATCCTCCATGCTGTATAGTTTCATTTAGATTTCTGTTGCCTAACATATGCAGCCTGCGTATGACTACTTTTAGGTACTCCCAGACCATCTTCCAACTTTTATCTCTGTTAATTTGGCAAGTGTCTACTACGTTCAAATAGGGCCACAGAAATTCTATTTATACATAGAGTTTGAATTAATTTTCATGTGTTTGTCAATTTGATTTCTCCCACAGTTAATCAGTTCTTTTATTTTATTTTTTAAACCTTTGCTATTTGATGCCTTCACTTCCACCATGGATATGGATTTCTATTAAACAAATAAACAATAAGGAACTAATTATAATACACTGCATTTGCAAAGCACTTTCACAGGCTTGCTCTCATTTGGTTCTCACAAGTTCATTTATTATTTTTTAATTATAAAACTACTCAAGTGTAGCAAGAGTCTTCAAGTGAGAGGCTAGGTTGTAGAAGTACTCACTGTGGATGGAAACATGTCCAGGCATATCTAGATGCCCAGGAAGACAGACCCATCAGAGGTTTACTTAAATGAGGGTTTAAGGACTCTGATATGAGTTATAATAACTGGGTAAGTTGAAATTAACATCTGCCCCAAACAATAATACCCCTCCCTGAGTTTTGGGAGAATAAGAGCCCTCCTTTGAGTAAGAATTCAGTTTAATAGATGGGAAAGAACAACTTTGAGGGAAGTTATTATTGAGGTAAACTTCTATGATTAGGAAAAAAATGGTCTGTGTTAGAGAGGAAGGGGTGGTTGAGTAGAATACGCATGGGGCTGTGCTGTGCTAAAGGCTCAGTGTCAGGGGTGGTGCTGGCTCTGATAGATAACGATTCAAATAAAAGAGCTCTAACATTAGAGTCATCCTAAGAACTTGAAAGCACAAGGCAGTGCTATTTGTGGCTTAGTAATACACTGATGTACAAGTAAGGGCAGAAATGACTGTCGGAATGGAATGGAAAAGCAACTAAGGCTACAGTATTGTGGCTGACATCCAGAGGTATGACAGAAGCAGTAGTTTCTGCTAGGGCACAGGTCTGGAGCAGCAGAGGCAGAGATGACAAATGCCATAAGGAGGAGAAAAACCATCACTAGCCATTCATAAACCATGTGAACCACATTCCTTGATTCTGCTCCACCCCCTTGAATTGGAAGGGAGAATGGATCCCAGAGATGCAACTATTGGAGGGTGAGAGATTGATTGGATTATACTATGATTGGACCCTCCCCTCCCTCTCTTCTTTAGAAGAGTCTAAAGAAACGATTAAGGTCACACACATATTACAGATATTTACAATTATTTTACTATCACTACCAAAACCAACCAATCTAGACAAATCCTCATTCAATTGATCACATCTCAATTTTATGTAAACACAATTCTTAAAGAGTCATCTTTTCCCCCTTTTTTGATTCTCTTTTTTCTCATAGTTTGTTTTATTATTTCCTTCTTTATTTTACATTATTGAGTGCCTGCACATGTAAAGTACTCTACTAGGCCAGGTGGGGATTACAAAAGTGGGTAAGACACAGGTGCTTTCAGCCTAGTGAAGGAGCCAGACATACCCACAAAATATAAAATAGCATCCAAAAGATGGAGAAGTTCAGGAATAGTACTGACTAATAGCTGAAACTGAAATTTCTCATAGGTCCCAAGTTGGTGGAGGGGTCAGATATTTCATATAGAGAGCCAAGTCAAAGGAGCAGGGAAGAGAGGTAAGGAAGCAGGAGTTAAGTAGTGTGACTGCAATCAGAAGGCTGCCAAGGTAGAACAAGCATGCTGAGAAGCAAGATGAGGAAAAGTCTCTAGGAAATATCACCTCTCTGTGTTAGCATTTAGAGGCAGTAACCTTTGTGGGGCATCTATGACCTTACCTGTGGGTGGGAAAGGAGTTACTAAAGCACCAAGCCTGATCAGATTCAATCTATGTTACTGCTATTTCCTGCAATTTGGCCAACTGACTTTTCAAAAATGTATTTTATTGAACTATAGTTGATTTACAATGTTGTGTTAATTTCTGTTGTACAGCAAAGTGGTTCAGTTATATTCTTTTTCATATTCTTTTCCATTATGGTTATCACAGGTTATTGACTATAGTTCCCTGTGCTATACAGTAGGACCTTGTTGTTTATCCATTCTATATATAATAGTTTGCATTTGCCAATCCCAAACTCCCAATCCATCCCTTCCCACCCCTTGGCAACCACAAGACTGTTCTCTATGTCTGTGAGTCTGTTTCTGTTTTGTAGATAGCTTCATTTGTGTCATATTTTAGATTCCACATGTAAGTGGTATCATAAGGTATTTGTCTTCCTCTTTCTGACTTACTTCACTTAGTATGATAATCTCTAGGTCCATCCATGTTGCTGCAAATGGCATTATTTCATTCCTTTTGATGGCTTAGTAATATTCCATGGTATATATGTACCACATCTTCTTTATCCATTCATCTGTCGATGGACACTTAGGTTGTTTCCATGTCTTGGCTATTGTGAATAGTGCTGCTATGAACGTAGGGGTGCATGTATCTTTTTGAATTATAGTTTTCTCTGGATATATGCCCAGGAGTGGGATTGCTAGAGCCAACTGATTTTAAAACTTTTATTTTGGCTCATTTAAATAATAAGAGGTGGTATGTCTACTCCTTACAGCCTTCTTTTGAGAATAGAGCTGTTTTACTGATCTAACCCTCCCTTTCAACTTCAGGGAGACAGACTCATGAAGGATGAGAATTCTGATACTGAATAAAGGGACAGCCCACTCAACCATGTGTTGTTTATGAGAGAGACTCCCAAAACTCAGCCATCTAGAAATGCCAAAAAGAAATGTGTGATTGAATGTACGTATGACAGTCACATCCAAAAAGAAAACTGCTGTCAATATTGGTATTGGATAAAATATAATTTAAGAAAAAACATTTAGTGGGGCAAAATAAGTTTATATTCATTTAAAAAATCCAAAATGGGGACTTTCCTAGTGGTCCAGGGGCTAAGACTCCATGCTCCCAGTGCAGGGGGCCTGGGTTTGATCCCTGGTCGGGGAACTAGATCCCCCATGCTGCAACTAAGGGTTCATATGCTACAGCTAAAGATCCCACACATGGCAACGAAGATTCCACGTGCCACAACAAAGACCCGGTGCAGCCCACTAAATAAATATATAAAAATATCCAAAATGAAGGTATTTTAGTCCTGAATTTTGTGCACTAAAAAGTAATATCAAAATTCATTAAGCACTTGATGCTGATGTTAAAAATAAGTGGAGAAATGAACAGAAACAGGATTACAAAAGCTTAACATATCATCATTAGCCTCTAACTATCAAATAGATTAAAAATATGGAAATATGGGGTACAAGAATATTCATTGCATTATAATATGTAAGAGCAAGAAACTGGAAACCTAAATATCCATCAAGAAACTACTGGCTAAGTACATTATGCTAATCCATACAATGGACCATCACAAAGCCCTTAAAAAATGTGGTGTCTCTCTATATAATGGTATGGAAATTTGACCTGGTTATCGACATTATTAAGTAAAAGGAAATCAAGTAATATGTTTAGGATAAAATTTTTTGTAAAGACAAAACTACATGTAAGCTATGTATATACACATTCTCTATGTAAATGCATAGAGAAATGGCTGCCAGAAGTTGTTATCTCAAGGAGAAGAAAAGAGAAACTCACTTTTTTACTCTGTGTATTATCTAAATTGTTTGCATTTTACATGCATGTGCTTGTGTTTTATTTTTGTACATTTAAAAAATAATTTTTAGGGGCTTCCCTGGTGGCGCAGTGGTTGAGAGTCCGCCTGCCGATGCAGGGGACACGGGTTCGTGCCCCGTCCGGGAAGATCCCACATGCCGCGGAGCAGCTAGGCCCATGAGCCATGGCCACTGGGCCTGCGCCTCCGGAGCCTGTGCTCCGCAACGGGAAAGGCCACAACAGTGAGAGGCCCGCGTACTGCCAAAAATATATATAATTTTTAAAAATTATATACAACTTGAGAAGAGCAATAACTGTAGATAAAACTAAAACATAACTGCAAGCATACCTTGTTTTATTGTGCTTTGCTTTATTACTCTTTGCAGGTACAGCACTTTTTTACAAGTTGAAGGTTTGTGGCAAACCCTGCATTGAGCAAGTCTACTGGCACCATTTTTCCAACAAGAGTTGCTCATTTCATGTCTCTGTGTAAGAATTTTGGTAATTCTCACAATATTTCAAATTTTTTTTTACCATTATTATGTTATGGTGATCTATGATCAGTGATCTTTGATGTTACTATTGTAATTGTTTTGGGGCACCACTAACTGCACCCATATAAGATGGTGAACTTTAACCAATAAACATTGTGTGTGTTCTGACTGCTCTACCAACTGGCCGTTCCCCTGTCTCTCTCCGTCTCCTTGGGTCTCCCTATTCCCTAAGACACAACAATGTTGAAATTAGACCAATGAATAATCCTACAATGGTGTCTATAAGTGTCATGTGAAAGGAAGGGTCGAAAATCTCTCACTTTAAATCAAAAGCTAGAAATGATTAAGCTAAGTGAGGAAGACATGTTGAAAGCCGAGGTAGACCAAAGGCTAGGTCTCTTGCACCCAAAAGTTAGCCAGGTTGTGAATGCAAAGGAAAAGTTCCTGAAGGAAATTAAAGCTATTTGTGCTTATCACATGAATGATAAGAAGTGAAACAGCCTTATTGCTGAAATGGAGAAAATTTTAATGGTGTATACAGAAGATCAAGCCACAATATTCCCTTAAGCCAAAGCCTAATCTAGAGTAAGGCCTTAACTCCCTTCAATTCTATAAAGTCTGACAGAGGTGAGGAAGTTGCAGAAGAAAAGTTTGAGGCTAGCAGATGTTGGTTCATGAGGTTGAAGGAAAGAAGCCATCTCCCTAACATCAAAGTGCAAAGTGAAGCAGTAAGTGCTGATGCAGAAGCTGCAGCAAGTTATCCAGAAGATATATAAGATAACTCATGAAGGTGGCTACATTAAAAAACAGATTTTCAGTGTAGACAAAACATCCTTATATTGGAAGAAGATGCCATCTAGGACTTTCACAGGTAGAGAGGAGAAGTCAATGTCTGGCCTCAAAGCTTCAAAGGACAGGCTGACTCTTTTGTTAGGGACTAATGCAGCTGGTGACTTTAGTTGAAGCCAGTGTTCATTTACCACTCTGAAAATATTAGGGCCCTTAAGAAATGTTAAATCTACTCTGTGTTCTATAAATGGAACAACAAGGTCTGGATGACAGCACATCTGTTTACCACATTGTTTAATGAATATTTTAAGCCCACTGTTGAGACCTACTGCTCAGAAAAAAGATTCCTTTCAAAATATTACTGCTCATTGACAGTGCACCTCGTCACCCAAGAGCTCTGGTGAAGGTGTACAATGAGATCAATGTTTTTTTCATGCTTCGAACACAACATCCATTCTGCAGCCCATGGATCAAGAAGTAATTTCAACTTTCAAGTCTTATTGTTTACAAAATACATTTCGTGGTACTTCCCTGGTGGCACAGTGGTTAAGAATCCGCCTGCCAATGCAGGGGACACGAGTTCAAGCCCTGGTCCAGGAAGATCCCACATGCCGCGGAGCAATTAAGCCTGTGCACCACAACTACTGAGCCTGCGCTCTAGAACACGTGAGCCACAACTACTGAAGCCTGCATGCCACAACTACTGAAGCCGGTGCGCCTAGAGCCCAAGCTCCACAAGAGAAGCCACCACAATGAGAAGCCCACGCACCGCAATGAAGAGAAGCCCACGCACTGCAACGAAGAGTAGCCCTCGCTCGCCGCAACCAGAGAAAAGCCCGTGGGCAGCAACGAAGACCCAATGCAACCAAAAATAAATAAATAGATAGATTACAAAAAAAGAAAAAAGAGAAATACATTTCGTAAAGCTATAGCTGCCATAGATAGTGATTCCTCTGATGGATCTGGGCAAAATAAATTGAAAACCTTCTGGAAAGGATTCACCATCCTAGATGCCATTAAGAACATTCATGATTCATGGGAAGAGGTCAAAATATCAATGTTCACAGGAGTTTGGAAGAAGCTGATTCCAACCCTCATGGATGACTTTGAGGGATTCAAGACTTCAGTGGAGGAAGTAACTGCAGATGTGGAAATAACAAGAGAACTAGAATAGAAGTGGAATGTGAAGATGGGACTGAATTGCTGCAATCTCATGATAAAACTAACAGGTGAGGAGTTGCTTCTTACGGATGAGCAAAGAAAGTGGTTTCTTGAGATGGAACCTACTCCTGGTGAGGATGCTGTGAATTTGGTTGAAATGACAACAAAGGATTTAGAATACAACATAAACTTAGTTGATAAAGCAGTAGGAGGGTTTGAGAGGATTGAAAGAAGTTCTACTGTGGGTAAAATGCTATAAAATATCACTGCGTGTTACAGAGAATAATTCGTGAAAGGAAGAATCAATCCATGTGGCAAACTTCATTGTTGTCTTATTTTAAGAAATTGCCGCAGCCACCCCAGCCTTCAGCAACCACCACCCTGATCAGTCAGCAGCCATCAACATCGAGGCAAGACCCTCCACCAGCAAAAAGACTACAGCTCACTGAAGGCTCAGATGATGCTTAGCATTTCTTAGCAATAAAGTATAACATCAACAGATTAAAATAAATTAGTATTTCCATATATGTCCTAGGTAAAATATAATACCCACTCCATCAATTGAAGTATAATTAATAATTAAGTACCTACTAGGTATCAGATACTGACACAGGTGCTCTGTTATATAGATGAATAAGACATAATCACCTACCTCATGGAGCCCATGGTCAAATTAAAAGAAAGAATGAATATAATTAAGACATAATGTTAAGTGCTTTGGTAGAGGTTTGCACACATTAGTGACTCTTAGCACAGTCAAAGGTTCAAGAAAGGCTTCTTTTATTTTTAATTTAATTTAATTTAATTTTCCCTTAGTATATTTTATTTTATTTTTTATTGAAGTATAGTTGATTTACAATGTGTTAATTTCTGCTGTACAGCAAAGTGATTCAGTTATACATATATACATTCTTTTTTTTTTTTTTTTTTTTTTTGCGGTACACGGGCCTCTCACTGTTGTGGCCTCTCCCGTTGCGGAGCACAGGCTCCGGACGCGCAGGCCCAGCGGCCATGGCTCACGGGCCCAGCCGCTCCGCGGCACGTGGGACCTTCCCGGACCGGGGCACAAACCCGTGTCCCCTGCATCGGCAGGCGGACTCTCAACCACTGCGCCACCAGGGAAGCCCTACATTCTTTTTTATATTCTTCTCTGTTATGGTTGATCACAGGATGTTGATTCTAGTTCCCTGTGCTATACATAGGACCTTGCTGTTTATGCAAGAAAGGCTTCTTGAATAAGTATTTTTTGCTGTATCTTGAGAGGTTGGTTTTACAAAAGAGATGAGGTACCTTGTTTCTTGGCACTAGAAAGGATGAGTGAAAACTAGATGAAGATGTGTGTGGGGAGAGGGGATAGAAGAGCAAATTGGATTGCCTAAGAATTGCTCTTCTCATTTTATTTTCTCTCCATGGCTAACATTGTAATCTAAACCACTATCATCTCTGGTCTAGACTTGTGCAATAGTTGCTTAACTATTCTTTCTCTTTGTACTTTTTCTCTTTGCCAATTTATTCTCTGCATAGCTAAAACAAATGAGCTTTAAGAACATAAATCAAATCATGCCGTTCCATACCTAAAACTCTTCGGTGGCTCTCGCTCTTGGAATAAAATAAGATCTTGTCTCATTTGGCCGCTCCCCTCCTCTACAACCTCATTCATAACATTTTCCCTGTTCCTCACTAGGCTCAGTGATCATGCTTTTCTTTTTGTCCTTGAACACACTACACCCTTTCCTGCCTTTGGTCCTTTGGATTGCTGTCCCCCCAGACCCCGACCCCCACTTTTCCCTAACCCCAAAGCTCCTCTCCACTGCCTATATGCTTTACCCATTTGTCTCATGTTCATCTTTCAGGTCTTACCTCAAATGTCATTTCCTTGGAAATATCTCAGCTGACCATTTTCTCCCGTACACTCTTTGTTAACCAGTTTATTTTCACTATCATACAGCTACAGTCTGTACATGGGTTGTTTACTTACTTTCCTGCTTCTTTATTAGAATGTAAGCACCCTGACTGCAAGGACCTTGTCTGTCTTTATCACCACTATATCCCTATAACTCAGACTAGTGGTTAGTGCATAGTAAGGGTTCAATAAATATTTGTTGAATGGATTAATCTCTGCATAGCAAGAAAAAAAAAACCTTTGTAAATAATGCTAAAATACCAATATCAAACTAGAAAAAAATATGTTCAATATATAGGTAATGTATAACATCTCAAGTGTTAATATCTGTACACATACAGAGCTACTACAAATCACTAATTAAAAGAATAACAGATCAAATATGCACAAAGGATATAAACTGACAATTCATGGAAGAAGTACAAATAACTCCTACACATATGAAAATATCTTCAACATGTTAATCATAAGAATAGAATTTTTAAAAAGTAGATTTTTAAATCTAATTTAGACCTATTAGATTGGCAACTATTGATATGATTGTTAATAACTAGTACTGACAATCTCATATACACTTATAAAAGTATAGATTGGTAAATCTTTCTGAAAGGCAATTTGATATTATCTTTTAAATTTAAATAGTACATACCCTTTGATCCAGATTTTCTACTTTCAGGAATTTTCCTACAGAAATAAACAAATAAGTGCTGTTCAAAGCAGTGTTTTTCTTTAATTGTGTACATCAATAAGAGACTGGTTTTAAAAAATTATATTTATCAAATAAAACTTTTCCTATATAAAAATGAAGAGACTGGTTCACTATATTATGATAATTTACACAGTATAATAATATGTTAATATTATGAAGCATTTCTATATGTAGTGGCCTGTAAGGATGCAGAATATGACCTTGAACTTCATCCTTGTACTGTTTCTTCCTTTCTTTCACTTCCTGAACTTCCTGGCCCTTTCCCTTGTCATAGTCACCTGTATGGCTTGGAGGTAAATTAGCATAGTTATAGCAAGAATTAAAAGGGAAAAAGTTAATATATACTCTTTGCTGTTTTATCTTATTTTGTTTTTAACTTCTAAACTGTCTGTAGAGAAACAAAAGGAAAGGCCCTCTGGAAAGCAGAACATAGAGTTGGTGATGGTACAAAGCTTACAAAGCAAATAGAAGAAGAAAGGACGCTGTCTACCCACTCCTCCCTAGTCCTGGGAGGAGATTAGATTAGAATAGGAGGGAGTGTGTTTGTGAGGGTAAAGAAAAAGTCCTTGGAAGTTATCATAATCTAGAGACAAAAACCGGGACCTTGGGGGACATGGATGATAGCAGGGACTGAGGGGCACCAAGTATTCTGTTGGTAGTCACTGTCAGGGAGCCAAATAAAAGCTGAATCAGTATGAGCAAACATACATCGCTAGTCAAGAGAGTATATAACTCTGCCAAGGAATCATGTCACCTCTTAAATGTGAGCTAGAACTTCCCTTTAAGATCTGCCTGTGGTCCTCACTGCTGCTTATGCAGCAGAAGTAGACCCTGAGCTTTTCTGGGTCCCATCCAAACAGTGTCTTGTGGATGCTTCTTTTTGACAATAGCCCAAGACTCTGGTAAGTCTTCCAAAACAGAGAGGTGATGGTGTTTTAGCAGGAAAAGTCCTGTCCATGGTTCTTCAGTGGGACTGGACAGTGATAGAGAAGTCTACTTTTGTGATATGGAGATATAGATATATACACCAAACTGTTAACAGTGAATGAGGTAGAGTGGAGAGATTTTATTTTTACTCTGTTTTGTATATTTCTGAATTGCTTGGATTTTTAAATAATAAAGCATACATTACTCATATAATAAAAAAGGCCACTCTTGAGAAGAATGGAGAAATCTACTAGATAATGCGAATGCTGCATTTTGTGTGACTTGTTGATAAGGAGAATAAATTAGTCATTCCTTCAGAAGCACTTGATGTCTACAGCAATTATTTATTAATGTCAGTGTGTATGGAATGCCCAATCACTTGGGGTCAGGACACCTTTAAAACCAACCAGGGTTCTTTGGGAAACAATCTACTCCAAAAGATGTTTACCAAATATATGTCAGCACAACTGTCTCATCTCCCCATCCTTAAGACCCTTTTGTCTGTGGCTATATTTTTCTTACATTTTTACAGTTGGCATTTTGTGAACTTCTGTTTCCACCCATATCTCATGTGGGACTTGCCTCCCTACCATAAACAACTAGAAAGATGCACAAAATATATGAAAGAACTGTTTTCAGACCTTGGACAGTAGGCTGTGCAGTATTTTAGTCCCTGAGAGGAGGGAAATAAATGAGGTGAGCCCTACAACCATCTTGACTTTCTGGTGGAGACACTTTCCAGACAGTAGCACAAGGAAACAATTTCACTGAGTGGAGGACATCAGAATTTAGGGAGGCCAATGCAACTAGAATTTATGAGATTGATTACTGGAGTGGGAGCTACAGAGAGAAATGGCTCCACAAATCTACACAGGAGTCTCCTTAAGTCTTTGGCTAAACCAGTCTGTGCATATGTAGGGTGAAACTCCACCAGGTTGGGCAAAGAAAAATTGTTAGGAAAAGAAGAATTACCAGAAAGCTGTAAACCAAACAGTTTCAAGAGTTCACACAGGGCTGGAAATCATTTTGGTTCCAACTGGCCAGAAAGAAAGGCATTGCTGAATACTCAGGGCATTTACTAGTGATCTCAGAAGATCATACCTTAGTAGTAGAGCTAAAAGAAGCTTAAAAACAAGCCTCAAAAGCATTAAAATGATCTTCATGTTACGTAACTGTCTGCTAGAATAAAGTTCTACACTCTTTAAAGGACTAGTATAAAATCTAGTCCTCAACAACATAAAATTAACAATGCCTGGCATTCAGTAAAATAACTACTAGACATATGAAGAAGTATGAAAATGTGACTGATAAGCAGAAGGAAAACACAGATGCTGAAATGAGAGATTATAGAATTTGCAAACTAGTATATGTAAACATGTTTAATATATAGGTTCCATATATTTAAGGAGGAAAGCATAACTATAATGAGAAGAGAAATGGAAGAGGTAAAAAAGACCAAATGGAGCTTCTATGGATGAAAAATACAGTATCTGAAATGAAAATTTCATTGGATGGAATTAACAGCATTAGATATTGCAGAAGAAAAGATCAGTGAGCTTGAAAACATAGTTAAAGAAACTATGCAAACTGAAGCACAAAGAGAAAGAAAAAGACTAAAAAAAGCCAAAGGGAGCTCAGTGACCATATCAAGCAGTGACAATACCAAGCAGTCTAGCATACTTGTAATTGGAATCCAAAGAGGGTGATGGGGGGGAAAAAAATGTTTGAAGAAATAATGGCCAAATGTTTTCCAAAATTGATGAGAACTATAAATTTATACATCCAAGAAGCTTAAAAAACTCAAAGCAGGATAAATAAAGTGGACATTTGTGTTTACTTGTTTTATGGTTTCCTGAATACTGGTTTATGAACTGGATTGTATTCTGAGTTTTAGCTCTAATTTTCCTTATTTCTGGCTTCCTGATATGGTATCTTTCCTGATTTCTCAAAACTGATTGCCATCTGGACCAGGGAAATTATAATGTCCATGTTGACAAAGGGGAGGAGATGTTTATTACTACAATCCCCCTTTGTACATGTTGAAACTCTTCACTCAGGTAGAAGGTCTCTGTAATCTCTACCTGTCACCATGAGTCCCTTGGGCCTTATCAATGACTTTGTGTTGTTAGGTTTCTTTTATAGTTGCCTAAGATGACAATTCTAATTCTATTGGAATGTTTTAAATAATAAGTACTATATCTTACAATTACTTCTATTCCTCAAGTGTCTATTTAGCACCTTGTACATAAGCCAATCAATAGATAAAGGCTTATTGATTGGTTAGTTCAGTGGTCTTCCAACTGTAGCATGCATCAGAATCACATGGAGAGTTGATAAATTACAGATTGCTGAGTCCTATCACTAGAGTTCACAATTCATTACATCTGGTGTGGGGCTTGATAATTTGTATTTCTAACAATTTCTAACAATTTTCTAACTGGATTAGACTATATTTCTGAAATTCAACTGTTGAGAGATTACATATATTTCAAGTCTCTCTTTAAATCCTACCTCTTCTATTTGGCAAGTCCTTCTCCCTCAGAATAATAGCTCCTCTTTCTAACATGTATTTCATAACCTCTCTACATCTCTTACAATATTTATCATAGTGTTTCTTCTTTATAAGTTGTTTATATAATGTGTTTATCTTGAATACTAAATTGGCTGCAGAACTAGATCTTCAAAAGCTAGACAGAATAATTAACAAACTGACATTTTCCCAAATATGTATCATTATGTGTATGTATTTCTATATCCAAAAGAAATTATTTAATGATTTCATTAGAAACAACTAGGTGATGAAAATGAAGATAGAACTTAAAAATTTCAGTTCCTGCTTCTTTATATGTACCAGGTGAATGAAGTGTTGGATAGGATTTGTGTCCCTGAATTAAGAAGAGTAACTCCAACAAGAAGTGTCTAATTATTCTTCACTTTTAGTCCTAATTATTTTTAGTAGCACGCTCTTAACTGCTGGGAAAGATTGAATATTCCCCCCCACAACACCATCTTCCAGAAGGAACAACTCTAACGAGGGTAAAGGACACATAATTTGAGTTTTGGGTGCTGGAAACAATGAAGTAAACCTGTCAGGTGTGCTCACACGTGAAAGGTGTGGTAAGATGAGACATCTCCATGTCGGGGACCGCCCCCCCATTCCTTTTTATGTAAAGCCAAGTGATCATAGGATTAGTGCCTGGAGCACAGAAGACTTTAAGCAAGCTCAACTTTAGGATTTTGGAGGAAGATTTTCTCTTTATCAGTCTTCTCACTATCAGAGTGTAAGACCTGAGGGTGGAGAAAAGGGAGGGGTCAAGACCAGTCACTCTTCTTAATTCTAGTCTGGGCCCTAGGCTAGAATGGAGATCAGGTAGATAAGGCGTCATCTTCATTTACATATGGTCCAGCCCAGTTTAACCTGAGACCATATAAAGATTTGAGGCCATAGCTCTAGATAGAATGAAGTGTGTGTTTGTCTAGTGTCTCCTGTGTGTTTTTATATACTCCTCAGGAAACTCACAGAGGAGCAGGCATCATGATGGAATCTGAAGATTTTTTTTAATTTAATTTTTAAAAATTTATTCAGTTTTTAAAAGTTGCTTTCCATTTACAGTTATCACAAACTATTGGCGATATTCCCCGAGTTGTACAATACATGCTTGATCCTATCTTACACCCAATAGTTTGTACCTCCCACTTCCCACCCCTATATTGCTCCTCCCCCACTCTCCCCACTGGTAACCACTAGTTTATTCTCTATATCTGTGTCTGCTTCTCTTTTATAATCACTAGTTTGTTGTATTTTTTAGATTCCACATATGAGTGATATCATACAGTATTTGTCTTTCTTTGTCTGACGTTTCACTTAGCATGATTTGGGACCCCAGCCATCTCTCTTTCCATCAGTGCTTATGACTAACATATGTGATCTATTATGTATCAAGTTATGTAGGGATGAAGCCTGTTTCATTCAAAGTATCTGATTATAACATCTCAGTAGATGAATCCTCTGTGAAAATGAAATAATATCATTATTTTAATTGAATCGGTAAGTTGTAGGATTCTTTTTATCTTTTAAAAGAAAATTTGCATACTATTTCTGTAAAGCCTGAGTTTTGCAATAGATATAAATATCATCATAAAAAGCTGGATTGTGTTCACTAGAATAGGTTCCTCATTACTTTATTCTCCTGGAGGACACAGCTCTTAAAGAGTCTTCTCTTCATTTCTATAAGTTCTCTACTAGTCAACACATTGGTATTATGAAGAGTTAATTTATCATTGGCACCAGCCTATCAATAAAACCATTTTCATGGTCAAGTCTAAATGATCCTATATTATTCCAAAAGAGCACAGTTGGAATAAATTATAATTACATTTCTTTTATGCTGAAATGAAAGGTCATTTCCTCAGGTCTTTACTCACACTGAACTATTAAACATGTATTCTAATAAGCCACATTCAACTTTTTTATACACCATCTTTATTGCTTGCTTTCTATCCTCCATTTCATTTACTGATCTGCATTTCTGTTTATGCCAGCATCCTCTAATAATGCCATGACTTGCTCAGCAAAATCCTACCACTTCTGGCGACTGACCAAGCTTATACAATGTACTTTCACATAAAAGCTTCCTCGTTGCAGACTGCTATGTGAACTATTTTGGTAGGGATTTTATAATGCTGCTTTATAATTAAATGAATGAAACTTAAGGATCCAATTTCAAACTAGCTTGTACAAAGTCATTATCTATCATTCTGACCAGAAAAGCAGGAAACCTATAACATTTGAATAATATGCTAGTGGGAAAGGCATGTCACTTATCCTAAGTCTTAACATCATATTCAAATTTGGACACAGTCTAATTATATTTGATAAAATGTAGGCATATATAAAAAGCACAAATCACTTATCAAGATTTATGTCTTAAAGTATGATAGCATCTAAAAGTTGCCATGTAATTTACTAAATAAAAATGCTACAGTAATTTAACCTAAAGCATCTGGAATTAGCTCATCATCATGTGTTTTGAGGGAAAAATATTCCTAAAGATTTAAATATATTTAGTGATGAACTTGAAGGTTTTTTTTTTTTTTTTTGCGGTACGCAGGCCTCTCACTGTTGTGGCCTCTCCCGTTGTGGAGCACAGGCTCCGGACGCGCAGGCTCAGCGGCCATGGCTCACGGGCCCAGCCGCTCTGCGGCATGTGGGATCTTCCCGGACCGGGGCACGAATCCGTGTCCCCTGCATCGGCAGGTGGACTCTCAACCACTGCGCCGCCAGGGAAGCCCAACTTGAAGTTTTTAAGTTGTGAAAATTCAAGTGTACTTATGTTTTATCATTCTTTCCAATAAAAATACTGAAAAGCGATTAATCTCTCATAGGTATAAATATAAAAGTGAATCATTTTCCTAAAATAGACACCCACTGTGAACAGAGATCCATAAAACATACTCCCCGATAACTTCCATGAAATAATATAGTACCTTCTTTTGTATAGTGTTTGCTAAGCATAAATTAAAAGTAGCTGAGTGACAAGCACAGTGTTAGAAAAATTTCCCAAAAGTTGATTTTTAAAATCCGTGAATATATGCAATAAATATTATATAGTATTTATTTTTTCCCTGCCCAAATAAGCAGGACCTACATTAGCATTGGGTCATAAATCCAGAAATGCATCTTTTTGCAATCATTGCATGTGCATGCACACACACACACACACACACACACACACACACACAGAGAACTTCTTGACAACTGAAAGGAATTCACCAGTGATCAGTCTCTGGTGTCAGAGTAAGAAGTAGTTAAGGGAGTGCTGGTAAATCCCACCTCCTATGCACACTCTTCTGACAAGTGGAATGTGATCCCAGTAGAATGAAAAAGAAGCAAATGTGTCAACTGTAATGATAGTAAAATTCACGCTTAAGGAGTAGCTGAGCCTTTCTGTCACCTGGCTCTGCTGATCATGTCGTTGCTCCATTTCTATTGACAATTAGTATCTCTATCCACATTTCATATCTCAGAAGTTGAGTGAGAGTTCAAAAGTGGAGCAATTCTGGATGATGATCGGCTCCAAGATGTAGCCATGGGAGTGAGTGGTTAAAGGCAAACATTCAAGTCTCCCTAATTTCCTGTGTTAATGTACTTTTGTAATAAATATTATTGGGGTATGTGGTAGGCAGAATTCCAAGATGATCCCAATGACTCTTTTACAATCTCCTTCCCTTAAGTCTGTGTGGAACCTGTGAATGTGTGAGACATCACTCCTATGATTATGTCATATTTTATAGCAAAAGCGATTTTGTAGATGTAATTGAATACTCACAGGAACCCTTGAAAGGAACTGGACTCTTCCTAAAAAAAGCGATTTGAAGCCTGACAGGGATTTGATGCTAGGGACTTTCATTCATCACTGGATTTAAAGATGGAGGGTTCCATGCAGCAAATGACATGAGCTCTAGATTAGAGCATCCCCGGATTTACAGCAGGCAAGGAAACTGGGACTTGGGCCATACAGTCACAAGGAACCAAATGATGCCACAACCCTGTGAACTTAGAAGAGGATCCTGAGACCCACATGAGAACACAGCCCAGCTGACACCTTGATTTTAGCCTGAGGAGAATCTGTGCAGAGAACTCACTCAGTATGGTACCCAGATTTATGATCTACAGAACTGTGAGCTAATAAATGAGTGTTGTTTTAAGCCACTAGATTTGGGATAATGTTATGCAGCATTCGAGGACTAATACAAGATATACTTTACATACAATAAAATACATCCATTTTAAGTTTATAGTTTGATGAGTGTGAAAAATGAACACACCACCACAATTAACATATAGGATATTAATGCCCCAAATTCGCTATGCTCCTTTGTCATCAATTCATCCCCTAGCAGCAGGCACCCACTTGTTTGATTTCTGTCACTTTGTCTGATTTCTGTGGCTCTATGTGTTGAATCTTGACTTGCTCCTTCTCTTTCTCTCTCTCTCTCATCATATGAGGGCAATTATCATTTTTATACTCTTCTATACAAACCAAAAAAATTTTAAATCACCATTCTGAGTACATAGAATAGCCTCTCTAAATACTTTTTAGCTTATTAATTCAAAAAATATTTGCTGCATACTGGCTCTGTGCCAGGCTCTGTTCCAGGCACTGAGATATACTAATAAGTGAAGTTAAGTCTATCCCTTATGTAGCATATACTCCAA